>NC_090924.1:168231851-168831851 GCF_040938575.1 Ambystoma mexicanum
GATGCAACCCCTTGTTTTTTTTTGAGGTTGGTAAGCTTGCTCAAGTATTTGAATACCAGGATTTTACTCAGGTTGTTATGTTTTCAGTGCAGCCGCTTACCCACAAGCACTTGTTTCATATCAGGATTTTGTATTCCATGGAATATTTCACTACAGATTGCTCGGTGTAAATGGTGAGCACCTTTTATACTTTGCTGCCATATTTATTGAAAAATGTCCTCGCTCGTACTTTTTTTAAACGTCCAATGCTATATTGTCTTGTACACTTTTTTCTAAGGAGAAGGTCAATTGAAATACATTTGTATATTTCACTTTAAAATATGTGGCCCCTTACTGTGCGTATATTCATGGGTGCCAGCTTTTAATTTTCGCTATGGGGCAAAAGTACCAGGGCATATGTCATTCTTGCAGCTGATCATGTTTTACCCTTTTCTGTGCTGCTCAAATGCGGGTAGTGGGGGTTGCGCGATGTGTCACAACAGTCACCAAGAGACCGGCCATAAAATAAGGAGCTTGGAGGATGGGATAGGACAGTTGGGGCAGGGACCTCTCGGCGCAAGGATGTTTTGGCGTGAGAGGTCGCAATTGGCGCACCATAAACCTGCAGGCACTTTGCATTTTGTACCACTCGGCTCAAGGATGTTTTGGTACTAGAGGTCGCAATTGGCATGTACCTGCAGGCACTTTGCATTTTTTAATATGGATTAAACATGAAGAAGATGTATTTACTGCAACATAATAAAGCAGGATGGGACATGTATTACACCGATGTTGCAGAATTGAACACATATTAAACATGAAACACATTTATTTATTGCAATATTATAAACTGCATGCGACTGTCTATCACAAACAACTTTACACCATGTACACACACACACACACACAGGCTCACATGAAACGCACACACATTATATGCACACCCTACACATGCACACCCTCACACCACACATTCCCCCTTACACTGCACATATATTTTAAAAAAAAGCACTACACCATCTCTGGGCAACATTAATAAACAGATCAAATTTATGCTGGACGCTGCTATCAGAGATGCCAGGCCTTAAGGAGTTCGAGAGGCAGCATTTAACCATTATGCTACGATGATGTTATTGTTTGAATTTTCACAAGTTTCATACCTAGCCTTTTATCATTGACCACATTAAATTATTTTTAAAAAGTATGAAATATATGCCCCATACACCACCAAGCCATTTCGGCATAGTGGTTAAATGCTGGCCCTTGAACTCTCTCTGACTAGGGTGCAAGGCTGTATGTCTTTTTTAATTTAATTAATTAAATGTAATTAAAAGAAAAGCAATGCAAGTGAGAGGTGGCAAGGTTTGTTGCAGTGCAGTCCTCCGATCTTATTTAGCATGAGGGCATTTAGACGTGGCTGCAATGTCAGCTACGTCCAAACATCCTTTCCACCAAAATAACAGCGTGGGATTGGCTTTCGCTGCCGAAATGGGTGCTGGGGCAGAATGGCTGTGCCAAATTGGCCCTCACCAAAATGATGGGACTGAAAAGGGGTGTGCAGCTTGGAGAACGCAGTTTAACAAAAGTGTGTGCTCCATGGCAAATAATTTAATCTCACTGTGCATTGCCTAAAACATGGTGAGTTCTCAAAGCCTGCAATCCAAAGGCCATAGCTAGTGGTCTGGTAGCGTTTTAAAATGGACAGTGGACACGGCCAAAGGCAATGCCCACTGACCAGGGGAAAATAACATGATAGTGGTCTGGAAGCGTTCTAAAATCTGTGGAATAACAAAACCCTTGAAATTCAAGGAAAGAACTTTAGTTACAGGGACGTTAAAGTGAGAACTTAATGCAACAAAACCTTTGAAATTCAGCTAAAGCCACCTTAACTTCACGCACCCAGTTGGGCAGCAGATGACCAGAATGATGACATCACTGATGACATGACTAATTACATGTTGCATGAGAACAATGATGACATTACAAATCACATCACTGATGACAACACTAATTACATTACAACAATAACTGCTCTTAAGCCTGGCCTTCAGCCATGGTCAGTGTGCATGGCCAAATATATTTTAACACATGAATGGGTACTAGTCATGGCCTTCAGTTATAGTCAGTGGTGACAACCTTCACCCATGTGCACTGAATAGTTTAAAACACTAACAGTCTACCAACCATAGATTTTGGCCTTTACCAGTGGTAGAGCTTTCAACCGTGTCCGCTGTATGTCATCAATGAACTTTGTGACGTCATCTTTGATGTCCTGGGTGTTAATCTTAGCAGTGCACAGTGGTGGTTGCTTAGCTTATCATAACTGGCGAATTTCAGGGGGTTTTCGGTTTTATTTGGAACCATAACATCCCTTTAACAACATTTTTTCATTGAATTTCATAGGTTTTTATTAGTGCAACTTAACCATAATGTCTACAAACATCTGACTTCATTGCAGACCTTCCGGAGAGTGCCACATGACCATATGCTGGCGCGCGGCATGATGACATGTCCGAGAACCCGTACGCACTTCACAATAATATCTGTGCTTCGTGGACAGTTCGGAACTGCATTTTCTACTGATCTAAGAACTTTCAACTTAAAAATTTCCCTTGCACAGCTCCAACACCTATTTCTACTCATCCATTAACAATCTAGTACACAGTACATACTTTTTGCAAAACTGCGATTTTTCTTAAAATAGAATCAGCTAATGCCATCCCTCCTCCCCAAGAGACACCACCACTAATGTCATCAAGGAGCATGAGAAACACTGCCCCCTACTTTAGAGTTAACACATGCGCAACATTTTGCCCTGTCCACCTGTTCCTCCATATTAGTGTTTGGTGCCTCTTCCCTCATTTCCCTCCCCACCTTTCCTTCTAAGCCCTCCTGCCCAAAAAGAAAATGCATCCAAAAACAAAATAATGTTCCTTTAGGAACCACCTTTCACAGTTAAAAAATAGAACTAAAAAGAAAACGTATAGACTCCATCTACTTTATATTTCTCAGTAAAGTACATAGACTCAATAAGATTTTCCAACATTTCCATTTGCTTTTTGTGTTATGCTAATGGGAATATTGTGGCGTTCATCCTACGTTCCAGGGACTGGAACAGTGGATACCGGCCCAGCAGCCCAAGTTATCAGCCCAAGCAAAGCGAGGGTGGATAACGAGGTCTCTGGACCATTATCCCCCCATTGCAGCCCCTGAAATGGGGGATGACGGCGTTTAGCAGCCTAGGTTCTTATAGCGGGAACCTGGGGTACTAAAAAGGAGGATTTCTTCCTACACCGGGATGCCTGTGGCATCCCGGTGTACGAAGGAAAATCCTTTTCCAAGATGGCCACCATGGAAAGGGAAGGTGGGTGCCCCTCTTCGCTTTCCATGGCAGCCTGCAGAAGGCAAAAAGAGAACCCTATGACCATACTACCACAAGCACATTTTTCTTCCCTTTCAAATCTATCCTAATTTCGAATAACTTTACCACAAAGCCAGTCCCAGGTGGACATGGCCACTTTGATCCTATGTTTTGTCCCTTGTGGTCCTGGCCAGTAGCCAGACTGTCCAGATCATGACCTTATTTCATGACCCAGACAATCTGGTCATTGCCCATGGCCACAGACTACCCCACTTGTCAAAAAATAAAACACTGGCACATTTCCAAAACCATGCTTGTAGGGCCTTGCCAATGCATCTTACGCAAGTTTGCTGGAAATCCACCCATGTTTTATTTTTTCAAAAGTGTCAAATGTATGCACATTCAATCGTCATATAACCTAGCCCCCACTTGACAAAATCCATTCAGACTTTACGGAAACATGTATATCTAGATCCATAATCTTTTTGCAAATCTTTGTGTAGATTTGTCAAATGACACCAAATTTTAAGCCTTTACAATATTTTGGGACCCCCCTCTAATTTTGCTCCGTGTTGACAGAATCCCACCAAACTTCGCAAAAACATCTATATCTAGATCTATTATCAGTTTACCAAATGAAGTGTAAATTTGTCAAATGACACCTCATTTATAAGCCTTTACATAATTTTGGCACCCCCCCTCTAATTTTGCCCCCTCTTGACAAAATCCCACAAAACTTCGCAAAAACATTTATATCTAGATCTATTATCAGTTTGCCAAATTAAGTGTAGATTTGTCAAATGGCACCACATTTATAAGCCTTTACAATATGTTGGTACCCCCCCTCTAATTTTGCTCCGTCTTGACAGAATCCCACCAAACTTCGCAAAAACATTTATATCTAGATCTATTATCAGTTTGACAAATTAAGTGTAGATTTGTCAAATGACACCTCATTTATAAGCCTTTACATTATTTTGCCCCCCTCTAATTTTGCCCCCTCTTGACAAAATCTGACAAAACTTCGCAAAAACATTTATATCTAGATCTATTATCAGTTTGCCAAATTAAGTGTAGATTTGTCAAATCGCACCTAATTTATAAGCTATTACATTATTTTGGGACCCCCTCTACTTTTGCCCTTCATGACAGAATCCCACCAAACTTTGCAAAAACATTTATATCTAGATATATTATTAGTTTGCCAAATTAAGTGTAGATTTGTCAAATGACACCTCATTTATAAGCCTTTACATTATTTTGGCACCCCCCTCTAATTTTGCCCCCTCTTGACATAATCCCACAAAACTTCGCAAAATCATTTATATCTAGATCTATTATCAGTTTGCCAAATTAAGTGTAGATTCGTCAAATGGCACCTAATTTATAAGCCATTACATTATTTTGGCACCCTCCTCTAATGTTGCCCCCTCTTGACAAAATCCCACAAAACTTCGCAAAAACATTTATATCTAGATCTATTATCAGTTTGCCAACTTAAGTGTAGATTCGTCAAATGGCACCTAATTTATAAGCCATTACATTATTTTGGCACCCCCCTCTAATTTTGCCCCCTCTTGACAAAATCCCACAAAACTTCGCAAAATCATTTATATCTAGATCTATTATCAGTTTGCCAACTTAAGTGTAGATTCGTCAAATGCCACCTAATTTATAAGCCATTACATTATTTTGGGACCCCCCCTCTAATTTTGCCCCCTCATGACAGAATCCCACCAAACTTTGTAAACTCATTCGGAGTCAGGTCAGAAATATACATGCAAAATGTCATGCAGTTCTAGTAAGTGGCGCCAAAGTTATAAGCCATTCAAGAACTGCATTTCACCAACCCTGTAATGCAGAGGTGTCCGCGAAACTCACAGGACCGCTCGCGAATATCCAAACTGTTTGCGGACTTTCCTGGCAAAAACACTAGTTTTTTTGCTTCTTGCAGCCATATCCCATTCCATCACTTTCAGCCCATCCAATAAGATCTGATGGTCCAAAATATCAAACGCTGCTGAAAGATCTAAGAGGGTCAGAAGCCCTAGGCCGCTTTTTTCTAAAGCTTCCAGCATTTGCGTTTGTAAATCCACTAAAGCACTCTCAGTGCCGTGAGCACACCTAAAGCCTGATAGTTTCTAATGAAAAATTCCAGCAGCTTCCATATGTATTTGGAGTTGGGTGGCAGCAATCTTATCTACCAATTTAAGAAAGAGTACAGTGTTTGTGATAGGTCACAGGTTGGTTGCATCCATTGGATCAAGCCCTTGTTTTTTCACGAAAGGTGTAACTGCCACATCATTTTTAAGTTGTGGAATGCTGCTATGCTTAAATGAAGATTTTACAAATAATGAAAGGTTTGCACAAAATGAATGTTCGACATGCTTTTTGACTATTTTGGAGAAATTTACAAAGAAAGATCGTGCAGCAGTTCTGAAACTTATAGAGGGTGCTGAAAATCAGCTGAAGGAAATACCACCTTCTGAAGATGATAACAAACTCAGATCCAAGATTGATGCTAGTTTGATCGCCTATGAGGAAGAAATAAAGCAGCACAAACACAGAAACCTTATTTGAGATACAAATGGCTACAACATTGGGAAGGTGTGTACATTTGCAATACATTTTGACATTCTCCGTAATGCACTGTGCCCTCAACTGGGACCAGGAGAATTCAATCCCACAGCGGTTCCATCGTCTGAATTGGATGTCTCAAATTCGGAGAGTGATGAACCCATTATCAAGATAAATTTTTTTGACGAGATGCAGCACTAGCGTCAAGATGTCAAATCTCAAAAAAGAGGCAGGGGTCATGCAAATGTTCAAAGATGCAATGTGTCGGTAGGAAGAAACCCTACAGAGGTTAGCGTGGGCAACGACTCAAGCAGAGACCCTCAGAGCAGGTTAAATCACTTTGGGGGTCGAGGCAGGAAGATAAATCAAATGCTAATATGCAAGTGATCAATCTTTCATCTCACCAACTGATTGAATCTCAGACTGAACTTTTAGAGTTGGGTCTCAATTTTTGCTGAGGCCATCATTTCATTATGTTCAAACACGTTTGAACTTTCATCAATTTTTTTGCAAATTAAAATTGAAAACGTTTTTTTGCCATCAACCCAGCTAAGGGTAGTACTTCCATATCCCATGTTGGTAGAACTGAATTAGCTTAACAGAAGGTAAAAACTCAAGAGCATAAAGGGGACAAATGAGTTATACAGATATCACACATGGGGAGGTGGTCCCCTAAATGAACCAATCAGAAAACCAATTCGGCATAGCCATAGTCTCATATAGAGCAAGTGGTTGTCGTGGACTTTGTCAAAATAAATCTGATGGAAGGCACACATATGAATAGAAAATTAATTATTTATTCAGTAGGTCAATTGGTCCTACAAAGGTTGAAATATTGAATTCAAATTTGATGAGATCTTCTTCAAATTAAACAGGTAAAACAAACGAACAGCAAAACCACACCTGAGACCTATTGTATATAGCAGCATGCCCAAACAGATATTGCATACTGTATGACCTGTTGTACAAGCAATGAAACATATATAATTCATAGGGTTTTTATCAAAAAATGGAAGAACCCATAGGTCATAGGGTGAGCATAGCAACACATACTTGACTTTAATCACAAGCCAAACTGATTTTCGCAAATGTAAGAACTCAATCCTTTGCTGCTGGCCCTGCCTAGCTATGTTGAACAGGGCTCATTGAACACCAATACTTCATGAACGTAGATATGAAATATAGTTAGATATAGAAACACATCCCATGTCTACGTCCCAGAGGAGTTGACAACCCCCCAGTGGTGTTGGGGTTATACAAACGGGACATTTCGGCAGAGAAGTTAGATAGCCGCCTTCTTCAGCATCCCAAGGCAAGTTGGAGCTCTGTGGATGTGAAAAAAAAATATTTACTAAAAAGTTAAAATAGGAAGTATAAAACCAATGAATTAAAAAGCATGAGTTGCAATGAAAATGAAGGAATTAACATTGTGCACTACCCACTATATGTACCTTCACCAATATCTTAGAGGCAACGAAGAATAGATATACTTGTCCACCTAAAGAAAAAATAAAAAACACCTTGTGTAGAGTGAAGTTGGGCCCCCGCCACAGTACCATCACCCAGATCCCAAGTGCCAGGTCGAAAAACATATGACATTGACTTACTCTGCAATAGAAATATATTGCTCTCGGAGGATGAACTAAAGCTGCAAAGAACAGCTGATGTCAGTGAATGAATAACAAACTGTCACGGATGTCCTTATGGATATGCCTAAATAAAGGCAGAAAATGAAAACAGAAGCATCACAACATGGAGCTGATGTCAATAGGTACAGGCACTTAAGTGCACATAAAGTGCAGCTAACAATAGAACATGTACTTCTAAAGAGCTGTGAACTTTGTATGCTAAACTACTAGTTGAAATGTCCAATGGCTAACACCTGCCCACATAATGTGCTACAGGTGTAACCTATACAGAGAAAATACTTATGGTTTGGTCCACATATAACTTTATGCAAAACATACATGTTTTACGTACCCCCACCAATGTCGAGGAAAATATATAGAAAGACTGATCAGTCTACATCTTGTGTGTAAAGGCAGTAAATGTCACGTACACCGAGGGGGGATCCAAACATATTCCCAAAGATCTAAAACAGAAAGGAATACATACACATATACATGGATATGTAAATTAACAGTCTTGCTCATATAATGTTGGAGGGACACATGATAAGGGACCATGATAATACTACAGGGGTATATAGATTAGTCATGGCATAAGACTCACCCAATAGAGCGTCACGTATGAGTCTCGAAATAATGGCAGATAAAGATTCCCCTGCTACAGCGCCATATGTATAGTACGGAGCCGACTGCACATCAAAGGCTCTGTAAACAAGGAAAAAGAAAAAGATACATAAAAAGACAGAATGATATGTTAGTATGCCCTGCTGATAGGTCAGTCTATACTGAGTTACTGATCCCTGATATCTCTGATATTGATTCTTTGTCGGACTAGGCAACATTGGTTGATTCATCTTTTGACACCACCAATATAAACTTCGAAGATTTTGACATTAAAACTGACTTCTCCTGTTCCTCCCATTTGAAAGGCAAGTCGAAGTTAAATCCCCCATGCCTATTGGGGCTTGTATGGAAGCTTTTCATGATTTATGTAAAGCAGATTTACGCAAATTACGACAAACATCTTCTTCTTTACGTAGTTGTCATCTCACTCATACCCAATCAGACTATTTGGTGGGATTACAAAAATTGAAAGACATTGTTTTTTTTTTATAACTCTGTTTATTGAGTTTTAAAGCATAACAACATAACAAGCAACATAAATCATCGGCATTCAACAAATGAGAAGGGCATAGCATGGCAGCAACAGAAACATTGTCCAAGGCAAGAGGGGCAACACCAGGCCAGGGGCCACAGGCAGTTGCATGTCAAGGCAGGCAGGTGGGGTTAGGCAAGATGTTGAGTTGTATCGACCGGCGGGGCTTACTGCGCGTCAAGCCATTTGCCCCATATTTTCTCAAATTTGCGGGGGCAGCCTCGTGCATTGTAGATCCGGCGTTCCGAGGCCGCACACCTGTCCAGGTCGTTCCTCCATCGGTTCAGGCACAGTGGGTCAGCGGAGCCCCATTTGGCCGCGATGAGTCTCTTACCGGCCCCAAGCGCTATCAACAGGAACATTTTCCCATGTTTTGTCAGGTCTACTTCTCCCCAGATGCCCAGGAGTACCATTTTGGGGTCCCTAGGGATTGGTGTTCCCATGGCAGCCGAGATCCTATTAATACAGTCCCCCCAGAAGAGCTGTAACACTGGGCATTCCCAAATCATATGGTAGAAGGTGGCGGGCTCGATTTGGCATCTAATACATGTCCCATCATCTAGTCCCCCCCACCTGGCCATCGATGCCCGTGAGTGATACGAGCGGTGGAGAATTCTCAATTGTATTAGTCTGAGTTTGTTATCTATCCCAATTTCCCTGGGGGACATCAACGCATCTACCCAGTCTTCCGGCTCCAGTTGACCCACATCCCTTTCCCATTTCACCTTGAGCCCATCAAGTTGCGGAGTCCCGAAAGAATTGAGGGCCTAAACACTCAGATAAGGTCTCTAACTATGTGCAGAAGCCCTCAGACAATTATGAGATTGTACGTGTTATTCACAAATGTCTGCTAATCCTTTTCCTAGGTTACAAACTAAAATAGGGGCATTAGTTACCAAATGGTGTGAGGTTGGCATAATTAATGGAGATATGGTTACATTCTTGGTTCTCCCTTTGTTTACCATCCTGACTATCTATTTGTTTGCCCAAAATGCACAAATCTTTGGTTAAGCCACATGGGAGACCCATTTTTACTTTATCAGGATCACTATTGGAGCAATTGTCCTGATTTATTGATGAAACATTAATTTCTTTTGTTTTTGTTTTGCCCTCTTATTTGCAAGACACAAAGGATTTTGTACATCACATTAATGAGGTCCCATGGGTGGCGGTTTGATTTTGGCCACTATGGATGTTGTGCCATTGTACACCTCCATAGATCATTCGGTGGGTGTCATTGCTTGTAAATATTTGTTGCAAACACGTTTGCTCAATTTTTTGTCACACAGTACTATGATTTTTTGAAATGTTGGAATTTTGTCTCACTAACAAAGTGTTTCTATTTGAAGATTTATTTTCATCAAGTAAGGGGGACAGTCATGGGTAGTTGTTTTGCCACCACATATGCCAATTTATCAATGGGCCCGTGGGAAGCAACTATTTTATCGGAAATCATATCTGGGATTTTTAATGACCAGATTGTTGCCTTGTGGCATTATATTGATGACGTCTTTGTCCTAAGGAAAGAGACTGAGTATAATTGGGTGGATTTTGTTGAAAGGATCAACTTTAACAGTGAATATTTGGCTTTTAAAGAAAGTCGTAATACCTGAAATTGTTTATCTTCATGTCAAAGTCACTTTGGATATAGGTGGACTACACACTTCTGTTAAAAAAATTAAAAAAAACACCAGTTTGGGTCTTCCTTTACATGCTAGCAGTAGCCACTAGGTAAGTTGTAAGAAGAGTATTCCATATGATGAATGTGTGTGTTATTGCAGGAATTGTTCAGATCTTGTTCAATTTCAATTTTGTTTAATTTGACAAATGTTGTTCAGAAGCTTCTCACAATTTTGTATCTCTTGGCTATTCAAAGGGTGTCCTAGAGAATGCTTATGGGAAGCCTAGACAAATTCATAGGAATCATCTTCTCAGTACAAATTGATCAGTTCATGAAATGATAATTTGAATTAAGGCGCAATATAAATAACACATCATTATCATTATAATTGATGACCCATGTTTTATTGTGACATATGTTAGATCTTCACAAAATTTCAGGAAGATTGTTCAGAGGCGTTGAATATTCTGAGGATGGACAAGGATTTGCTGGCATTGCTTTCTTCATGACTTACGTTAACATTGAGATGGGCTCCTTCACTAAGGGATACATTGGTGTTGAGTTTTCTCCAGCCCATGACCAGAGCATCCACACAGACTCCTTGGTTTTCTACATCGCCAGTGGGGTTTATGAAATTCCATACATTTAAGGTGTGTGTCCATGCTACACCACGGAAAGCTATCTAACAATTGATAACATGTGATAACGTGTGACACCACCTTTGTTGTATATGTACGTTGTTGTCCTTGCAATAAATTATATGTAAGCAGCACCATGTGTAAGCTAAAAATTAGGATTTTGCAGCATCTTTGTCATGAGCTTGGGTCATGCCCCTAGATTAGCCTCTAAGAATTTGTGGACCATGGCTTATCATGCTTGGTCCGTAACACGGAAAGAACCATGTTTAGGCTACGGGGAAAAAGACACTTCCTCATCACCTAAGATGGCGGCTAAGGGGTTCTATGGAAAGTAACCGTCATGGTCTAGTGCTTCACACTCACAGCATATATAAGTCCCTCCTCTCACCTGCTCCGCGCTTCGCGTCGTCTGCTTTGCAGTGTACGCTTACCGCGGCTCCAGTTCTCGTCACAGTTTTCCTCAGCCCACTCTTATGATCTCCTGTCATGGTTCCATAGTTTTTCCCTCTGTAGTTAGTGTACATTTCCAGTCACTTCCACAGTATTTCCCTGGTGTCGGATTTTAGGCAGCTTTCTCGCAAGTTGCCTTCACGGTTACCTCAATACAATTGCCGCGCTCATTCCTGTCAGCGGAACATTGGCAAATTTCCCTCAGCAGTTTGAAGCCTGTTGTTTCGTCAAGCGGCAGTTACCGCAAGTATTGGCTGTTTATGTTGTTGCGCCCTTGTTTTTAGCGTGCCTTTTCAGTCAACAGAGTTTCATGGTTTTTGTAACAACAGTAATACGTTGTTCCCCTGTCAGTCAGCCCTTCCACACATGCTAGGTAGTATTACAATTCGGTGACAAGGTTGTGAGTCGTCAATTCTGGGGAATGTTACAGTTGCTCCCAGTCAGTAAAACTACTAGAGTCATGTTATTGGTTGTGGAAAGTCTTCTTCACAAGTTAGCATACACCACACGTTTTAATGTGAAAAAGAATTATACTTTATCTCTGCAGTTAACCTATTTTTTTTTTTCTGGCCAATTGTTCACACGCATATTGAGTTGCTCCTCATAGTTGGGTTGGATGTGTCTAGGTGTTCATGCACGTCAATATAATGGAACAGCTTATCAATAGTATCTAACTCCTTATCTATTCCTATCACCCCATTCTATTCATTTCACGCACACCTGCCATCCTTCCTTCCCTCAGAAAATCGCATTTCATTTCCCTTCTTCAGAACAAGCGCCCCTGCGTAGAAGCAGGATGGAGAGCTCCCAAAAAACAAACTACAGGTAACGCCTCCCGAAGGGTATGAGAGATAATTCTTGAACGGGTGCATTAGACTAGTATACTAAGGATTACTGAATGTTTCTTGTAGATCACCAGACTGCATAGATTAACTACGCACACAGAGAATAGCACCAAACAGAATTCCAGAGAAGTGCTCCCGCAGAGTTTCTGAGGTAAGCGTTACAATCTTGGATCTATTAAAACTTCAGATTTGTCCTATCTGATGGCTAACTATTTTAAGAAGTACCATGATAAAAATGCATAATTTTTAACCTTCTTTGGTGTTGCCCACATTGCCATTCATCCCTCAGGTGGGCATAGGACTCTAAAATTATGCCAGGTGGAGACAAAGCTCATTCTGGATTTTGACACTAAAGCACCACTTGGCCATAACATTGATGAGGAACTGTACATCTTTATTGGAGTCTGAATTGCAATGAGCTTACATTGTTTTTATCGCAATTTGGTTTTCTATGAGTTTATTGATATTGTCTGTGACTTAGTCATTGTATGTTTTATGATACTGCTGCTCATTTATATTTGCTGTTTAATTTTTACATTCAATTTTCCTTTGCGTATTAGTCTCAGGTGCAGGGTTTTGTTGGCCTTTTTTTAGATCATGTCCCACTTTTGGCACATGGATTCTCTTGCATTATTGAACATTGAGTCCATTTGGCCTTGGTTTTAGGTAATTTTTGTTTGAGTAGATGGTTCTTACGTACGTAGTTTATAGAACGTGTGTCAATATTCCCTCATGATGGTGTCATTCAATTGCACTCTTGGAGCTGTTGGAACATTTTGTTATCCTCAAACTTATTTTTGCCAGTAGCAAATAATTATTTAAAGATCTGTATTTCTTCATTCCTATCTAAATGTGTTCCTGTTAACTATTCATGCACTGGTGCTTTATTCTTGGGCAGCTATGATCATCTGCACATTATCATGTCAATTGCATGTGTGTAAAAAATAATTCTTTGCAAGTTAGGACATTGCCATTTATGTAATATGTGTGAGAAATTGTGTCACTTTTAACATACTGAATATTTGTCTGGTTAATTAACATTGTAAACTAAATGCCTTTTTCCTGTTGTGTATTTTATCAAATTGTCCATTGAGTATTGATATTTTCATCTGTAATTAATGGACCAGCAATTAATTCCTGGGCAGCTATGAGCATTTGCACTTTAGCATGTTTGGCTGTATGTGAGTATTTATGTTGCTGTAAGCAGTTGCATTTTAGGATTCTTGTATACAATTATAAGAAATGAGGATGTCCGTCACTTTGAAAATATTGAATAATTGGACGACTGTTAACTAACATCATAATGAAATGCTCCTGTGAATTGATGGTTTATTATTACCAAATTGCTCATTGAAGAGTGACATATTCCTGTGACTTTGGTAGTTTGGTTTCCACACGATTGTCAGTTACCCATTCCAACATGTTTGCCTGCATTATCTGTATCACTGACCTAGACATATTTGCTGTCAAAAGTAACAAGGGACTATAAGGCTTGAAATAGCCACTGTTGCCACATAAGCCAGGTGTGAACAAGCACTCTGGTAGTGCTAAACGTGTCATCTGGACACTTTCTGTCCTTTTGTAGCATGCTTATGGTCAGCTTTTTTGGAGTGTGGTTCTGCCACTCTGCAGTGTTCTTCTCTGGTTGGTGCACTGACGAACATTCAGGTAAAGAAAAATGCAGATAGAAACACAATCTGGTAGTCCTAAGAATTTTCAATATAACATTAGCTTTTACAAACATTTACTGGAACGGAAACACTTTAAAACAATTTTCATGAGAATTTCTCCACTCCAATGAAATTAAATGAAGCTTGCCTTGAAGGGGTCTAAAAATGGGAATATACCAAATTCAGATCTTTATACAAACAAGACTGATATTTACCCTCTTGTCCTGTATGGATGATATGAGGCAATTTTAGAAAGTATAAGGTTGCTATTATTGTGGAACATGGCAGTTGTCACCCCAATCTACAAAAGAGAATTCACAATAGATCCATGAACAGAACATATGATGACCCTTATGAATTCTTTCTAAAAGTTTTAACATGCCCACACTTGAATATGCTCTGTATGTTTGGCCAGGCAGCTCGTCTGCTGCGAATAGTAAATGTCACGTCTCTGGCTGTTTGGATAATGAACGCTAGATTTACTCTTCATGGCAGAAAATCTGCCTGGCCGAATACATGGATCGATTAAGAATGCTGGCTAGGTTGCTAAGCAACACTACAGAAACCGCTTTACAAGACATGTGAAAACCCAACATTGGTTTGGAGCTTTAGATTCCACAACCTCCCTTCTGTCCATTGCAATAAC
Source organism: Ambystoma mexicanum (assembly GCF_040938575.1). Taxonomy (NCBI): domain Eukaryota; kingdom Metazoa; phylum Chordata; class Amphibia; order Caudata; family Ambystomatidae; genus Ambystoma; species Ambystoma mexicanum. The sequence goes on from NC_090924.1 coordinate 168,246,423, forward strand.
TATTGTTTTTCTACAGTCTTGGACCATGCACATGAATTAATTCTGTGCATGTGCCCCACCTAGAGACCTGGCATGATGGCTGCCTTTCGATGAGGACTCAATTTCCTGATGGTCTCCCTGTGATCATTTGAAGAGAACCTTACCACAGTCACCCGGAGTGTGGAAACTCCAAGAGTTGTGAGAGGCACTGGCTCTTTTAATGCTGTTGAACATATATAGTTTACTAGAGTAAAGATCCATATAAGAACAAGTGACTATATCTATGAGCTCCTGAGGAATGTTCGCCATTTGTTTTGGATTAACAAACAGAAACATGTCGTTCGATTGCATTTGCTAACAGCAATGTCATATGTATAAACCTTGTGTACTACATTGAGTGAAAATAGAAAACAATCCCATGTGATCTGCTATCCAATACAGAGCAGTTTGTTTAGTCAAATTAGACTTTGACTAAATCCAGTCAGCCCTAACTTTGTTAGTTTGAGAGTCACTTTAGTCACTCCAGCACTTACATTCATGCTGTTGTTTTTGTCTACATTTGAACTATTTAATTTGAGTTTCTTCAATTGTGTATTTCTTCTTGTGTGCTATACTCTTGTATCCTGACAGTGTTTTTTAAATATTTATTCACTACAGATTTTCTTTCATTTTCTGATTGTCTGCACACATTACTGTTTGGATTGTTCCACTACTGTTGATACTATTATCCCCCTGACCTTTAATTGTGTTGTGTTATGTGGGAGCCACCATAATAGATACTTAAACTTTAACCCCAGATATTGGCCCTCATTACAACTCAGGCATTAAGGGTTTAACGGCGCTGTCGGCGCCGTTAACCCTTAACGCCTGATTACAAGTGTCCCTTTGCGGGTTGGTGTTTAACGCCTGCTTTTAGCAGGCGTTAAAAATCCAACCCGCAAAGGGACTTTGGGGCTAATTATGGCACCGTAATTTACGGTGCCGTAATTAGCGCCTTCCCCATTCTCATTATGCCCTATGGGGGCGAAAATGGGAATGGGGAAGGGCAAATGGTGAATGGGGAATTACCGCCCCACTCACCTTGGAATGGGGCGGTAATTCCGCCATCCACCATGGCGGAATCGTAACCTTAGCGGCATGGACCATGGTGCTAATAGCACCATGGTCCTCCGCCAAGGTTGTAATGAGGGCCATTGAATCGCAAGTCACAAAGATGCCACATTTACTGATGGGATATTGCACCATAGTTAAAAGGAAGCTGGGTTCCACACTGGCTTCTTCATAAAGATATATGAAGACAAGGCATTGGGGGCAGCTTCTTATACAGCTGGAATGTGGAGACATATATCTGGATTATTACCCCATATCAAAGAAAACCTATTTCTGAAGCAGTTTGGTTTTCTGCCCCAATCAGCACCCATGTTTGCCATCCACACAAAAATGTGCATGCTGTATGTTGAAGACAGGATTAAAGAGAGTCCTTGTCTCACATAGGACCTCATTTGGGACACTCTCAGTTATCTGGCACATGCATATTTTACTTGTCTCTATATTGTTGTATGGAGACAGATGTCTTCCCGAGTAAATATACAATGGCTACTACAGATCTTAATGGACTTGCCATGGTGGCACAAATCACATAATTTGGTAGTGGGATGTTGGGAATTACATGTGCACATCACTCAGTCCTGCCAACCTGCTTTGTGCCTTTTTAGCAGCTGAGCATATCACAAACCAGGACTCCATAGTTATAGTGTAGGTCATTAGTGAACCAATGTCCATACTTGGAATTGAAATCAGCTCCATGTCGCAGCATGTGAGCATAACGAGCAAAACCCCCTCTCTCATGAATTATTTGCAGGTAATTTTCCATACAAAATGTCCTGTTGGGAGGTTATATATAATAATAATATTAAGTATCATTATTATTATTATTATTATTATTATTATTAGGGTATTCATTGAGCACAGACCTAGCTCCGGGAAGCAATGGAGTGTTTTACAATCATAGGGGGAAGAACAAGGTAAGAGAGTAGAGAAACAATGGATTGAGTTTTTAACAACAGTTGATAGAGGGCAAATTGTCAGCAATGGATCTACAAGTAACCAGGGGAGGAAACAGAGGGGATCAGATCACACAGTCTTATTTATGTTGGGAAGTGGATGGTGTATTGACCTAGGTGTTAGGAAGGAACCGTTCCTTGAAGAGGAGAGCCTTGAGCTCCTTCCTGAACTGTAGAACCGAGCGGGTGAGTCGGATGTTGATTGGGAAAGAGGTTCCAGAGTTGTGGGGCGTAGACAGAGAAGGCCTGCCTTTCTGTATTCTGTTTTCTTCCTTCCAGAGATCAAGAACACATGATGAACATCTCTATCTACTTGCACATATTACACAGATTACACCACAAACATATTTTACATTTGTTTATTATTTATCAAAACAAATATCAAAAAATATATATCGGTCCCATAAAAAATGAATTAATCATCATCTATTTAATTACCTCCCTTTTAGGAAAATAATTCACCTGCAAACAATTAATGAATTTGACTCCTTGTATCTAAAACAATTTGTTTAATGTTTACTAAGCAACAGTACAAAAATAATAAACAACTAAAACATATTTTGTTGGTGTAATCTGTCTAAGAGGTGCAAGTAGATAGAGCTGTTTACAATTTGTTTACCTTGTATCCAGGTTTGTGAATATCAAGGTTAACCTCCTTTTGGAATGTATCAACAACAGATCACTTGAAATATTCTGGGAACATGTTACTTTGTTCTTAGGTTCAGCTGTATTTATGGTATCTTTATCAATGCTTAAGTGTTTGATCAAGTCATATTCTGAAATTGACTCTGTTTCCTTTAATGATAGAAGTGTTCCCCAGATCTTATATGGTGACATCACTTATCGGCACAACAGAATCCTGATCATCTCGAATATGTTGCTTTGTGGCAAAACACTTCTTCAGTTTAAATTTTCTGGTAAATTCAAAAAGATCTGTTTGTGTGTCAATAGGTTTGATATGAATGGATGGCAAAAAAGAGAATCCCTTATTTAGAATTGTGGCTTTGGCTTTAGTGAGAGCTCGGTCTGATAGGTTTAGAACTGAACTTGGTGTCTGGCTAGCCTATGTTTTCTCTGATAACCTGATCTTGTGATGTGTCGGCCACCATCCCTGGTATTCCACTTTCATTGCACCGAATCATACAATTGTGGCTATTCCTTGTATGTGAAATTGTTCAGCCTTGTGAAAGACCCGGGTGGGTCGAAACACATGTTGGCTGTAACACTGTGGATTTTGCTGCATGAAGAAAATTGTACACTGAATATAATAGACAAGCATGGAATTACAATGACAAGTTCTCCAAAACATAATATTTCTTGCTTGACTTATTTAGTATCAGGATATTTTTTAACACTGACCTAGCGTGACGATGTCATAGCCAACATTTTCATTAATATTGCAGACTTTAGGTGACGTTAGGGCATCATCACCAATATTGTATGCACACGCAGTCTGATCAGTACCTAATGTGTGAATACTACCAAGGCTCATTTTGAGAAGCTATTCTAGTGCCCCTACCAAGTGATTTAATTAGAGTTGATTAATCCATCACCGCAGATAACGCAATACTCCAAACTACGATTCGGGATTCTACCCATTGGGTAAATCCTGAACCAGTTAAACAGGCATAGTTAGAAAACCTGTCCATTCTTCCCAGGTAATCCTGAAAGTGGTCTACAACTTTTCTTTTTTTTTGCCCAGTTTAAAGCAACATAAGCAGGAACATGCTAAAGCATATGCACCTTACTACAGGAATACGATGCATTAATGATGCAGAAAAACTCTGCAAATCCACTAACCAAACAGATATTATCAGAAAAGTAGCTCAGTATCTGACAAGTGCCAGGCCTATGAGAATAAACAAGCTGGCAGAATCTCAAACTTAGGAAGTATATAACAACTTGGCAAATGCATGCATCTTATTCAAAATGAAAATATTAAATTACATATGTGTACCTTATAGAGAACCACATCAATTGAGGACCTAAGATGCCGAGAACCTGTAGACAATTAGTATGTATACTATTTGTAGTTGTATTTGTATTTATTTAAATTTATATAGCGCTTTAAGCCAAAGCGCTTTACAAGAGGAACAAGCAAGATACAACAAGCATTACATAACAATTGAATCAAAACCAGAAAACAGTACAAGGAACAATTTGCATTATTGATTATTATTGATGAGGTTAAGCGCTATTGGAGAGGGACCAACGTGATAGAGGGAGTAGAAGGAGTGGGTAGAGGTAGAATCAGAAGTAAGAGAGGAAGCAAAAAGAAGCTAGGGGGTGAATGAAAGAGATAAGATTTTAGAGAAGTGCAGAATGAAGGGTAGGAGGTCGTACAGCAGATGGGGACGAGAAGGCGGTTCCAATGGAAAGGAGGGAAAAGTTGAAAGGAGCAGAAGTGAGAATGGGCACAGGGTGGAGGAGGAGGAGAGAGAAGGAAAAGATCTGCAGAACGCAGTGAACAAGAAGGAGTACAGAAGGTGAGAAGGGAGGATAGATAGGGAGGGTCAAGACCATGGAGGGATTTGAAGACTAGACAGAGGAAATTAAATTTGATCTGGGAGTGAAATGAGAGCCAGCCTAGTGAGTTAAGAGAAAAGGAGATGGAGTCGTGAGTCATTTATACGGCACATGTATTCCACTTCAAGAGGGATCTGATTACCCTCACCTTGTTTGCATTGTGAGAATGAAAAATCAGACTGAACTTTGGATTCCGATATTGTGCACATTTTTGTCATAATCTGAATACACTTGATCAAATAATGTGTTTGCCAATTAGGACTTGTTCATATGTGCTCTAGAGAGAAAGGTCACAAAGGAGACTCATGAGTTACTGCAGAAAATGTACATAGTAACTAACCATTGCCTATACACACTTTATTAAATAATGATCATTTGGTAGCTAGGAGCTTATCCAAATGTATCCTGTAAAGAATTATATTTAAAATGATCTTAGATGAAGAGAAACTCTAGGTTATGGTTCAATAATTAAAACCTGCTTTAATCCAAGCCAAGCAAGATTAAAATATTTAATCCTGCTCAGGCTGGCTTCAGGCCAGGGAGAGGCACTGAAAGTGTGCTGGTGTCTGTACAAGACGACATGTCCAGGCTAGTTGACGCGGGTGGAGTTGGAACTCTGAATCTGTTGGACCTATCAGCCGCATTTGACATGGTTGATCACCCTATTCTGCTTTCACGCTTGGCTCAGATCGGGATATCTGGCCAAGTCCTTGCATGGTTCACTTCTTTTCTCTCAGACCGTCCCCAAACCCTTGCTATGCCCCTGTTTCTTTACTCTTCTTGCCCCCTTACCTGTGGTGTCCCACAGGGATCCTCACTTTCCCCAATTTTGTTTAACATATACATCTGGGCGCTGGTCTGCCTCATCCGTTCTTATGGCCTCAACTGTTACTCTTATGTTGACGACACCCAAATCCTGATCCGATTAGATTAAGATCAGGCTGAGGTGTCGTTGTGCCTTCATGACTTGCTGAAAGCTGTCGGTGATTGGATGGACCAGAATTGGCTCAAACTTAATGGCGATAAAACGGAGGTATTGGTGGTAGGTTGCCCTCCAGACTCCTCAAGGTGGACCTCAGCTTTTTGTCCCACCTCTCTGGGTCCTCTTCCCAGCCCAGTTAGTAAAGTGAGAAACCTAGGCGTTATTCTCTCTGCCACCCTTTTTATGTCCAACCAAGTGACTGCTTTGTGACAAGCCGCCCACCATCAGATCAGACTCCTTAAGAGGGCTTTACCCATGTTAGCATGTCCACTCTTAGATGGAATTGTGAATATTAGCATGCCCACACTTAGTTAGAACTGTGAAAATTAGCATGTCCACTCTTAGATGGAATTATGAAAGTTAGCATGTCCACTCTTAGATGGAATTGTGAATATTAGCATGCCCGCACTTAGTTAGAACTGTGAAAGTTAGCAAGTCCACTCTTGGATGGAATTGTGAAAGTTAGCATGTCCACTCTTAGATGGAATTGTGAATATTATCAGGCCCACACTTAGTTAGAACTTTGAAAGTTAGCATGTCCACTCTTAGATGGAATTGTGAAAGTTAGCATGTCCACTCCTAGATGGAATTGTGAAAGTTAGCATGTCCACTCTTAGATGGAATTGTGAATATTAGCATGCCCACACTTATTTAGAACTGTGAAAATTAGCATGTCCACTCTTATAAGGAATTGTGAATATTATCATGCCCACACTTAGTTAGAACTTTGAAAGTTAGCATGTCCACTCTTAGATGGAATTATGAATGTTAACATGTCCACTCTAAGATGGAATTGTGAATATTAGCATGCCCACACTTAGAACTGTGAAAATGAGCATGTCCACTCTTAGATGGAATTGTGAAAGTTAGCATGTCCACTCTTAGATGGAATTGTGAATATTAGCATGCCCACAATTAGTTAGAACTGTGAAAGTTAGCATGTCCACTCTTAGATTGAATTGTGAAAGTTAGCATGTCCACCCTTAGATGGAATTGTGAAAGTTAGCATGTCCACTCTTAGATGGAATTATGAATATCAGCATGCCCACACTTAGATAGAACTGTGAATAGTGAATTTAGAAGTATACCCAATTGCCTCTCTGTGAAAAGGGAATTAGAAGTGTACCCAACAGCCTCTCTGTGAAAGTTAAATTTAGAAGTGTACCCACTCTGTGAAAGTTGAATTTAGAAGTGCATTTCGAAGTTGCATTTAGAAGTGTGCCCAATAGCCTCTCTGTGGAAAGTTGCATTTAGAAGTACATTTAGAAAGTTGAATTGAAAGTGCATTTAGAAGCAGCATTTAGAGGTGTACCCAATAGCCTCTCTGTGAAAATGAATTTAGAAGTGTACCCAATAGCCTCTCTGTGGAAAGTGAATTTAGAAGCATACCGAATAGCCTCTCTGTGAAAGTGAATTTAGAAGCGTACCCAAAAGCCTCTCTGTGAAAAGTTGAATTTAGAAGTGTACCCACTCTGTGATAAGTTGAATATAGAATTGCATTTAAAAGTGTGCCCAATAGCCTCTCTGTGGAAAGTTTAATTTAGAAGTACATTTAGAAAGTTGAATTTAGATGTGTGTCCAATATCCTCTCTATGATTCTAGAAATGTAACCAGCAGCCCCGCTGAATTTAGAAGTGTGCCCTGTGGCCTCTCTGTGAATTAAGAAGTACGCCCAATAGCTTCCCATGGAAAGTTGAATATAGAAGTGTACCCAATAACCTCTCTGTGAATTTAGAAGTCTCTGAAAGGGCATGTAACCCATCATATCTCACCAACACGCTTACTCTCTCCTTACATCACCACTCAAATAGAACACAGAGATACTATGACACCATTCGGTATAACTGTTCTCATATCAACATTTGCCGCTCACCCCACATCACTCTAAGTAATCACTGCTGGTTACGCACCCCCCAGCGAGGCGTTCTCCTCAGGCCTAACGCAGCCACATCCGATCTGGATAAATCCTGCCAGAACGAACACATACTCCTGACCTCTCAACCACCACACCTACCGCTAGAAAGCAGCTATTACACCAATACTGCACGTGCTGTACACATACCCGGTGCTCACACGCACCTTTTTGACTCTCTCTAGTCACTCTACTGATATGAACTTCGGTTCCCAAGGGCGTTCAACCTACCTGCGCCTTCAGACCATACCAATGGTATATAAGGCGCTATATAAGTGCAAAATAACATAACATAACATGATACCAGAAGCTTTTCTCCCCCCCCCCGTGGTGGCTGTGGTAGTCCTCTCACGATTGAACTATTGCAACTCTCTATATCTGTCGCAGCCGATCGATCTAATACAGTGGCTTCAGCGCATGTAGAATTTGGCGGCTAGGCTAGCCATTGGCACTCCTTATGGTGCCATCATCTCTCCAGTACTTCGCCAACTGCATTGGCTTCCGGTGGGACAGCGTGTCCATTTGAAGTCTCTGTGCATTGTGCACCGGGCGGTTCATGGCCAAGGAGCTGAGTTTTTGCAATCAAAATTCACTAGCTATACCCCTACACAGGATTTGCGCTCCTTGACCACTAATCTTCTTGCTGTTCCTAGGTTCAATCGTGAAAGGGTCGGCGGTAGGAGGCAAAAGGATAACAACGAACGCCGGCATAAACCGATGCTTATGCACTTAAAAGTGAGGGTGGAAAAAAGGGAAAATTCATTTTAAAATAGAGGGATGAATCTTTTGTAAAAATTGTAAAATTGTATTACAATTAAATCAAAAAAAAAAAAGATCCTTTTCTATCGATGCGGCTAGACGCTGGAATAATCTCCCTCCGGCACTAAGAAGTGCTCCTAACCATCTTGGTTTCAGAAGAGCCCTTAAGACCATTTTTTCTAGCTCTCACTCTCCTAGGCCATCTTCAGCGTGATCAGCTCTCCCCTTTAGCACCATGATGCTCTTGGGCGACCGTGCGCTCTATAAGTTTAAATAACATAACATAACATAACACGCACACTTTTTATCAAGATGGGCCTGATAGTCCAGAAATTAAAAATAGATGTTTCGGATATGTGGGATAACCAGACTACAAACGGGAAACATAGTAGCTGCATGGAGTTAATAACTGTTTCCTCACCCAACATCTGACACTGAGACCATCCTACTCACTTTAGGGTTACCCGCAATAAATAATATTGTCTTCATGTTTTTAAATATGTATTATTGAATGTAGGGCTAAATAGAGACTAAAAAGCATGATGCCACTGAAAGGTCCGGAAAGGTGATATGATTCAAAGTCATATGCTTAGCAAAGGGGGAGTGGGAAACTGCTGCTTAATGGGCCCAGTGGTTAAATAAGTGTAATGCAAAATGTTAATATGTGGTTTTAAGTATGTTTTTTAAAGAATTGCTTCTAATCGCTGTAACCTTTTGCGGGCCCGTTGATGGCTCTTGCCAAAATAAAGATATGATTATTTTAGAGAAACCAGGAGGCAGCCAATGTTCTTACATTGTTTATGGTAACAATGCAGATAAGTGATACACCTTAATATTTTGCAACAATGGGGATTGAATTTTCTGCACTTCGAAACTGATGTTGTTAAGTGAGGAGTAAGAGCAAACCAAAACGCCTGTAGGGCAAAGCATGCTACCTCTCTGGTGTCCTAAATATATCATGAAAACACTGGAGAGAAGAACTTTAACTTGTATTTAAGTGAGGAGTGCAATTCTATTAGTGATGTTGAGAGGATACAATTGTAATAGTGTAAAATAGGGAAAAATTGTCTTCGCTAATGATTCAGTACAGGAGCAAATTTGATTATTAGACCAGACGTGCAGAGCGGGTCCCGCGAGGGGAGGAGAGAGCAAACAACGGGCCGCTCGTAATCGGCCCGTTGTTTGCACCCTCGCCCATTCCCATTAAGCCCTATGGGGGCTGAAATGGAAATGGGGAAGGTCCGGGTCCGGGTTCCTAGAAGGAGGAATTACCGGGCCCTCCGAACTCGGAATGGCCCAGTAATTCCTCATTCTGGGAACCCAGACGCGATTTCGGCACAGCCATGCCACCAACAGTGGCATGGCTACCGCCGAGGTCGTAATGAGGCCCAATGTGTGCACCATACCAACTGCTTTTCACACACATGTTCATAAAGCTTATTGCTCTACACACACTGGTACAACATATCAACTGATTTGCACCCCCCTCTTTTATGCCCCACAACTACAGTTCTACAAACGCTGTATCATCTGTTCTATCTACATCGGGTGCACATATCTATTTCACAGCACAAACCATGCATGCATTATACCCACTGCTCTACAAACACCTTGTGAACGATTCCTACTCCTTATTTCAAACAGTGCTCACCTCTGCCAGATCCTATGTGATTGGTGCATAGAGCTCTCTGAACAATGATCATATGCACCATGCCTATGATTTCACCACATTTAGTGTGTACCACACCCACCCGTGTGTACATACACTATGTGTGCAGGCAGCACACCAACTGCTCTGAAAGCAGCGTGCATGCAATACACTCAGCTTTCTGCACACATTATGTGCAGCACATCAGCTGCTATGCAATCAAAGTGTGAACCATGTCGAACCCTTTGTGTATACCTTATGTGCCTAATATCTAACTACAACTCAGCACACACAAATTGCACCATATTGATATTTGTACACTTGCCATGTGTGCATCATATCTACCACAATGCAAAAATCAAATGCCCCACCCCTACTCTCCTCAGAATACAAAAATATTATTTTTTTAATTTATATAGCGTTTTTGCCAAAGCGCTGCACATAGATCCTTTACATGCAATTAGTATCACCCACCCAAAGTTGGTACTCATCAATCCACCTCGGACGTATGAAAGACTGAGTTGGCCTTACAGGGATTCCAGCCTGTGACCTAAAGATCCCACACAGATTTCAGCAGCGAGTGCGCAACCCTCTGAGCTATCATACCAGCCACATGCCTACATTTATGCAGACACCAAATATATGCAATACCTGCCACACTGTACTTGCACCTTACCTACCATTCTACACAAACATTATGCATCAGACCTACCTCTCTAGCTATGCAAATGCCTTGTGGGCACCACCCTACTGTTCACATTGTGTGCATCATTCTCCACCATAAACAAAACGAGCTCCACACACACCATGTGTGCACCCTCCCTACCCCTTTGTACACCCCCTTGCCTTGTGTGGACCAAAGATGCCACTTTACAAAATATATGTGTTCATCATCCCTCAAATGTGCAGGCGTGCAAGCCTGGGCAGAAATGAATTATGTGCGGTGCACCAGGCAGTCAGCTACAGCCAGTAGAACGATGAGCAAGCCACCCAGGCCTGGCTGGATGTTTGCTTACAGCCAGCCCTGATTTTACTTAACGTTGCCCTGCTGTTTCATCACTTCACTTGGGAAAATAAAACCCCTGTTTTCCCTCACCTTGCTTCTGATTGGGGGTGGAGGGGATAAATGGCATAATATCCCCATGCCTAAAATATTTTGGGGGGATTTGTCCCCCCTATTCCTCCCTTTCCTACGCCCATGGCCTTGTGTATGCCATCTTGCCATTTTCTATTCTGTGAAAAAGCACCTTAGTCCTTCAACATGCACGTTAGCCACTGCAACATATTTTCATGCCGGCTGTGGCCAACTTTTGCAGGCAATGCAGTCGTAAAAACAGGCTCATCTTTCCTGTGCCCCGTGTGTCCGTATATGCAAGTAGTGCAAAACAAACACATTTTCATGGTACGCAGCAAACCCCCTCCCCCGCCAAACACAGAACGAGAGAGAGAGCTACAGAGGCCTCCCTTGGAATGTGGAAATTTTACACACAGACACACACACACTCATTTAAACTCCCTACAAACGTATTACATGAACACACATACACACTCCCGCTAATTCACACCTCCAAGCATCATCATTCAAACATACTTTCTTATGCAAACAAATACTTGTTTCCATGACTTGTACAGCAAAGAAAGCATGTTTCATATTACATCTGGCATGTGGTTGAATATTCTAAACACATGCAACAGATGTTTGCATGCTCCAGGGATCACATCCTCGAAAATACTGTCTCTAGATTGTCAGTGTCCCCCCAACCCGACCCCCCACATCTCCTTTTCAAACAAGAAATTTAGAATAGGAAAAGACTGGCCCGACACGATATTCACACACACACAATATATGACACTTCACTTACCTTAGGTACGGTAGCTGAGATCGAGTCAGAGTCTCACTCACACACACACAATATATAACACTTCACTTACCTTAGGTATGGTAGCTGAGATCGAGTCAGAGTCTCACTCCCTCGATAATCAAAGGCTGTCAGTCACTCAGCACGAGCATGCGCCACTGCCTGGCTTCTCCTTCATTCTGGAAAAACTAATGCTGAGGCTGCGCAGCAGTGCACTGCGCAGTGGCACGTGCACTTTGTTCCCCGGGCATGTTCCAAATGCGCAGTGCACGCATGAGCGAGCAGAAGTCTGCTGCAGACAGTCTGCAGAAGTTAACTTGTACTTTTGCACGATGACATGACAGCTGCAGACGTAATTTGACAAGCTGCAGAGACACAATTCTGGGGGGGGATGAATGCCATTATATATAAAATTGTGGGGGTGATTTGTCCCCCCTTCTCCACCATGTCCTATGCCCATGTCAGTGCTGGTAAAATGTTGACGGACATGAGAAACACTAATAATGGGCCGAGTATAATGGTCTATTTTTTCTTGTTTATTATAGCAGCAAGAATATAACACACTACAATTCCCATAACCCCTGTGTTGCCCCTCGCCAGAGACGTATTTCACCAAAATGCCAAGGTTAGCGGAAGTGACATCACGCGACCCTTGACCTTCATTATGACACAGCAAGTGATGTAATTTGCTCATCCCCCCGAGTTACATCACTGGAAGATGTTCATTTTCATTTGATTCCGCCCCAAAATGATGTCAAAGGAAGTGATGTTACATGACCGTTCACCCCTTGACATCACAGCAAGTTGCATCACATAGCATTAAACTATTGCATTTGAGTACAAGTAGGAGGGAGTTGGCACACGAGGAGGGACACACAGCTTCTGTATGCTGTTTTGGTTATTTATCCACCTGTTCACTGCACATGGCCATGATTATCTGTTTGGACATTCCAACCACAGCCCTTATTTACCCACCCGCTGACTGTCCATGGCCATGCTTATCCCTACGGTCATTCCACCCACTGCTCTTATTTACCCACCCGCTGACTGCCCATAGCCATGCTTATCCCTACGGTCATTCCACCCACTGCTCTTATTTACCCACCCGCTGACTGCCCATAGCCATGCTTATCCCTACGGTCATTCCACCCACTGATCTTATTTACCCACCCGCTGACTGCCCATAGCCATGCTTATCCCTACGGTCATTCCACCCACTGCTCATATTCACCCACCGTTTGACTGCCCATGGCCATGCTTATTCCAATGGCCATTCTACCCACTGCTCGCCCCTCCCTGCCGTAAGCACATCCACCGGGTGTCTCTTTCAGCTCACTCTATGAAGCAATAAGGTCAAACTTTAGCCTGCCAGTATTTCTTCTAAGCAGTCTGCTGAGAGTTAATGGCTTTATTTCTGCCATAAATAGCTACTGGTGTAATAAACATGTTTTAACCAAGTATGTCTTCAGCCTCTTCATTATTATCTGCTCCTTGCACTAAAGTCCTGTTAAAACCGAGCATTGACAAAGCCAGAAGTTGGGGTTTATGTAAAGGTATTATGGCGGCCATCGGGAGAGGACGGACTGGGGACAGAAGTGATCCCAGTGTGTTTGCTCTCTAAAACGGAGTAAAAAGAAGGTTAGTGGGATTGGGGGGGGCGGGGAGGGGATTGTTTGGAAGGTGGGGGGGGCACACCTGAATCCCCGGTGGGGGAGGATGGCAGCCTCCAGCCATGTGGTGGCTCATAGCAGTGATTACCCCGTTCGGAGCCTCCTCATTGGCTGAGGGGCTGCCACACCCTGAAGGCGAGGGATTCTGCGTTGGATAATGCCCCGGCGAGGGACAATCAGATTGTTTGTTACATTCTGATTGACCATGGCCGGGTACTAATATTTTTTACTGCATGCACTCATAATCTGTTTTTCCTCTGTTTAAACCTTTTTGACTAGGAAAGCACCTTTTACATTTGCATACATGTAAATGGTGAGCTGTCGATGCTGAATACAGTCAATTATGGGGGAAACCAATGGCACACTAGTGTGAATGCCGTGCTGACAGAGTTCTTATAGCGAGTGTTTTTATTTTGCATTCAAATGCAACCCCAGTCAAAGGTCTAACCCCAGCACCCACTCACTGCTGCTACTAAGCAACAGACTTCCGACACCGGCACAATCCTCCCAGCTCAGTCAGCAACTTGATTAAGGCACAGCTGGAAAAACAAGAACAACACTTGGGGAATACACCTGGCGGCACCAAAGAAATGGATCATGCTCGGTGTTTTGAGTGAGCAGGGAGGATAACGCTAGAGTCTGGGAATGTGAACAACCCACTTTGTCATAGGCTGTGCCGCTGGTTGCATTTGCGCACCCAAGAACAGATAGAGAATTTAGAATGTGTTACAGAGCAGGTGACTTGGACTACATTATATAGAAGCATGCCACTCTGTCAATGTTATTCCAATAGATGTACTCTCATGCATGTCAACCAGCCAATTAGAGTGTCTGCACACTCTAGGATATCTCCCTGTAGCATGATTCCATACTCTGATCTCACCCTATTTATTATGCTGGTGCAATCCCTGATGTTGAGTTTATTGCATGCACCACCATTTTACAGTAATTGAGCCTTCACAGGTAACAGTCTCAAATATCCTGTTCGATTTTCTCATTAGGCTTGGAGGGTAGGGAGTCTCTAAGTCCAGTCCTCATGAGTCAATACCACTCCTTCTTTTCAGTATACTCCCACAAAATATATTTGTGTGTCAGCATAACATGGCGAATATAAATGGGAGTATATTACAGTGAACATAAATAGGAGCCATTTAACCGGTGAGTGATTATCCTGAAAACCTGGCGTGCTTCGGACTCTCGCCGGGAGTCGAGACACCTGCTTTAAGGCATCCCTCAGTGCCATTGGTGTGTTTTGGTAGGTTATTATTTTTCCAGAAATCCTTAACGGTCTAAAAATGCATGACACGAATCTGTTTCCATCATTATCACCTTCATGCAGAAGGAGCTGTTTAAGTTCAAGTGGAGGGTACACGCGCTCGCCTAAATGCGCACTCAGTATGCACTTGAAGAACCGGCTGTTGAAGCATTGCAGTCGTAGCACAGGCCTTTCCCATCATTTCTGACCAATTGTGACCCATTCCTAGAACAGTATCTAATCATGCCACACGAACTGCTCCCAACGGCGGGATCTTTCACTTGGGCAGTTGCCGTACCTCATAATTGCACCATTGTATACATCTTCTCTGGGGCATGCCCATCACTGCTTCTCTCCAGATCCCCCTGACTGTACCATTATTTGGAGAGAAACATTGCATAGGTGTAGCAATTGAAACCTCATAACCTCTACACAGAGAAACTCATTGCGCCAAGTTAAAAATGCGTGCGCAAGTATGCCCACCACACATGAGCACAGCGCATGTTTGTGACCGATTTGCAAAGTGTTTAAGTCCTGGTTTCAGGACAGGCTCCGGTTCGTTTGATCTAGACGTGTTGCACTGTGTGTAAATGCGCTGTCTGCAGTCTAGCAAAAGTGCGGGAGCTCGGCAGGTCTTGTTGCATCATGTGAACTGGGTGTGTCCTTGTAATGCTGAGGCCAAACTGCTGGAGATAATTAGCCTCAGGATTTGTGATTGATCAAATACATAGGTTGCGGTATCACCTCTTAATAAACTGCACTAACAATGTATTAATAAATGTATAATTAATATGCAGCAAATGTGTAAGAACTGTTAACTAATGAAAAACGAATGAATCAAAAGTATCACAAAAGTTTAACGATTCATAACCACTACAAATTATTGTGAACATACACATCTGTCTTGGGGGTCTTTCTTTACAGAACGAGTGATTCACTGGTGTTAAGGATGAATGTGTTCACTGCAGACTGCTAAGACCCCCAATGATCTCCTGTTTGTGTGTCTGTTAACTCAACTCCTATTGGGTATAAAGGCAATCTGTTCAAGTATGCATGCCCAAGCTTTTTTGATTGTTGCCACGTTTGTCTCTCTTCGTAAGTGAGTTCTGCTAATTAAGCCTCACTTTCTTAACTGAAAAAGAAAAAGTAAAGTAACACATGTGTTTTCTTTGCTGGACATGCCAGGAACTGCCATGTAGTTTGACAGCATGTTACCCACAGAGAACTATATGCATTCCTGAAACAGCCTGATGGAATCTTAACTATCTCAACCCTCATGGTCTGCCTTTAACTGTGGATATTCTTGATTGCAATTGCATACAAATGTGCATCTCCAAGGCCTGTTTGGTTAAGAGCAGATATAAAGCTATACAAGCAGCTACCTCAGAGGGGCAAGAGCCCTCTCCGCTGATCCCGCCACATCAACCTCGAAGGGGCAGGAGCCCTTTTCTCTGCAGATCCTGCATCCACACGAACAGTGAAACCTGCATTGGATCCCCAGGCTGCACGCATCCACCCAGTGCGGGTAAGCACGGCAGCCCCCCTATTTCGCTCACTATACTGCCTCGTGCACATCCTCCACAAATCAGCTGGAACACGATCCCCAGCCACGAGGGCCCGACCTAAAATGGCGGCCCGCTGATGAGCATTGTGGTTGCCTAGCGACCATATATAGCCATGATTGGCTAATCCAATGATATTTAGGCCCCCCCACCACCGGAAGGCGAGAGCAGGCGCACCCCAAGGGCCGGCCACCATAAGGGCCATCTCCTGTCTGCGTCTTTGCCACTACAAGCAGCTACCTCAGAGGGGCAGGAGCCCTCTCCCCTGATCCCGCTGCATCAACCTTGAAGTGGCAGGAGCCCTTTTCTCCGCAGATCCTGCATCCACACGAACGGTGAAACCTGCATCGGATCCCAAGGCTGCACGCATCCACCCAGTGCAGGTAAGCATGGCAGCCCCCCTATTTTTGTTCACTATACTGCCCCACGCACAGCCGCCACAAATCAGCTGAAACACGATCCACAGCCATGAGGGCCCGACCTAAGATGGCGGCCCGCCAATAAGCATTGTGGTTGCCTAGCGACCATACATAGCCAGGATTGGTTATTCCAACGATATTTATGCCCCCCATCACCGGAAGGCGAGAGCCGGGGCACCCTCAGGGCCAGCCACCATAAGGGCCATCTCCTGTCTGCGCCTGTCCATGCACAGACGCGCATCTAAGTTCACCGTCGCTCTACCACAATCTACCCGAACTTGTAAGTACTCTGCCATAAACTACTCATTATCCCACGCATATTGCGACCGTAAAATTAAAATCCTGGTCAAATCAACTGGCAAATAGATCTCCTACATCTACATTGAACCACAAGTGACGTACCTCCACAACAGATCTACCTACAACCCAGCTCACACAGCATGCCGACCCATCACAAGGCAAACCTTGTGCATGTGTCACCAACATTATGCACAGCTATATGACTAGAATGTAGCCGCATCCCAGCCTCATTAGCCCTCATGTATTAGTAACTATCTGAATGTAGCAGCTCTTCAGTTGCCCTACTGCCTATCTTACTCAAGTGCTGTAGGCCTAATCTAAAATGGCGGCCTGTTATTAGCGTCCTGGTTGATAAGAAGGTAGCAGGCACTCAGTTACGCTAGCCTATTCTGCAATAGCGACCAATTGAATGCCTACCATATAATAGTGACTAAATTGTTTGCAGTAGCCTCCCTGTTGCACTTGCCTATTGTGCAACAGAAATCAGATAGAATGCAGTAGCTTTTAGCTGTACCTGCATACTTGGCAACAGTCTCTAAATTTAATGTGGCAGCTTCTCAGTTGCACTAGCCTATGTTGAATGCAGAAGCTTCTCTGTTGTACTAGCCTATTTTGAATGCAGTAGCTTCTCAGTTGTACTCGCCTATTTTGAATGCAGCAGCTTCCCAGTTGCACTAGCCTATTCTGAATGCAGTAGCTTCTCAGTTGCACTAACCTATCCTGAATGCAGTAGCTTCTCAGTTGCACTAGCCTATTTGAATGCAACAGCTTCTCGGTTGCACTAGCCTATTTTGAATGCAGCAGCTTCTCAGTTGTACTAGCCCATTTTTGCAATAGTAACCAAATTGAATGTAGCAACTTCTTAGTTGCACTAGCCTATTTGAATGTAGCAGCTTCTCAGTTATACTAGCCCCGTTTGAATGTAGCAGCTTCTCAGTCGCACTAGCCCATTTTTAATGTAGCAGCTTCTCAGTTGTAACAGCCTATTTTGCAATAGTGACTGAATTGAATTTAGCAGCCTCTCAGTTGCACCAGCCCATTCTTAATACACCAGCTCCCCAGTCGCATTAGCCTATTCAGCAAT
Organism: Ambystoma mexicanum; assembly: GCF_040938575.1. Taxonomy (NCBI): domain Eukaryota; kingdom Metazoa; phylum Chordata; class Amphibia; order Caudata; family Ambystomatidae; genus Ambystoma; species Ambystoma mexicanum. Next base: position 168,264,441 of record NC_090924.1, read on the forward strand.
AGTGACCAATTAGAACGTAGCCAACCTACGCACACAATGTTGAACTCCCTAATAACTATTATGTTTCCATTCTGCATAATACCCTGATCCACCCCTTGCACAAGAGGATCTTTCATCAAGTTCAACAAAGGATTATTCAGATTGAGCTGCCAGCGCCACCATCCGATCCCATGTCCCACCCCATTCCTTCCCTCACTACCTCCATTTCCCACACAAACTACACCTATAAACAACATCTCCCACAACACCACGAACAAAGCACTCCCAACTATCCCCAACCCCAGCTACAACTCCGCCAAACAAACCAGACCCAATGGGACTAATAACAAGACTATGCCCACCTTGGACATTGACAGACTAAATACACTTAGGGCCAGAACCAATACCCAAACCACCTATCGAGCCACCTCACTCTCCACAACTACAAATACACCTACCAAACTAGGCATCAACTCACAAAACTACCAACACAAAAACCATCCCAAGAAACCTAGCAAACCCCAAACTAACTCCAAAACCAATATTCACACCCCCAACTCAGGTTATACTCTTGAAAGTACTCTACCTAGCGCCCCCACATCCTCTCTCAAAGGTGCACTTATCAATGCACGATCCCTCTGAGCTCATGCCATAGAAATCCACGACCTCATAGTAGACCAACAACTTGATATCCTGGTAGTCACCGAAACATGGCTACACCCTGCTGCAGGCCCACTCCTAGCTCTTGCTATTCCCCCATGATTCAGTATCCTTAGAACAGACCGGACCAACACACAAGGAGGCAGAGTCGCCCTAATAGCCAAAACATCCGTGCCAATCAGAGCCTGTCCATTGGAACAAATTCAGGGCTACGAGCTACTATTAGTAAAATGTACAACCAACCCTAATACCGCTACCGATTTCCTGGTAAGTGTACAGATCACCAAAAAAAATACTCACCCTAACTTGGACATCCCACTACTTTTAACTCCCTTGATCTAGACTATCACAAAATGCATTATTCTCGGAGACATCAATTTAGGCTTTAGTGATCCCCTAGATCTCGACGCATCAGCATTTCATATAGCTATGCTAGACATGAACTTTGTTCAGCTGATAAAGGAACCCACTCATTCCAAAGGAAGAACTCTGGACTGACTCCTTACTCTGAACTCACAAGTCACTATTGACTAAATCCTCCCTGTAGAATGGTCAGATCACTTCGTTATCAACTTCACATTGAATAACGACATTATAGACCACCTTACCTCCAAAAAACTTGACACCTTTGACACCAGAAACAGCAAGAAGCTCAAAGCAGATGATCTCTCCCATGCCCTTAATGCAGCACTAGCCAATACTTCTCCATACACCAAGAACCCTAACTACCTAGCAGAACGTTAACAACAAAGCCTCACCCATACTATCGATCTACTTGCTCCCATCACCACCAAAACTCGCAAGCCAGACAAACGATCATGCTTCTGGTTCAACGAGGAACTAGTTTCCTTGAGATGCACAAAAAGATCGCTGGAGCACTTCCATAGGAAAACTAACACCCCAGATTCAGCTAAAGTCTTTGATGAAGCCAATAAAAAATATAAAGCAGCTATAATTACACAAAAAACCAATGCATTCAACCTTTGCATCACTAATGCCTCCTCAGACAGCAAGGAACTGTTCCCGATCCTTAGAGAGCTAGAAAATCCATGGCCAGTCGCCAGCACCTACGAATATTAGAAAAGCCTGGTGCACTACCATACAAGATGCACTTGCAGCTAAAATCCTACTACTGCAAAAGAAAATTGATAGCAAACAATCTCTTTTAGCGGAAGAAAACTCTACCCACCATCACAGCAAATGCACCCTTCATGACTCTTGCCAATCTATTTCACTTCACACCGGTCTCACACAAAGAAGTGTCAGACACCATAGCCAAACTCAAAGCTTCTAACTGCAAAGAAAACCAATTCCCAACACTTAGTCAAACTATGCGCCCCCACCGTTACACCCATCATCACTGAATGTGTTAATGCGTCCTTCTCTACTAATACAGACCCATCAGCATAAAAAAAGCATGGGTAACCCCTCTACTAAAAAAACAACCCTAGACCCTTCAATCCCCACTATCTACTGACCCATCATAACAGTCCTGTTTCTCCTAAAAATAATAGATAAAATAGCCTGCTGCCAAATACAAAATCACCTAGAACAGCACCAACAACTGGGGGACCGACAGTCAGGATTCCACCTTAATCATAGTACAGAGACAGCTCTCCTTGATTTGAAGATCCAAATGGATGCCACCAGAGAAGGAGGCAAACTCTGCCTACTAATGCTACTGGATCTATCGGCAGCGTTTGACTTGGTCGACCATGCCAAGCTTTGCAGCACACTAGCTAATAATTTCAACCTCTCCAAGGATGCCAATGCCTTTTTAGCTGATAGGACATCAAGAGTCTCCATTGGCAAAGAATCATCCAACCCCATACCAGTCCCCATAGGTGTCCCGCAAGGCTCCTGCCTATTGCCTATCCCCCCACTCTCTACAATGCATATATCAAGCTACTCTTTACAGCCTTGGGTGCCATGGGTGACATCTACACCAACTTTGCAGATGACACCCAGATCCTCATCCCATTAACAGGCAACCATGAGCAAGACTCACTACTCATCAATCAAATCTATTCACTCATCCAAAATTGGATGGAGAACAATAGCCTCGGCCTCAATGATGACAAAACAGAGCTACTCATTCTTGGTTCATCTTCCAAAATTGAGGCTCTTCTAACCCAGTACTTAAGCAAGTTATGACGCTCAGTGTCTACCTAGACGCCACGTTAACTATGTCAAAACAGGTAAACACTCTAGCTTCATCCACCTCATTCACATCCAAACTCATCTCCCTTAGTCGCAAATTCCTCTCACCTGAAAATTGTGTTACATTAGAAAGAGCACTTATACTCTCCAAGCTCGACTATTGTAACATTCTCTTGGCACTAGTACTCTGTCCACTGTAAAATGCACACTTGCAAGTGCAACCATAATGGCTGGGAAGGGAAAAAGAAGGATTTACCTTTTCTCTGAGACCTTCAGTAGAGTCCCACTACTTAATAGGATCTGATAGAGCTCCTTTGGGTGCTGCTTCCTGCTTCAAAACCACTTTGCAGCAGACTAGATCATCATTTACGAGCCACTTCAAGTCCCATAGGAGCTATCTTTGAAATTTTACATCCTCAAACCACTTCAAGCATTTTGAGCCACCATCCCAATCATCACCTGCCTATTCTCCAGCTTCTTCAAGCGGATTGCCGCTGCACAACTGCATTGCATCATTGAACTTAGTCAAACTGCTTCCCTGCTACAATTGAATCAATGCGTCGAGACATCAGTGAGCCATCATGTGGATCTACAGATTGCTTGTTTCAAAGCTGCCTTCAAGCCTCACACTGATTGTCACTTGTTGAAGTGTACCACCTTTGCCTCTTATCCAATAATCTTAACACCAGCTCGACCTGTGGATAGCTCCCAGACACCTGACTCAAAGCTGTCATGCTACAACTTGAAGATATAAAGATATGCACAGTGGTTCTGTCCACCGGGCATGGTATTAAGCACACTACTTCCTTAGTTAAGACCCCACTTTGAAATACATATACTTAGGCTTGAACACTGCTTCATAGGCAATTGCCTGCATACCCCTGTCTTCATACTCAAAACATGGTTGAAAGGAAATGGAGGTCAAGAGAGAATGTCAATACAAAACCACCAATCCAAATGTGAAAAAATACAATAAAAAAAAAACAAAGCAACACATGGTACACTTGTGTGTCTGTCATTTTAGTTTGCTTACATTCTTGTATTTTTCTTCATAGAAGATTGATTGGCCATGTTTATATTTTGGTACCACTGCACTATTGTTTGTGTTCTTTCCTGCTGCTGGCTAGCATCCCACTAGAAGAGTGCAGCCTGCCCAGGGCCCATGCTACCCAAAGTGGAGAAGTAGTTATGTCTTTCATGAATGTTGTTGACCCGGATACCTTGCATGTAAAGAATGACCATCAAATTCTTGTTTGCAGTGGGTTGCATGCATTTTATTTGCGTGCTTAAACTACTTAAACCACACAAATAAAATGCACACAACCCAAACTAAAATATTCACTAGAAATACCCAAGTGAAGCGCAAAGTTGAGTCAAAATCTATTGCCCTAACATCTCTACTTGGTGCAGCTTTCATTTTGTGCCAGTTTGACCATTATGATTGATATCACTTCTGGTTTAGTAGTAGTGTGGGGCTGAGTAGGCGTTTACAAACCACTACTCATCCCTGATCTATATATTGTGGTGAACCAGAAGGAGACGGACAAGTTATTGACATGTTCAATAGGATTTATTCAAACTAAAAGAAAGCACCTAACTAGCCCTATCGCTAAGAGCAAACTTCCCTTCCTAGCAAAGCAAAAACGAAGGGTGCACATGAAGTCCAAAGTAAAGGTCTTCTGTCCGAAGTCTAATCACTTACTGGCTCTGCCTCTTTTGAAAATACCTAACGAAAAGGAAAAAGGGAGGCTAGCACAACAGCCTTGGTGTGCACTTCTGCTTGGCCCACTGGTAGTAGATTTTCTCATAGTCTCAAAGTTCTTTAGTATGCATCAGTATATTTCTCACAATCTTCAGAGTCCTCACAATGTTCAGATAGTGCGCCTCATCACGACTTTGGCGCTAACCCTTAAATCCGGCGGTCGCGCTATTACCGCCGGATTTAAGGGTCCGCCAAATCAGGACTTCGGCGGATTTCATCCCAGCTCTTGGCTGGGGGGAAATCCACCAAAAATATGCGCTATCACCGCTGGCGGGAAATCCGCCAGTGGTAAGAGCGCACATTTTCCCCATTGAGCACAATGGGGAATGGGGCATTCCCGAATGGGCTTAATGGGGAATGAGGAATTACATTACCACCAAACTCGTGATCCGGCGCTATTAGCGGCGGGGAGTTTGGCGGTAGGGCTTATACCGCCGGCGTTACCGCCAAAGTCATGATCAGGCCCAGTGTCTTTAACTAGAAATTATAATTATCTTTTGTAATGGGTTTTCATGTTCCCCCTTGATTAAAAGAAAATAATGTTCCTTCTGATATACTTCTCAGGCTTCTTTTCAGACAACTCTCAGTTTCCCACCTTCAGGTGTTGGAATTCCCCCACACTTCTCTGCTCCTCGCGTGGATGCCTTCACTTTACAATTGGAATATTCACTAGCCTGCTCGGCTTTTACAGCCTTAGCATACAATTTTCAATCTTTCACTCTTTTTTCAGGGGCCTGTGTGCCCGATAAGCTTTCTCAACTTCTCCCACTCTTTATGGCTCTTACAGTTGTGACATACAATGTCAATAACATTTTCAGCATTGTTTTTGTGGGGCTGTATGCCTGGTAAACTTGTTTAAATGCTCATACTCTTGGTGGCTCTTCCATCCAGTCAAGGCATGCAGTGTTCGTAACACTTTTCCACTGTTTTTGTTGGGCTGTGAGCCTGAAAAACTTGCTTAAACTCTTGCACACTTGGTCGCTCTTCCAGCCGTGACATGCTATGTTCGTAAAGTTTCCCATCGTTTTTTATACCTGGGTTGGTTTCGGTACTCAGTGAAACCAACCGTTTCAGAACTTCCTGGCATCTACACTTCAACAGCGGCTGTGTTCCAGACAGTGCTTCTTCCAATGGAACAGGCACTTGTTGGGCGGAGCTCAGCGATCCTGGCTCTGCTCCAGTCTCTGGTCACAGTGTCCGTTACAGGGCCCCAGGCCTACCACTGTTCATCAGTGGTCGAACCACCAGAGAAGACGGTTGTCTTCCCCTCGAGTCTCATTCCATGACCGGAGCCTCTTGTTCCGTCAAGGCACCTACTGCACAGGCTCCAGCTATCGGGTCTATCTCCAAACACACCACCGCTGACTTTGCAGCTTGACGTGGCCCTCCCCTCCAGGACCGCATTGCTACAGAGGTTCACCTCTGAGTAGCAATTGTTCTCCTCCCTCTGTGGGAACCTCGTCTCCTCCATTCAGAATTAGCTCTCTCTTCATTCACATCATTGTAACAACAAGAATTGTGTCTTCCTTGACAATGGTATTTAGGCGGTGTTTAGCATTACCTGAAGCCAATGGATACAAAGAAGTATCTTTGTTGACTATAGCCTTTACAGTATAAGCCAAAGTATTTTCAATATCCATATAAGCAGACAAGGAGGTTTGGACTGGGAGTTCCATTGCTGAATTAGAGTCCTTGCCCTTGAGAGGAGAGTCACTCCCAATGAAGTCCTACTTGCCCAGAACCAGAGGGACGGTATTGCTTAGCAGACTCACCTCCCTAGCCTCAAAGTGTGTGGCTCCTCTATGGGGAGAAGGGATGATTTGTCCCGATCCATCACATTCCCCTCCCATTAACTGAGAGGCTCCCCCTTGAATAGGAAGTGGAAATCAACTGAAAAAGTCAACATTTCCTTGTTCTTTTTATTTTTGATGCTCTACCAAGAAACAAAATGGTTGTACATCTAAAAACCACAGCATGACTCGGTCATTCAAACCTTTTCTCAGATGTATCCAGGTTAGGAGAGAGTGGTCAGTCACAAGCCAGAATCTCCTTCCGGTGAGATAGTAGCGTAAGTTAAGAATTGCACATTTGATGTCTAGGGCTTCAAATTCCACCAAGGCATATGATTGTTCTCTAGGGAACAATTTCTGGTTTGTGTATAAAACAGGATGTTCCAAGCCATCATGTTCTTGTAACAACACAGTTCTGAGTCCAACTTTAGAAGCATCTGTCTAAAGAATACATTTTCGATTGAAATCAGGCATTTTTTACGCAGGCTCCTGGCATAAGATTATTTGAGGCATTCAAAGCTTTGTTGGTCTTCCGTCTCCAAGACAAGCTTTTGAGGATGTGAGTTCTTGAGCATGTCTGTAAGACTTGCGGCCAAGATAGAGTAATTTGGTATACATCTTTTGTAATAGCCGGTCATTCCAAGGAAAATGTGAAGCTCTCTTTTTGCTTTTGGTACTGGTGTTGCTTGTACTGCTTTTACCTATTCTGTCAATGAATCAGTCTATTTACCATAAAATATCGCAGGTATTTTAAAGCCGACTGGGACAGGTGACATTATTTGAGGTTGGCTGTTAAATCTGCTCTCATGTGGGCTCTTGTAATCACATAAAGTGCAGGTTTTCGGGCTAGGTCTTGCTATGTGTGATGGTGCCATCTAAATATGCTCCAGAGAAGCTAGAACCCAGTGTTAGGACTTTATCCATCAACTGCTGGAATGTGGCAGGAGAACTGTTTAACCCATAAGCCAATACTTTAAATTGGAAGAGTTCTTGTGAGGTAGAAAAGGAAGGTTGTTCCCAATCAGTGTGGTTCGCGGCACCTGCTAATAACCTTTGGTTAGGTCCAGAGTGGTTTTGAATTTCAACAAAATGAGATGGCAACCAGGCAGCGTAGAAAAAAGAAAGTCATTTTTCTATCTTCATGGTGGACATAAAACACAGCGGTCGGTGAGAGACTGAGGTGGAAGAATGGCAGGTAAGTGAGCAGAGTGGGTAGAGGGAGGAGTGGGTAGATGTAAGGTAGTGGGAAGGGGATCGATTGGTGAAGTGGTGTAGCCCCAGAGAATTAACAAGTCTTTCTACATATGCTCTGTCAACTGTTAATTATATTTTCAGCTAAGTATTAGTCTTTTCTGTTTGCGTGTCTCTCACAAACCCATCCCCCCTTCACTTGCTGCTCACCAAAGGCTCTTCTTTAATATTTGTCTCCAGTTTTGTTTTTATGTGTTGTCTTTAGGTGTCTTCATTTACCTGCACCCATATCTCTCTTGGCTTATTTCTGTCTATTCTTCTAGTCGCATGCTTCCTTCTTCATCATTGTTTTTTCTGGCTGTTTCTCTTACACCGTGTGATCAGTCCCTCTTCCATTCATTTTACCTTTGTTTTCCGCAACTGTGGAACACCATTCCCCTGTCAGTACACTCTGCATCAACTCTCACCTCCTTTCACTCCGTTTTTTTAGGCCTTTTTTGTATTTACTTCTCAACTTTAACATCCTGCCGCATGTGGACTGTCTTCTGGTACTCATAATTTCGACAACCCTCTAGATCACTGTTGTTTAGCCTGTCATAGCATTACAGAAGGCGAAAGAGCTTATGTAAATCAGGCTTGGTCCCACCCCACAATGGGCAGGACAGCCAGAACAGCTGGGCTACCTCTTTCTGCACAATACCACAACCTACCCCAGACATATCTCAGGCTCTTTAGCTGTAATTAGTGAGGTGTACCATGGGTTTCTCAGTGCAGCAAGCTTGGGACTCACGACTCAGCATATATGTTCCATTTGTGGTGACAAATGCAGAGCTGTATGTTGATATTTGAAAGTTTGTGACTTAATTTTAACTCCTGGTAAGGGCTCTGGGCAATCCTGCAGACCACCATTTTTCAGTCTGCCATGCCATTTTAGATGAAAAATACCTTATGCAAATCAGGCTTGGTCATGCATGTGTTACTGTATATCTTATACAATTATACAGTGCTTTGGTGAAAGTTGTTTATGAATAAAAATGAAAATAAATACCTATGTCTCTACTGTTATCCTCACAATGCAACAACAATATGCTAATTATACTGAATTCACAGTTCACCTGGATCAACTACTCATTAATGGAATAGGAGAAAGTGGCAGCTCTGCACACAGAAATCCCTCCATGCTGTGTAATGTCCTGTTGCAACTTCAATGTGCAGGTTCTGACTTTAGACTCACTTCTTTCCTAAACAGATGCTGTATAATTTTATGAGGTCAGTGGTGGATAGAGCAATGAGTTCCTGTAAGATGCTGGTACCACCTCTGCCACCAACACCTTCACAACCAGCTCTACAGCAAAATCCTCCACATTTGCTGCCATTGCCACCATCTTCTCTTCCACTTTCTGCCTTCTGCAGCATCAGTTTAAAGTGATGATAACACCATTACACTCATGTCTATTACAGTAAGATGAGTGGATAAAGTCCAAGAAGCTGCAGGCCCACTATCAGCAACAACCTACAGCCATACTGCCCTAATCCCACCATGGCACTCTGCCACATTGACACAAGAGTACAATGGGGCAGGGCTGCTAATTCTATGCATGTTTGAAGGACCATACCATGTTGGCAATCAAATAAGGTCTAGAACATCCTTAAGTCTTCTGCGCCCACTGGTATAGATGCTGTATTGACTGGCATAGTGTAGAGTTTGTAGGCTATGGAGGCAAGGCAGGTGGTGCAGGAACATATAGGCCATCAGAAGGTGAGGGGTATGGAAGAGGAGGCTGCTTCACTTGACTGGGTTGGAAGGATGTTTGGCAATAGAACCAGTCAAGTGTTGAGCATTTAAAAAGATGTTGGGTATGCTTGGTATGATTGTAAGCCAGATCCGTCAGATCTGACAGTCCCCCATATGCTCTTTCGACAGTCAGGTAAACTTTATACTCTAAAAAGTGCCTGATTCTCTCCCATCTCCACTTGAAGTGATCTGTTAGGATGAACTGTAGTAGGCATGGCTGGTGAGGAGAGTATCACCATTTTTGCAGGAAGATATGGCAAATGTGCCAAGTTCATTATGGACTAGCAGTCCATATGACGCTGGCTTATTAAATGGAGTACGAGCAGTCAAAATAAAACTGAAAAAAGGTACCATTTTACCTCGAGTAAAACAGTATCCCATGTCCAAAGAAGCTGATGACGGTGTCTTTGAAACTTTTGCACCTTGGTGCAACAAGGTATATTAGTTCCTTCAGAATCGCCATGCAGTACAACAGTGTACCTAATAAAAAAGGTAAAAGGACGGTCTTGGAAATGTATACCTGATTTGAGCCCTTTGAATAATATTGTTGAGGCAGAATTCCCATTAGTGCCAAATCCAGCAACGATATTATGTAACATGCCACCTACAGCTTAATATTTTACAGTGATTGACTTGAAAAATCCTTTTTTCTAAATCTGCATGCATGAAGACTCACAATATTTGCCAGTGTTTACTTGAAGAATGAGATTACAGCACAGTCATCTCCCACATGGGGAAATGTACAAACTGACACACAGTGAAGTATTATGTGGATGACGTGCTAGTTTGTAGTGCCACAGAGGAAAAGTGCCTGGAAAGACTCAGTGTAACTATTGACAGTACTGGTTGAAAAAGGATACAAAGTGGAAAGGTCAGATAATATCAAAATAAGGGAGAAAGGTGACACCTGAAAAAGCAGAAACTATCACCAAAACACCCAGACCAAATACAATAAAAGAGCTACATCAGTTTTTTGGACAATTAATGTTGCGTATAGGTCTTCGACTATAGCACATATGTTCGGCCCTCTTAGAAAGACTGAAAGACGTGCTGAAAGAGAAGAATGATGATGTATGAACAGGCGAGATGACCGATGCCTTCGATAAATTAATAAAAAGCAATAAGCACAGCTCCCATGTTAGGGATCCAGAGTACAATGAAGACGTTTTCCTGTTCTCCCATTCAAATGGGCTTGTGACGATGACTGTTCTCGCATAGAAAACATCAATGGCACACAGACCACTGGCATTTTATAGCAGGATCTTAGATCCAGTAATGAGAGGCCATCACCCATCTGAGCAAGCCATGGCTGCAGCAGTTTTTGCAATTGAGAAATCATCCAATAAAACAATAGGCTGTTCAGTTACATTATATGTTGATCATGCTCTTTTTGCCATCCTTGAAAAGCCCACAAGCACCTTGACTACATAGAGAGCATCTGGCTAGGACGACATAATATCCAATCCATCAATCAAAATTGTCAGGTGCTGCATACTGACCACTGCACAATGTATAGCAGTAACAGTGGAGGAGGGAGATAATGTACATGATTGCGCTACCTACACTGATTATTATGATGATGTGCCCCATGTCAAGGAAATGGTCTAGGAAGGGGTATGTTCTCTTGGTTGATGGTCCATTGACAATAGATCAAAGTACTGTAGCAAGACGTAGTGGGACAGCAGCAGCGAAGGCAACAGATAGTGTAGTGGAAGGGTTGAGGTAGCGGAAAGTTTATGATTGCCAGCACATTTTTCAGTGCACGCAGCTGCCTTAGTAGCCCTGATTTTGGCACCTGAAGCACATAGGGATCAGGCGGTAATGGTGTATTCTGACTCTGACTGCATGATGACAACAGTACACTCAGGACTGTCACGTTGCAAAATGAGGGGCTTTCAGCGTGCAGGCGGCACACCGAAACAGCATGCGCAATATTTAGAGAGGATTTTGCAAGTGCTCGAATGTCCCTTGGTGATCACCATGGCAAAGTGCACAGCATAGAGGTGCAAACATGACTTTCCATGGCAACAAAGCTGCAGACACAGAAGTCAAAAGGACAGCATATTTGCCTGAGATATTAGATATTACAACTGCCCCAAATAAGTACACACATAATATGATGATAAAAGATTGTTTGACACACTGCCAGTAACACAGACTGTAGAGTTGCAGAGACACGTGCCACAAGAAGAGCAAGCATTGAGGAGAAAAAGGGGGTTTTCATTATCCCCAGCAGAATTGATGTGGTGACAGGATAGTACAGGGAAACCTGTCATGCCTTTTTAGCTGCTCACAGTAGAGCTGGACCTGTTACACTATCCAGCTCATACCACAAGTGAATGTCTTTCTGCAACTTATTTAGATGAGTGGTTTGTCCCAAATTTAAATGAAGATGTGGCTAATTTTGATGTTAATTGTATGGTTTGTCAAAAATGCACTGCCGGTGAGTGACACATGAAGAATGGTGAGAGGAACAATGCCCCGTCCTACTGGAATAGTTTTGCATTTGAATATTGATTACGTGGATATGCTTCAAAATGTAATGGCAACCAATGGTATTATGCCCTTTTTCCTGTTGGAAAGAGGCAGGACCATGCACATATCGAGATGCCATATCCGCTGCAAAATTCCTCATAAGAGAGGTATTTCCTAGATGGGGAGTATGCAAATTCCTACGTTCTGACAGCAGGCCCTATTTTGTAAATGAAGTGTTTACACAAATTACATCTTTATTGGGAATAAGACACACATTTCATCTGCCTATCATCCGGCCTCTTGAAGGAACGCATTGCATAAATGTAAGAGACTTTGCACAAAAATTGGTTGTTTTTCCTTCCCTTGGCTCTTCTTGTCTTACGCAATCAGCCAGGCTCTGACCACCACTTCATACGGCATGAGCTGATGACAGGATGCAATTGCTCCTCCTACATGCACCTGCACAGATGCTAAGTATTCAGCAACAGTGCTTGGTAAAGAGATGCATGACTATTTGATGGCTAAGACTACATCTCTGAAATGTACATCTCGACAGATATAGGCAAGACAGGGGAGCTCAGCAAGACTCACTGAAAACTTAAATGAACATTTTGTACCAGATAGGTTATTTCAACATCACTCATTATATTTTGGAGAGCAGGTCCTCTGTTGCAATTGTGTTAGGAAATGGCACAGTCTAAGGTTTGAAGGGCCTTATACTGGAGAAGTAGCAACACCCTTGGCAGTGAAAATGAGGGGAAGAAGAGCGTGGCTACATCTTAGTGACATGAGGAAATATTGTGCTGAGGCCCCTGTTAAAGATACAGAGCCAGAGATGAAAAAGTCTGAAGAACGCAGAAGAGGGCAATGACCAGAGCGAATCAGCAGCTAGAGCAGAAATAGAAGGAGAGATGGTGAGCATTGTTTTCTCTTCCAAGAAGAATATTGAACATTCACCAAAGACGTTCTTTTGTATATTCCTCCTTTTTCTAGGAGTTTTGAACTATATATATATATATATATATATATATATATATATATATGTGTAGAATAGCCTTGTACCACAGTATAAGGCTGTCGGAGTGCACTCCAGAAAACGAACCCACCTGGTGATTCCACACTGGACCCAGAGTAGCAAAAAGACCAGCAGTCATCCAAACGTCCAAAATGTTCTTTCATGAAATGCCATGGACAAGAGAAAAATGCGGACAACGACGTGTTTTGCGGCAAAGCTAGCCTCTTGATCACGATGAGGGTGCAGACACAAAAGAAGTCCATTTAAACCCATATATTCTCTATGGTATACATGGATAGATTGTCCAGAACAAGGGTAGCCATTTTTTCCCCACAAAATCCGCCATGTTTAAAAGTGTTTAAAACCACAGTGGGTTACCTTAAAAAACATTGAATTGCATGCAATACATTTGTTAGGCAGATTCAATTGGCTGCCGATATATCGCTTTTCTCAACATGTAAACACCACATTTTAAACTTCAGTAAGTGTCCTCCTATTGCACATGTTACGTTTATAGATGTATTATTTTTTTAAGTGAATGTGTGATTTTAAGTGTGTATTAAGTTAGGTCTATATGTATGCGTAGTGCTGCGTGTATCGTGTTTATTTATTAATCTAAAACACGTTTATCTAATGTCAAAAAACACGCAGACAAAAAAACAATGTATCACATACTGTTCACTAGTCGCAATCCTGGATAATTTGTAAAATATTATTCCTGCAATTCATAAATGAATTGCGAAAAGCTGTGTGTCTATGTAGCTAGTGACATATATTTGAGATTATCATACATCATATTGTTGATAGGCTATGTGATAAAAGTGCAAGTGCCATGATGCATCACAGGCTGCTTTTTGCATAAATCGCATATAGGGATGCATAAAATGCAAGTGCATGTGCAAAATCGCAATAACTAACCCCAACGGGTAATGTGCAAATAGAATTATTGCAGCATAGAAATCCTATACAAGGATAAGTAAAGTGCTAAGTGCATTCATAGCCTTAATGTAGGAACAACAAATTATATACACACAACTATACAAATGATAATACAATTGAAATACAAGACTGCGACAAAGGATAAAACCCTAATTAGAAAATCAATCATGTCTGAGCAATAATCGTAACTGGTCTAATGTGCATTTTAAAAGGAGGAACACTTTAAAAATCACTAAAATAGAGTATAGCTACGGGTTTAAAATGAAGTTCCTAGATAACATAGCAATAAAATTGCTCACCCTACATATAAAACTAAGAAAGAAAACATAAAATTAGATAGCTGAAAGTAAAAGGAGATCTAAAATTCATTCAATTACTGTCTTTGGAATATTGAATTGATAGACTCTAAAACCTACAAGCTAATGTGAGAAATGACAGTGGTGTCAACAAACCATGTAGCATAGAGATCTGTGTGCAATTATGATAAATAACACAATGATCCCACATATGTCAGTCCAACTAATGGAACTGCAAATTGTGTCAAGCTTGTCCCAGAGAGTTACAGAAAAATGCAAAGAGTCGACACAGGGGGGTCTCAAAGTAAAAACTCTGAACAGATACAATTCAAGATATATGAGACAAATACAGATAGTACATTTAAGTCCCAAGAATATATATATGTATGTATGTATATGTATTTTAGGGCAGCACCCGCGGCACAATAGTTAAGTTGAGTTTGACTCTCATAGATACCTAAAACAATTCTATTGTTAATAACCTTTGGCTTGTGTGACATGTTTGTCTGAAAAGTTGAAGTTGGTTAAGGATGCGTAAGCCCCTCCATACTGCAAGGTTTTGTAAAGATTTGCTAAAAAATAAAAAAAAGTTTTTAAGAAGACAAAAAAATGAAAAATGACAGTTGTGACCTACTTCCTATTCATGTTCATATAGAAAAAAAGGTCAATTTTTGCCAGACCGCACATCCCAAACCTCTGGGTGGATTTGGACCAAGTCCAAAACAACTTGGGCATGAAGCATTTAAAAGAGGCCTTTTTGTGGTTTGGGGTTATTCCATGCAATAGTTTTTTTTAAATATTTGATGGTGAGGGGGTACCACATCCTCCAAAATAGATAGCTATATCTTGGGTAAATTGACAAAACCAGGTTTTTTTTTTTAGAAATGAAACAGCTGCCATCTTTTTTTTGTCTCAATGCGAAAGATAGCCAAGGATATAGACAAGGTTATCAGAAATTGAAACGCAGGAAAAAAGAGATTTGCAGGTAAAGGAAACTGCAAATGCCATCAGTCTAGTGGTGGGGATGACTAAAGGGCACCAAGTAAATTTGAAAGTTGGAGGGGGTCCAGAATCTGAGTTTGTAACATTAAGCTTTTCTGGAAACTTGGCTATATCAGCGAATAGCTAACATCTCAAAGCAAACTGCATCACAGAAACAGCGTGTGTTGTGGGGGGGAAGGGAGAGGGCAGGGGAGGTGAGGAGGTCATCTGGGAAGTGGGGGGAGCTGGCACAGAAGATGGAGGCACTTGGTAAAGGCCTGGGAACTATAGAAGCAGTTGTTTCTTCAGCAGTTTTTCTGATACTCACGGTTATAAAAACAACAGATAGCCGTGGTGGTGTTCAATAAAGATTTATATATTTGATTGACAATATGGTATGTGTACTTTTCAAGTTATCATTATAAAGCAGAGAATTCATAAAACCCAGATATGTGGGTGAGGAGGGGAAATGATAAAAGGGCAAGTAAGTCATGAGTATTTACCCACGATGTGGCAAGAGAGTTTGCAATCATGGACACTGGTGCAGTTATTTGCCCCTTATTAAGGCTGCTTTTCAGCGCACAAGTAAAGGACACACGTGGGCAGACACCGTAGCTTTCTTCAGAGGATGGACACAACCCCTTGGTTTATTTTTGTGGTTGGCAAGCTTGCTCAAGTATTTGGCTACCAGAATTGTTCTCAGGTTGTCGTGTTCACCATGCAGACGCTTACCCACAAGACTGCAACACTTGTTATCAATTAAGATTTTGTTTACCAGGGAATATTTCACATCAGATTGCTGGGTTTAAAAGGTGGGCACCTTTTATACTTTTCCAGCATATTTATTCAAACATTTCCTCTCACAGATTATTTTTCTGGTGTTCATTACTTTTTTTAAAGTACAATGCTATTTTGACTTGCACATTTTCTTCTAAGGGGTAGGTCATTGGAACTACATTGGTATATTTCACTCTATGATATATGTTCACTTACTATGTGTATATTCATGGGAACATGTTATTCTTTCAGCCGGTCATTTTTTTCCCTTTTCAGTGCTACTTAAATGTGGTTAGTTGGGGTCATGCAATCCATCATAACAGTGACCAGGAGACTGGCCACAAAACAAGGGGCTTGTAGCACGCTGTTTAACCAAAGTGTGTGATCGATAAAAAACTATTTAAATTCACTGCATATTACCTAAAAACATTGTGAGCTTTTAAAGTCTGCAATATTTTATACATAACAATACCACGGTCAAAACAGGTCAAAATCAGTTTGTGATTGGTGAATGCATTTGAGCGATGGGTTGAACGTTTTTAAAAATGTAGAGTGCTCATGCCCACCCGTCATGGCCAAAGGCCATGGCTAATGATTTGGTAGTGTTTGGCAGCTATCTTGCTTTAAAACTAAGCAGCATTGGTCCTGGTTACTGCATGGATGGGAGACCTCGAGCCATGGCCAGTGATTTTTCACCCCCAAGGTCAATGTAGCTGTAAAAGGTATCAATTTATTTTTTGTATGTTTTTTTCTATAGCAGCAGGTACAGAACTACAGATATCCTCGGCTATCTGCAGTCATTTTATGTATGGACTACAGATAACCTATACTGAAAGAAGTACAATTTTTGTGACAGTGTTTTGTCAGTTAAAATGTCATCCCAGAGGTCTTTTAGCTCTGTTTTCTCAGCTTTGGTGAGATAGGCTGCGATATATTTTGGAACTGTGTGGATCTTTCATCATATCTACCTCCTTTTCCTGTAGGAAAAAGTAGAGGAAAAGAACGTGCTTCTACACCTTTCTCCCATATGTTCATTGGAGAGCCTTTGGCTTGATGCATTTGATATATTTCTAATGCATCAATTTGATAGAGGAAATCTTCCAGATTTCATACACGTGGGAACATACATGCACTCTCTGCAATCATGTTTCATAAGAGCACATCCCTAATGAATGATTTGTGTACGTATCCAGACCAAATTGGGAATCGAATCCATTTCAGCAGCTTCTCCATAATGCAAATCATGGCATATTATGCCTTTTTTGCAATTGAGACAATTGTTCCAGTATACAAATAAACTCACAAGGCCAAAATGTAATACTAATGCTTCTAAGGAACAATGCAGAAAGTACCAAAAATAAATGTAAACTCACTGGCTTCACACTCCAGCAAATATCTCTTGGCAAGAAAACCTTCACAACAGTACGCATAATCTACCACTCTGGTGCAAGAACCACTTCAGACCACTATACTGCATATGTTAAAAAAACAGGTGGTTGATTTGAATGTAACAACACATCTGTTACTCCAAAACATAGGCAAATCTAACAAATGCCTACTTAATATTCCTTCACCCCAAACTTGCTCACTGAAGTATGGTACATTAAACCGTTAGAATATGCCAACGGATATCTAACTACATCCATAGTAGTACAACAGCAATTTTAATATCAAAGACAGCAAGAATATGCAGATGGGTATGTAACTGCTTTAAAAACCCCTTTCATGCTAATGCATTCACATATACCATAACACTTATTGTTACTGCCATACTTCATCTAAAATCCAATATAGTTTGAATATGCCTACGGGTATCTAACTACTTTAAACATATCTTTACTTACAACACTCTCAAACAAACATCCTACAGTATACAGTTATAATATTGAAAAAAGTCGAATGCAAAAATGTCGAAAAAAATGTCGAAAAACACATTCGAAAAAAAAAGTCTACATTTTTTGTGTGACATTTTTGCAGTCGACATTTTCACTATAAACCTCATCCTACCACACCTACAATCACAACATGTATCAATGCTACCACACACATGCACTCTGTAATATGTATATTCTTTAAACTGTAGTTGTTTTTTTTAATGACTCATGATTATGTCATGTCAATACAACAACATTGTACTTCCAATGTACTGTTTATGAGGGTCTAAAAAGTAAATGTATACATAAAATTGAATGCAAATAAATGTATAAAACCACTGTGTTTAACACATGATACTGGTTTTTCCACAGAAAATGAACTAGAGATTCCAGCTTTATTTCCATATTCAATTAAGTATCCATACCCAGTGTTATCTTTTGTTTTTTTCTTGACCAATAGATTCCATCACCACTATCCTCAATTCTACTGCAATCATGAATACCATATGCACTTCAATTATATCATCCCACCATATTACTAATACAGTATATTCCCCCTACAGTACCTACAATTACTATACACATATTACTATAGTGCTTGTGACCAGTGGTCATAATCTTGGGTTAATGGCCTACGGCCATGCCCTCAAGAAACTGGCCACTGGCCACAAACACCACAATACAATCAAACCATCTAACAAGTATGTACAGTACACCATCAAATAGCAAGACTCACCTAGTACCTCCCCAATCCCACTGATGACCCCAAAGATGTTTTTGTGTCCGTGGACAAGGACAGTGACCGTGGACATTGCGGCAGCAGCACCATTTATTCACCTATGAAAACACCTCCCTATTAATACTTTTCCACACCCCTACACTTTCCAGGCCCTCTTTCGACCACAAAGTAACCCCAAATGCATTTCTAGACCCTTTCCTCACTGCGCTGTACGCGGTGTCCGGTGATGTCTGCGGATCCAATATGGCAACCATTTAAAAAATCCTGACGCACCTCACGTTTTTGAATATCTAATTAGCACCCGTCTTTAATGTCCACAGACACCAAGCCACCCAATGATCGGCCCAGAGGTGTTCACAGACACCAAATTGGGAAATGAGTCTGAGGTCTGACCCAGATATCACTAATTTGTGTACCTACTTTTTGGCCTTTTTTTAAAAAAAAAACTACTGGATGGATTTACACTAAATTTACAAAAGTGTGCTTCCAGGACCATGCTGCTACTCCTGGTGCAAATTTGGTGAAAATCCGTCTAGCGGTTTGGGCAGTAGCCGCAAGCAAAATATTTTCCATTGTGTATATGAGGATTTCAGAAATGTTGTGACCCCCCCTATAATTTTGCCCTCCTGAATGAAATCGCACCAATCTTTGCAAAATCATTTTGAGGTGTACATATACTTTTTTGCAAAGTTTGTTGAGGATTCGTCCAATGGCGCCAAAGTTAGAAGCCGCCCAAAAAGTGCTCTTTCCATGAGTTGAGCAACTTGACCATAACCACAGGGCCACTACCGCAGGCCCTGTAACATATATATAAAGTAATGTATTTTACAATTATTTTATATGTGATCAGACATTTATTCTACATCGTCTTTTAAGATCTTTTGAGTGTTATGCTGTTTAGATCATGTATGTCACTCCATTCCAACATGTCTGCCTGCATATTACTACTTCCATCTTAAAAAATCCATAACTCTTATTTCTTTGATAACAGAAGACAATTAACACTGTGAAAAAGACTACGCTTCATTCATTGCTTCAGAATCGTGACACAGACATCTCTACATTGACAATACGACCAATAGCGAGGGGTTAGAAGAGAGTACAGGCATGGACAAACCCATACATTTGTCAAGTGCAAGCATGGTTTACTGGAAGCAGCAAGCTTCAGACGCTAACATTTTGTCAGAGTAAATTTGTTTCCAAATACAATCTGGAAAGCGCATGCTATTGGTTGTGCAAATTTGCACAATTCTACATCAATAGCACCTGCTCCTCTGTGACCAGCACCCTTGCAGCATAACCTGCAAAGTAAAGCAAGCAGACCCCAAGAAGGAGGGAAGGAGGAGAAGTATGGGCCGGTCTCAACCCTCCCATAAAATCAGGACTGTGGAGTTATGTTACAGCAGAAAAGCAACAAGCTTATCTTTTAATCTCCCATATATACAAGAAAGGTTACTTGTGAGGGAAGGTGTGTATCAATTTGGGTATCCGTGCCTGTGGGTCGTCATGATATGGTATCATCTGAATGCTTGGCAAAAGAAAAGGAGGATAGGGCTGTCTCCCATCAATCAACTGCAGGCAATGCGGCATATTAGCAGCACCAGCCAGCTCCACTACAAGCACCACTACAACAGACCCTTCACATGGAAGGCCACACAGCATATGCCTCAGATAATGAAGATGTATGTGCCTAACAGCTACACTTTTGGACGGAGTGGCAGGAGAAAAGGTGGTGGGTACTGTGACTATGATAATAGTGTTTTTTAAAATTGTAAAAGTAAATCTTCTGCTTTTCCTAAATCATCAATTTATTTGACTCCACCAAGCAGCTGCACCTCTCTGTGAATGCTAGAACTGCACTCATAATCCAGTGGTTCTGCCTCAATTTATTTGGCTCCATCCACCATCAGAGTCAGACAGATTCCTCTATATACTGAGTAATTCGGTCCTGTTAACAACCACCCTGGATTGGTTCTGCACCAATCGATTTGGAGCTACAACTAGTGGAGCTACTCTCCAACTCCAAGTACATGGACTAGAGGTTCTCCCTCAACTTGCTTTGCTCTACCAACTAGAAGAGCCACTGTACGAGTCCTAGCACCATGATCGCAAACTGGTCAATTTCTTTGGGTGCACCAACCAGCCGATACAAATAACATCCTATATATAGGCATTAAATAGTCGATAGGTGCCTCTTTGCGAGAACGAACACGGCCCATTGACCTGTTCTATGGGAAGGTACCCACTCGAGAGTCCACAGCCACACTTTAGCTCACTGTGCCTTTCACAGATGGGAAATATTCATTTGCATATCAGTATTTGTCCTGCCCACATGCAGATCAGCACCAAAATGCTATGGCAATTCCCTTCTGAACAAGAGTACCAACAGCAAACCCATACACGTGTTTCAGCCTTGTTGGGCCTCATCAGTGAGGTGGAGCTGTGCCTCTCTGAGCACAGTGAGCAAGGGGGTCCACATCTGGATGACCCTAGGAACCTTAGAGTGACTAAACCTAAGTCCCTTAAACAATCAATAAATAGTCCATAGGCACATCTCTGCGAGAACAAACACGGCCCATTGACTTGTTCTTTTTGAAGGTACCCACTCGAGAGTCTCCAGCTACACTTTAGCTCACTGTACCTGAACTTGTTTGCTAGAGCATGGAGTGTCATATGACACTACTTTGTGGATCCTGCCATTACTGCAAGTGGCTACTTTCATCTGTATTTTGTATTTGTATTTTATTTGTGTTCATAAAGCGCTTTAATCCAAAGCATGGAATTCAGTGTGTGCTTCCTGAACCCATCATTGTGCCACTGCCTACAATGCTTGTGCATCAAGGAGATGCCCAAGGCACTTTTTCTTGGGATGTCCTGACAACCTGTCTTCTGGCAGAGGTGGCAAATTGATGTACCTGCCTCCCCTGTCAGTGTCACCCTCTGGCAAACTGAAGTAGTCCCAAACCAGCTAACACATGTGCATAGATGTCATTGGTGGGCATATCTTCTGACCAGACTTTCACCTCTTGAGGGGAATCTGAGCCCACTTTGCCCACCTCTGCAATGGTAGGCAATGGTGCAGCGGCACCAGCCTCCTCTTCCTGAACCATCTGCCAGGGGAACATATCTTGCTCCTCACCTGTTTGCTCATTGCTCTACTTCAGGAGCACCAGTACCACCTCCTCTTGTCCCCTCTGCCATTTGTGCCTCTGCACCCGTGTGGCTACGTGAACCTGCTACTGCTGAAATACCTTCTCCTCCCCATTAACTTCAAGGTCAAGATTCTTGCCCACCTTCTGTAGGTGCACCTCAAGGGACTCTAACTCTACCACAACCTCCTCCGGAATGGTAGCCACATCATCCTGATGCTCTGTCCGCCATTCCTCATTCTCTGCCTGATCCCCATTTCAACCGCTCTCTCACCTTCCTCAAACAATGTTCCCCTCACAAGCCACTGTCTCCCTTACCTCAAGCTGTATCTCAAACTCACTCTGTCTCTCGTCAGAGTCGTTGCCCCTGTGGTTGTTGACTGTGTCAAACTCTGGCATGGAGGAGGAGTAGCCTAACTACTCATATTCTCCCCCAGGCCCTAACTTAAAATTAGAGGACATGGTGCCTAAGATCCCAAAGTGCAAAGCATAAATGTGTGTAATGTGCTTAGAGGGTCGATGTGCAAAACACACAAAAACGTGACAAAGTGAAACAAAGGGATTCTCGCATATTATGGGAAACATTTCTCGAAACAACACACAGTAGGGAAGGTGACTTAGCACAGGTCCACATACAAAGGATTCTCTAAAACACAGGAAAGGAGAGGTTTCAGGAAACATATTTTATTTCTTTTATTTTTCGGGATACACAAAGGGAGCAGAGGAAAGACATTGAAACTATATTAATATGGCTAAGCACCTCTGATTGCCAGTTAAGTTTCCATTCTGGAGTCTCAGGCCTTGAGATTAGACAGTTGAACTTTAATGCCACTTAGAGACCCCTAATGGGGATGATCACTTGTGATATCCTGTAAAATCCCACGGGCAAGTCAAATCCACCAAAACATCTTGTTTTTCCTGTGAGGGAACATCATGGAAAAGGAAGGACGCCTCACACCAATGGTTATTCCCTGTACTAACCTACAGACCTGCTTGCCTTCTGCATTGTGCTGAGCTCAGCCTCTTTTCCCTGCCAAGGATGCTGGAGAATGTATGCACTTCGCAGGTGGATGCTCCTCTCATATGAAAACAGGAGCAGCCAGGGGAGTTGCTAGGTCTGGAAAAGACCCGGGGCTACGCTGATGTCGGAACTGTTGGGACTAGCTAGTCTTTTGGCTGTAGCTCCTGAGATTCTATTCGGGGTTACAACAAAAAGATCAGGGGCTATAGCCCCCTTAGCCCCCCCCCTAGCATCGCCCCTGGGAGCAGCTATACCTCTGGTCACTGTCATGGGAATATGCTGACTGGCACCTACCTGCATGCCCATCAATTGCTGTGCTCTGCCTGGAATAAAAAGCACCTATCACAAGGTGACAGACAAGAAAGCAGGACATTTCTAAGGGAACAGACCCTGTTAAGGGGACCTCAGACAAGTTTCAGGACTTTGTTCCAGATATTTTTATGTCATGAACCAGACACCTCACTGTGTAATGAAGGAGCTATGGAGAAGGGGCTTGAAGGCACAAGGTCATTAGAAAACACTCAGCGGAAATGAGTATACCTTCTTGAATTCCTTTGGGAAAGGATCACTTTTTCTGATAAAGTGAGCAAAGCAGGCATGCTTGAGCATCTGGTGAGGAATGTAGCCTACATGCTTTCAGGAGCGTGCTGTGCAGCACTTAACGCTCCTGTCATCAGGATGAACTCATTAGGGAAGGCAGGAGGGTGAGCTTGCTCGGCAGGCATGCTCACCCACAGCATGTAGGCCGATTTTGGGCCTTGATTAATACAGGATGACCTCATGATATTTACATTTTCCACACTGTGCAGTGATTTGTGACTCTGTCAGCATATCTTTCCGAGCCTCCATTTTGTATCACTCGAGGATGACGAATGCATTGTAAATCTTCGTTTGTCAGGGCACATCGCTTTTAATTCATCATGAAATTGTCTCGCAAGATGGTGGATATACTCTGCTCCTCTGTCAACATAAAGCTGTACATCATCACTAATCAGTGTTAAAATAGCAACAGCTAAAATCTGCTTTTGGCACAGTTACCTCGTGAAATTACGTGTTCCATGTCATTATTAGGAGAAAGCATCTCACACCAAGTGCACTGGTGGCAGCTACATTTGTTCCAGTTCACGGAAAATTGGGGTTGGTGCAGTTCAGTCATGGAGCAAAATACCTACAAAATGTCCAGTGGAAAATTGACATTTTGCAAGTGTCGTGTGCCTTGGCTTGGTCGTCAGTGGCAAATTGACATGCAGTGGTACAATATATAAAGGCTCCAGTGAAAAAAAAGTGCTGTCCTGTTGCTGGTTATCATGAAAACTGGCCTCAAAAGACAATGGTTCGCCAAGTTTAATATTTTGTTTTCGGAAACATAAATCAATCTACTTGACAAGCACCTTCTCAAAAAACATTACAAGTATGAACAAAGAAATGCCGGTGTGATTCGTTGTTCCCCGCTTAAGAAGACTAATTGATGTTCTAGTCCAAAACGGTCTCTGTGTTTCATTTAGTTAATGAAATAGTTAATTTCCTGACCAGCCTTTTCAGAGTTCAAAATTTCAATTTTTCTCTTTTTTATCGAGTGTACAATTTCACAGCCAATACAGGATACAGTTTCAAGTCGTCTGCCTGGTCAAAAATGTTGTCAGCATGTGGAACAATATTAAAATATCAGAGTTACTAGTCACATCAAGGGAAACATAGGATAGCTGAATCCGCTGCCTACAATAGTGTAAGTCAACTGGGTATGCTGCTGAAATCCTACATGCATTTTCCTTTACCATCCGTAGGGCCAAGTGCGCTA
Organism: Ambystoma mexicanum; assembly: GCF_040938575.1. Lineage (NCBI taxonomy): Eukaryota > Metazoa > Chordata > Amphibia > Caudata > Ambystomatidae > Ambystoma > Ambystoma mexicanum. The sequence continues at coordinate 168,288,842 of NC_090924.1, forward strand.
AACCTGAAGTTTGGACCAATTTGCAACACGTTGCGTCTTGTATGGATAACAAAATCTGTCGACCTTTATACACTTCTCATGTTTGCTATTCGAGAAATCTAGGGAAAAGGTGTATACATGCATAAACCTTCCCGCAGGGTCCAATGATATAAAGTAGAACAATATGCACGTAGCACGGAAACAAAGGCTGGTGTAGGAAGCCTGCGATACGTGACACTGCCGTAGTTTCACAAGATCCTTCATGGAAGTGCGCCCAGCCACGCACAGCAGCAAAAGAGACACAGTACGGTACCAGAGACACCGAGCAGATGTTCTCCTGGCACTCCTCCAGATTGAGGACCTTAAAACTACTGCAAGGCCCTCAGAGCAGCCCTGGGGCTCCAGGTACTATATCCCTGCTCCAAAGCAGTTCAGTGTTACCTGCAATTCCTTATGTTATGGCAAATAAAGCTGTTACTCCAAGCCATCAGTGACCCGATTATTATACTACATATTTAGCGGCGAGGACGGGAGTTGACATCCGCAAATCACCATGCAAGGAGCAACGCCTCCCCTGGCATTCCTGCAAATGCCAGGTAGGCCTGCAATCCCATTGCCACAATGGGACCCCCTGTTCACAGTATACGTGGAGGCGCTAGGAGATGCAAGGTATATGGCTGCGATGTGCAGAGCGATGTTATTGAATGCTTTGGGAGTAGAAGGACAACGTTTCCTCACCGGCCTCATGCCCCAAGAAGGTGTAGCAGAGAACGACGATGGGTACAAGGAGGCTGTGAGGAGAATTGTGAAGCAATTTGCCAGCAAGGAAAACACAGTTCTACACAGAATATGATTTTATGGCGCAAACAAGAAGCATCAGAACCCGTGGATGATTATGTAACTAAGTTGCGTGAACTACCCGCACTGTGCAACTTTAGCAATAATGCGGAAGGAATGATCTGCGACATGTTGATGGTCCACACCAACAGCAGGAAGGTGCAGGGCATGTTCATTTTGGAGAAGCTAGATAAGGGTGTCGAGTTTGTCAGGGCCATAGAAGAGACTGCGGGGCGACAGACAGAGTTTGTTGGCAGCTCCGTCCCAACAGAGGTCCAAGCGATCATGTTCAGAAATAGTAAAGAGAAGCAAGTGGCTGACGCAAGATAAGGGAAGTAGGGAAGAAAAGAACAGCTAAAGTGTTCCAGATGCACTAATACGAAACACTTAGCCAATGAAAGAGAATGGGCCTCATTACGGGTTTGGCGGTAGCCGTGCCTGTAACAAAGGCACGGCTGCCGCCAGACCCGTGATTTTACCGGCACCCACGAATGGGCAATTACCGGGTCACGCCGAGGTCGGCAGACCCGGTAATTGCCCATTCGCGGGTGCCGGCAATAAGGGACTCCCCATTCCCATTCAGCCCCATAGGGTTGAATAGGAATGGGGAGCTCGGATGCACCGGCACCATTCGTAATGGTGCAGGTGCATCTATGAGTTGTGCTCATAGGTGCCGCACTGCCCACCAGGTCGGACCTGGCGGGCAGGGCGAGACCCACGAGCACAACTCGTAGTATAGCAGTACGGTAGCAACGGTGCCGGTAGCGATACCGGCGCTGTTGTTGCATTACCACCATACTTATAATGAGGCCCTATGTCTGGCAAGGGATAAGGAGTGCTTCATGTGCAAGAAAATCTGTCATTTTGCGTTGGTTTGCGAATGGCACAACAAAAAAGTGATGACCGTCAATGCAGAACACAATGTGGAAGGAGAATCCTCTTTGGAAGAAGAAGGGAGACCTAACGTGTTGATGGTGAACAGCTCAAGAGTCAGAAGGGAGAAGCCCCATTGCATGATCAGAGTGAATGGTATGGGGACAAGAGTGATGGCTGACTCAGGCTCCAACTTGACCATATTACTCCTACACACGTACAAGGAAATGATGGGAACCGATAGTTGAAGTACTCAGCATGCGCCATACACCCCCTGTTTTTGGAGGAGTGTCAGTGAACCTCTTAGGGTACATTAAGGGAGTTGTGGAGTTCAAAGGAAGAGAGACCACGATAAGAGTACATTTGTCTAAAAAAGGCCTAGCGGTCCTAGGATGGGACGACTAAGCCAAATTCAAGATCAAAATAGATTGCATCATGGAACATCAGGTATTGGCAGTTAATACAGGAGGAGTGGCAATGGTGAAAGAAGATGTCCCCATATTGTTTTCAGAAGGGCTGGGGAAAATAAAGAACTTTGTACACAGAATAATGCTCAAGACCAACGCTGTCCCTGTCCGCCATAAAATATGGCCGGTACCAGCGACTGCCAGGGACATACTCAAAAGCAAACTCCACAAAATGGTGAAAGGGGGCACCATCAAAGAAGTGGAAGCTTGGAGTGGCTGAGCCTGGTTGTGCTGATCAAAAAGCAAAGCTCAGAGGACTTGAGAGTATGCATAGACCTTTGCAGCCTCAACCTAGAGGTCATTTCCGATAGCTACCCCCTCCTCAGCATAAAAGAATATATCCCCATGATGAAGGAAGCCAATGTGTTTTTCAAGCTGGATATGAGGGATACATATCATCAAATTGAACTTCACAAAGACTCCAGGCACCTCACAGCATTTATCACCCTATTTGGCACCTACCAGTTACCAAGATGCCTTTCTGCCTGTCATCAGCAGCCTCGGCATTCCAGCAAATGATGGACTCACTACGGCAAGATACAGGAAATGTCTCCTACTTCTAAGGATGATATACTGGTGTACGTCGATGATGAGCACACGCATGATGTCACATTGAGAAAAGTTCTCACCAGGTTACAGGACGAGGCGTAAAGCTGAGATACGAGAACAGTGTCTTCAAAGCACAGGAATCCGAGTACCTAGCGTACAAGATTTCCACCCGAGGAATCAGCCCCAAGCAAAACCTTGTGCAAGCCATTGTCAAAGCTCTAGAGCCTGCCAACAAGGATGAAGTAAGATCATTTCTGGGACTTGCAGAATGTTATGGCAAGTTCATCCCGAATTTTTGGGAAGTCACTGCACTGCTCAGAGACCTGCTCAAAAAGGGAGCGGAGTTGGCCTGGTCTGAAGCTCAAAAGGAGGCTATAGAAACTATAAAAGGACACATAGTGGAAGCACCGCGCTTACAGCCGCTCAATCCCGCGTGGGATACTGTCATCACGACGGATGCCTGCGCATGCAGGTTAGGTGCCGTGCTCACCCAGAAGAAAGGAGATACGAAACATGTGGTGCATTCGCCTCCAAAGCACTGTCCAAAACCGAGAGGAACTATTCCACTGTGGATAAAGAGATGTTAGCCTGTGCATGGTCAGTAGAGCATTTCAGGACCTACGTATGGGGCACAAAATTTAAGTTGGTCACCGACCATAAGCCCCTTATCCACATGCTCAGTCCAGGAGGGACAAAGTCGTCAACACAGCGCCTGACGCACATTGCAATAAAACTGCAGGAATCCACATTTGAGATAACCCACTTAGCCAGCTGGAGGTATGCCCAAGCTGACTGTATGCCCAGGTTGCCAAGAAACAAAGAAAAATCCACCACATTTCTGCAGGACAAATGCATCGTCACGTCCATCCAAGACCTCAGAGGTCCAGAGTTCTGAGTGTTGAGTGAAAGCCACTGGAACGAGAAGAACAGTGAGGACCCCACCATGGCGAGACTCAGAGAGTGGGTCAGGAGTGGTTGGCCAGAAGAAAGAGCCATCCCAGAAAGCATGGAAGGTGGTGGAAGAAATATCAGAGGCAGAAGGGTTCATCATTAAGGGCGACCAGGTAATACCACCAGTGGGAATGAGAAGAGTCATCCTGTTCAGAGCCCACTCAGGGCATTTAGGGAATATAATGATGCATTGACACATGAGAGATGTGTACCGGTGGCCAGCTATGGATCAGGAAATACGCTCCATGTTTGAGAGATGCCACGAGTGCATGAACAGTGATAAACATTTGCAAACCAGACAAGCCCCGATGATTCCCTCAGAAATCCCTGAAGCAGTATGCCACACAGTAGGATTGGATTTCATTGGTCCATTAGAAGCAATGGCTCCCGAGCACTGGTACGGCATAGTGATGGTAGACTATCTGTCAAAATGGGTGGAAGCGGAATTCATTCCTAACATTACCACCGCAACAGTTATAGAAGTCCTTACATCCATTTTTCAGAGGGAAGGCCTCCGCAAAGACATTGTCACAGAATATGGGGTCCAACCAATGTCACGGGAGATGGAGTCATTTCTGCAGAGACATAACATAAAGCAGAGGAAAGCCACATTGTACCACCCCCAGGCAAATGCACTAGTTGAGAGGGCAAATAGGTTTATCAAAGGGGTGAGTTCTGTTAGCAACGGCATCAGAAATGTATCCTCTGAACACCATCAAGGATAAACAGATAAACCCCAATGGGGTCACCCAAATGTCATTGTTTCGCATGCTGAGTGGCAGAAGAGCGGCGTCCACACTAGTACCACCATGGTTGACCAGAATAAAGAAAGATGATGAAGTGAACATGGAAGAGGTTGTGTGGAGTTTGTAAAATAGCAAAGCATGAATGAAGAAATGGAGTGACCAGAGAAGAGCGGCGCAAAGTCGTTAAGTCAGGGAAGGAGACTGGATCAAAATGTGTCTACCACGTAAAGTCCAAATGACAAGTCGAAGTTCAGCAAACCCATAAAAGTCATAAACAGAGGGACTGATCACATCCGCACAGAAAACTGCCGTACGTGGAACACGTGTGGCAATGTTTGAGAGGCATCAGACAAAGAGAGAGCGCAAGATACGTTTAGTCCCTGCAACCACTGAGACCGTGATGCAACAAGAGAGCAAGAACCGAAGGCACCGGCGAGGGATGTCATAGAAAGTAAGATAGAATGGGAGATGCCGGAAGTGTCCCAGGAAGTGACGCAACCTCCGGACGCAAGGGTTATTAAGGAGAGTCTTCTGAGAAGAGAGCACACAAGACTGGTGAAGTGTGATGACTTTATTATTTTTTTATTTATTTTTATTTGTGTTTAGCCAATTTAGGCTTTTACAAAGGGTACTGAAATTCATAAAGATTTGGTGAATCATGCTAAAACTGTTCTGTTTTTGTTACTTTTTTAGATTTTCTCTTCGTTAAACGTTTTCAGTTTTACCATGTCGTATTCTAAAATCTTTGTTGCTGCAATAGTCCATCTGTTATTTTCTCCTGAAATAAGTCGAGACCACCAGGCATGGAGTAGACATGCTTCTGGTGCTCCTATTGATTGAGGACCTCTAGAATGCCAGAAGGCCCTCATAGCAGCCCTGGCGGCTCCATGTACTATATCCCTGCTCACAAGCAGCCCATGAACAATGTATGTACCCTGTTCAGTGTTACCTGCAATTGCTAATGTTAAGGCAAATAAAGCTGTTACTCCAAGCCATCAGTGACATGATTATTATACTACAGCTGGCTTTACGGCTCGAGTGATCACATTCAATAACTACCAAGGGATTTTGTCATATTGCAATCCCAATTACAAAAACACATACCAGCATTTGAGCTGTTAGTCCTCATCAGCAAATGGAAGCAACCCTGCATTCACAGTGATCTTTGAAAGCCCTGTTAAATCTTGCTGTCTGCCATTTAGAATGTGCTTCTGAGGCTTGGTGTAATTAGAGAAGTCACTGAGATGGCCCTTCTTACAATGTGTTCCAATTTGTAAATGGTGTAGACACAAACTATCTTTTTGTCAGTCATTTCATCTTGTTTTCTCTGAACAACATTCATTGTTCCCAATCTGCACAGCAAGGCAGCCCTTCCTTATATTGTCTGTCCGGTTTTTGCCATTGTGCCTTCCTTGCAACTTATGTATCGTCTTAATTTGGCGTGCATATCTGTTTTAGGAAAACAATGGAGTGTTTTGCAAGAGGCAATAGGTATTGTTAGGTGGGGCAATAATAGACTGTTGGAAGGAAGGTTTAGTAGGGGTTTTTACAAGGCTGTAACAGACAGTTAATAGTGAAGTGGGATATAGCTAGCTAGTCAGTGGAGTAGAGTGTGAAGGTTTAACGTTAAGGAGTACTTGCCATCTCTCTCCTCTCCCTCTCTCTCTCTCTCTCTCTCTCTCTCTCTCTCTCTCTCTCTCTCTCTCTCATGCGTCCACCTGTCTGGTGCTTAAGTATGGCCAAATATTGGTTTATTGGTTAAGTCTTCCAGCAATCCACTTGATGGTATGTGAAAGATTGCATCATCACAGTCTCCGAGGCTATGATCTTTCTTTCATTGGGAGAAGGAGTTCTAGTGATTACCAGCCACATTGAATAACTGGGTTTTACGCTTTAGAATTTTGTTCACCTATTGATAAGCTCAGGTGCTGAATGGCACCTGCTTGTTGCAGATGCCAGGGTGAATGTGGAAGTAAATGTGAATATGGTCTGGATCTTTCTATGCAAAACAGAACAAGGACATAGACGATTTATAAGAAGCTAGATTCAGAAGGAAAGGACATTCTGTATGAAAATAGATCAGACCACACTATTGTCCTTCCGAGTTACGTGCATTTTGAACGTCTGGCTACTGCTAACGTGGAATCCATGAAAATTGGATCAGGATGTCAGTTATGCAGTGGATCCGTTGTAGCTCATTGTTGAGACACAGTTTAGGATTTTGGTATGTTTTGAGTTGGTTGGGAGAAGCTTTAACTTAGTGACGTTGTTCTTGAGTTTGAGGAATGAACGAGACATTTGTTTGGAGTATGGAAAACAGCATTTATGTCTGTGGATGTCTTTGGCAAATGACAGCTTTTGATAGAGTGCTGTATGACCTGCTAATTCATATACATGAATCTTGCAGTTGGCCAGTAAGGTTAACAAAATGACTACGGGCCTCATTATGAGTTGAGTGGTTATTTTGTTCTCCCTCTGTTTCCCCCCTCCTTTTCTTTTTGCGCCTAGAATCACTTGTGTACAGGCGTGTTATAAATGCTGCATCAACTCATATCATATCATAGGATAACTTCATACAAGGTTGAAACAACTTGTGATGGGATTTTTTTACAACTTAAGCTAGCTTCCAATGGTGAGTGCGGTGGAATTTCATCGAAATCTGGAAACTGGCTGCATGTATCGATAGTGTTACGTGAAATGCAAATTATAATGAATAGACAACACTTGAAACGCAAGAATACCAGCATTAATACATTTCACACTATAGAAATGTCCTTTCCGTTCATTATCCAAAGGACTGCAGATTTGTAGGTTTATATAGCTCCTTATTATGCCACAGTTGGACAGCTAAAGTGATTCTCCCAGGCCATCCCATTCCCCTATTGACATCTCGTCTAGCTTGAATGAACAATGTTCGTGTGGCCTCCGGATTGTCATGACAGTCTTTAGTATATAGTATTTGGAAAGGGTACCTATAATTCAACCATATGCACTCAGTTCTAACATGGGGAGTCAACAGATCCTTGTGAAACCTGTATTTATAGCAGCTAATTGGGAAGCCCAACAGTATATTTTAAAATCTGGAAGATCGCTGCCTCCTTCCTAAACCGAGCCATATAACCTTTGCAAAGCAACCATAGGTTGAGAGTTTGCCCCTCAAAGAGTCATAGGGTACATTCTATTTTATCAAATTCCTCATTAGAGATCTTCTAAAGAGTATTTTGAAGGATGTATAAATACCTGGGGAGCGTCATCATTTTACATAAAGCTTTCCTCCCTAATAGGGACATGGGGAGTGCTGTCCAATATTTCGTATCAGTTTGGAATCGCTTAGAGATGGCATCTAAGTTAAGTTTCAAGAAAGTATTCCTGTCTCTAGATATGTTGATACCAGTATATTTAAATGTGTCTGTTTTAACAATAAAGGGACAGTTATTAGGTATTATAGAGGTACCTCCCTCAAGTGGAAGGGAACAGACCTGTGCCAATGAACCGAAGGCCAATGAAAATGTTATACTCCTTGAGTATCTCAATAATCCATGGGCAAGAGCTGGCCAGACTACCCATAAAATGAAAGAGGTCATCAGCATAGAGTGCTATCCTATCATCATGTCATCCGGGCCAATTAAGCCAGACTATCTAGGGTCCAATCTAAGCCATATAGCCAAAAGCTCAATAGCCAGAATAAATAGAAGTAGCGACAGGGAACAGCTCTGCCGTGTACCCCTTTCAGGACTTGTTTCCATTTACGCCAACAGATTATTGCTGGTTATTATAAAGCAGTTTTATCTAAGAGATAAAAGTATCACAAGAACCTATTTTCCCATTTACTCTCCTGAGGAACTCCCAATATGAACAACCTTTTCGAAATCAACTGTAAGAATGGCCAAGGGATTGAAAGGATGATGCCCACCATCTATGGCTATATGCAATCTGAGTACATGCATTCTGGCAGCTTTGCCAGTTAAAATTAAACTGGTCAGCATGTACCAGTCGTGACATAGTAGGCAGAAACCAGTTAGCAAGTACCCTGGAAAGGATCTTAGTTTTGCCATTAATGAGGAAGATTGGCCTCTAAGAGGCACAGTCCGTCAGTGGTTGATCTTTTTTAGGTAAGACACCTATTGTCATCTGTCTCAAGTCAAGGGTTAGTAACGCCTGAGATCTGCATTTCCTTAACATATTTAGCATAGGTTTGGTGACTTTCTCTGACAAATCCATTGGAAATCTGTTAGGACTGGGAGACATTTGGGATTGGAGGTCCAAGTTGGCAGACACCACCTCTTCCACTGTAATCTCTTATTGCAAATTAACTATTTGCTGCTTGTTTAATGTGCAGAGCTCAATATTTTGCTGAAAATCCAAGTCATCGTTTTGTACATAACCATGATACCACTTCTCATATTAATGGCGCAATGCATTAGTGATGTCCAAGTCTTTGGATTGCAATTCTCCCTTTTTGTCATAAATGTATAGAAGCCTCATCTTGTTTTTCAAGGCCAGCTAACATTCTCCAACCCCACCCCCCACTTTATCCTCTGACTCATAGACTCCACCTCTGGAATGCAGGTATGCCTACTGCGCATTGTAAGTGGCACAATATTTAAATTCCGTACGCGTTTGCAATTGGGATCTCTGGGATTCAATCGACTGATTGAGAATTAACTCTTTCCAACTCCGAAATCCACCATCTTCTTATTTCTGGTCCACAACCTTGCAGACAACAAGGAGATTCATTCTCTAAGTAGTATAGATTAAGACCCCTCCCACAGTATCCGAGAATCCTCCATAGAGGATGTTTTTATTTCAAACTCTTGGGAGGTTTTACTCTGGATTCCAGAAAATTCCTCTGGAAATACTAGAAAGTAGGGATTTAGGTGCCATGGTCCTCTCAGTCTTGGAGAGCCTTGTCTGATATACATTATCAGCGTGGAGTGATCAGAAATCCCTCTAGGGAGAAAATCAATTTTAGAGACCCCATGTACGGCACAGTGGGGAACAACAAATAATTCTAGCCTAGACATTGAAGCGTGCATCCTAGAATAGAAAAGGCTTTGTGGGATCTATTGCATCACCCCCTCTTAGACCCAAGCCTTCCAAAGCATGGTCCATAATGCTCTTAAGGTCTCCACCAAGTATCCACAAGTCTGCCAAGTGATTACCAATTAAAGCCTGAATAGCCTGTAAAATATCTGTGTGCAAAGATGGATGCATAAATATTGAGTAAACCTATGGTTTCCTCCTGTAGTTCCCCAATAATTAAAGCTTATCTACCTATAGTGTGCTGGGTAACCTTAGTGATGTTAAAAGGAACTATCCTCCCGATTAAGGTCAGAACCCATCTAGAGTCACGGGAAAACCCTGCATGTAGGTAGGGATGCAAAATAATTGGTCCTTAAAAGAACTTGCGGTCTGAACCAGCTAAATGAGGAGCATGGCTAAGCCAGACCTGTGCCTATTTTCAAATGTGTTAGCACACCCAATTTACATTCCAAGTCATGCATGAGAACTCATGTACTTTGAGACTTTCCATTAGATTAATGTTAAAATAGGGTTAAGAAATAATTTATAACCAGAACCTCTCAGTGTAGAGAACACAAATCCCTTTTTCTGTCCTCGCCTACGGCATTATATAACAATAAACAGTGATCCCCACTCCGCTCTACACATACATCTTCCAAACCTGGTGTATCTGTCACCCAAACATGTATTACACATCCCGCAGTAGCGGCTGTGTAGTTATGGTTAAATTGCTAAACCCATAGGAAGAGCACTTTTTGGGCGGCTTATAACTTTGCTCCCCCTGGACGAATCCTCACCAAACTTTGCAAAAAGAATTATATGGCCCACTCTGAATATTTTGCAAACTTTGGTAAGGTTTGGTCCAGTGGAGGGGGCATTAGCGGACATTTGGGTGGTTCTCTGTCATCGGGACGCGGCTGCTGATTGGGTGCTGAGAAATCGTGAAATGCGTCAGTTTTCATGAAACGCCTGCCACCTTGGATTCACTGACTTTGTTTGGAGTCTGCGGACAACGCAGCGAAAATATAAAGAAAAAAACAGCATTGCACTTGTCAAACCCAACAGATGTGTGGGGGATGAGGCTTGGATTGGATATGGCCATAAGAAGCCAAGAAATGGGTTGTTTCACCCCCCGAAAGTCCATGAACACTCTGGATGTCCTGGGGCAGTCCTGTGGTGTTTGCGGACACTTCAGATGTCCTAGGACATCTGTACCTATTTCTGCATTACAGGGTTGAGGAAAAGCAGTTTTTGGATGGCTTATAACTTTTGCACCACTCAGTGAAACTGCATGTAATTTTGCATTTTTATTCTAGGACTAATCCTGAATGGTTTTGCAAAGTTTTGTGGGATTCTGTCAAGAGGGGCCAAAATATTGTAAAGGCATATAAATGTGATGTCATTTGACGGATCTGCACAACATTTAGCAAAATGATTTTGGATCTACAACATTTTTAGATGGTTTATAACTTTGTTGCTATTTGACGAATGTGGACAAAAGTTTTGAGAAAGATTATAGACCCAACCTTCAATGTTTGTGTAAAGACTGAATGGATTTTGTCAAGTCGGGGCTAAGATATATGACTATTGTATGTACATACATTTTGACACCTTTTAAAAAATAAAACATGGGTGGATTTCGAGCGAACTTGCGTAAGGAGCATTGGCAAGGACCTACAAGCATGGTTTTGCAAATGTGCCAGTGTTTTATTATTTGATAAGTGTCATAAAACATGGGCGGATTTCGAGCAAACTCGTGAGGAGCATTGGCAAGGACATTAAAGCATGGTTTTGCAAATGTGCCCATGTTTTATTTTTTGACAAGTGTAATAATGTAGGTACAAAAAGAGTCATATACCTTTGGTGACTGAGGTATAGCTTGTGGCCGTGGCAAGTAGCCAGATTGTCTGGGTCATGGCATAAGGTTAGGACATGGACAATCGGGCTACTAGCCATGACTGCTAGGGACGAAAAATGGTGTTAAAGGGGCTGTGTCTACCTGGGACCGGCTATGTGGTAAAGTTATTCAAAGGTATGATAGGTTTGAAAGGGAAAAAAAGTGCTTGTGGTAATATGTTATGGCAAGGGAAGAGGTCTGTGTACGGAGCCCCACCTTCTCTTTCCATGTTGGCTGTCTTGGAAAAGGATTTTCCTTCCTACAGCAGAACGTCGCAGGCGTCCCGCTGTAGGAAGAACATTCTGGGGCCGATTCATGGAACAAACGTGCGCCGAAAATCTTGGCGCAAGCATGCGCAAGCATGCGCAAGTGGAAAAAAACAGGCGCACGCGCACGCGTGCGATTCATGGAAGTCCCTGCGCGTGTTCACCGCAGGATGTGCGCCAAACCCGTGCATGGCGCACAAGTCACTGCAACATCGCGAAAGGCGTGCGCGACGCGCACAGTGAAAGCGCACAACCTCAGCGCACACACCAGAAAGTGGGCGGGACATGGGGCGTAATGCGCGGAATATGGAACAACACGCGAAAATAAGGGCGTAACTGGGGATGTACTGCAGGGAAGCAGACGGAACGCCCACACGCACTGGAACCACACGTATTCATGGAATCGAATAGGGCAAAGCCACGCACAGCCAAAGACACGCACAAGCTGAAACACGTCCGCCACATGAAGGCAGGCGGTAGAGTCCCAGCGCATCAAAAAAGTGGCGCGTGGGAAGTTACACACGCGATTGAGCGGGGTACATGTATTTCGGGGGTGCGCGGGAAGTTACACACGCGATTGATCGGGTACGTGTCTTTCGGGGGTGCGCGGGGAGTTACACACGCGATTGAGCGGGGTACGTGTATTTCGGGGGTGCGCGGGAAGTTACACACGCGATTGATCGGGTACGTGTATTTCGGGGGTGCGCGGGAAGCTACACACGCGATTGAGTGGGGTACGTGTATTACGGGGGTGCGCGGGAAGTTAAATACGCGATTGAGCGGGGTACGTGTATTTCGGGGGTGCGCGGGAAGTTAAATATGCGAATGAGCGGGGTACGTGTATTTCGGGGGTGCGCGGGAAGTTACACACGCGAATGAGCGGGGTACGTGTATTTCGGGGGTGCGCGGGAAGATACACACGCGATTGAGCGGGGTACGTGTATTTCGTGGGTGCGCGGGAAGTTACACACGCGATATTATCAGGGTATGTGTATTACATGGGTGCGCGGGGAGCAGCACACGTGAATTGCACGTGTGGGTCCTCCCAGGTGTACCCTCTACACCCTCCACGGCCCCTGCAGGTGGCTCACACCACAGGGGCCTACCCAGCACATGTCCTGCAGGCACCCAATTCACCATGGCCATGCCCACCAGCCAACCCACATATCAACTAGCACTACTGCCCACCAACGCATGTCCCCCTGCACCCCCACCCCCAGCACTGTGGGGCACCAGCCAGCAGGCCCCCACCGATGTCCAACTCATGTCTCCCACCACCCCCACCCCCCAGCCACCAGGGGCAGCCTCCACCAGGCCCCCACCCATGTCTCCCACCACCCCCACCCCCCACCCCCCAGGGGCAGCCTCCACCAGGCCCCCACCCATGTCTCCCACCACCCCCACCCCCCAGCCACCAGGGGCAGCCTCCACCAGGCCCCCACTAATGTCTCCCACCACCCCCACCCCCCACCCCCCAGGGGCAGCCTCCACCAGGCCCCCACCCATGTCTCCCACCACCCCCACCCCCCAGCACTGTGGGGCACCTGCCAGCAGGCCCCCACCCATGTCCAACTCATGTCTCCCAGCACCCCCACCCCCCAGCACTGTGGGGCACCTGCCAGCAGGCCCCCACCCATGTCCAACCCATGTCTCCCAGCACCCCCACCCCCCAGCACTGTGGGGCACCTGCCAGCAGGCCCCCACCCATGTCCAACTCATGTCTCCCACCACCCCCACCCCCCACCCCTCAGGGGCAGCCTCCACCAGTCCCCCACCCATGTCTCCCATCACCCCCACCCCCCCAGTCACCAGGGGCAGCCTCCACCAGGCCCCCACCCATGTCTCACACCACCCCCACCCCCCACCCCCCAGGGGCAGCCTCCACCAGGCCCCCACCCATGTCTCCCACCACCCCCACCCCCCACCCCCCAGGGGCAGCCTCCACCAGGCCCCCATCCATGTCTCCCATCACCCCCACCCCCCCAGTCACCAGGGGCAGCCTCCACCAGGCCCCCACCCATGTCTCCCATCACCCCCACCCCCCAGCACTGTGGGGCACCTGCCAGCAGGCCCCCACCCATGTCCAACTCATGTCTCCCAGCACCCCCAACCCCCAGCACTGTGGGGCACCTGCCAGCAGGCCCCCACCCATGTCCAACTCATGTCTCCCACCACCCCCACCCCCCAGCCCCCAGGGGCAGCCTCCACCAGGCCCCCACCCATGTCTCCCATCACCCCCACCCCCCCAGTCACCAGGGGCAGTCTCCACCAGACCCCCACCCATGTCTCCCACCACCCCCACCCCCCACTCCCCAGGGGCAGCCTCCACCAGGCCCCCACCCATGTCTCACACCACCCCCACCCCCCAGTCACCAGGGGCAGCCTCCACCAGGCCCCCAACCATGTCTCCCACCACCCCCACCCCCCCAGTCACCAGGGGCAGCCTCCACCAGGCCCCCACCCATGTCTCCCACCACCCCCACCCCCCAGTCACCAGGGGCAGCCTCCACCAGGCCCCCACCCATGTCTCACACCACCCCCACCCCCCCAGTCACCAGGGGCAGCTTCCACCAGGCCCCCACCCATGTCTCCCAGCACCCCCACCCCCCAGCAGTGCAGGGGCACCCACCACCAGGCCCCCACCCATGTCTCCCACCACCCCCACCCCCCAGCAGTGCAGGGGCACCCACCACCAGGCCCTCACCCATGTCTCCCACCACCCCCACCCCCCCAGTCACCAGGGGCAGCCTCCACCAGGCCCCCACCCATGTCTCCCACCACCCTCACCCCCCAGCACTGTGGGGCACCTGCCAGCAGGCCCCCACCCATGTCCAACTCATGTCTCCCAGCACCCCCACCCCCCAGCACTGTGGGGCACCTGCCAGCAGGCCCCCACCCATGTCCAACTCATGTCTCCCAGCACCCCCACCCCCCAGCACTGTGGGGCACCTGCCAGCAGGCCCCCACCCATGTCCAATTCATGTCTCCCACCACCCCCACCCCCCAGCACTGTGGGGCACCTGCCAGCAGGCCCCACCCATGTCCAACTCATGTCTCCCAGCACCCCCACCCCCCGCCCCCCAGGGGCAGCCTCCACCAGGCCCCCACCCATGTCTCCCATCACCCCCACCCCCCCAGTCACCAGGGGCAGCCTCCACCAGGCCCCCACCCATGTCTCCCACCACCCCCATCCCCCAGCCACCAGGGCCAGCCCCCACCAGGCCCCCACCCATGTCTCCCACCACCCCCACCCCCCCAGCAGTGCAGGGGCACCCACCACCAGGCCCCCACCCATGTCTCCCACCACCCCCACCCCCCAGCACTGTGGGGCACCTGCCAGCAGGCCCCCACCCATGTCCAACTCATGTTCACCACCCAACATGTCATCACAATCTAGATCCCTGGTCCCTATGGTCAGCCCCCAAATGCAAAACACCCACCCGAGTATTGCATCCACCCACTCATAATTTGCAATTACATCACAGAACACCAATTGCAAGTTCCAAAACAAACACATGTCCCTCACATACACCCAATGGGTGTCAGTGAATCTCAAAACACATAACATGAAATGCATGAAAACAATGAGATACCACACATTGAAGTTCACCTAAAAAATAATGTATTAAAGGAAACATAAATAGAATCAAAAATGAAGAAACAGAAATGTGAATGTAAAAAAATGAAAAGAAGCATGTCCGTTCAAAAAAAGAAAAATCAAAAAATAAAATCCAAAGTAATGTGGTCCAAAGTCAATGTCCACAAAACAAAACCCAATGGAAAATAAAAAAGAAAGCCATTGCTCCATGGTCAAAAAGTGAAAACAAAATACAATCCAACTGTGAACTATGTACAATGCAAGAAGCCAGGGTCCATTATCCCAACAAAATAAAGGAAACCTATCTAACTACACTAACTAATAAAAAAAACTATATACAAAAATGTGGCCAATGTCCGAAAGGTCCAAATGAAATAAAAACAAAAATTAAAACTAACACTACCTACATAACTATGTACAAGGGCAGCGGGCTAGTTCCACGGCTCACTTGTGGATGTCCCGGGCCAGGGCATCATCGAACTCCTCCTCAATGTCCCGGAGGCGGTCCTCCTCCATGGCCCCGAGGGTCCGCAGGGCCGTCGACGTGTCCACCTCCAAACCCCTGCGGATTGCCTCGAGGCACTCGGCCCGCCTCAGGGCCCTCCGCATGGAGTTCTCCGCCCTGACCATTGTGAGCCGTGCCTCTTCCGCCCCCTGCCGCTCCGCATCTATGGCGTGGCCCAACCGCTGCCACACGGAAGACACTCTCTGTCCTGGGTCCTCCTGACCTCCGGCCGATGCCTGCCCCTCCGATGTTGAAGGCCCCGAGCCTTCATGGCTCCCACCATGGTGCTGCTGCTGCTGTGCCTCTGCCCCTGCACTGCCTCCTGCTGCCTGCACATCCTCCGCCGGCTGGGGTGCAGTCGTTGACATGGCCACCCCTGCTGGACGTCCGACTCCCGACTGTGGCATGGATGCCTCCTCCACCAGCCTGGCCGCACCGTCAGAGGCAGCTCCACAGGGCACCCAGGTGACTGATGGGTGGGAAGATGGCACAGAGGACGACTGGCGCATAGGGGGTCCAGCTGAGGAGGGGGTCGTAGCAAGCCCCATCAGACGGAGGAATCCGGCCTGGGTGAACTGTCCCAGCAGGCTGACGTGGTCAACGAGCCATTCGAGATGACGTGCAGTCTCTTCATGAAAAGACTGCAGGTCACCTCGCATGGCCCGTTGACGCAACGCCACACCAGCCAGGACAGGCTCAACCCGGGCCTGGATAGCCACGTCCGCAGGCAGAGGAAGGCCAGTTGACGTCAGCTCATCCCCTGCCTGAAAACCGGTCTGGACGTCGGCATCCCTGCTGGTGCAAGATGATGCAGGGACAGGATCAGGGACAGGATTGCACACAGGCACCTCCGCGGCGGCCTGTGCTGCCTCCTGTCCCTGGTCCTGCACTGCACCACTAGCACCAGTGGGATCCCCACCCCCAGATCCCGTCTCTGGTGCTTGCACGGCCTCCTCCTCCACCAAACCCCCCACCAACCTGGATGACCCCGTGCCATCTTCCCCTGTTGGGCCCTGTGGGGTCCCAGCTGCCCCTTCTGCTGCCGAGGAGTCCAACTCCAACCTCCGCCTCTTGGACCTCCCCCCGGCAGCTGCGGCCTGGGACGCGGCTCCGGACTCCTCACTCCCCGATGAGAGCACAACATGGTAGGGGTGCCGGGCCTTGCGTCTCCGGCTGGCGGTGGGATCCCCGCCGCTGTGCTCCACAGCACCTTCTCCGCCCTCTTCATCAGTTGACGCTGCAGACAGGGAGAAACAAAACACACGCATCAGGGCACTGTACAATGGACACATACACACATGACAGTTGTACATGAGTGGCATTGGCAAACCTCAGACATGTCATCACAATCCCCAACACACATGTAATTACAACTCGCACACACGAGCCATACCACAACCATATCGCAACTGCCACGACCATCCATACACATACAACAGCATGAGCAGCCAAAGGTGAGCCAGACATCACATGCAACACAGGAAGTGCACCACACATGTACACACACCACCACACTTGCATGCATGTGTACACCTCTGCCAAGTGTCGCAGTGTTCAGACGGGCATCCATGTCACATCTGCCCATCAGGCTTCCACATACCGCTGTCACATGCATCCATGTTGCATCACTGTTGCACCCTTGTCAAATACACACACATGCACATGTACACAGCGCTGATACATGCAGCCGAAAACAACATACATGCGTGACATCAAGCCCACACACACAGGCACCATCCATGTCTCACACATTACAGCCCTCGCATGTGTCAGCCCCACGGCCCTGTACACCCCCACCCATACTCGACCCCATACAAACAGATGTGCAACCTGCACACTACTGAACAATCACCACACGCACTGCTCACAATCAGGATGCATGTACACTCACCGCTCGACTCCAGACGGGTCTGCTTCTCAAGGACCTGGACGTGGAGCGCTGGGGATATGCGTTCCAGGACCCTCATCTGTTCTTCCGACAAGTGGCCCTGGCGCCCCTTGGCATCCGCTGCCTTCAAGAGGCGCCGGGCCTTGTTCAGGGTCCTGGACCTGAAGTCCTCCCAGCGCTTCTTGACATGTTGTAAGTCGCGGACTGCCACCCCCTCTGCGTTGATGGGAGTCACGATGTCAGTCCAGATCCGAGTCCGTCCTTCCTTGTCGGCGCGGGAACTTCCGAAGAGGGCATCATACTGCCCCAGGACTTGCTCCACCAGGACACCAACTTCGGTGGCACTGAAGCTGGTGCCCCTCTGCCTCTCTGGCCGGGGGTTGTCAGTGGTCACAGATGGAGTTTGCCCCGACATGACAACCCCAGAGGCAGGAGTGGGTGGGCAACTGGGTCCTGGGGCTGGGCTGTGGAGCGATGGAATCCCAGTCGGGAGTCTTCGGTTCCAGCAGGGGTGGTCACACCAACAGCACCCCTGGCTGATGTGCAGGCAGCAAATGGCAGGGCACGTGGGCAGCAGGCAGTCAGGCAGCAGCAGATGGCAGGTGGGAGCGTGCTCAGGGCTCTGGGGGGCAGTAGTTCAGCCTTCTGGGCAGGAGCGTGGTCTTCCGTGTGCTTACGCGTGGCCAGCTTGATACGGAGTGATTTGGCACGTGAAAATTCTGCACGTCAGCGTGTAATTCGAGGAAAGGCCCTTAGCGCGTAAGCGCGTCTGCACGCATATGCATTTTCATTGGACCAAAGACCCTCAGTGCGTGAGCGCGTCTGTGACGTGACGTGCGAGGGTGTATCCCTCATTGCACGTGATGACAGAACACACGTGGATTTCAACCAATCGCGTGTGAAAGTTCACGGCACCCCGAAACACACGTACCCAGGCCAATCGCGTGTGGAACTACCCGCGCACCCCGAAACACACGTATCCAGGCCAATCGCGTGTACGCTCGCTCCCCTCCGATCACACGCGATGACACCCGAATACAGGAAACCCACGCACGGCAAAAGACGTGCACAGGCGTCAACGAGTCCGCCCACACGGAGGCGTCCCGTGCACAGCATAAAAGTGCGCGCAAACAACAAACGCGTATATACAGCGACGATGAATGCCCCATTTGTTGCTGCACTGATCGTGGGACACCGCAGGAGGAGAAGAATAGCCAGAGCACGCATTTTTGCACCATGGACAAGCCTTTTTGGGATGCCTGACGACCAGGTCTACGGCAGGTATAGGTTTCCACCCCATATCATCCTAGACCTGGTCAGGGAGTGGGAAGATGACCTCACATCCCCCACCCTTTGCTCCCATGCATTGAGCCCCTTGGAGAAGCTGCTCAATGTCCTGCATTTTTTGGCCACTGGGTCGTTTCAGCGGACCACTGCCATAGTGGGGGAAGTCTCACAGGCCACGCAGTCACTCTGCCTACACCAGGTACTGGCAATCATGACAGCGCGCCCCTCAGTCCGCAGGCACATATACATGCCCAGAACACCCGCAGAAAGGCAGGCCGTTGTCCTGGATTTTTTCAGGGTGGCACACTTCCCCAAAGTGCTCGGTGCCATAGATTGCACCCATGTGGCCCTACGTCCACCTAGGGCCACTGAGCACATCTACCGAAACCGCAAGCACTGGCATTCCATCAATGTACAGGTGGTATGCGATGCAAAGGGAATCATCACCTCTGTCTATGCAAACTACCCTGGCTCCACCCATGACAGTTTCATATACAGAATGTCCGCCCTGAGCCGGGCCCTGGAAGCTGGGCAGCATGGCGACACATGGCTCCTGGGTCAGTACAAATGCCCTTGCACATGCATGCAAGTCACACACAGACAAATATCCCAACCCTAATAATCTCAATTATTATCACCTCCCCAGGGGACAGTGCCTACCCTCTGAGCAACCACATGATGACGCCAATCCGGAACCCCACCACACCACCCCAGGTAAGATACAACGCCGCCCATATTGCAACCAGGGGCATAGTGGAGCGCACATTCAGAGTGTTCAAGTCACGTTTCCGCTCCCTTGACCGCTATGGTGGGCAACTACTCTATGCACCACCAGTAGTGTGCAGGATCATTGTGGCAGCATGTGTCCTGCACAATGTTGCAACACGGCAGGGCATCCCGGTGGACATGGTGGTGCCCCCACATCCCCAACCACAGGCACAGGCGCTGCCCATGGGAGGGGACAGGGCACGTGGCGAGGAAATCCGGACCCAGCTTGTGGCCACATTTTTCACCTAAACTCCCACCCCTGCGGAGTGCACACAGGCCTGGCACATACCAGGTGACAATCGATGATGACAAAGTGACAGTCAACTGTCACAACCCTACCACCCTGAGATAGTTGCCATGGAAGTGCCACATCGTCTGCATCCCTAGCTACTTAAACACAAGATATCCTGTACAACCAAAATGCACACATATGACATGTGACATGACATGGGCCATACACAAGTATTCCAAGGCGCAATGAGGCAGGGGGGGGAACAAGGGAACACAGAGAACGGTACTACTAGGCCAGGTGTCATTGAGATTGTGCAAGTGCAGGGGTAGGGGGAAGGGAAAAGTGCAAGGGGAAGGGTGGGGGGGAGTCCAGTACAGGGGAAGTAGGCCAAAAAATAATACATAGGTCGCCTGGTGGCAACTGCAAAGGTAAGTGCAGACAAGTGCTGGGAAGGGAGGGCTGTAGGAATAGAGAGACAGCACTGCAGTGCAGGGGTTGCCAGGGTGGCAGTGCAAGTGGAGAGTGGCTGGGCCAGGGACCGAGGTTGGTGACAGTGTCCCAGTTGCAGCTCCTGTGCAGTTCCAGTGAAGAATTCTGCAAGGGAGAGGCAGAGAGTAAGCAGAAGCAAAGAGGAAGGTCTTGAGGTGCTTCCAGAACTGGAGATGGTTCCCCTCAAGTTCAAGTCAGGCAGGAAGTCTGTTCCAGGGGGAGGGCCCTGCTGCGGAGAGAAACCACCCCCAGCTAGTTGCTCTGAGAAGCGGATGACCTGGACATGCAAGGTGTGCATCACACACACCTGCAAAACAGGCCATGGCCATCACTGTCATGTCAGTCAAACCCTCCCAAACATCAACATGACATGGCAAGCAATACCCATACACCGACGCACTAACGATAAGGTACACATTGCCATGTCCTAAATGTACAGTGGCATCGGACAATGATGCCTGACCCGGAATCAGATGACATGACAGACCAACAAAATGTCCCACCCAAAATAAGTCGTTTCCAAATACATTACAACAGTCGT
Organism: Ambystoma mexicanum; assembly: GCF_040938575.1. NCBI lineage: Eukaryota > Metazoa > Chordata > Amphibia > Caudata > Ambystomatidae > Ambystoma > Ambystoma mexicanum. The sequence goes on from NC_090924.1 coordinate 168,309,737, forward strand.
AGACGTAACATCACAATGAATGCCTGTCTATATGCACATTATGCATTGCAAAATCAACACTGCAGCTCATGTGTGCAGTGTCCTACTCCTGCATCACACTGCTCAGCACACAGCACAGTGAACAGCCATTGTGTGTGATGCACACCCTGAGCATCAAATCTAAGTGACAGACCACATCAAACATCAAATTAGGCATGTTCTGGAACCATAATCGGTCACAGAACATGTGCTGCCGGGACACAGTGGGCACCAGAAGGCAAACAGTGTACACGTGGATATGCAAGGGTGGGAGTACATGGAGTGCATCCGAGTGCAAGTGTGTGGTTCTGCAAGGACATGCACTCCACATATGCATGTGCACTCAAGTGACCATCAGTGTTCCCTACACATCACATGTGAACATCCACCATGTGTACACCCCAGCATGTCAAACCACAACTATCCCCTCGCACCTGAAAGGAAAACACAACACATGAACAGGCATTGATCAGCAGAACCCAACATGTACATAGGATAACAACATTACAATGTCAGAGTTCCCATCACACTGCAGGGCAACGCAACTATCAACAACAACCCCCCCCTCCCTCACAAATGACCATGACCCACTGAACAACTGCACCTGGGTCATGGAGCCCCCAACCCTCATTTCCACCTGGCCACAGGATCACCTTTACCCTTCGTGTCCATCTCCCACCTTGTGTGTAAAAAGATGCCTGAACCCTCAGAATCCACACATTTCCAAATCCACAAAATCCAAGGCATGAAAACGAACCCGAACACCCTCCCGTAGATGACTTGACGTAGCAGTACCTCACAAACGCCAAGTACTACCACAATGATGCAACAACCAAGGTAGCACAGCAAAACAATGTCACTACAGGATGTGAGACCTGTGTGGTACATGACATGGGATGATGCACCATGAATGGATGTGTACTGTCACAGGTCCCCTGTACAGGTGCGGGAGTGTCATGAAACAACCACCCACACCATGTCCCGGGTGCCTGCAAGGTCAAACTCACACAGGCCCCTGAGATCCTGGTGGGGAATGAGGTTCAGGGATATGCAGTCGGGACAGGTGTAGACACACTGGATGACTGGAATGAGTGGCAGGTGAGGGGAGGAGGGATGACACATGAAACTAGGGAATGCACGAAAATGTACAACCTGCATGAACACATACACAATCCAAACAAACTTGGACATCATTGTCATGGCCTTCTGTAGTCCAGGCTCAGGAGTGGTACGAACCAACCACCCCTCTAGGGTTTTGGCGCCTGCAAGTTTGGGGCTTACACAGGCATCCGCAACCCCAGTGGGGCAAGAGGGTCAGGGAACGTTGCTTGGATAGGCACGGGAAGCAGGAACACCGGGTAGAGGTTACAGGTTTCAAAATTGCATAGGATCACGGGTGATTAGGGAAAAAAAACATACCAAATAGAACCAACCATACATCCATGCATCAGTACACTCCCCAGCAAGCCTATGCAGAGCAGTTCGTAAGAAAATCAACAAGACACTTAGCTCTGGTTTTGAGTGCTGGCCTCCTGCCTGCGCACTCTCAGGTCCGGTTACAGGAGGACTGCAATGCTGCAAAGAGAGACACAGTCAACAACCTGTATGTGCCAATTACACAAAAACACAACACAAAACATGCCCCATAGCAACAAACTACTCTACAAACAGACAATCTGTGCTCGATGCTTCGTACCCATATATAACATCACCCCTGTGACGGGTCATACACAGTCAATGCAGTAAGTCAGCCGCTGGTGGGTGCGTGGCAAATGGAACACCAATGTGTCACAATTCACACAACATGCAATGTTCCCTGGGTAAGCAGACAGACCCATATAGCAAGCCATGACTACAGAGCAAGTTGCGTACCACCATGACCCAAACAAAGTTGGCAGTGCATTTATCATGAAGTACGTGGAATAGACATGCACTGCACCCGAGTATGTCCCTTGCTGTATGTCCCTGTGAGCTGCCCCTTTCCATGTCTCGGAAGGCTACATGGTTGATACAAGTGCCTCAATGAACCTTGGTGTACCGCAGGGTATGTGCCACTGCCCCTGCATGTGTCCCAGACAACCCTACTATCAACAGCCATCAGTCCACAAACACATCTGAGCTGCATTGTGTGCTTCAACACCAATATTCGTCTAAGCTCACCCTCAGTGCTGTGACTAAGCCTGCATGTGCAACTCACCTGGTGCAAGCTTTGCTGTGTCGTGGCCCCCCTGTGATGCTCACCTTGCCTGGAGTTCCTTGGAACATGTCAGCAGTTCTAGGATGTGGGTCTGCAATCACTGTGGCTCTGCTTGTGCACACATGTGCATGTGGGCACCAACAAACGGGTCAGGAATTCCGTCGTCCAATGGGCCATGTCTGCTGGCAAAGGTGCTCTGGTGCCTCATCCCCCTGCAGAAAGGGCATGAAACACATGATCAATGCATCAAAGTGATCTGTGTGTGTCTCATCAGGCATCTCATTACTTGACCATGTCAGAGAGTCACATCACAAATCACACCATCAGTCTGTCTTTCACCTCCAAAGTGTGGAACACTATCTACAGCATGAATTGCAACAAGCACGTGTACAGGAAAGATATGAAACATAATACACAATGCATAGCAATCAATGTCCACATTAATCATGACACACCCCATCTAGCAAAAGCTGAACAGTGGACAATTACACCTAAATCATCCCCACTAGGGGTGTCAACACAAGTCACAAAGCACCAGACATGCCACAGATATGACAGTCCAAAGCCCTTGTGTAAAATTCTGTAACACCGAACAATCCTTGCGAGCCCATGGATAAGGGAGGCAGGAGTGGCATATGTGAGTCAAGGAACCCAAGCAGCAATCACATACACAAGACAATCATGAAGGGCCCAGCTGGAACAGACAGTGGATGCCTTCAAAAACCACAAGGCACCGCACTGTCACATGAAAGCACAATAGACTACAAATTGTAAACTAACTCAACTATTAACTAATTACACTATCTATGGAAAGCCTACATTACCTATTTAAACTAACTATCAAACAGAAACTTAACTAACTAAACTAAAAGAAAAATCAAAAATGGCCACATACGACCCGGGGGGGAGGGGAGGCACCCAGGAGGGGGGAGGTACAGGGTGCTGCTCAACATCCACATGCGATGATGGTGAGCCAAAAAAAAATACCTCCATGGGCTCAACGCCTGCACAGCACGACCTATGTGGGAGATAGATGGTCGTCCGAGTCTGGCTCATCCTGGAAAGGAGGACGTGGCACAGTAGCCTGGCCACGCCTAGCCGCAGCTTGCCCCTCGTCGGCAGCAAGTCTGCCGGACAGGTGAGCCTGGTTCTGTGTGGCGATGTTACATTGGTCTGCATGCAGAACCTCACGTGATACACGTGCTTCCTCTTACAAGGTAGCACGTGTAACACGGAGTTCCTCCTGCAAGGCCTGGCTGGACAACCGCTGCACCTCCCGGCAAGCCTGTAGCTCAGCCGAGATGGTGCGCTCAAGCTGTGCAAACCTCTCCTCTGCCTGCTGCCTCTGGGACATCATAAGGACACCCAGAGTGGCCTACCACCCCACGACCCCCACTAGTGCCGTGTTGATGTGGTCTTACCAACCCTGTGTCTGGCATGACAACACCATCCTCTGCATCCTTTGCGTCATCACCTGAAAAATAGAGAGGAAAAGGTCAGTACACATGTCAGAAGCACACGACACACACACACACCGACAGCAAAGGCATCCGGCAGACATGTGACACACAACATATGACCTGGCATGCATGCTGGGTCTACTTTGAATAGCTTCGGTGATCAGACCTGTTGAAAGGTGGCAGTTTCCATGGAAGTGGGTCTATGCAGTGCAGAAAATGTGTACGCCACTCTCTACCTACATGTACAAGCACTCCATGGTGTGTGCCAGGAAATGTGAAGGCAGTGCAATGTCAAATTCAGACATCACGTGCATTGTGTATTCAATGTGTACCATGTCTAGAAGCCAAGCACCCCTCCACCCCAGTACCGAAGCAGGGATGCCTAGCATGGTATCAAAAGGCTGACCATACACCTGTGTATTGACAGGCAGTGTTGACTGGCATCAACAGCTTAATGTGATTCAAATTACAACACTGCAAATGATGCTGGGACAGTGGGCAGGACACATGATGGAAGATCCGGAGGCCGGCCACGTGTGAAGAAGACACGACAAGAGTTGGACAGAGTCATTGGCCATTGAACAGGCTGAGGCCTGTGAGCCACACAGATTGTCAGAGCCTAAACATGTGTGCAACGCAGGACTGAGCCACAGTTGACATGGGGAGGCCGATAATATGGCAGGCAATGTATGTAACCAAGGACTCATATTACAGTGATCATCCAGTCAAGGACACATAGGGGCATGCGTGCAATGCACATGGAGCATGAATGGGCACTCATGTCCCTGCGGGACATCTGACCAATGCACAGTACAAGTGGGATACCCTGCATCGAGTACTAAGGCTGTACCACACGGCATATGTCTGGCAGTTTCTACGCTGGAAGTTAGCATCTACACAGGACACATGAACACGAAACTACACATTGGCAAGAATGAAGCAGACCAGTGCAAAGGTGGAACTGGGGTGCAGAGTGGCGGAGGAGGGGCAAGGGAGCATGCCCACATGGAGTCCTGCATGCAGGCAGAGGAGACATGCATGACGGTAGCATTGCATTACTTACACATCAGAACCATGTACACGTCACATGTAGCAGCAATCATGCACAACACATCCCACAAGTGAAACACACACGTCCTCAACAACTACGCATCAACACTCACTGGACTGGGCATCAAAGTCCAGCATCTCTCCCACTCCTTCGACCAATTCTGGTGGTATGTACTCCGCAACGAGAGCCTCATGCGGAGTGAGTTCTTCCTCCTCTGGTGCAGGCCCACCACCAGTCACCAGAGTCAAGTTGTAATTTGAGGCATGCTTGGCCTTAGTGCTGCGCTTGATGTCATTCCAGCACTTTTTGCACTCCTGCGCCGTGCGCACCTCATGGCTGAATGAACTGACATGTTCCGCAACATGCTTCCAGTGGGTGTCACGTTGGGCAGCCGTAGTCTGACTATTGGCACCCACTAGCATGTCACGGCTGTGGCCCCGCACGTAGTCCAAGAGGAAGTCCAGTTCCTGCTAACAGAAAGGCTTCTTCCTCGACGTGCAGGAGGTCGTGGCTGTGTGTGGGGTCCCAGCCTGTGCTGCAGGTGCAACCTTCCTCCTCTTGGACTGTGCCGCAGACCCTGGCTGGCTAATGCCGCCCTGACCAGTATGGCCAGTGGGTTCGGTGGATTTAGCCGAGGGAGTGGCAGGTGGAGGGATGACCAAAGGCCTGACTTGTGTCAGTGGCAGCTGGGTGCCCACTAATGGACCCTGCGCAGCAACATCAGCTGTGGCAGGGTCATTGACCACAACGGTCCTGGTTCGCAGACTCACAACCGGGGTGCTGTTGGGTGCATCTGCCCCTGCACTTGCCAACACCCGGCTGTTCGGGGCAGCAGATGACATGACTGCCCCAGGGACACGTGTCTTGGTCTGAGCAGCCCGGCCTGCCCCAATGGTTTCCCCCCTGGCCTGTTGGAGATCTACCAAGGGCTCTTCAAGTGCCAACGCAGCCTGCGCTGGCAGACCCTGAGCCTGGATGGCGGTGTCCACAGCTGCACCTGCAGCTACCGCTACCCTTGGGCCCGTGGCAGTCGATGGAACGGACTGCCGGGTCATACGGGTGCCAGTGCCAGATGCAGGAGCTGCATCCCCCGGAACCACAGGGGGTGGTGGCATGGCTGCACCGACACATGGCACAACATTGTGCTCAAGTGGCGCACCCCTGCCTCTTCCCCCTCTGTGGCTGCCCTGGACACCCTGGAGTCCCCCTTCTCCCTGGTCACCACGGCCACGTCCCCGACCACGCCCGCCACGAGGAGTACGCCCAGCTGAGGCGCCCCTCACCTTTGGTGGCCTCCCAACCATGGCACAGATGTAATAGTGCTGGCACAGATGGAGTGGTGCCAATGGGAGGTGTACAGCACAATTGACCTGGGCAATTGGGGTGAATGGGGTGGGAAGCAAGATGTTAACAGCCCCCCTGCACCTGCAAGGCTGTATGTGACCCTGTTGATGTGGTGACGGGTCACGCAACGCTCAGGCACCGCAAAACTGCAGTAAAACCGTGCACGCAACCCTGCAGCCTACGTGCGTGGATTAAACCTCCCGCAGTACGCGGTGGCACCCAGTAACACGAATAACGCGTACGCGTGGGACACGCAGGCTACGATGACATCAAAAATGGGTGCGATACACAGGGGCACCCGCAGTGGGAAAAGGAGCGTTTGCGACTCACCGTCTGACTAGCGCGATGCAGAAAAACACGCATAGCTAATACCCCCGCCAAAAGAAGAGATACGTCCTTGAGAGCTGTGAAGTAGTGATGGCGCGCGAAACAACAAGAAGCAGCAACACACGTCGGTCTCCACGAAAGGCACGTACAGCGAACTGCTGGGCCCGCTCACCTTTAACCCGTGCTGAGGGAAACGCACGTGCGCATCACGTCACTTGCGTACATGCACTTTTTCACGCGTGATTACGCGCATTACATGCGGACGTGCAGTTTTTCACGCGCGCTTACGCATGGGCCCTTTCCTCGTATTACACGCGGACGTGCAGTTTTTCACGCGCGCTTACGCATGGGCCCTTTCCTCGTATTACATGCAGACGTGCACTTTTTCACGCGCGCTTACGCATGGGCCCTTTCCTCGTATTACACGCGGACGTGCACTTTTTCACGCGCGCTTACGCATGGGCCCTTTCCTCGTATTACATGCGGACGTGCACTTTTTCACGCGCGCTGTGATGCCCATGCACGTCTGTACGCGTCACGTCACAGGGGCGGTTGCGCTCGAGGGGCCTTCTGTCCAATGAAAATGCGTATGCGTGCAGACGCGCTTACGCGCTAAGGGCCTTTCCTCGAATTACACGCTGACGTGCAGATTTTTCACGTGCCAAATCACTCCGTATCAAGCTGGCCACGCGAAAACACACGGAAGACCACGCTCCTGCCCAGAAGGCCGAATCACTGCCCCCCAGTGCCCCGAGCAGCCTCCCACGTGCCATCTGCTGCTGCCTGCCTGCCTGCCTGCCTGCTGCCACCGTGCCCTGCCATTTGGTGCCTGCACATCAGCCATCTGCAGGGGCCAGTTGCTGTGTCCACCCCTGCTGGTACAGAAGACTCCCGACTCGAATAACATCGCTCCACAGCCCAGCCCCAGGACCCAGTTGCCCACCCACTCCTGCCCCTGGGGTTGCCATGTCGGGCACATCCACATCTGACACCAGTGGCAACCCCCGACCAGAGGGGCAGAGGGGCACCAGCTTCACTGCCACCGAAGTTGGTGTCCTGGTGGAGCAAGTCCTGGGGCAGTATGATGCCCTCTTCGGATCGTCCCGCGCCAACAGGGAAGGACGGGAGAGGATCTGGGCTGTCTGTGTGGTTGCCATCAACGCGGAGGGGGTGGCAACCCGCACCATCCAGAAGGTCAAGAAGCGCTGGGAGGACTTGAGGTCCAGGACCCTCATGAAGGCCCGGCGCCTCGTGGAGGGGGGCCGGGGCCGCATGAGTTCCATCCAGTTGAGGGTCCTGGAAAGCGCACACCCAGCGCTCCACGCCCAGGTCCTTGAGAGGGAGACCCGTCTGGAGTTGAGCGGTAAGTGGCCAAGCATTGCTGTGTGAGACAGGGCATGTTGCAGTGTGCTGGTTGTCTGATACTTGCCTGCATGTGTGACATAGGCCATGTACGCATGTATGTGTGCAGGGACATCATGGGAATGCATGTGCGACCTGTAATGTGTGAACCGCACGGTTGTTGCATGTGTTTGAATGCGACATGGGGAGCCCTGTGCAGATTGCACACATGAGAGCATGGCAGTCTCTGTTCCTGGACATGGGTGGGAGCGAGGGATGGGTGCTGATGCCAGATACATATGTGGTATCCATGTCTGTGTGCCTGACCTGCGTGTCTGTGACTTGTGAGGGCCATGGATGCATGACACATGTCTGTGACAATGTACAGATTCACTGATGCAGCCTAGTCATCCTTGTATGCACTGTGATTGGGGTGTACGGGGCAAGATGGATGTGACTGAGGTGAAGTGTGTGCATGTGATAGGCATGACCCATGATGCATGTGAGTCCCATTACATTGTATGATTCGAGAGTCCATTGGACATGCATTGAAATGTCCATGGCACGCACCATGACTGTCACTGTGTGTGTTTTGCCTGGACTGACACATGTGTTGTGGTGTGACATGATGGAAGCGTACTTTGACAGTGGCACTCATTTGCTATTGCTTCCTGTCTAGGGGACCATTGTACAGTAACCTGATGCTTGTGTTCTATGTCTCCCTCTACGCAGCGGCTAGTGAAGGAGAGGGCGGAGACGGCGCTGTGGAGCAAGGCGGCGTGGATGCCCCCACGGCTGCAGCGGAAGGGGTGGGTGAGCCCCCACAGGGGCCTGCTACGGCGGTAGACGGCGAGGAGCCATCCAGGTTGGTGGTTTCCACAGAGGAGGAGGAGGCCGCCACTGAGGCGCACATGGGGCCTGGTGGGGGCATCCCTGCTGGTGCAAGTGGTGCAGTCCAGGGGCAGGGGCAGGAGGCAGCACAGGTCACCGTGGAGGGGCCTGTGCATGTCGCTGTCCCTGAACCTGTGGGTGCACCACCCCCGTCCGCAGGTAGAGGGGATGTCATCTGACTCCCCTCCACCTGCGGACGAGGGGACCCCTGGCCGTGTGGAGAAGGTCCTGATTGGGGTCGCGATGCGCACGGCTGTGATTCGTGATGCCGTGCGTGCTTCCCAGGAGGACCACGCACGTCATCACGAAGAGCACCGTGCCGACGTGGCCCAATTTGGATCGGCCATGTTCGCGGGTTTCCTGCATGTGTCGGCCAATCTGGCGGCCCTCTCCTCCTCTGTGGAGACTATACGCCGGTCGTTCTCCTTGCCGTCTTCCGGCCCAGATGCCACCAGGGCCCCCTGTGGACCTGCCCTGACCAATGCAGCCAGCTCGGTCGGGATCCCATCCCTGCCACAGTCGGGAGTCAGAGGTCCAGCAGGGGTGGACAACACAGCAACTGGACCCCAGAAGATGGAGGATGTGACGGCATCATCGGGCAGGGCACGTGCACGACGGCGTCAGTGGTTTCCATCAGCCTGGATGCCGTCGTGCTGGCAGAGGCAGTGGCGTCGGAGGCAGCAGCAGGCTCGACGTGGGAGGCATCATGGCTCGGGGCCATCAAGATCAGAGGGGCAGGCATCGGCCGGAGGGCAGGACAACCCTGGGATAGTAGTCTCTCCCGTGTGGGAGCAGTTGGTCCAGCGGATAGGTGCGGAGCGGCAGCGGGCGGAAGAGGAGCGGCTCACCATGGTCAGGGTGGAGTTCTCCATGCGTCGGGCGTTGAGGCGGGCTGAGTGCCTCGAGGAAGCTCGCAGGGAGTTTGAGGTGAACATGGGGTTATCCCTGCGAGACCTCGGGGCCAGGACAGAGTCCCGCCTCCAGGACATCGACATGGAGTTCGATGATGCCCTGGCCGGCAACATCACAGAGTGAGCCGCAGGACTTGCCCGCTGCCATTGTATATAGTTCTTTAGTTAGTTAGTGTTAGGTTTCCTTTATTTTTTGAGAATTTTTTGGACCGCTCGGACAATGGCCACTTTTCTGTATATAGTTTTTTTATTAGGTAGTAGTAGGTTTCATTTATAGTGTTGGGCTCATGGACCCTGGAATATTTTTGTGTATAGTTGGATTTTTAAAAATACATTTTTTTGATTTATATTTGTGTTCACCATGAGGCAATGGTTTTCCCTTATTTTTTTTCACCATGATTTTGCTTTGGACAACATTAGTTTTTGGATTTTTACATTACTTATCGGACATGGACAATTTATTTTGTTATCCCCATTGTTGTATGTTTGATTTGTTTACTTCATTTTCTTCGAGAATACATGTTTTTATAACTTTCTTTTGTGGTATTTTCTCATTGGTTTCATGCATGTCATGATATGGGTTTTGACATTCACTTGCACCCATTGTGTATGTGTGTGTGACGGACATGTGTTCATTTACATACTTGCCATTGGGGTTGTATCATGTAATTGCATTTGCTATGTGGGTGGATGCAATCCTTGGCTGGGTGTTTGTGCTGGGTATGCTGCCCATTACTGCCATGATTGTGTATCGTCAGGACCTGGGGGCAGGGGGACATGGTTGGGGGCCTGCTGGCAGGTGCCCCACAGTGCTGGGGGGTGGGGGTGCAAGGGGACATGAGTGGGACATGAGTGGGGGCCTGCTGGCAGGTGCCCCACAGTGCTGGGGGGTGGGGGTGCTGGGAGACATGGGTGGGGGCCTGGTGGAGGCTGCCCCTGGTGACTGGGGGGTGGGGGTGCTGGGAGACATGGGTGGGGGCCTGGTGGTGGGTGCCCCTGCACTGCTGGGGGGTGGGGGTGCAAGGGGACATGAGTGGGACATGGGTGGGGGCCTGCTGGCAGGTGCCCCACAGTGCTGGGGGGTGGGGGTGCTGAGAGACATGAGTTGGACATGGGTGGGGGCCTGCTGGCAGGTGCCCCACAGTGCGGGGGGGGTGGGGGTGGTGGGAGACATGAGTTGGACATGGGTGGGGGCCTGGTGGCAGGTGCCCCACAGTGCTGGGGGGTGGGGGTGGTGGGAGACATGGGTGGGGGCCTGGTGGTGGGTGCCCCTGCACTGCTGGGGGGGTGGGGGTGCTGGGAGACATGGGCGGGGGCCTGGTGGAGGCTGCCCCTGGTGACTGGAGGGTGGGGGTGGTGTGAGACATGGGTGGGGGCCTGGTGGAGGCTGCCCCTGGTGACTGGGGGGTGGGGGTGCTGGGAGACATGGGTGGGGGCCTGGTGGAGGCTGCCCCTGGTGACTGGGGGGATGGGGGTGGTGGGAGACATGGGTGGGGGCCTTGTGGAGGCTGCCCCTGGTGACTGGGGGGGTGGGGGTGGTGGGAGACATGGGTGGGGTCCTGGTGGTGGGTGCCCCTGCACTGCTGGGGGGTGGGGGTGGTGTGAGACATGGGTGGGGGCCTGGTGGAGGCTGCCCCTGGTAACTGGGGGGGTGGGGGTGGTGGGAGACATGGGTGGGGGCCTGGTGGTGGGTGCCCCTGCACTGCTGGGGGGTGGGGGTGGTGGGAGACATGGGTGGGGGCCTGGTGGTGGCTGCCCCTGCACTGCTGGGGGGTGGGGGTGCAAGGGGACATGAGTGGGACATGGGAGGGGCCTGCTGGCAGGTGCCCCACAGTGCTGGGGGGTGGGGGTGCTGGGAGACATGAGTTGGACATGGGTGGGGGCCTGCTGGCAGGTGCCCCACAGTGCTGGGGGGTGGGGGTGGTGGGAGACATGAGTTGGACATGGGTGGGGGCCTGCTGGCAGGTGCCCCACAGTGCTGGGGGGTGGGGGTGGTGGGAGACATGGGTGGGGGCCTGGTGGTGGGTGCCCCTGCACTGCTGGGGGTGGGGGTGCTGGGAGACATGGGTGGGGGCCTGGTGGAGGCTGCCCCTGGTGACTGGGGGGGGGGTGGGGGTGGTGGGAGACATGGGTGGGGGCCTGGTGGAGGCTGCCCCTGGTGACTGGGGGGTGGGGGTGCTGGGAGACATGGGTGGGGGCCTGGTGGAGGCTGCCCCTGGTGACTGGGGGGGTGGGGGTGGTGGGAGACATGGGTGGGGGCCTGGTGGAGGCTGCCCCTGGTGACTGGGGGGGTGGGGGTGGTGGGAGACATGGGTGGGGGCCTGGTGGTGGGTGCCCCTGGTGACTGGGGTGGTGGGGGAAGTGTGAGACATGGGTGGGGGCCTGGTGGAGGCTGCCCCTGGTGACTGGGGGGGTGGGGGTGGTGGGAGACATGGGTGGGGGCCTGGTGGTGGGTGCCCCTGCACTGCTGAGGGGTGGGGGTGGTGGGAGACATGGGTGGGGGCATGGTGGTGGGTGCCCCTGCACTGCTGGGGGGTGGGGGTGCAAGGGGACATGAGTGGGACATGGGTGGGGGCCTGCTGGCAGGTGCCCCACAGTGCTGGGGGGTGGGGGTGCTGGGAGACATGAGTTGGACATGGGTGGGGGCCTGCTGGCAGGTGCCCCACAGTGCTGGGGGGTGGGGGTGGTGGGAGACATGGGTGGGGGCCTGGTGGTGGGTGCCCCTGCACTGCTGAGGGGTGGGGGTGCTGGGAGACATGGGTGGGGGCCTGGTGGAGGCTGCCCCTGGTGACTGGGGGGGTGGGAGTGGTGTGAGACATGGGTGGGGGCCTGGTGGAGGCTGCCCCTGGTGACTGGGGGGGTGGGGTGCTGGGAGACATGGGTGGGGGCCTGGTGGAGGCTGCCCCTGGTGACTGGGGTGGTGGGGGTGGTGGGAGACATGGGTGGGGGCCTGGTGGAGGCTGCCCCTGGTGACTGGGGGGTGGGGGTAGTGGGAGACATGGGTGGGGGCCTGGTGGTGGGTGCCCCTGCACTGCTGGGGGGTGGGGGTGGTATGAGACATGGGTGGGGGCCTGGTGGAGGCTGCCCCTGGTGACTGGGGGGGTGGGGGTGGTGGGAGACATGGGTGGGGGCCTGGTGGTGGGTGCCCCTGCACTGCTGGGGGGTGGGGGTGGTGGGAGACATGGGTGGGGGCCTGGTGGTGGGTGCCCCTGCACTGCTGGGGGTGGGGGTGCAAGGGGACATGAGTGGGACATGGGCGGGGGCCTGCTGGCAGGTGCCCCACAGTGCCTGGGGGTGGGGGTGCTGGGAGACATGAGTTGGACATGGGTGGGGGCCTGCTGGCAGGTGCCCCACAGTGCTGGGGGGTGGGGGTGGTGGGAGACATGAGTTGGACATGGGTGGGGGCCTGCTGGCAGGTGCCCCAAAGTGTTGGGGGGTGGGGGTGGTGGGAGACATGGGTGGGGGCCTGGTGGTGGGTGCCCCTGCACTGCTGGGGGGTGGGGGTGCTGGGAGAACTGGGTGGGGGCCTGGTGGAGGCTGCTCCTGGTGACTGGGGGGGTGGGGGTGGTGGGAGACATGGGTGGGGGCCTGGTGGAAGCTGCCCCTGGTGACTGGGGGGTGGGGGTGCTGGGAGACATGGGTGGGGGCCTGGTGGAGGCTGCCCCTGGTGACTGGGGGGTGGGGGTGGTGGGAGACATGGGTGGGGGCCTGGTGGAGGCTGCCCCTGGTGACTCGGGGGCTGGGGGTGGTGGGAGACATGGGTGGGGGCCTGGTGGTGGGTGCCCCTGCACTGCTGGGGGGTGGGGGTGCTGGGAGACATGGGTAGGGGCCTGGTGGTGGGTGCCCCTGCACTGCTGGGGGGTGGGGGTGGTGTGAGACATGGGTGGGGGCCTGGTGGAGGCTGCCCCTGGTGACTGGGGGGTGGGGGTGGTGGGAGACATGGGTGGGGGCCTGCTGGCAGGTGGCCCGCAATGCTGGGGGTGGGGGTGCAAGGGGACATGAGTTGGTGATCATTGGTGCAAGGAGACATGTGCCTTTGCTGGGGGGCATGCCCATGTTGGGTAGGCTGCCTGCGGGACATGACCAGGGATGCAGGGTAGTCCCCTGTGGTGAGGGCTGCCTGCAGGGGCCGTGGAGGGTGTACAGGGAACACCTGGGAGGACCCACACTGGCAAATCACATGTAGGACTCCCCGGCACCCCTGAAATACACGTACCCTTCTGAAATCGCGTGTAAAACTTCATGCGCACCCCTGTAATACCCGCACGCAGCCCAATCGCGTGTAAGACTTCGCGCGCACCCCTTTAATACCCGCACGCAGCCCAATCGCGTGTAAAAATGTGCGTGCACCCCTGTAATACCCGCACGCAGCCCAATCGCGTGTAAAAATGTGCGTGCACCCCTGTAATACCCGCACGCAGCCCAATCGCGTGTAAAACTTCGCGCGCACCCCTAATACCCGCATGCAGCCCAATCGCGTGTAAAACTTTGCGCGCACCCCTAATACCCGCACGCAGCCCAATCGCGTGTGGAACTTCCCGCGCAGCCCTGAAATACACGCGCCCAGGCCAATCGCGTGTGGAACTTCCCGCGCACCCCTGAAATACACGCGCCCAGGCCAATCGCGTGTGGAACTTCCCGCGCACCCCTGAAATACACGCGCCCAGGCCAATCGCGTGTGGAACTTCCCGCGCACCCCTGAAATGCACGCGCCCAGGCCAATCGCGTGTGGAACTTCCCGCGCACCCCTGAAATACACGCGCCCAGGCCAATCGCATGTGGAACTTCCCGCGCACCCCTGAAATGCACGCGCCCAGGCCAATCGCGTGTGGAACTTCCCGCGCACCCCTGAAATGCACGCGCCCAGGCCAATCGCGTCTGGAACTTCCCGTGCACCCCTGAAATGCACGCGCCCAGGCCAATCGCATGTGGAACTTCCCGCGCACCCCTGAAATGCACGCACACACTCCCCCAGGGCCGATCGTGTGTGAAACCACCCGCAAGCCCCTGTAATACACGCGCCCAGGCCAATCGCGTGTGGAACTTCTCACGCACCCCTGAAATACACGCACACACTCCCCCAGGGCCGATCGCGTGTGAAACCACCCACGAGCCCCTGAAATACACGCGCCCAGGCCAATCGCGTGTGGAACTTCTCACGCACCCCTGAAATACACACACACGCTCCCCCAGGGCCTATCGCGTGTGAAACCACCCGCGAGCCCCTGAAATACACGCGCCCAGGCCAAACGCGTGTGGAACTTCCCGCGCACCCCTGAAATACACACGCCCAGGCCAATCGCGTGTGGAACTTCCCGCGCACCCCTGTAATACGCGTACCCTGCTCGCACGGGGCAATCGCGTGAGGTACTTCCCGCGCACCCCAGTGATACACGTAGCCCGCTTGCCGTGCTGGTACAGGGTTAGCGCAGCCCTTTGCGCTGGATTGGGGATTTTGATGGCTTTTCCCTGCGCGGAAGGCGTTCTTGGGGGCGTAACTGGCGCTGCTGCAGGGTCGCTGCGCCACTGTGCGCCACGGCTGGTTTTGGTGGCTGGAATCCATGAATACGCTGTGCGCGGAAATGGGTTTTGGCGCACGCGGCTGGCGCAGGGATTCGCACGCGCACACTGTGCGCCAGCCGCGTGCGCCACTTGTGTGCAAAATTCTATGAATTACCCCCTCTATGTTTTAGCAGCCTGGGTTCCCGCTTTGGGAACCAGAGGTGTTAATGGCCTTTATCCCCCATTTCAGGACGAATGGTCAGTAGCCCTCCTTATTTATTTATTTATTTATTTATTTATTTATTTATTTACGACGCCCCAATGCCCACAGACATCAGGCTGTGTGGTTATAGTATTTGTTGAGGAAGATGAAGTGGAGGAAGACAGCTTACTACTTGCTGAGAAAGGAGCAACGTTTCTGAGAGCATTGCAGTCATTGGATTTGGTGGGGCGGCGCATGGAGGTGGTCCCGTAGGAGTACTGTCCAGGTAGTCTGCGACTGAGTAAAAAATTGCACTCAGTGCAATTCACTTTGGTAGCTTTAGCATTTGGTACGCTCCCAACAGTAGCAAAGAACTGGCACACCCATGATTCGATCGTGGTGCTAGAAGTAGGCACTTCCTCTACCTCATCTTCTTGGTCCTCTTCATTGTCTTTGAAAGTACTGCATTTTTTTGTTGTTGTGAAGGTCCTCCAGCTGCTGGTGGTGATGGCTCTTGGGGAGGAGGGATGGCAATAACTGGTGCCATTTTTAAGATAAATAGCAGTTTTGATAAAATTCTTCCAAGTATGTACTGTGTAGTAGATTGGTAATGGATAAGGAGTACAAAAAGGTGTCAGGGGTGTGCAAGGGAAATTTTGAAGTTGAAAGTTCCTAGATCAGTAAAAAATGCAGTTCCGAACTGTCTGCGAAGGACAGATCTTATTGTGAAGTGTGGATAGGTTCTCGGACACGTCATCATGCTGCGCGCCAGCGTATGGTCATGTAGCACTGTCCGGAAGGTCCGCAATGAAGTCAGATGTTCGTAGACGTCTACGGATGCAAAACTAGTAATAATTGCAAAAAGTGTATAGAAGTGTTAAAAAGTATTCTAGAAGGTGGGAAATGGCAGAGTTTTAAGGTGACACTTTGTAAATTGGACACAAATATTGTTATATTTGGTAAGTATGATATTAGTAAGTTGTAGGAAAATAGCATGCACTGGTAAAAACCCATGAAATTCACTGAAAAAACGTTTTTAAAGGGATGTTATAGTTAAGTCGGACTAATAAAAACCGATGAAATTCAATGAAAAAACTTTGTTAAAGGGCGGTTATGGTTAAGTTGCACCAATAAAAACCTATGAAGTTCAATGCAAAAACTTTGTTAAAGGGACGTTATGGTTAAGTTGCACTAATAAAAACCTATGAAATCCACTGAAAAAACTTTGTTAAAAGGACGTTATGGTTAAGTTAAACTAATAAAAACCTATGATGTCAACTTTGATGTCCTGGGTGTTAGTCTTAGCAGTGCACGGTGGTGGTGCAAGTTATGGTTGCTTAGCTTACCATAACTGGCGAATTTCAGGGGTTTTTCGATTTTACTTGTAACCACAAGGTCATTTTAACAATGTTTTTTTACTGAATTTCATAGGTTTTTATTAGTGCAACTTAACCATAACATCCCTTTAACAAAGTTTTTTCATTGAATATATATATATAAGTAACATAGTTTTATACACACATCAAACCCAGACGGGGCTTCAGAACATCATAACTAGCACCAACTCCAAATCCCAAGGAAGGATACCATATTGCACCATGCACTAAATCCAAGCAACAAACCCTGCCCATTCAATTATACTTATGCCCCTCAAATATCACAGTGCTTTGGTTCAGTGTAGATCAGCAATCCCAAATAACATTCAGCACCATGAAACAACACTTCTTCAAGTTAAGCGCTCTGTGGGGGGGCTTGACTATGGCATGGCTAGAGTGACCTGAGTCTTATGGTCTTCCATTGCCTGGACCATTAAACAGCTCAATCCATGACCAGGACTCATCAGGATCCGAGAAGAAAAGTACTTTAGCATTGAAATATATCATAAGATTTGCTGGAAAAATTGGACATATTTCATGTTGAGAGTTTGTAGTCTTTTACTGTGCGATTCTAATGACTTCACAGCATTTTGCATGTATTTTGTGTAGTGAGGAATGATCGCACCCTCTCTCCATTGAAAACAAATGGACCTTTCTAATGAGCTGCCTCAAGCAGCGCGTCCCGATCCCTGTAATTAAGGAGCTTTGCCACAATAAATCTCACTGGGGTAGCTAGGGGATGGGGATGGAGGGCTTGGCTGGTCCAGCGTGGGTGCTTTCTATAGATAAAAAATAGAAAGTCTAATTGGCCCAGTCAAATCAGCAAATAATTTTTCTAGGAAGGTTTGAATGAGGGACTGGCCACCCCTTCGGGTAGCTCGAAGATGAGGATTCTAATTCTTCTGGCTCTTCCTTCAGCTTCCTCGACCCTGTCCTCCAGAGCCTTAGTCTTGTTAATTACGGTACTCATCTGTTTCTTGTATGAGGTTAAGGTGTCCTCAACTTTGATATCCTGCTTTCTGCTTCTTTGACTCAGGAAGATACCTTCTGCATATCCTCGCCTTGTAGGTTAACTTCACTTGCTATTGTGTAGATTGTGTTCTCCATAGAGGATCTAGAGTCACAAATGGCTGATATCACATCTGCAATGAATAGCGGCTTCTCAACCCAAGGACCTTGACTATGCAGGCCGTTCCCCCCCATGAGGTGTATACGGGTGTCTATGCAGGCAAGGCAAATTGATCCATCTTTCTTTGTAGGCCATGCTGTTTGCTCTTGTTCTTTGCAATTCTCTGTCTTGAAGTCAGTGGGCACAAGCTAACAAGCACATGGTATGTGACCTCACCGCAGCTTAGAGCTAGTATATAGGTGCATCCACCACCGGGGCTTTGGATGTAGCCCTTATATAGGATGGAATTCCTGAGATGGTTCACTGCTTACACTAGGGTCAAAATGTCCCAAACGTCCTTCCCAACGGGGGGCGGGTGTGCATGCGTCCAAGGGGAGGGCAAGATCAACACCTTACAATGAGCACTCCCCGAGCCCAGTGTTAACATGGCTGTATCCCTCGAACACAGTTGGACTTCAGTGAATACTATCCAAAGCAAAATATACATTTGTGGTGACGGACTTTGCAGTCGGTCCCTGTTCAACCCAGTGTTAGAGAGAATTCTCCAGAATGGCTAATTTCCCTTACCTACTGAGTCCCTCAGCAGCTTTGCTGGATTTCGGGGGTTTATTGTTTTCACCTGGTAAGAGGGTGACCCTTTTTTCCCACTCTTACATGTGTTTTGCTGTGTGTGTTAACATTTTTTGTGTTCATAGACTGTGGAGCCTCACCTACTTCATAGGCATCATCTTTTTACTGTGTGTTACACAGCACCTTCAGTGCAGTGACACAGGGTTGTCTTTTTGACTTCCCAACTTCGAACCAATTTTCTGGGACTGACTACTGTCTCCCAGAACATGCAAAGTTGCCATTGACTTTATTTATTCTATTTAAAAACTCACAGACCCAGTACAAACTATCTTCCATAGAGTTCTGGAAAGGGTTAATACTTATCCCTTTTTGTCTGTTTCTCTTGGAGCATTGTTTCGCTCCATGTTCATTAAGACTGGGCTGGTGGCAGTGGTAACTACCCTATTTTTCCTACCGCTGTTATCTTAAATAACCTTGGTGTTGTTTTAGGCTATCTAGGTAGCCTGGAACTTAAACCCGCTAGACCATATACATTTGTATACGGTTCCGGCTGGGTTTAGTCGCCATTTCTTTTTGTAAAAGCCTTACTCGTGTTTTACTCTGCGCGCCAAACCATATTTGGTTTCTTTGTTCGCTGTCCTTTCGCTTGCTTCTACACAGAAGCCCTTCTTAGGACCCGTATGTGTGGGGGGGACAGGATGTGAGGTAGGGATTTAGGACTCCCTGCACAGGGTCTCATTGGAGACCCATGTCGCACTCTGATCTTATTGGCTGTGGTGACTGTCCTGGCGGGACAGCCACCCTGCTGTGTGATTGACAGCCAGGCTGTGTGAATGGGGGAAAACTGCATAAGAAGCATGTCTCTGGGGCTGGAAAGAGTCGCCACTGGAACGAGAGAACCGAAGAGAAGCTAACAGAAGAGGACCCCTACCACAACTGAACCTCCCGGTGAAGCCCTGCTGCAGGTCTGAATCTTCATACTACAATGGCAGGGAAGATCTGCCAGGAATCTTCTCCCCTTGAGCTGGTGGGAACAACCAGTTTACCAAACTGCTCGACAGGCCTTCCTTCTCTGGTCGAATTTGCTATACAGAGCTACAGTGCACCAGATAGCCAGGAGGAACAGACCCTGCTTGCGTTTTAAGGAGCGCACCTTTTATTTCTTGCTTTGCTCTGCTGCTGGTTTCTTCCCTGGACAGTGCAGGACCCTCCAGTCTTCCTACTTCGAGTCAGTCCGACAGTTCTTCAGGAACCGTGAGCCTGCATGACCTGCCAGGAACGTCCGCCTCAGCTACAGCCTTCTTCTCCATTTAAGGTACTATTCAAATCCGGCTGTTCGTTTGGTCCAGCCACAGTGAAAGTGAGTGAAACCTTTTCGCCAATCCGAGGGCTTGTCCTTCTCCATTATTTAAACTAACATTTCTGCCGACCAACTTTGTTCTGAACTTTTGGCAAAGACTTAACCGCAAACTACCCTGAACTGTGTGATCTTGAGCAAAGACTTTGGTCCATTGACTTTGGGCCAAGCCCCTTTAATTTGATCTCCTCACTGTAGTTCCTTTTTCTAGATTTCCCTGCTTACTTACTTGATGGTGCTGCTCAATTCTTGTCTAACTTTGTCCTGCCCTCCCATTTAAATTGCTGGAGAGCAATTTTGCTCACATTTCATTGTGAGCGTAACTCTTGTCCAGAATCTATTGGGTGTGGTGTAGTGTATTGAGAGTGTGATTTTTCAACTGCTTGACTTTAGGGAAATGTTTTACAAATGATATGTAAATGAATGAATATTATTTTACTCAGAAACCTTGAGTCAGTGTTTGTTTGAATCATAGTAATTGCTGTCCTTTGTGTAACTATTGATACTGCTC
This sequence comes from Ambystoma mexicanum, assembly GCF_040938575.1. NCBI lineage: Eukaryota > Metazoa > Chordata > Amphibia > Caudata > Ambystomatidae > Ambystoma > Ambystoma mexicanum. Next base: position 168,329,924 of record NC_090924.1, read on the forward strand.
ACTTACTCTTGAGATAAGTCTGGCTTCTCAGCCATCGCTACCACTTTACTGTGTAGTACAGGCTTGTGCCAAAGGTGAATTTGTACTGTCACTTGTAGTCCTAATTGTGTGTGGTGTTCCCAAAGTGTACTGCATATAATTGTGTCTAACACCAAGTAGCACCATAGTACAGAGCACTGAGATGTGTCAGGGGCCCCCGGGGGCAGAGTAGTGCAGCACTTCAGTCACCCCTTCCCAGGACACTGGCCCCACAACCACCACGCACCTCCTCTCATCTTCGTGGAACAAGGATCTTTCTTCGGTCAAATGAATCCATAGGGGTAGGGGGAGTCCAGCTCTCTTGCACCATGTCACCCGCAGCACCCACAGACCCCAACACAACTCGCTTGTTGAGCCCCTGGTCAGCATATCACCAGCCCCATTTCCATGCGTCTGCTCCAGCATCAGGAGCCCACACATCAGCGAAACCCCCAACAACAGTCGGGTTCCGTCAATACCATCCAGGTCACCAGCAGAGGTCCAGCAGGCCTCCCACTGAATACACGAGGCAGTGATGCCTGATTCACAGCACTATTAGCAATTTAGACAGCCTATTATGGTCTCACTGCCACACTTTCCTTGATCCCGTGGCCAGTGAAGCTCTCCCCCCGTCCCTGAATGTGTGTTTGGGCTGTCGTTACTCACTCTCTGCAGGTCGCACCGACTTCACCTGGTGCTTCAGCTAAAGTTCAGTGGTATCGATCTTTTGGTACACAGACTGCGAAGCTGAATCTCGGCTGCATTGTTACGTAAAATCAGGATTTTTCCCGGTCTACAACGGCTCTCCAGCTAAACACATCTACATCATTTGCTGGTTCACTAGCACTCTGAAAATAGGGCATTTTTAAGGATCTGGAGACTTGATTGATGTGCTTTGTCTGGCTACGGGACGCTGGGTGTAATGTGCAAATCTTGACAGATCCCATATATATGTTGTACAATGCCATATGATGTCCTGTTTTATTAAATATTTTCTTCATTGCGATCATTTTAGATATTACCTTTATACTTTGGATGTCACCACGGAACTTATTCATCCTGGATTTGAGGATGAAATCATAATTGTGTACTCCTCTCTGATCACTGCACTGATCATCAACCCCTTCACAGGAAAGAGAGAGGAGGCTAGACTCCAATTGCGATGTCGTCAAAAAAACAATACCCTCAAAATGGTTCCTGCATTGCACTTATTGAAATACTAAAAAGAAGGAATAGATTTCAAAATATGATTAGAAACTTTCAAAATCAAGTGAAACTTAGTAAAACAGGCACTTTTCAATGTAATTTAATCGTTAATGTGGCAAGAATTTCAGCTCTGTGCAATCTTAACTGTTAATGTTTATGAAGTTGCTTTTTTTAACTTAAGTGGCACTGGTTAATGTAGCACTAAAAATCTTATTGTCTATTGTCTCTAGGACTTTGTCATGCATGGATAGTTGCAGACACGATCCTTGCTCAAGACGGCATTTTCGTTTAGGTAAATCCACTGAAATCTCACTCTTTTGGAAACTGGCAACTAACGAGGTGCTTTCAGCACAATCTGAATGGCATCAATTAGTTTCAGATTGAACACCAAAAATCCTGCTTATTGGGTAAAAATGTGAGAAAATACCACTTGCTGCCACAAATCGAATTCAGGATAAAGAGGGGAAAGTAAAGCTTCTCGACATTTTTTTTTTAAATGTTCTCAAATTTCCTCTGAAACTATGTTTTGCGCTACAGCGTGTTTCCTGAACACTTTTGGGAAGCAGCATAATGGAATTCATATACATCCTCTGTTCTCAATTTCAGCAGTGGCTGGCCTTAGACTCTCAATGAAACACAAGTGCAATGCTCAAGAAGATAGCGAGGAAATGTTTGCAAAATCTTTCCAAAAAGTAACATGGAATTAAAAAGAAATCAGTGATTTCGTGATTTCTGGGTAGAATTAATTTGCAACACGAAAAGGTAGCTTGGAAAAGGCATCTTAATGTTGGTAAAGGGAGTGACCATACTTTTTAAGACTTATTTTTTAATTCTCGTTTCTTCTGAGTAGTATGCATGTGCTCTGCCTATCAGCACACTGTCAGATTATGGATAACTTTAAATAAACTTCTGTTCTACATGTGTCAGATTTATCACCGCCCTATTTCAGGTTAAGTTCTCAAAAGCGGACGCGTCTCCAAAAAAACCTTTCCAATATTCAACTTCAAACTTCCACTTGACAGACTGAACTTTCTCCCAACGGGATAGCACCATTGCCTTTATCCTTGATGCCAGCATTCTGGATCTCACCCTGCTATTAATGAAACACAAGATAAAAACACCCAACACAAGCTCCAAAAAGTATGACCAGCTCAATAAAAAACTACATATTTTTTTTCAGGCTTTGCCTTCTAACTGGTCTGCTAATTTTTAATAGTGTCACACCATTCCTTGTACCTTATTCATGAAATCACCATTCTGATTAACATTCATAATCCCTGTTGAAATCACAAACCACAATGCAGATTGTCAAGTCACTCATAGGTGATTTCATTATAATAGTTTGTCAAATTTATTAATACAGTTTATTACGATATCTTAACGTTATGATTTCTGATGTTTTTAGACTTTAAGTGTTTGTTGGTTTAACCTTAAATCTTTTGTAAAAATATTGTTTTTCAAATAATGCCAACCTTTTTTTTACGATTATGGGATTATTGATGCTAAGTGTTTTTTGAAATGCTAGTGAATGCTGTATGATCATGTAGTATAAGAGTGTGCGTGGCTTAACAGCGTGGTCCTTAATAGCACGTGGTGTATGTAGATGTGTTATAAGTGCATGTGTTGTAAGTTTCTTTGAGGTATGAATGACCTTGTTTTGTAAGGTTGTGTGTATTGTACATTGTAGGAGCATATGTTGTAGGAGACTGTGTTGTGGGAGCTTGTGATGTATGATTGTGTGATGTAGGAGCGCATGTTGTAGTGTGTATTTTAGGATCATGTGTTATAGGTAAATGTGTCATAACAGTGAGTGTCATAAGAGTGTGTGTCGTCCAATGGCGTGTTATGGGAGTATGTGCCGTAGGAACACTTGTCAAACATCCACATGTCATACGTCCATTTATTGTAGGTGCACGTGCTGTAGGTGCAGGTGTTAAAGGAGCATGTGTCAGGAGATTGTGTGATAACAGTGTATGTTGTAAGAGTGGGAGTAATAGCAGCTCATGACATAGGTGCGAGTGCCATAGGAGCACATGTGGTGGGAGCACATGTGGTGGGAGCACTTGTCATAGGAGTAGGTGTTATATAAGCATGTCATGTTTTGTTAGTGTTCATATACACAATGTTAATCTCACAAATGTACATGTAGGTTTTTAATATAAAAAATGTACCTCCATTCAGGTTATGCATTCTTTGCTTCCTATAGTACAAGAGTGTTGCATGATAGATAGTACTATCTGGGTGGAACCTCAGATGGCACTAATGTTTTCCAAGGTTGAAAGGACATTTCATATGGTCAACTGGTAACTCATACCACAAGTTATCATGCATTTGTAAGTGGATTTCGTGGGTGAATTCATATTTTATATGCATCCATTAGGGTCAGAATTATTGTGGGAAATTAGAAAACCCAGACAGTTAGTATAGAGAAAGGCATGCAGCTATAGTGCCCTTTCACAGCCATGTTGGTCATGCATTACATTGTACCATTTCTGTCCCAACTGATGAAATCCAGGGGCATTCCCTCATTTAAACCACTCCAGGTGTTAGAAGTAAATATGGCTACCTTTGTAGATGATAATATGTTAGCTAGCTCAGACCCTAAATGTGTGATCACTGATATAGACTCCAATAGATTTGGCTGTGTGTGTGGTTGTAGATACAATTCAAACAAAACACAGGCCATGATTTTACATATTGAGAACTATGGATGACCCGTTATGGAATTGGTGATTTACCTCAGAATCAATGTAACCAACTAATTGGTGGATTTCTTATCTGAAGATAATCTTTGTACATTAGATATTGACACATAACATTATCTTATTCAACAGCTGTAACTTAGGCTCTTCTTGACAAGCAGCATCACCATTATTGAGTTGATGATATTACCCCTGTTTCTTCATTTTTTTAGAGTGCTACCTATTTTGATAAGATAGTGATATTTAAACATGTATGTAGTATTGTCACACAATTCCTCTGGGATGGACATCCACACAAGAGAATCCTGAAAGAGCTTTGTCCAAAACGTGGTTCAGCTGAGCTGGCATTATAAAGTGTGTAGATCGAGAATCAGGACAATTAATTAATCTTAGAGATTCCATTGGTGCACAAGGTGTTGTAGTGCCCTTTTATATCCATCCACTACTCCAGAGGTTGAAGCGAAGAACCATGTTTAACTTCTGCCTCTAGACCACAGTGATTCAATTTAGGAACACGAATATGACACAGGTCTCTGTGATCATACAAATACATGTTTTTCACGTTGGTGGAGTCTGTGCTCTAATTGAGTCTGATTGATGTCCTTCTTGAGAGGTGGGAAAGGTATAGTTTCACATATGTTGGGCAATTGTTAAATGGACATGTGTTTGCAAGGCTGGCACAGATTTGGCAAAAATTCAATTTAGCTTCAGAATATTTCTTAAAATGTTTGCATTTGCGTAGTTTTATACTCTCTATCTCCCATTATATTCGATACCACCATACCACCATATAATCGAGATTAGTTTCAGAAATGTCTTTATGCCTATAAATACCAATAGCAAATAAATACATATGGCACTTTAAGAGAGGGTAGCATGACCTTGTGACGTTTTTGGGGATTGAAAGAGAGATTTGAAGGATACATTTGTGAGAATCATAGGAGGTTGTGTGTATATTTCTAATGTTTACCCACATTCTCCTTTACATTACCATTTTTGTTTGCTTTGTTGATTGTACTGTCAATCTTTCTGTGCACACTGCACGTTTTCTACGTTAAATCTTTGTATCAGTTGTTGAAATTCTGTTTAACCCTGCATTAATATAAACAAAAAAAGGAAATATATTATTGTTGTATTACTTTCTGAATGTTAATGAATTGGTGATTCTGACCTCTTGGTAAATCACTGAAAAGTTCATGCTTATTCTCCAACTATATGTGTTAACTCAGTGACCTTTCCTAGAGAATAAAAGCATAAAGAAGACTATCACACTCAATCACTTTTACTCACTCACTTTGGAAAATATAATGAGTTTAACTCAGGATTCCATTGTATAGATCACAACATATAGTGTCACAAAACTTGGGATTATAGCAATCACCTTTGTATCGCAGGGTGCACCAGTGAAAGTCTCCTTACTGGCGCTGATACGCCAACCATCAAATCGATGATAGTTATTCACACCCCAGGGATCCATCTAGGGTATAGATAGTGTGTGGGACTGAGGGGTCGTTTGGGCCCCCCACCATACATTCAGTACAGCCTGGACCACTTGCTCTTCCAATGGTGGGGGACGCCCCCATTGCCCTCATGTTAACATCAGCCTTATGCTGAAATTGGCATAGATGGGGCTGTTGCGAGAGATACTTGGCATCCATTTTGTACACCCTCGACTCCATCTTTTTTAACTAAGCCTCACTGCGATAATACAAAAAAGCTCCTCTCCCCTGTGCAGTGCCGCGTGTACCGCGCACATAGCCCCCACCCTTTCTCACTATGTCTGAAAGCTTTGCAGCTCCATTCTCACGCTCGAGCCGGAGGCAATTGCAACAAAAACAAATGTAACATCTCGCTCTTCCTCTGAGATCACTGTCCCGTGGATGAATCGGCCTGAGCCAGGCCTCGCAGCTCGTCCATCTCCACAAACCTGCCTGAACCCTCTCACCCTCGCTGTTGGAAAATTACTGCCAGTGTAACCCTGTAACCCTGCAAGGTATTCTTTTGATATACCAGATACACGACCCTGCCATGAAGCCCACCCCAGCGTGCAATTAGCTAAAATCAGACCTCTGTCACAGTATATTGCTTCCTGTAACTAAAAAATGTCAACTTGCCCCCAGCCTCTTTGATAAGTCCAGACCCACCCTGAAATTGATGTTATCATACTGGTCAAGTCCCATACCCTGGTACCCCATATAAGTCCCAATAAGTAATGGTGCGATTACATGGATACAATTTATAGATTTATGATGATTTGCTCAAAGGAGTTGTTATGACTATTGTTTAGTGCATGTTTAATGGTAGTGTATTATGTTAGCTTAGTTAGCGGCCACCCTGCCTCACAGTGACTTGACCCTCACCCTGCCTGGACACAGACAGATGGACCTCATGACGCTCATCCTCCCGCCAACCCAGCAGCCAACCAAGGAGGAGCAGCACCTATATGCGCCTATGCAATGCAAGCTTGTGTCCAATCATAATGAACTTTGCAACATTCATGTCTGACATCATTTATGATACTTTCTGCCCTTATAATCAATTGTAAGTGTATTCTTTGCCAGCAGAGTTCTCTGGAAGCCAATTCTTTGTATAGAAAGACTAAATCTCGCAGCCTGTCCTCTTAGTCTCATTCCCTGTTGGGGTGTGTCTATTTTATTTGTATTGCACGTGCTAAGACGGGGATGGGCCTTTACATTTGGTGATCCCCGCAACGTGATTTGGGACAGGTGGCCCGAGGCCCTGTGCCATGTGGCCAGATCTGGGACGCCCCCCAGCAAAACCATTGCCTCCGCGGTTGACCAGTCCGTGCGCACAACGAGAGGGTCCAAGTTTTTCCGAATACCCAACTAAAAACTGCTCGCCGAGGCGGGCCAAGGCTTGGTTGGGGTGCGGACCAGATTGTGGATAAACCGTGAACGGTGGCTCTCGGACCACCCGACTGAACACGTGAGTACCTGTTGCGAGACTTCAAGGGGAGAAAAGAGGGTTTGGGAGAAGACGTAAATATAACAGAATGGGTAAAATAAAAGAGGGCAAAGTTAGGGTCTGTGTGAATGTTACTGAGGCTTTTTCTTATCCATTCTTTATATGGCCATTAGGTTTTGTGGAGAAAATGAAAAAGAGGTAAAGAGGTACAAGGGATCCTAGCCCAAAGGGGGTAGAAGGAGGCACTGCGTAGCATTGTCTCGTCCAGTGCAAGTTGAATAAGTGAAGATAAAGAGAAAAGAGTAGGACTCTCACATATTTAGTAGACTCGGAGTAGTAATTTAGAATATTCTTTTTCCGTGTGAGCAGAACTCTTGGTGAGGTAGATTGAGGGTGCTTAGAAGTGAGGAGTGCATGAGAAAGCAAGGTTGAGGGGTATAAACTGAAATAATTAAGTAGGGGAGCAAAGCGAAGGTAGTTCATGTTATTTGTTTATGAGTTTTATGTTCATGTGCGACAGTGTTACATGTTGTTCTGTTAGTAAATGCCTATTTATCTGTGAATTAAAAAGAATTAGGGTTTATCAGGAAAACTGGCAACAAAATGTGTGAGTAATATGATAAACATGTTGAATATTGGCAAATAATTAATACTTTTTTAAATAAATTGTGGTTCCAGAAAGGTGGTGTAAGTAAAAAGGTTGTTGAAGTATTGTTGGCGCCAAAGGTTAAACAAGGTTGAATACAAGCGGCACAGAATAGAGATTGTTGGCTGATTGATTGTGTATTTATCCCCAGAAAGTGAAGTGACCAAAAATAAGAGTACAAACACGCTATCATGGGAGGGACAACACCATTAGCACACATATGTCAGCATCTCCCTTTGTATAGTGAGAAAATACAAAAGTATAATGTTCAATGGGTGGTGGAAATAAAAGGAGACAGCGTAACGCCGGCATGGCCGGAGAGAGGGTCCTTTGACAAGAGGTATTGGATCTAGTATCCACACACTTGCTCGCGAAATACAGGGGAAAGGAATTGCAGAATAGAAGGGAAGTGCTAGATTTGTGGCGAATGTTTGAAGAAGTAGTGCTTACCGGTGAGGTAAGTAAGGACATGATGATTGAGAAAGAGAAGGTGCCGGATGGAGGAGGCGGGGATACAGGGGGAGAATGTTCGACAACCGCAACAGAAAATGTCCTACTAAAATATACCCATTGATGACAATGCACCACACCAAAAACCCCGGCAACAGCATCAGCCACCACACCGCCCCCGTATGAAAGAGGAGGGCTGTACGGCCCAACCAGTGCCCCACCAGTGAATTTGGCATGGGTAACAGGAGATTTAGACAGACAGCTTGCGCATGCACAATTGGAGATAATGCGGTTATGAGCCTTGTGCGACAAGGGCCAGATGTTGCCAGGGGGAGGGAAAGTACCACCATTAACGTTGGGCGACCTCACACCTCCGCCAAGTGGCGCAGGGGGACCACACCATCCCTGTCACCTCCGTCGGCACCAATAACAAAAGGGCAAGAACAAGAGTGGCAATCAGGTGAGTTTTATTCCATTTGAACGGCAAACCCGTGAGAATAATATGACCAGCAACCCGGACAGCCAGAGAGGGGACACGCAGGGAAGAGGGGAACAGGAGGAGGAGGTAGAGGAGGTATGGAGTGATTTATATGAATATGAAGAGGAAGTGGCAGCGATGGGATCTCCACTGCCATTCCCATTCGACAAAGAAGATGAAAGGGCTGCCCCAAGACGGCAGGGGAGGTTAAGGCAAAGAGTAGGAAACATGCTGGTAAGTAAAACAAGGAAGGGAACGGTAAGTAAGAAAGGGGGAAAAACAAAGCTGCAAATGCCCCTAATACACAAAGGAGCAGGGAGGCCCCACTACATACCATGGGCACAGATGGATAAGAATAACTTGTTGAAACTTCTCCCACCACTTTTGGGTGGGGCGGGAAAATGGATGCATGCATTTGAAAAGACCACAGCAGGGGTACCATTGGCCATAGGGGATGTGCAAAAGTTTGCTGGTGTCCGCTGTTAGTGATCAAGCAGACGCAGTGTGGGTGAAGACAGGGTTCCCGGGAGTGACAATGAGCTGTGACCGCCATGACGGATCCCCCTTTAACAACGTTAGAGCACAAGTATAGGATGCATTGCGGAGAAAGTTTCCAGATATTGCAGATTTACACCTAGTGATGCAGTGCACTGTGGGAGAGAAGGAGGAGCCTACGCAATTCATCCTCCATGTACAAGACCTGTGGAGAAGTGAAACGGGTACGGTGTGGGACCAATACACCGCCTTGTTCTACTTTATAATCAACAAAGGGCTCCCAAAGGAGGTACAGAAGGCCCTGGATAAAACAGCTGAGGTAGAAGCCAAGGGCTGGCCCGAGATTCAGAGCATAATTGTGCACCATTGTAGGAGGATCAAAGAAAAAGAAAAAGAGATAGCACATCGAGGGTTGGCAGACGAAGAGAAGCTAGTACAAAATAAATTAGTGAAGGTCGCAGCACTGAATGCCGCAACATCAACTGACAGGAACGGGAAGGAGAAGAGGGAGCAGGAAACGCACCAGCCAGAATGGCCGCAACATGGGCTGTAAGCAGACAGGAGCAGTGGGATGGAGAAGTATAGTACGGAGGGCCCCAATGGCAAGGGAGGCCAGCAAGAGGATGAGGTGGGTACAGAGGATAGGGAGGGGGATTCAGAGGAATGGGAAATAGAGGATTTGGAGGGCCTGGGATGAGGGGAGGACTACAGGGTCATGTTGAAACTGCGGAAAGTGGGGGAATTATTCAAGGGAATGCCGGATGTGACCTATGGGTTATTATCAAGGACAGCCCCCGATGGGAAATGAACAACAGTATGGCCACCCACACCCATGCAGTCCCTATGGGTTACCAATGGGAGGGGGTGAGCAGAACAAGCAATATTATAATGAGCCCCAAATGCAACAAAGGCAATAGCACCAGTAACAACCACAGCAGAGGGGTATGCAACAACAAATGGCAAGACAAAATACTGTAGGAAATGCAAACAATAACATTTTTGCCACATCCGCTAATGGCTCACCGGCACCTTTTCGCGGTGCAGCAGTGGTGGGAGATAACGTCTTCTCGGTTCCAGGAATGGAGGCATATGCTGATTAGGACAGCCCACAGAAAGCACTTGCGTGTCCAGTCCTATCCACTACCCTACGTGTAGAAGAGGATCCACTAGTGGGAGCAGAGATAAGCAACAAACAGTTCATCTTTATGGTAGACTTGGGAGCAGAAAAATCATACCTCATGGAAGGCCGGTTCCCGCTCTCGGGAAGAAATTTGGAAACACAAGGGTTCTCTGGGGTTATTTTAAAAATTCCTTACACAAAAGATCTTGATATAACAGTGGGCAGAAAAACAGTGCACATACCTCTACTGTACCATGAAGACAAGCCAATAAATTTGCTGGGAAGAGACATTCTGAGTAAGTTAAACATCACCATCTCCTTTACTGAACAGGGGATAGTTTGTTCCACCCCAGGAGTGTGCCCTGTACGGGCAATGCTTATGATCAGCACAATGACAAATGAAGTTGCGGTAAGAGGGGTGCCCATTGACATGGATATGTTCATTTATGGTATCAAGGTGTTAGCACGGGGTGCCAGAGATAACAAGAAAAGAGTGGAAGGTACCCTCAGATTTTGTCTTCCGCCGTGTTGTGAATACACACATTTTACCAGGAACAATTTTGTCTATTGACCTAGAGGGAGTACAGGTCTCAAGCAAACATATTGCAGTAATAGGACTGGACACATGTGGGTGCGAGTGGAGAACAGTACTGTGCATAGACCCAAACATAATGTTGTGCGACCTAACTGATGAAGAATTATTCATTGACAGTGAGATTGACGGGGAAATAATAATGGAGATAAGTATACCATGCGATATCATGATCCAGCACAGGGAAATACACAATACTCGTATGACTAGTGTTAACGTGCCACCCACCATATTTGAGAAAGACATGGAGAAGGTGCTGCCAGAAATGTGGACCACATGCCCCCATGATGTAGGGTTATTACACAAAGTTACACCCATCAAAATAAAATTAAAACCAGGAGCCATACTGCCCAGAGTAAAACAGTACCCACTTTCCAAGGAAGCAGAGGAAAGAATACATGAAACAATAAATGCCCTGTTACAACAAGGGATAATAGTACCATCCAATTCACCATGTAATACAGCAATTTTTCCAATCAAAAAAGCGAGGGGCGGGGCTTGGAGGATGATCCAGGACTTGCGTCCACTTATTGACGTTATACAGAAAGAATTCCCATTAGTTCCTAATCCAGCATAAATATTGTGTAGCATACCCAAAGATGCCACATGTTTCACAGTAGTGGATTTGAAGACCGCTTTCTTCTCAATTCCGATTGACCCAAGCTCTCAGTACCTCACAGCGTTCATGCTAGGGGGGAGTAGATATGAACATTGCAGACTACCGCGGGGATATAGTGAAAACCCCAGCATTTTTAATAGGATTCTGCATGAAGATCTCGCAAACATTGATGTAGAAAGCACGATACTACAATACGTAGACAATGTACTTGTCTGCAGCAAGAGTGAAGAACAATATAGGGCCGATTCCATAACATTGTTGAATTTGTTGGCCACGAAAGGGTACAAGGTAGACAAAGGAAAACTGCAATATTTCCTAGCAGAGGTGCTTTACCTAGGACAGCTAATTTCAAAAGATGGCAAGAGGATATTGCCCGACAGGGCAGCAGCCACACGCCATAGGATAATACCAAAATAAGTAAAAGACATGAAAAAATTTCTCGGCATCTGTAATTACTGCCGGTCATACATACTCAATTACGCAGCATAAACACGCCCACTGCTACAAGCACTGAAGGAAGCACAAAAGAATAATGTCCCAATAAAATGGACAAATGAGATGATGACACAGTATTTCAAACTGCAAGATCTCATTGCACACGCACCAGTTCTGGCAAACACAGATTACGACAGGGAATTTTAATTATTTTCAGACTGCAATGGCACTCTAAAGACTGCGGTGCGGACACAGAAAACATTGCTAGGTCACAAGCCATTGGCCTATTAGAGTAGAACATTAGATTCAGTTATACAAGGGCACTTTGCATGCGAACAAGCTTTCGCTGCAGCGGCCTTCGCATTTGAAAAAAGCACCACCATCGTGATGTAATGCTCAGTGACCTTATACGCAGAACACTCACTCTTTGCTATCCTAGAAAGATACAATTTAACATTAATGACGCAAAGGGCAACAGCTTACGAGATAATAATATCCAATCCAAATGTACATGTGGTCAGGTGTAAAGCAGTAAACACAGCCACATTCATTACTGAACCATGCACGGTAGGAGACATGCAGGAACACGATTGTGCTACGTATGAGGGAGAAGAAGATGATATTCTCAAAGCGAGTGAAAATGCACTACAAGAAGGAGAGATATACTTCATAGATGGATCAGCATCAATACATAGTGAAACAGGAGAAAAACACGTGGGAGTGGCGGTTGTAAGAATGGAGGAAGAAGGATATGAGATCATTGTACAAAAGCGCCTCACCTCTCATTACTCCGCATACGCGGCAGAATTGACTGCACTAATTGAGGCATTGCGCACTGCTAAAGGATGGGCAGTAACGATATATTCAGATTGGGCATATGCCACAACAACAGTACACTCAGGGCTGTCATGATGGCGACAGAGAGGATTCCGGAGAGCAGATGGGTCGCCAGTGCAACATGCTGCGTTACTAAATGAGTTGATAGAAGCACTAGCAGAACCATCAGTAGTATCAGTGGCAAAATGCCAAGCACATACCAATAGCACATACACAATCTCATTGGGAAACGCGGCAGCAAACATAGCAGAGAAAGACGCCGCGTATTTCAATGTCCCACCAGCAATTGAATCAAAACGCAGAGTACAGACACATTAGAAGAGGGATACAACCATACACCAATACACCAAATAATAGAGCTTCAAAGACACGCACTGGTAGAGGAGCAAGAACTATGGGCTAAGAGAGGGTGCAAACAGTCATCAACAGAATTAATATGGAGACAGGAATTAAAAGGGAAAGTGGTGATGCCAGTGGAGTTGCTGGAAATAGCGTTCCAACAGCTACACTTTCCGACGCATGTAACTAAACAACATATTGCAGCAGATATACAGGAACATCGGTTTGTTCCTAACTTAAAGGGACATCTGTCAAAATGTATTATAGAATGCACCACATGTCAAACATACAGTTCAGGAATGACACTGAGGACATTGCGAGGAACACTACTGCGTCCTGTGGGCCCATTCAGAGAGCTCCACATTGACTATGCGGACATGGGAGAAAGATGTAATGGAGCAAGAGACTTAATTGTGATAGTTTGTCCCTTCTCACGTGGGTGGAAGCTGGACCATGCCCCCACCCAGATGCGAAGTGCACCGCAAAGTTCTTAGTACGAGAGGTGTTCTCGAGGTGGGGCATTTGTGATGTAATAAGATAATGGCACACACTTTGTGAATGACCTCTTTAAGGAAGTAACGTCATTACTGGGGGTCAAGCACAAACTGTGTTCGATTTATCACCCAATGATAAACGGAGTGGTGGAAAAAATCAATGGCCTGCTCAAAAGTAAGTTATCAAAGTTGTGCAACACGCTTAAAAGGAATTGGGTGTATTGCCTGCCCCTAGCACTGTTTCAACTCAGAACGCAGCCAAGTAAAGACAACCATTTGAGTCTGCACGAAACAGTGACGGACAGGCGCATTCATACACCACTCTCCCCAGTAAGAAAAGCTTCAGATGCTCACATGGCTGCCACAGTGCTGGGGGAAGAATTCAAGGAATACCTCACACAGTTAACACGTGCAGTACGTAGCATAGCAAGACAAGTTGCACCACCATTTACTGAAAATGCTGCGACAGAAACTGCAATGCCAGCCCACGACAGTCCAAAGGGTCAGTTAATGCCAGGAGAAAATGTGTATGTATAGAGTTTTTTTCGGAGGTGGAACTCTCCAAGATTTCATGGTCCTTATGAAGTAATATACTGCATGCCTACCACTGTAAAGGTTAAGGGATTGAAATATTGGGTGCATCTGTCAGATGTGAGAAAAGCATGTGATACTGCAATCCCTCAATGCAAAAAAACGGACAGAAACGAAGTTGCTAGTGGGTAAGAGAAGAACTATGAAAAGGCTCAAAGTGACAGTAATGAAAAGTTGAAAAGCATTGAGTAAAAATTAGGTAGGACTCCCTCACTCTCTCTCTCTCTCTCTAGTTAATAGAGTTAATAAATACTATAATTTAGAGTGCAGCGTGAAATATTCTGCAATATTGTTTTTGATTATGCTATTTTTCATGGCATGGTACCATACTGTGTTTTTCATTTTTGATGACATGAAAAAGGGGGGGAACGGGGCACAGCTAATATGAGATGGATCAATACTTATATGGGCAGGTGTGAAAACCATGTGGAAACATAATTATTCTGTAAATAATTATTCTGTTAATACAAACCTCACTACGTTGTACATAAATTGCACAGCGACAGCCCCCTTCCTTCCACTTGCTGCAATAAGCCCGAGTAATGACAATGAGACCAACCAGTAAGATGGTGATTACTTTTGGGAGAATTAACCTAAACTGATAAATATTGATGTACGGACAACCACAGAACCTACCTCATGAGGAACTATAATGCATTTTTATGGTGCGGCTACCCAAGAGACCACAGAATTACAGGCTGGGTACACTGGGAATGAATTCAATGACACAACATGGGCAGGAGTTTTTCCCATAAATTATCGAAATGTAAAAACAATGAATAACCAGTAAGGGGGAGGAGGAGATGGAAAAGGAGGGCGGGAGGGAAAAGATATGATATCTACCATGTCCTGGGATTAGATAAAATTGAAGACCCCCGCCACCCAGACCAGTCAAATAAATGGTACTCAGACATGAGTGCTACAGCAAAACAAGCCACGAACGAGAGCTGCTACGTCTGTTCTCTCATACCGCATGCATCAGGCACACCCAAAATTCTAGTACCACAAGAAGTACCCTTGTCAGACGCCCAGTTTTTAATTCATCTCATATTATGTAGAATTCGGAGCACCTTCCAGGCACACACGGTTACAATAGAACTGCTGCAGAACGAGAAAACATGCACAAGCAGGCGCCAAGGAGTAATCTGCATCAAAGAACCATTTTTCATCATAAAAGGAACAAGATTCACAGAAAACAAGTGGCATGATGAAACGATTGAGTGCAAAGCTGAAGCACTTATGGGACAAACTGAAGAAAACTTTCAATGGGTCAAGGAAACATGTGCTCCTGTCTGGTCCGAGCACATTGCAAAACTCACCTGGGTTACAGTGCTAGAAAAACCTATCAAAACCCAGAAAGAGATACCACATGAGCTTTGTTTCCACTGAGAAGGGAAGGTACAACTGGGTGCCAACAAGCAGTGCAACAAAAAAAATAATTATTCCGGATATGAAAAAAGGTACAGCTGCATTGATGGACATGTATTGGGTCTCAGGCAAACAAGCCTACCTGCATCTACCGGCATCATGGAGAGGTACTTGCGCCCTGACCACCCTGCATTCAGCTCTGATGGTAATCCCAGAAAGCCATATCCGAGGAGGAAAAGGTTTGGCTGGCATATCGGCAGCAGGGCAATCGGCTGACACATCGGCAGCGCCCCAACTAGCAATAACAGAACCTCCTACATACGACATCTTGTCGGAAAGCGACCTAAAGGACACACTCTCCCGTAAGAAACAGTCATCAAACTACATTTCCAGATAATCATCCGCGCTTCTTGCTGAAATCCCAAAAAAGTACAAACTCTTCAATTCCTCAGACATTCTTTGCTTCCCTCCTAACTCCAGGCGCGAACAAATGCCAAATGGTTACAGATCGTCCGCTGGAAGCTGATCCAACTGGCCAACGACACTGAAGAGGGATTCAATGTAATCAAGGTGGAACTTCGCACCTTGCGCCTTATGACAATGCAGAACCGGTACGTCCTAGACCTTCTCACAGCAATGGACGGCAGTGTTTGCCGAAAAATGTGGAGTGCATGCTGTACATTCGTACCCTCTGAAGATGCAGATAATGGGACAAACTCCCATGTAATCTCGGCAGTGCACAGTCTGGGGGAGAGCATGTCAAAAGAAGGAGGAATAGAGCCAAGCAACTGGTTTGACAATATGTTCAACTGGATATCATCCTGGTCAACACACATTTTTGTTCCTGTCATCGTTTTTATTTTACTATTTTTCTGTGTGTGCCAACTAGGTATCCGATGCTGTGCAAAGTCAATGCCTAACTCAACAATGACAATGGTAACACTAGGCCGACAGACAATGGTGGCCACTATGATAGATGCACAGATGCAAACTGGAGAGCTAAACCCACCAAAGTATCACATGACAGCTGTGTATCGTCAGAATGGGGACAGGGTAGATAATCTATATCACACCACCACAAAAGAACCAAGGGAGCTGCAATGGTACAGGGAAGTGTGGGTGGACCTGGATGGGGATGGAGGAATATACATGACATGCACCCCAGATGAATATGCAAGAAAGGGCCATAGCTTAAAAAGCGCGTGTAGGGCTTGGATGGCAATAAAAGGAACACCTGCTTGGGATGAAGCAGTTGCGGAAGCAGAGTATTATTGAAATGAGAATAGATGTAACGAAAGGGGGGAATGTTTGGGAGTGAGGGGTTGTTTGGGCCCCACACCATACATTCAGTACAGCCTGGACCACTTGCTCTTCCAATGGTGGGGGATGCCCCCATTGCCCTTATGTTAACATCAGCCTTATGCTGACATTGGCATAGACGGGGCTGTTGCGAGAGACACTTGGCATCCATTTTGTACACCCTCACTGCGATAATACAAAAAGGCTCCTCTCCCCTGTGCAGTGCCGCGTGCACCACGCACATAGCCCCCCCTTTCTCACTGTATCTCAAAGCTTTGAAGCTCCATTCTCACGCTCGAGCCGGAGGCAATTGCAACAAAAACAAATGTAACCTCTTGCTCTTCCTCTGAGATCACTGCCCCATGGATGAACCAGCCTGAGCCAGACCTTGTAGCTCAACCATCTCCACAAACCTGCCCGTACCCTCTCACCCTCGCTGTTGGAAAATTACTGCCAGTGTAACCCTGTGACCCTGCAAGGTATTCTTTTGATGTACCAGATACGCGACCCTGCCATGAAGCCTACCCCAGCATGACCTTAGTTAAAATCAGACCTCTGTAACAGTATATTGCTTTCTGTAATTAACAAACGTCAACTTGTCCCAGCCTCTTTGATAAGTCCAGACCCACCCTGCAATTGATGTTATCATACTGGTCAAGACCCTTAACCTGGTACCCCATATAAATCCCAATAAGTAATGGTGCGATTACATGGATACAATGTATAGGTTTATGGTGATTTGCTCAAAGGAGTTGTAATGACTATTGTTTAGTGCATGTTTAATGGTAGTGTATTATGTTGGCTTAGTTAGCGACCACCCTGCCTCACAGCGACCTGACCCTCACCCCGCCTGGACACTGACAGATGGACCTTGTGACTCTCATCCTCCCGCCAACCCAGCAGCCAACCACGGAGGAGCAGCACCAATACGTGCTTATACAACACAAGCTTGTGTCCAATCATAATGAACTTTGCAACATTCATGTCTGACATCATTTATGACACTTTCTGCCCTTATAATCAATTGTAAGTGTATTGTTTGCCAGAGCGCTCTCAGGCAGCATAGTTCACTGGATGCCAATTCTTTATAAAGAAAGACTTGGGGGTCGATTCATGGAATTAATGTGCGCCGAAAATTCCCGTGCAGAGGTGCCAAAACGTGCGAATCGCAGGAAAAGTGCGAAAATCGCAGTGCAAGTGCGAAAATCGCAGGAAAACCAGCGCACAGCGATTCATGGAAGTCCGTGCGCGAGAAAAACATTGGATGTGCGCTAAAAATGTGCGCCGCGCACGCCGGCGCACAGATCATCCAACAGCGTGCACCACGGCCACTGCGAAATTGCACATAACGCGGCGCACATCACAAAAGTAGGCGGAGCACGGGGCGTAACACTCGGAATGGGGAACATAGCGTGAAAATATGGGCGTCACGGGGGAAGTACAGGAGGCAAGTGTGCGGAACACCCACACGCTCGCCTACAACCCGTATTCATGGAATCGAATAGGGCAAACCAGCGCACGGTCAAAGACGTGCACAAGGCCAAACAAGTATGCCACAAGAAAGCAGGCGGTAGCGCCCCTGCGACTGAAAAAAATGTGCGCCAAACTGTGCGCTAACAAAAAGCACCCATATACAGCCATGATGAATGGCCCATACAGTGGCCATCTAGGACAAATGAGGTGCAAAGGGGCCCCGACAAACACGGACACCCGCTGTGTGAAAAATAGCGTGTGCGTGTGTTCCTGGGTGCGTGGGAAGTTCCACACGCGATTAGCCTGGGTACGTGTACTTCAGGGTGCGCGGGAAGTTCCACACGCGATTGGCCTGGGTAGGTGGGGGTGCGCGGGAAGTTCCACACGCGATTGGCCTGGCTAGGTGGGGGTGCGCGGGAAGTTCCACACGCGATTGGCCTGGGTACGTGTATTCCGATGTGTGCGGAAGATTCACACGCGATTTCTGCAAGGTACGTGTATTTCGGTGGTGCCGGGGAATGCTACACGTGATTTGGCCATGTGGGTCCCCCCAGGTGTTCCCTCTACACCCTCCACGGCCCCTGCAGGCAGCCCACACATCAGGGTACTACCCTGCACCCCTGCTCATGTCCCACAGGCAACCCATCCACCATGGCCATGCCCACCAGCCAACCCACATGTCACCTTGCACTAGTGATCACCAACACATGTCTCCCACCACCCCCACCCCCCAGCCACCAGGGACAGCCTCCACCAGGCCCCCACTCATGTCCCCTATTGCCCCCACCCCCCAGCAGTGCAGGGGCAGCCTCCACCAGGCCCCCACTCATGTCTCCCACCACCCCCATCCCACAGTCACCAGGGGCAGCCTCCACCAGGCCCCCACTCATGTCTCCCACCACCCCCACCCCCCAGCAGTGCAGGGGCAGCCTCCACCAGGCCCCCACTCATGTCTCCCACCACCCCCACCCCCCAGCCACCAGGGGCAGCCTCCACCAGGCCCCCACTCATGTCTCCCACCACCCCCATCCCACAGCCACCAGGGGCAGCCTCCACCAGGCCCCCACTCACGTCTCCCACCGCCCCCACCCCCCAGCAGTGCAGGGGCAGCCTCCACCAGGCCCCCACTCATGTCTCCCACCACCCCATCCCACAGCCACCAGGGGCAGCCTCCACCATGCCCCCACTCATGTCTCCCACCACCCCCAACCCCCAGCCACCAGGGGCAGCCTCCACCAGGCCCCCACTCATGTCTCCCACCACCCCCACCCCCCAGCAGTGCAGGGGCAGCCTCCACCAGGCCCCCACTCATGTCTCCCACCACCCCCACCCCCCAGCCACCAGGGGCAGCCTCCACCAGGCCCTCAGTCATGTCTCCCACCACCCCCACCCCCCAGCAGTGCAGGGGCAGCCTCCACCAGGCCCCCACACATGTCTCCCACCACCACCACCCCCCAGCCACCATGGGCAGCCTCCACAAGGCCCCCACTCATGTCTCCCACCACCCCCACCCCCCAGCCACCAGGGGCAGCCTCCACCAGGCCCCCACTCATGTCTCCCACTACCCCCATGCCCCAGCAGTGCAGGGGCAGCCTCCACCAGGCCCCCAATCATGTCTCCCACCACCCCCACCCCCCAGCCACCAGGGGCAGCCTCCACCAGTCCCCCACTCATGTCTCCCACCACCCCCACCCCCCAGCCACCAGGGGCAGCCTCCACCAGGCCCCCACTCATGTCTCCTACCACCCCCACCCCCCAGCAGTGCAGGGGCAGCCTCCACCAGGCCCCCACTCATGTCTCCCACCACCTCGACCCCCCAGCCACCAGGGGCAGCCTCCACCAGGCCCCCACTCATGTCCCCTATTACCCCCACTCCCCCGCAGTGCAGGGGCAGCCTCCACCAGGCCCCCACTCATGTCTACCACCACCCCCACCCCCCAGCCACCAGGGGCAGCCTCCACCAGGCCCCCACTCATGTCTCCCACCCCCCCCATCCACCAGGGGCAGCCTCCACCAGGCCCCCACTCATGTCTACCACCACCCTCACCCCCCAGCCACCAGGGGCAGCCTCCACCAGGCCCCCACTCATGTCTCCCACCACCCCCACCCCCCAGCCACCAGGGGCAGCCTCCACCAGGCCCCCACTCATGTCTCCCACCACCCCCATCCCCCGGCCACCAGGGGCAGCCTCCACCAGGCCCCCACTCACGTCCAACTCATGTCTCCCACCAGCCTCACCCCCCAGCCACCAGGGGCAGCCTCCACCAGGCCCCCACGCATGTCTCCCACCACCCCCACCCCCCAGCCACCAGGGGCAGCCTCCACCAGGCCCCCACTCATGTCTCCCACCACCCCCACCCCCCGCAAGTGCAGGGGCAGCCTCCACCAGGCCCCCACTCATGTCTCCCACCACCCCCAGCCACCAGGGGCAGCCTCCACCAGGCCCCCACTCATGTCTCCCACCACCCCCACCCCCCAGCAGTGCAGGGGCAGCCTCCACCAGGCCCCCACTCATGTCTCCCACCACCCCCACCCCCCAGCAGTGCAGGGGCAGCCTCCACCAGGCCCCCACTCATGTCTCCCACCACCCCGACCCCCCAGCCACCAGGGGCAGCCTCCACTAGGCCCCCACTCATGTCCCCTATTACCCCCACCCCCTCCGCAGTGCAGGGGCAGCCTCCACCAGGCCCCTACTCATGTCTACCACCACCCCCACCCCCCAGCCACCAGGGGCAGCCTCCACCAGGCCCCCACTCATGTCTCCCACCACCCCCACCCCCCAGCCACCAGGGGCAGCCTCCACCAGGCCCCCACTCCTGTCCAACTCATGTCTCCCACCAGCCTCACCCCCCAGCCACCAGGGGCAGCCTCCACCAGGCCCCCACGCATGTCTCCCACCACCCCCAACCCCCAGCCACCAGGGGCAGCCTCCACCAGGCCCCCACTCATGTCTCGCACCACCCCCACCCCCCAGCAGTGCAGGGGCAGCCTCCACCAGGCCCCCACTCATGTCTCCCACCACCCCCACCCCCCAGCCACCAGGGGCAGCCTCCACCAGGCCCCCACTCATGTCTCCCACCACCCCCACCCCCCAGCAGTGCAGGGGCAGCCTCCACCAGGCCCCCACTCATGTCTCCCACCACCCCCACCCCCCAGCCACCAGGGACAGCCTCCACCAGGCCCCCACTCATGTCTCCCACCACCCCCACCCCCCAGCAGTGTAGCGGCAGCCTCCACTAGGCCCCCACCCATGTCTACCACCACCCCCACCCCCCAGCCACCAGGGGCAGCCTCCACCAGGCCCCTACTCATGTCCCCTATTACCCCCACCCCGCAGCAGTGCAGGGGCAGCCTCCACCAGGCCCCCACTCATGTCCCCTATTACCCCCACCCCACAGCAGTGCAGGGGCAGCCTCCACCAGGCCCCCAATCATGTCTCCCACCACCCCCACCCCCCAGCAGTGCAGGGGCAGCCTCCACCAGGCCCCCACTCATGTCTCCCACCACCCCCACCCCCCAGCCACCAGGGGCAGCCTCCACCAGGCCCCCACTCATGTCTCCCACCACCCCCACCCCCCAGCCACCAGGGGCAGCCTCCAACAGGCCCCCACTCATGTCTCCCACCACCCTCACCCCCCCAGCCGTGCAATTTGCCTGGGTATGTGTACTTCGGGGTACGCGGGAAGTTCCACACGCGATTGGCCTGGGTATGTGTACCTCGGGGTGCGCGGGAAGTTCCACACGCGATTGGCCTGGGTATGTGTACCTCGGGGTGCGCGGGAAGTTCCACACGCGATTAGCCTGGGTACGTGTACTTCGGGGTGCGTGTGAACTTCCACACGCGATTTGCCTGGGTACGTGTACTACGGGGTGCGCAGGAAGTTCCACACGCGATTTGCCTGGGTACGTGTACTACGGGGTGCGCGGGAAGTTCCACACGCGATTGTACGTGTATTTCGGGGTGCGCGGGAATTCCCACACGCGATTGGCCTGGGTACGTGTACTTCGGGGTGCGCGTGAACTTCCACACGCGATTTGACTGGGTACGTGTACTACGAGGTGTGCGGGAAGTTCCACACGCGATTGTACGTGTATTTCGGGGTGCGCGGGAATTCCCACACGCGATTGGCCTGGGTACGTGTACTTCGGGGTGCGCCTGAACTTCCACACGCGATTGGGCCTGTGAGAGTGGGTTACATGTATTGCAGGGGTGGGCAGGAATATTTACCCGCGACTGTGCCTGTGAGAGCGTGCTACGTGTATTCCTGGGGTGGACGGGAAGATTCACACGTTTGCCTACGACGTGCCGAAAAATGGTCCAATCCTGAGACACGTACACCAGCATGAAGCAGGCGTACGTTGACCCGCGCAGCATAAAAGTGCGCGCAAACAACAAACAAGCTCATACGCCAGGATGAATATAGCATTCCTAGCAGCAGTGGCCGTGGGTTACCAAAGGAGGAGGAGGATAGTGAGGGCCCGAATTTTCACTCCCAGAAGCAGCCGTTTTTGGGATGCCTGATGACCAGGTGTATGGGAGGTAGAGGTTTCCCCCACACATAATACTGGACCTGGTCAGTGAGTGGGAGGATGACCTCACATCACCCACCCTGTGCTCCCAAGCACTCAGCCCCCTGGAGAAGGTCCTCAATGTACTGCACTTCTTGGCCACCGGATCATTTCAGTGGACAAGTGCCATAGTGGGTGGGGTGTCACAGGCCACGCAGTCACGCTGCCTACACCAGGTCTTGAACATCATCACTGCACGCCCATCAGTCCGTAGGCACATATATCTGCCCAGGACACCTGCAGAAAGGCAGGCTGCCACCCTCGATTTCTACGGTGTGGCACAATTTCCAAAAGTGCTAGGTGCCATTGACTGCATCCATGTGGCACTACGTCCCCCCAGGGCATCTGAGCACATCTATAGGAACCGCAAGCACTGGCATTCCATCAACATGCAGGTAGTATGTAATGCTAAGGGAATCATCACCTCAGTATATGCCAACTATCCAGGGTCCACCCACGACAGCTTCATTTACCGAATGTCTACCCTAAGCCGGGACCTAGAAGCTGGGCGGCATGGCGATACATGGCTGCTTGGTGAGTATGAATGCCACTGCACATGCATGCATGTCAGATGCAGAGTTATGTCACTACCCCACTAATGATACCCATCACCTCCTCACCAGGGGACAGTGCCTACCCTCTGAGCACCCACATGATGACGCCAATTCGGAACCCCATCACGCCTCCAGAGGTAAGATACAACACAGCCCATATTGCAACCCGGGGCATAGTGGAGCGCACATTCGGAGTGCTCAAGTCACACTTTCGCTCCCTTGACCGTTCTGGCGGCAGCTGTTATATGCGCCCCCAGTAGTGTGCAGGATCATAGTGGCAGCATGTGTCCTCCACAATGTTGCAACATGCCGGGGCCTGGCCGTGGACATGGTGGTGCCCCCACATCCCCAACCACATGCACGCCCGCTGCGCATGGGAGGGGAGAGGGCACGGGGTGAGGCAGCCCGTACGCAGCTGGTGGCTAATTACTTCACATAGAAATCACACCCCAGTGGAGTGCACACAGGCCTGGCACATACCATCTGATAAGCAATGATGACTCGACCTGACAATTAAGACGAACAAAGGGACTGTCAACTGTCAGAACCATAGCAGCCTGAGATTGTTCATGTGGAAGTGTCACAATGTGTGCATCCCTACCTACACAAACACCACCAATGCAGTGTCATGAAAAGACACTTCCATGCTGCAGAAATGAATACCCACTTGCAAAATACTACATGAAAACAGTGACATGTCACCCACCCCCTCCCCGGCACGGCCACACAACACACCATGGCATGTCATGCAATGTGAGAGGAAAGAAATGAATCCCCACAACATGCCCCAAGTGTCAGCAGCTACAGTGTCCCTAATGGAAACATGTCCACATATGAAATGCTCACAGTAATGCAGGACCTACAACTCACATTACCAAATACTTACCAAGAATACCAATCACCTACACAACCTCCAACCTACCTTAAACATGACATTACAGACTTAAAAATTAGCTAGCCTCACCACCGGATGATGACAGCCCTCCGAACACCTGCAAGTATACAGTGTTAGCGCCACGCAAGAGTGTAGGTGCACTGCTTACAACATGGACTCCAGTTCCAAGGTGGACCGCATTGTGAAGACATGAGGAATGGACCTGCAAATATGGAGGATGAGATGGATGCAGAGGCACATATCAATGCACCACGCAGTGTACAATACAACAACAATATGCACTATGAATGTATACACAGTATTGACTACAGACTGCCCACAGCTCATGGGAGTCCAATGTCACCATGTACGTCAATGTCACTTGGGCACACCCTTTGCAAGCCCATGGAAACGGGAAGCAGGAGGGGTGTGTGTGACAAAAACCCAAGCATCTGAACCAAATCCATGACAAGCCTGCATGTGCCCAGCCACAGTGCAGCGTATGCCCACGGGAGCCACACAAGGCAACACACTGTCCCGAAAAAAAATAAAAATAAAAATAAAAAAAAAATGGCCATTAATGGGCCCGGGGGGGGGGGGGGTTGGGGTGGCCACCCAGGAGGTCCGAGGACAGGGTGCACACCAAAACCCACCTGTGTGGATCTTGCGAAAAAAAAAACACCTCCATGGGCTCATGGCCTACACGGCTACCCTATCGTGGGAGTATCACTGCTGTCGCTATTCTCACCCTCTGCAGCTGCATCCAGAGGTGGTGGCATTATGGGAGGCAGCCCACGCAAAGCCCTAGTCTGTTCCTCCATGGCTGCAAGCATGCGGGTGTGGTAGGTCTCGTTCTGGAGGATGAGTGTGCGGAGGTCCCCATGCAACAACTCACGGGATGCCCGGACCTCCGCCCTAGTTGCCTGCATCTCAGCTGAGAGCATACGGGTGTGACGCTCCAGCTGCTGTTCTGTGCTTCGGTTTGTTGAAGCCTCAAGCTCAACAAGAGTCATCCTGAGGTGAAGGAGTTCCAGCCTCAGGGCTTCCCTGTGGCCCTGGGACTCTATGGAGATGGCTTCCTGCAGAGTCGCCAGTGCCGCCTGCCTGTCACTGTCGGACGCCAACATGTCCTCCCTGTGTGACTAGCAGATGGAGTCGGTTGCCTGCTGTATTCGCTCCATCAGCCTTTCGGGGGGGACAATGGAAGTGGTCACCCTATCCATGGCCTGAGCCATCATCTCTGATGATGCTGCCTGTTGGGTTGCCATACCGTAAATGGATTGCTCCCATGCGGTATTGCCAGGTGGCGTACGGCCACCACGTCGGCGGGCACCACACCTGTCTGGGGCAAGGCGAACTGCGCCTTGCTGTGCCGGCACTGCCTGAGGCTGCAGGACTGCATTCCCCCTCTGATCTGCTGGCCCAGGAACAGGATCAGATGTTGCAGAGTGTGACCCTGCATCCGTAACCACCAAAGGCGTACCTGCCAACACTGACATCCCCATTGAGGGTTTTAACCCTGGTGCAGGTGGGTCAGACAGAACAGAATCCCTCCCAGCAACACTCACCTGCGACGGCACGTAGGTCTCATCATCCGAATCAACACCTGAGTACAGCTCGGGGGAGGTGCAGCCAAAGACACCCCTTGAGAGCACGACCTGCAGCAGTTGTGGGTTCTCACCCACCACCACACCACGTCCCTCACTGGTGGTCGGTTGGCCCTCAGACCTCTCCTGGGTCTGCACCATCTCCACAACCCCAGCAGTATCAGGTGCGTCTTCCCCTGCAAAGACATAAAAGAAAACAAATGGAAACAGGCATTAGCACTATGGCACACAATGAGGGCTGAGAGGCTACAGAAACAGTACTTGATTGACATCTCCCACATGACTAAAACACTCCCATGCATGCACCGTCACTGCGTGTGATGGGGAGGCAGATGGCACACATTGATGACACCAAGATGGAAGATGAACACATTTGCTGCATGCTGGCTAGCAGTGGCATCACACATTGGCCAGTGATAGGCAGGTCAAATACACATGCCATCACACAGATGGCATGTACCCTAGCCATGAAGTGAAGAGGGAGAGGAGGTCACCAATTGTTCATTCAGTCCAGTTTGTTCATATGATTGATTATTTTCATTGTAATGGTTCAAATGTTTAACATGCAGCTGCCAGTCAAAAATGGTCCTATAGCACAGGGACATGTCCAAACTAATCATGTCCACAAAACTGAGCCAGTCCACTGTACTATAGCCATGACAGACATGTGACAATAGGACTGAGAAATCCCGAGTAAAAGTGGTGGTATGCAAACAATCTGCCTGAATAAACAGAGGTAAATAAGCAACAGTGTAGTGGCAAGATGACACTCCAAGGGCAACTGGCGTGGTGTTGGGCTGGATGTCTAATGTTGGCAGAAGGGATGCTGCTATACCCAAATGCTGTTGCCAATAATGTTTAGAAAGAGGCACATGGGTGAGCTGAACCACCCAGGCACACACACCCTCCCCTGGCACCCAAACAGAAGCCCTCCCACACACACCATGCACATGGATGACACACACATGCATGTGCACTCACCGGACAATGCCTCGTAATCTGCCACTTCTCCCACGCCTTGGATCTGTTCCTCAGTGGCGTAGGTCCCAGCAACCTGCTCATGTGGAGTGAGTTCTATGTCGTCTGCTGGAGACCCACCTCCAGTCACTAGAGTTGCGGCATGACTTGAGGCCAGCTTATTCTTTGCCCTGCGCTTCAGGTCATTCCAGCGCTTGTAGCATTCATTATCTGTGCGCCTCACGATTCCAAGGGCACTTATGATGTCCGCAATGGTCTGCCATTGTGCCTGACGTTGTGCAGGTGTGGTCTTGGATCCTGCAACAATCATCATTTCGCGGTCATGTGCGGACACATACTCTACAAGTGCATTCAGTTCGGCCTCATTGAAGCTAGGCTTCCTTGACGGGCCGGACTGTGTAGGCGTGTCTGGGGCATCAGCCTCTACTGGACGAGCACTCTTCCTCTTCCGCTTGGAAGGTGGTGGGGATCCGGAGTGTCCTGCGCCGCTCTGGACACTAGGGGCAGGAGTGTGGGATTGCACACTCAGCATGGGAGTTGGTGCAGGCATTATCATAAGTGTGATGGTGTCAGGGGGAATGTCAGCATGATGGACTTGGACCGAACCTGTCCTGGATGGGTGTGTGAGAGGTGGGGTGGATGGAGCCGCAGCTGCCCCTGCAGCCTCCCCAGCCTGCCTACGCGGGGCAGCAGATGACCTAGCTGCCATTGATCCACGTGGCCTGATGACACCAACGTTCACCGGCGCACGTGGCCTAGACCTGCTGACCTGGAAGTCAGCCATGGAGTCACCCTGTGCCAAGTCTGGTTCCACAGTGGGCTGGTCCAACAAGGGCTGAGCATGGATAGTGTCAGCCACTGTAACCTCAACCGGGGGGGGGGCATGGGTGTCCCTGACTGCTCCTCCACACATGGGGGGCTAGGGGCACCCTGCAAGTCACGGCCACGTCCCCTACCGGATCCACCATGGCCACCACTTGGGGCTCGGCCACCTTTGCCACCCTTACGGCTTGTTCGCCTCCCAGTCATGGCACTGATGTTATTGTGCGTATGGGAGTCGATGTGAACTATTGTCCTGGGCAATTGGGGGTCAAAGGGGTTGGGTACCAGATGGTAATCGTACCCTAGTGCCCTAGCAAGGCTGTATGTCACCCCTGGGGAAAGATGACGGGTCACGCATCGCACAGGCACCCCAAAAAAGCGAAGTAGGGTGCACGCAACCCCTCCTAGACTACGTGCGTGGAAAAATAAACCTGCACTACGCTGTGGCACCCAGGAACACAGAATGAACGTATGCGTGTCACACGCAGCCTAGAATGACCTCTGAAGGGGTACGCGACACACGGGGCAAGCACAGATGTTAGATACGTGCGTGACTCACCGTCCGCCAGGAACAAAAGCGTGAAAAATATGCGCGCGTGCGCGTTGGCAACACCCCCGCCAAAAGAAGAATTGTACGCTGTCTGAGGAACAGGACAACAGTAGTAGGGAAGCTGTTTGAGGAAACAGGCCCAGGAAAAAGAGGAAAAGAGAAAAAGCTGTCAGAGGTAACAGGGAGTACGAACTGGAAACGCCGTGAAGTAACTCGCGCGTGAACCGACAAGAAGTACAGATTTCACCCACTCGCTCTCCATGAAAAGCACGTACAAGGAAATGGCGCTGTACGCGTACCTTTTATACACACGTCACAGACGCGCATACGCAATGAGGCCATTTCCACCAATTACGCGCTTTGACACTCGGACATGTATCTCTTCATTTTTACACACGCCATTCTCTATGGCCATGCGCGTGACGTCACAGCTGCGCATGGTGGCCTTTGGGCCAATGAAATCGCATATGCGAGCACACGTGGTAAAACTGCACATCCCAGCGTCATCGCGTGTAATAGGAGGGAAGTGAGCGTACACGCGATTGGCCTGGGTACGTATATTTCTGGGGTGCGCAGGAAGTTCCACACGCGATTGGTGGAAGTGTGCTCTGTCATCATGTGTAATGAGGGAAACACCCGCGCGCCTCATGTCACAGACGTGCTCACGCGCTAAGGGCCTTTGGTCCAATGAAATCGCATATGCGTGCTGACGTGCATACGCGCTAAGGGCCTTTCCTCGATTTACACGCAGACGTGCAGGATTTTCACGTGCCAAATCACTCCGTATCAAGCTGGCCACGCGTAAGCACACGGGAGACCACGCTCCTGCCCAGAAGGCCGAACTACTGCCCCCAGAGCCCCGAGCACGCTCCCACCTGCATCTGCTGCTGCCTGACTGCCTGCTGTCCACGTGCCCTGCCATTTGCTGCCTGCACATCAGCCAGGGGTGCTGTTGCTGTGACCACCCCTGCTGGAACCGAAGACTCCCGACTGGGATTCCATCGCTCCACAGCCCAGCCCCAGGACCCAGTTGCCCACCCACTCCTGCCTCTGGGGTTGTCATGTCGGGGCAAACACCATCTGAGACCACTGACAACCTCCGGCCAGAGAGGCAGAGGGGCACCAGCTTCAGTGCCACCGTAGTTGGTGTCCTGGTGGAGCAAGTCCTGGGGCAGTATGATGCCCTCTTCGGAGGTTCCAGCGCCGACAAGGAAGGACAGACTCGGATCTGGACTGACATCGTGACTGCCATCAACACGGAGGGGGTGGCAGTCCGCGACTTCCAACATGTCAAGAAGCGCTGGGAGGACTTCAGGTCCAGGACCCTGAACAAGGCCCGGCGCCTCTTGAAGGCAGCGGATGCCAAGGGGCGCCGGGGCCACTTGTCGGAAGAACAGATGAGGGTTCTGGAACGCATATCC
The DNA here is from genome assembly GCF_040938575.1 of Ambystoma mexicanum. Lineage (NCBI taxonomy): Eukaryota > Metazoa > Chordata > Amphibia > Caudata > Ambystomatidae > Ambystoma > Ambystoma mexicanum. The sequence continues at coordinate 168,359,386 of NC_090924.1, forward strand.
CCAGCGCTCCACGTCCAGGTCCTTGAGAGGCAAACCCGTCTGGAGTCGAGCGGTAAGTGTACATGCATCCTGATTGTGGGCTGTGCATGTGGTGATTTTTCAGTAGTGTGCAGGTTGCACATCTGTTTGTATGGGGTCGAGTATGGGTGGGGGTGTACAGGGCCGTGGGGCTAACACATGCGAGGGCTGGAATGTGTGAGTCATGGATGGTGCTTGTGTATGTAGGCTTGCATGCCAAATGCAGTTGTGTGGGCACACATGTTTGGATGAATGTGTATGTAAGTAGACATGTCCGTGATGTCACGCATGTATGTTGTTTTCAGCTGCATGTATCAGCACTGTGTACATGTGCATGTGTGTGTATTTGACAAGGGTGCAACAGTGATGCAACATGGATGCATGTGACAGCGGTATGTGGAAGCCTGATGGGCAGATGTGACATGGATGCCCATCTGAACACTGCGACACTTGGCAGAGTGTACACATGCATGCAAGTGTGGTGGTGTGTGTACATGTGTGGTGTACTTCCTGTGTTGCATGTGATGTCTGGCTCACCTTTGCCTGCTCATGCTGTTGTATGTGTATGAATGGTGCTGGCAGTTGCGATATGGCTGTGGTATGGCTCATGTGTGCGAGTTGAAATGACATGTGTGTTGGGGATTGTGATGACATGTCTGAGGTTTGCCAATGCCACTCATGTACAACTGTCATGTGTGTATGTGTCCATTGTATAGTGCCCTGATGCCTGTGTTTTATTTCTCCCTGTCTGCAGCGTCAACTGATGAAGAGGGCGGAGAAGGTGCTGTGGAGCACAGCGGCGGGGATCCCACCGCCAGACGGAGATGCAAGGCCCGGCTCCCCTCCCATGTTGTCATCTCGTCGGGGAGTGAGGAGTCCGGTGCAGTGTCCCAGGCCGCAGCTGCCGGGGGGAGGTCCAAGAGGCGGAGGTTGGAGTTGGACTCCTCAGCAGCAGAAGGGGCAGCTGGGACCCCACAGGGCCCAAATGGGGGAAGATGGCACGGAGTCATCCAGGTTGGTGGGGGGTTTGGTGGAGGAGGAGGCCGTGCAAGCAACAGAGACGGGGTCTGGAGGTGGGGATCCCACTGGTGCTAGTGGTGCAGTGCAGGACCAGGGACAGGAGGAAGCACAGGCCGCCGCGGAGGTGCCTGTGTGCAATCCTGCCCCTGATCCTGTCCCTGCATCATCTTGCACCAGCAGGGATGCCTACGTCCAGACCCGTTTTCAGGCAGGGGATGAGCTCACGACAACTGGCCTTCCTCTGCCTGCGGACGTGGCTATCCGGGTCCGGGTTGAGCCTGTTCTGAGTGGTGTGGCGTTGCGTCAACGGGCCATGCGAGGTGACTGCACGTCATCTCAAATGGCTCGTTGACCACGTCAGCCTGCTGGGACAGGTCACCCAGGCCGGATTCCTCCTTATGATGGGGCTTGCTCCAAACCCCTCCTAAACTGAACCCCCTATGCGCCAGTCGTCCTCCGTGCCATCGTCCCACCCATCAGTCACCGGGGTGCCCTGTGGAGCTGCCTCTGACGGTGCGGCCAGGCTGGTGGAGGAGGGATCCCTGCCATAGTCGGGAGTCGGACGTCCAGCAGGGGTGGCCACATCAACGACTGCACCCCAGCCGGCAGAGGATGTGCAGGCAGCAGGAGACAGTGCACGGGCAGAGGCACAGCAGCAGCAGCAACGTGGTGGGAGCCATGAAGGCTCGGGGCCTTCAACATCGGAGGGGCAGGCATCGGCCGGAGAGCAGGAGGACCCAGGACAGAGAGTGTCTTCCGTGTGGCAGCGGTTGGGCCACGCCATAGATGCAGAGCGGCAGCGGGCGGAAGAGGCACGGCTCACAATGGTCAGGGCGGAGAACTCCATGCGGAGGGCCCTGAGGCGGGCTGAGTGCCTCGAGGCAATCCGCAGGGGTTTGGAGGTGGACACGTCAACGGCCCTGCGGACCCTCGGGGCCATGGAGGAGGACCGCCTCCGGGACATTGAGCAGGAGTTCGATGATGCCCTGGCCCGGGACATCCACAAGTGAGCCGTCAAACTAGCCCGCTTCCCTTGTACATAGTTATGTAGGTAGTGTTAGGTTTCATTTTTTTTTAGGATTTATTTTGGACCTTTCGGACATTGACCACATTTTTGTATATAGTTTATTTTATTAGTCAGTGTAGTTAGAGAGGTTTCCTTTCTTTTGTTGGGATAATGGACCCTGGCTTGTTCGTATGTACATAGTTCACTGTTGGATTGTATTTTTCTTTCACATTTTAACCATGGAGCAATGGCTTTCTATTTTATTTCCCATTGGATTTTGTTTTCTGGACAGTGACTTTGGACACCATTACTTTGGATTTTGATTTTTGATTTTGCTTTTTTTCACGGACATGCTTCTTTTCATTTTTGTACATTCCCATTTCTGTTTCTTTATTTTTGATTCTATTTATGTTTCCTTCAATACATATTTTTTTTATCAAACTTCAATGTGTAGTATCATCTCATTGGTTTAATGCATATCATGATATGGCTTTTGAGATTCACTGACACCCATTGGATGTATGTGAGGGAAAGTGTTTGTTTCGGAACTTGCAATTGGTGTTCTGTCATGTAATTGCCAATTATGAGTGGGTGGATGCAATACTCGGGTGGGTGTTTTGCATTTGGAGGCTGACCATAGGGACCAGGGAACTAGATTGCGATGACATGTTGGCTGGGGAACATGAGTTGGACATGGGTGGGGGCCTGCTGGAAGGTGCCCCACAGTGCTGGGGGGTGGGGGTGCAGGGGGACATGAGTTGGACATGAGTGGGGGCCTGCTGGCAGGTGCCCCACAGTGCTGGGGGGTGGGGGTGCAGGGGTACATGAGTTGGACATGAGTGGGGGCCTGCTGGCAGGTGCCCCACAGTGCTGGGGGGTGGGGGTGCAGGGGTACATGAGTTGGACATGAGTGGGGGCCTGCTGGCAAGTGTCCCACAGTGCTGAGGGGTGGGGGTGGTGGGAGACATGAGTGGGGGCCTGGTGGAGGCTGTCCCCGCACTGCTGGGGGGTGGGGGTGCAGGGGGACATGAGTGGGGGCCTGGTGGAGGCTGCCCCTGCACTGCTGGGGGTGGGAGTGGTGGGAGACATGAGTGGGGGCCTGGTGGAGGCTACCCCTGGTGGCTGGGGGGTGGGGGTGGTGGTAGACATGGGTGGGGGCCTGGTGGAGGATGCCCCTGACTGCTAGGGGGTAGGGGGTGGTGGTAGACATGGGTGGGGGCCTGGTGGAGGCTGCCCCTGCACTGCTGGGGGGTGGGGGTGCAGGGGGACATGAGTGGGGGCCTGGTGGAGGCTGCCCCTGCACTGCTGGGGGGTGGGGGTGCAGGGGGACATGAGTGGGGGCCTGGTGGAGGCTGCCCCAGCACTGCTGGGGGGTGGGTGTGGTGGGAGACATGAGTGGGGGCCTGGTGGAGGCTGCCCCTGCACTGCTGAGGGGTGGGGGTGCAGGGGGACATGAGTGGGGGCCTGGTGGAGGCTGCCCCTGCCCTGCTGGGGGATGGGGGTGCAGGGGGACATGAGTGGGGGCCTAGTGGAGTCTGCCCCTGCACTGCTGGGGGGTGGGGGTGGTGGAAGACATGAGTGGGGGCCTGGTGGAGGCTGCCCCTGGTGGCTGGGGGGTGGGGGTGGTGGTAGACATGGGTGGGGGCCTGGTGGAGGCTGCCCCTGCACTGCTGGTGGGTGGGGGTGGTGGGAGACATGAGTGGGGGCCTGGTGGAGGCTGCCCCTGGTGGCTGGGGGGTGGGGGTGGTGGTAGACATGGGTGGGGGCCTGGTGGAGGTTGCCCCTGCACTTCTGGGGGATGGGGGTGGTGGGAGACATGCATTGTTGATCAGTAGTGCAAGGTGACATGTGCGTTGGCTGGGGGGCATGCCCATGGTGGATGGGCTGCCTGCGGGACATGAGCAGGGGTGCAGGGTAGTCCCCCGTGGTGTGGGCTGCCTGCAGGGACCGTGGAGGTTGTAGAGCGAATTCACGTGTAGTCGCGTGTGGAACTTCCCGCGCACCCCTGAACTGCACGTACCCTGCTGAAATCGCGTGTGGAACTTCCCGCACACCCCTGAAATCCACGTACCCTGCTCGCACGGGGCCAATCGCGTGTGGAACTTCCCGCGCACCCCTGAAATACACATACCCTGATGGAATCGCGTGTGGAACTTCCCGCGCACCCCTGAAAAACACGTACTCTGCTGAAATCGCGTGTGGAACTTCCCGCGCACCCCTGAAATACATGTACCCTGCTGATTTTGCGTGTGGAACTTCCTGCGCACCCCTGATGCACACGTACACAGGCCAATCGCGTGTGGAACTTCCCGCGCACCCCTGAAATACACATACCCTGATGGAATCGCGTGTGGAACTTCCCACGCACCCCTGAAATACACGTACCCTGATGGAATCGCGTGTGGAACTTCCCGCGCACCCCTGAACTACATGTACCCTGCTGAAATCACGTGTGGAACTTCCCGCGCACCCCTGAAATACACGTACCCTGTTTGCACGGGGCCAATCGCGTGTGGAACTTCCCGCGCACCTCTGAAATACACGTACCCTGATGGAATCGCGTGTGGAACTTCCTGCGCACCCCTGAACTGCACGTACCCTGCTGAAATCGCGTGTGGAACTTCCCGCGCACCCCTGAAATACATGTACCCTGCTGATTTTGCGTGTGGAACTTCCTGCGCACCCCTGATGCACACGTACACAGGACAATCGCGTGTGGAACTTCCCGCGAACCACTGAAATACACGTTCCCCGCTTGGCGTTTGCTGTTTGTCAGCCCTGTGAACTGGTCCAGGGTTAGCGCAGCCCTTTGCGATTATTTGGGGATTTTGAAGGCTTTTCCTTGCGCGAGGGCGTTCTTGGGGGCGTAACTGGCGCTGCAGCAGGGTCGCTGCGCCACGCTGCGCCAAGGCTGGTTTTGGATGCGAAAATCCATGAATACGCTGTGCACGGAAATCCATTTTAGCGCACGCGGCTGGCGCAGAAATTCGCACGGGCATGCTGTGCGCCAGTCGTGTGCGCCACTTTTGTGCGAATTTCTATGAATTACCCTGTAAATCTCGCAGCCTGTCCTCTTAGTCTCATTCCCCGTTGAGGTGTGTCTATTTTAATGTATTGCACGTGCTAAAACGGGGATGGGCCTTTACAATAGTTTTACTTTATTTTTTTCACAGATGACTATCTCTGCACGTATTGCACAAGCACAACCCTAATTCCTACTTCCTCTTTGCTTCTGCCTTTGCTCCCCTTCTCCCCTGTTGATCTGCTCTCTTGGCACTGTGCACCTGGCCACCCTCTGTCCCCTGGGCCCAGGTACCTGCTCACCCTGCCACCTTCCTGCACTGCCTCCTGGCCAACCCTTGCACCGGGGACTGTATCTGTACCCATACAGCCCCCACCCCCATTTTTCTTCTTTTTCTGCACTTATTCAAACTTACCCAGTCTGCTGCCTTAAACACAGCACTTGCCACTTGCTGGCTGCACTACCACAGTTTGCCTCAATTTTCTTTTTATTTTATTTATCTGCACTCCTCGGCTTCTGCACTTTCCACTCTCCCCCTTCCATGCACTTTTTCCCTTTTCCCTTTCCCATGCACTTGCGCGTTACCAATGTCACTGGGCCTAGTAAGATCGTTTTTATGTTGTGCTGTGTTCTCCCTTGTTCCCCTCCCTTGCCTAGTCGTGCTCTGAAATACTTGTGTATGAGTGCTATACAAATAAAATATCATATCAGATCATATCACAATCTCTGGAGATAAAAAATAAAAACAAGATGGCCAGCGCATAGTAAATAGAAAAGTGGCAGAGTCTCTTTTCTATTTCTATTGCCTGTGCCGAGGACGGGTATGGAGTGCTGCGACTGGAGCAGAAAGCTCTGGTCCAGAAGGCAAGTTGGTAGGGAGGGAAGAGGTTGTGAGATTGAGTGGCAGATGTCTTGGGGGTTGTGGTAGGGGCGACGGAGGGAACAGCGTGGCTGGAGGCAGTGAAGAAAAAACATGGCATTGCCAATGAAGGAGCTCAGATAGCTGATTTAAGTACACTGCACACTGGCAGTTCACGCTCATGAATCCAGCCACATGATCTGCTGAGAACACTTCTCCTGGTACAAATATGATTCCTTCATTCTGTCAACTGTAAATTGCCAGAGCCGGGCCATACAGTACCTTATTTCCCATCAACCAGGATACCCTTAAAAAGCCGTGCTGAGTTTACCAAAAGATCACAATTTAAATCCAATAAAAATTAATTCTTCAATTTATGATGTCACAAATAGTTTATTCCTACAGCCAAAACGTGTTTCGACACTGGGGCTTTCTCAATGCTGAGGTGAGCTTGTGAAGTAATGGGCTCCATGACAATTGGCATTTATCACCCGAAATGTGCATCCCAGAAAGATTCACAGATTCCAATTGTGACAGATTAATATGTATGAAAGGATCCTAGTAGGTATGCATAAAATGTTGATAAGTGACAATAAAGAACATTTCAGTAAATTAATTTTAAATAATTGCATTTGACTCATAAAATAAAAGTAATAAAAGCGAGGAATTTGTATGAGCGAAGGGAATAAAGAACAAAGAGGGAATAAAGGAGACAATATATTTGGCCGAGCGGGTCTGTTTATAAAAGCATTTATAAGTATCTATTTTTACTGAAGTTTTGCAGTATAAGTGCCTGACACAGTTGCAGAAATGTATGTGTAATTTAGTGTCTTTTGGAGTTTGGATCACAGCATGGAAATAATTTGAGATAATCACAGTGACCTCTGCCTTTAAAGTATTAAGCCCAAGTGATGGCATGCACAGTCGTCAACATGGCAACTGATTGTGTGTGGATGGCAATTTTAATTTCTTTTTTGTAAAAATCTTCATACTCCAAGCAGAACACACTAGGAATAAGAACGTTTTTTCAGAAATGTTATGTAATGAAACCAAATTAATTCAAATGGCAGCCACTCAAGTCCCATCCAATCTCACAGCCTGTCCTCCTCCCTGAGGCTCAACTTCCCATAAGGTCTTTACCTGCATCCAACTAGGGCACTACTTAAAATACTCGTTCACATAATTCTTCTCAATGTTGGATAATCACAACAGAAAACGGTATTTCAATAATCTAAAGAATAACATACCCGCACGATGTACAACACACTCTTTTACTCCACTGAATAAAGTACTTCATTGTGGGTACATGCACTTTCTTAAATCTCCCCAAACCTCCCCCACCTCTTCACGTTTAATCCTTCCTAAAATTCCTTCTTCTTAATTACAAATCGATCCATTCACTAACACATGCAAGTTCTATCCAACGCAATACCCCTAGCATCTAAGCCAATCATCAATGACAATTGAATACCCCTACTGAAGGACATCAAACATCATAATGCTACACTTCTCCAACCAACTAATATATCACTGTCTTCATTAATGCATCCTTGATACCTTAAGTTCTCTTGACAAAGACTACCTAGAAGGAAGACCCACACACTGTACCTGGGTACTTCCCAACTTCAGGCATCAATGCAACAGCAAAACTGCTTTGAATTTCTCCTCATTATCCACTTACCAAACCCATTCTACATCTCTTTCCAATCAGTTAGCAGGCCAATACACCATTCAAATGGCAGTGGAGTGCAGTATATATCCCATATATTAATAACATAACATAACATGTAACATAAAATAGAATGTGCTAGCTTCTCAATACTCACCCCACCCTCTGAGATCTCAAAAGCCCACCAAACTCTCTGTCCGAGTCCTCTCTGGGCCTCCACTCACTTTCTCTTCTTCACCTAACTAGCTCACCATCACTGGAATGTCCTCCCCTATGACATTAAGTTCACTGTCACTCTACCTGGCTGCAAGTCTGCCCAGGAATGTCACCTCTGTTCCCTGGAAGACGCTGTAGAGCTGTATGTGGTGTCATCCCCCATCCAGCCCATTCACTTGTGCATTGCATCAAACACAGAAGATGATAATTTTGTAATACATGTACATAACCCAAATTGCTACTCCTGTAATATGTACTTTTGTAACCATACATTAGTGCCATCCCCTCTTATTGTCCCAGTGTTGTAGCTGTCATTACATCTCATTATCCCATGTAAGGCACCCATCCATGGTATTTCACAGTCATCTGTAGGTGCCTATGAGTTTCTTGATGAAGCACTATCCTCCAGGTCCAATTAAATAAGACCATTACAGGTCACCTTAGACCAGGGGTCTCCAACCTTTTTGTTGGCAAGAGCTACTTGTTGTTGATGGCCAATAGGCGGGAACTACTAGGGTGGTGATATCCATGATTATGAGAATTTCGATCAAGATATTTTTGGCCAGTTTATTTGCTCTTCATATAAAAAAGGAATACTGTATGCATTTACTGTGATATTAATATATCAATAACTTCAAAAACATGTTTATTTCATTCTTCTTTATTAGATGTTGTTTCCTAAAAATTGTTAAGCATATCAGGAGTAGGGAACTAATCGGGGCATTCAATGTGAAGGCTTAACCTGCATGCAGTCCACCAGTGCTCAGTAATCTGGTGTAAATCTAGTGTAAAACTTGAAAGAGCAACAGCACTTTTTGATTTCAGGAAGTTCATCTGAAAAAGTCAGATTCACAGAGGCAGACAATCACATTGGCTGATAGTGCAGATACCTTTTTAGCCATAGTGATTGCACACCCGACATGGCAGACATACATTTAGGACAGTTTTTAAAATTGCTTACAACAGACTCAGCCATGAGATGCACTGTGCCCTTCACAACTGCACCATCTGTAAGAGAGCATTTGTTTTTCATCAAATAATTATCACTTTTTAAAGGATGGCTCTGTAACAGCATTTGGATTGCAGCATTTAGTTTACCTCCTTTTTAGAAAACAGTTTCATAGTGGTGACTTGTCGCGTGCGCACATGAGACAACATATGAGTCTTTAAATTAACATTTTGAGCAAAGAGTATGCTTGTAACGAGGGGCAAATTATTCAGAATGGATGGCGACATGCCACCCTGCTCACCTTTATGAAGGAGGCAGTATCAACAGCTCACAGGATCGATGCCTCTCCTTGCAGGGATAATGTTACTCTGGTGCATGACCAATGGGCCATGTTTGGCTTGCACGTGCAACTCTCCGACATATTGGAATTGTTCATGTATTAAGATAATTACTTGTAAATTATATATTTTGCAGAATTTTTTGCAAAAACTTTGCTCATAAATTGCTCCATTTCAACCCAGTATTGAAAGGCTGGAAATCCCTTGCCAGAATTTGTACTTGTGTACAGGTTCCCCATAGATCTCTGTAGATTTGTGCACATAGCCATAGGGGATCAACCCTGTTAATATTTCTCCCATCCCATGTCTCGCCTCTATGTTCTCTCCCAGTATTCACCACCCTATGTTGTACAGTGCTCTGCTACTTAGTAACTAGATTTAAGCTATATTAATCCTGTGATGTCGAAATATGTATATATGCAAACCTTTGCTCACATTTCCCACTTTTCCAACTATCATTTCATAAAACATCCCACATTATGTTTTTTTTTAAGTGCTGGTATTGATAGGCATGTCACTTTACATTCCTGTTTAGTTTTATACATGTAAGTGGACAAGCATCAGAATGCATAGCAGCTAGCAGTTTTCCATGTTTACTTAAATGTAAAATTGCAGTTATCACTTGAATTCCTGTTTTGGGGCATCCATAGAAGTGGGCTCCTCCATACCACGCCGTATTCCATCCTAGGTTATAATACAATTTGGGTACTAGAGCTTTAAAACCGGGAATTTAATATCTGAAAATATAAAAAAGAATTCACAGTTTTACCATAAAAATGCAAAGCGAGATGTACCTTTTTTCTTGCAAGCTGAGACTCACACGGATTGTTATTTTTCTATGCACAAACACGCGTGCTGAGAAAACAATTACAGCAGTATCTTTATCTCCCCATTCTGATTGAAAGCCTACAATTACCAGCATGCAAAGTAATGCTAGCTGAAATAAATCTCAAGAAACACAGTGAGACGGAAACAATCACAGCCCCAGCTTTGTTTTACACAGCATGCAGATTTATGCACCCAGGCCCTTTCTAATCTGCCATCATTTGCACCTATTGGTGACAATGGCCACAACACACATTTCCCATTTACTTTTAGTATTGATAGTTAATCCCATGTTGGAACGCTGCCCAAGCCCTTCAAGCCCAGATGCAGTCCCTCCTCTCACTGTGCACACTACTTTTGACTGTTTACACGAAGAGGAGTTGGAGGGGGCAGGGGAGAAGTCTCAGGGACGCCACACACCAAAATAAACACACAATGCTAATTGGGGGTCTGATCAAAGAGCTACTGGGAAGCCTCAGGCGAGCTACCAGTAGCTCACGATCTACTGGCTGGAGACCACTGCCTTAGGCCAATTAAATAAGACCATTAAAAGTCACCTCAGAGTTCTATGCCTGCATGAAGCACTTGACCTGCAGTCCTGTGCTTTATATGGTCCAGAACGCCTTGGTGACATTTAAATTCATTACACCATGCAATTTGGTGGTACTTCATTGTGTATATTTAAAAACAGATCTAGACTCTACTTTTGAAATGAATGCAGAGTAACACATGCTGCTTTCAAGTTGTATGCTTTGAAATCTTGCATTTCAAGAATGCTGGAGTGCCAGGAACAACACTTAGCTTTTTCAAACATATTGGCTCCCATTTGAAGATTCATTGCCCTCAGGCTCATGATTAAAAAAGGATCCAAGAAGTACTGTTATGCGTAATACATATTTGAGAAACACACACATTGTATGTGTGAAGTATACATGGCACATATTTCCCATGCTCTTTTCATCACACCCTTCGTAACATTGCTATAAATGTGCCCTGTGCTCTTTGTGTACGCTCTAAACTAACATGGGCCTGCGTTCAGATGTATTGCTCTGGGAATAGAGAGGCAGTCTTGAAATGACAAGAACAGAATTCATTTCATACTCTTCAACCCATATTGGTCTATTGCACAAATGAAGCTTTAATGAGGATTCCATTTTCATCAGTTTTCTTTTGCTCCTTTCAATCATTGGCTACATTCTGATAAAGAAGTCTATTGTAATTTGAAAACCAATGCATGGTATTGTACCATCACATATTGACTGAGAGGTAAGTCCCGGGTCACACGGGGGCAACTGTGGAGGGTACAGGTAGGTGTTCTGTGCAGCAACAGGGTCAGCTGGAGAGTTGTGCTGGAGGAAGCAAGTTTCCATCATTGAAATTATGAACAAGACTCTTGAAAATAGAACCACACTCCTTGGGAACGTGGAAAAAACAGGATACCTGGCTTGTATCACAGGGCTAACTCTTTTAGAAGTAGTAATATGACATTGTCCCTTGGCTGGCAGCCATGTTGGTAAAGACTAGGGTGAAATATTGACATAACTGAGGGACCAATTAATTTACAATTCCTGTGGCTTATATAATGCACACTTGCTGATGATCTGTGCTCCCTGACAACCATTCCATGATGGCTCCAACTTCTAACCAATTCATATTAGAAAAGAATGTAGGTCGAACCCTGATTACAAATTGGAACCCAACACAAAATGCATTCATAGTGATGCATTCTTTATGTACTCACTGTAACTTATTAACAATGATTGCCTCGTAGACACATTTCTTGACAAATAGTTCTCAAGATAATAGTGATTTAACCCATGCTACCTTGTGGGGCGAGCTCCCTAATTTTCCATTTGTAAGCTTTCGTGAATGAACTAAATGCTATTTACATAGAACCTTTTGGGATAAGCCAACATAATAAATGTGACCTTCTATGTTACTTGCAATATTGTGTTATCTAACATGCTACTGGTTGACACACCAGGAAATCACCTGATCCAATGTTTCCATTTATTCCTCAACTTGGAATAACCAGAAAATCCTATCTATTGGAATTGTAAGAACATTACATTGGACACACAATAGGCCTATAGGAATGTTTGGTTTTTCACCAACTACTTAATCTTTACATACATGTTACACTCTTCAACTAGGGATCATGACCGACCTGCAAGACATTCATTACTCAGTGTTAAAAAAGCTATGGAAAAAAAAATTGACGGGCAATGACTCGAATACCATTGACAACAGTTTCATGTAAATCTACACTTAAATTCACCATCGATGGGAAGATCTATATCTGCAGACAGGCTGACTGTCTGATACTAAAGTCCAAATCACAAGTGTCGGAAAATGAGTTGTAGGGCTGAAATTCTTGCAATACATGGTCATCCAATTGACCCTAGCAGCTATAGATCGAGAATGAGAGACAAGCCAGCTTTCAAACATTCTGAAGGATTATGGAAGCAATGACACTTTGAAATGTTGTGCATCACCCAGGTTTTACATACACAGTATGAGTTTCCACTTTACTTTTATAATAGGCTCAAAGGATCAGAAACAGGAACCAAGACAGAAACAACCTTCTGTAACATTTTATTGTAAACCTCCACCTGTAGAAACACATATATTTGTATACTACAAGAAGTCAAGAATTATAACACCTTCTTTTAAGAAGATCAAAAGATATATGTGTACCATGACAGGCCGATCATTGAGAAAAGGAAACAATTCCTGGTCCTGATACCAGACCTCACAAAATTAGATCTTCAAGACAACCTGTTGGACTGACACAGGGTTTCACAGTCAAAAGAGAGCATGGATCTTTGTCAAAGAAGCTGCCACTAGTCCTCTGCCCCCCTTTCAGACAGTTGATCGCAAAGATTCTGAACCTTTAAGACTGGGAACGGATTGTGGCATTTTTTAGGGAAGGTGAAATTATATGTACGGCATCCTGACATTGGCTATCTACCCTGACTATACTGTGATGGTACATCAGTGTCGGAATATGTTTGGTCCAACCAAGGAGCGGCTACACCAACAGGGCTGTAATATATGTAACTTTACCCTGCTAAATTGAAGATCCTCTACAACGGGAAGTCACACTTCTTTGAAACTCCTGAAGAGGTGAATCATTGGATGGATGTCAACAAAAGGAAATCACTAAGAGATGAGCAGGACTCTAACTGCTCATTGAAGGGATGACCACGGCTAGTCCCACGGTGTCTAAGATTGGAGGCCTGACCCCATAGTTGTTACACCGGACCATGGTATGAGATCGGAATTTGTTTAGGTAGCACACACTTTTTGCCGCTGTTACTTGGTTATTATACACCTGGCTTGGTTACACCTGGTTGTGTTTCTAATTTGGCAATACCTTTGGTTGGGTACACCAATACCACACACTACCACGGTTTTGGGTGGGACAGGGAGGGCAGGCAGGCTTGAATAGCATGAAAATATTGAGCTGTGTTTCTGTTCAGTTGGTTTGGACGTTGAGTTATGCTTGCTGACACACTGTTACATTTATGCTTTAGAATCAGGGAAGGAATCTTCAGGGAAGGAATTGGGTTGGGTGGCAGGGAGGAACTGTGATGGAGCACAGGCCTAGGGGGCAAGCCTGGGCCTGAGGTGGAATGGGGTATGATATTTTGTTATTACTATCAGGATTGTAGGTTTCTGTGCTAGGAAGTGTGGGACGTCTGGGAGATGAGAGGTGGTTGTTGTTTGTGTGGTTTCATGACTAACGACCTGAATGTAGTGACTTGGAATGTACAGGGGCTGAATAACTACACAAAGTGCAATATAGTGGGTTTGTATTTACGCAGGAAGCGTGTGGGCATAGCGCTATTACAGGAGATGCTTTTTTTCAATTGCATTGTTATTGATTTTAGAAGACAAAGCAAACTAAAGGGCATTTTACACATTACACAAGAGCAAGCTGGAAGGTTCTTCAAATCCACAGCTAAGGTGTGAACAACAAAGTTTGACTATGCTAAAAGATGAGGTGCTCGTTAATTTATTTATTTATTTACTGAGCATTTGTTAGGCACCTGTACAACAAAATAGTGTTTCAAGGCACCACAAGGCACATTGGGGGTGGAGGGAGCAAGGGGAAGAAAATACATAATTGTAACAATGGCAAACAACAGAAAAATACAACTGTGGTCCTACCATGCCTTGTGGCATTTGGATGTGCAAGTGCTGTGAGAAGAATTGCAGGAAGGGGGGGTTGAGGAGGAGGGAGGAAGGTATGGGCTAGTGCTAGTGAGAGTCAGGGAGGAAGTGCTGCGGGTGCCTGGGGAGGAACCGCTGGCTAAGTGCTAGGGTGAGGGAGTCCAACGGGTGTGATGCACAGCCACCCAGTAGAGGGTCTACAAGGGCAGTGCTGTGGCAGGGCAGGGTGCTGGTATTGACTTGGACGGGCCCTGTTATCTGTGAGATTCATCAAGGTCCAGCCCGCCAGTCTCAGCATGACTGGGTTGATTAACAGGGAAGGGAAAGAGGGAAAGAGGTAGAGAAATACTGTATTTTGAGACGTTTCTGAAACTTAAGGACATCCAGCTCAAGTCTGAGAGGGGCAGGAAGGCTGTTCCAGAGAGAGGATTCAGCAGAAGAGAGAGATCGGCCCCCACTCTGTGCCTGGGGAAGCGTTTGACAAGCAGAGGGTTGGGGTTAGAGGAGCGAAGGGCTCCAGTAGGAACGTATTTAAGCAGAGAAAGTTAGAGATAGCATAGTCCCAGCCCCAGAAAGCCTTGTGGGAGATGCACAGTGTCTTGAATTTGATCCTTGCGCCAACTGCGAGCCAGTGGATAGATTTTAGTGCTGGAGAGATATGGTTCCTGAGCTTTAGGCCAAGGATAAGTCTTGCAGCCCTATTCTGCAATAGCTGAAAGGGTAGAGGGAGGAAAGAGGTAGGCTGAGGAAGAGTCTGTTGCAATAGTCCAGTCTAGAGATGACCAGAGCTCTGGACACATTGAGCTTCTGGGGAAAGGTGAGGAAAGAGAAAAGGTGAAGAGGTGAAGCTGGAAGTGGGCCTTCTTGGCAAGGTCCAAGATGTGAGGGGTTAAGGAGAGTGTAGGCATGGACCTTTAGTTCCAACCCTTCACCCAAATTAGGGCCACCTCCAAAATTTGTAAGTGCGCCTTTTGTCCATAAAGCAAGTTTATTGTACAACAGCTGGGAGGGGGCTTAGGTGACATCTAAGAATCAAACTGACCCTGGTCTCTGTGAACAATACAAAGAACAAACCTTGCATACAATTTGCAACATTTTATGCACTCCCCCAGATAGAGTTAAAAAGTCATGCCTCAAACATGATTGGTTGTCCTGTACAGAGAAATCTAAAACCTTCAGAGTTCATTGGACATAGTCCGTATAACACAATCCCCTAAAAACGTATAATTACAAGGTTTACATTTTCAACACACCGCTTCCCAAAGACCTCTTCATATTTGGTGGCAGCCTTGCCTCTTATTTACACAACAACAGAATTCCTATCAATGACGCACACAGACCTACCCCAAGCACATGAAGACATGAAAAAGACACATAGATTCCCTTTTGACCTATTCATGTTTGCTAATCGCATTGACCAGACCTGTCCGGTGTCCGAATTTTATGACTTCTACGTGGCTCACCTTTTTCTATTCACATGAGTTCTGCCCACTCTATGCACACACAATTGTTCTCCTAAAATGTATTACTACTGGTCTCCACCAGTGCCCCAGGAGAAGCCACCTACTTCAAACAACCCCACAAATTCAAAAGATGCCTATATCTTACAACAAGAGCTCTCCAGTTCACCAGAGATCATATCTTCCCTTGCCCTCCAGCACTTGAGCCATCTGCAATCTGACCACAGCTACCCCATTGATCAACTTGAAAATCCTGTTCCCCAACTGCTGACAAAGCCTTTGCAAACCTTTTCCATGATGGCAAACGTCCTTCTGATTCATCCACAATGCAGAGACCCATGCTACACAGAGCAATCCCACCTCATATATTTCATATCTTTTACTAAATTCGAAAGACACTTCCCATAAATGTTTACCATTATGTGTGTGTTTTATACCTATTATGATCCCCTATAATGAGGGCTGTTTATACAGCTAAACTCCATATGCACATTTATTGTCTGCTTTACCTTAGTGGGGAGGGGCCCTCCATGCAATAATGTGTCATCGTTATGTTTCTGCGCTTGTGCAAATCTACAAATGTATCGCATCTATTTAAAATAACACAAAGTAACCTAAATGTAACACTTATCCCATTTACCATAAATATTGTACATTTTGTAGCAATTTGCAAAAGTGACAGAAATGACAATGTTGACGTGTGCACCCCCCTGGCAGTGGTATGGCGCGCGAAGTTCAAACGTTTCCAATTTCTCAAGACTCCCCCCTTTAGTTAATCCATTAAATAACAAACCAATTTCCAAATCATCAATCTCACTATTTTTATGGGACAAATCTTCACAACCATTTTCCCATAATCCTCTGCTAGACATCCCCAAATTGACTCCTCATTAGTTCCACAATCGACCCATTGATCTACACATTCATTCCAACCTAGGGAAGGATGGAAACCCCCCTGTTCAATCATTACAAAATCAGTTTGAAGAAAATTGGTCCTATAGCTAGCCTTAGACAGGGTTCAAAGAAACATGGCAGTACTTGTAGGCATCTGAGTAGAGCAGCATCGAAGACATAACTGTCAAGAACCAAAAAGTGCTAGAGAAAAAATCAAAACAGGTGAAAGTACTTTTAAGATTATGTTCATCCATAACGGCTTCCAAGAAAAAAGAGAGTCCAAAAAAGTATTGTCAGTAATTCTCACCTCCCTCTCCATGGCCCCTTTCAGAGTTTGCAGTTCAGTAATTGTTCGAGCCAAAGTTCTGTTATCTGGGTCATTAGGAGGCCCATATGTGCAGCAAGTCTTGCCCAATTTATGGGACACCCCACCCTCCATAGCTGTTAGGAGGTCCAGTATATAACGATTCTGCAGGGCTACAAGACACAATGCCCTAAGTTCTTCTTTGATGGCACTGAACGC
Source organism: Ambystoma mexicanum (assembly GCF_040938575.1). Classification (NCBI taxonomy): domain Eukaryota; kingdom Metazoa; phylum Chordata; class Amphibia; order Caudata; family Ambystomatidae; genus Ambystoma; species Ambystoma mexicanum. The sequence continues at coordinate 168,376,361 of NC_090924.1, forward strand.
TAACACCAAGGAATTGACAAATAATAGCAATTTTTAATGGGTTATCTGAAGCCATTTTGCATTGACAGAGGATTGCACGCCTGGGGCCAATAGAGAGGAGAACACAGTTTAAGTATGGCTAAACAGTCGAAAACGATCAGGAATGTTCCTTAGAGCCTCAGAAGATGCTGCTGACACTTAGATTCTTTCAATCTCATCAAAAAGTCAGTGTCTCCAGAGTCCTGCAAACTTTATAGACTGTCCATGTCCGATGACACAATGGATGTAGAGGGTGTGGGGGACAAAAGGGCATAAATGTCGATTCAGACAGTGTCAGGTGGCTATGTGGAACCACAATTGTGGGCATGTGCAAAGTGGTGATGCTGCATACACCTCTCCATGCTGGAGGTAATTGTCTGTACAAAAAGGGCCCACATGACCAGAATAAATCAAGAATTGCCAGCCAAATCAGGAATTTGCAGAGTGGTGCTGCAGTTTTGATTTATGCCCACAGGCACAGTGCAATCGCCTTAAAAACACAGGAAAAAATGTGTAAGTAACCGGACCTTAACAGGTTTCTCAGGCTCCTTGAAAAAATTAGTTTGTGCAGCCTTGCAACTCATTACCCCTCGCTCCCATTGGTTGTTTGCAAGTATCAGACCCTTAAGGTTAAGCTGCACTTCTTGCATACAATGAACATATTTACGATCTTCCCCTGTTGAATTTGTAAATTCTTCATCGATCGGAAGGACAGAAGCTGCTACAGAATGCCCCTGAAACTGCCCTCGAACCCTGCATAGGGCTAGGTGCACCAGACAACGTGCATCTGCCTCATCAGGAATAAAGAATCCAGCAACACCAGAGGCATGTGGAATGAAGAGCAAATGTAACATTACTTTGTTACTCTCTCCCTGCCCATTCTTCATGTGCTGGTACCACATATTGTCAACTGCAAAACTGTGTGTGTCATTTACAATTTCTAAACTACCATCAGAATCATCAGATGCAAAATCAATTTCAAAACATTGTTGTGTTTCCGATACTGCGCCCATTGTACCCAAATGTCCAAGTGCTTCCTCCCCCTGTATACATCTGATGTCCGACACATATGACTCCAAAATAAAAAAAAGAAACTAACTCTACAAATAGTTGAACACATTGTCATTCTACAAACAATTCTTACAAAAACAAGTCTAAATTTGAAGGAAATTTTAAAAAAACAATGTATTAAAACAATTCTTAGGTTTCATATGCTCCCCCCCCCTGTCAGCTGGAACGAACCGTGATTCCTTAGATTCTACTTAACTTAATTATTACTCTACTCCTGTTCATCAGGCGTCAGTGGTGGAGTACCAGTGTCCCTCCGAACATTTTGGAGATGCACGCAAGATTTAATGCCGTCCATTCACACAGCCGTTGGAGTGGAGATGCTGACCCTATGGGGTCTGAGGAATTTACAGTCTTTTGAGTGATGGATAAAAGAGCCTCTCCCCGGGGAGTCAACAGATGCTGATGCTTGTTTGGTCCCGCGCCACCTTTGATCTTGTTTTGCTGATGAGATGCAGTAACCTTTGAGGACACAATTGTGACACTTTTGGTTAAAGTCTTAAGATAGTCCCCAAAATCATTTTCCAGAATGTCTGCTGACTTATGTGCATCAGTACCTTTGTTTGCGGGTGAGAGTGGTGTAAACATTCTTCAACCAGTCACCACCTCATGGGGACTAAGGTAGTGATCTTTTCCAGGCTTATTCCGTAAACAAAATAGTGCTAGGGGAAGCCAGTACAGCCATGACTTATGCAAATCAGAACACATTTTTGACAATTGAGTTTTCAACAAGCCAATGAGATGCTCCACACTTCCATTGGCCTGTGGGTTGTACACCGAGCACCACCTGTGGCATAATTTCAGTGAACAAAGCATTAAAATAGTGAGTCCCGTTATCAGACATTAACACTTCACAAATACCGCATCTTGGAAATACTTCCCTTAGCAAGAATCTCGCTGCTGATTTAGCATCAGGGTACACTCGGTGTCCAACCTCAATCCACTGGGAAAATGGACACACAATCACAATTAAATAATGATAGATGCTGCACCTTTGTACCATATCAATGAAATCAACATGTAATTCCTTGAAAGGACCTCAAGGTCGGAGTATAACCCCTCTTACCACCCTCATAGTATTTCCTCGATTGAATTCCTTATAGAGTGTGCAATTACCAATAAACATACTCACCTCTTCAGAGAGTTTGGGTACAAACCAATTCTCCTGAAGTTCTGCTGCAATTTGTCACCAAGGAGTATGTGCCAGGAAATTCAGTTGCTCCAAAGCCACAAGAAGCAACTCTACGGGCAACACTACCTTCCCTGTCAGGTCCTGCCTCCATAACAAATCTCTGGGCAAGAGCGTAAACCCCCTCTTCGCCCATAGCTCCTTTTCCTCTTGTGGTGCTTTCCCCTGCAGTTCAATAATTTGTAACAAGGGGACTGCAGTATACAGGACCGACAATTGTGCCTGTTGGGCATCATTTCAATTTTTGGGATATCTGGGAGGGGTAAATAAGCTGAAGCCTTTGCTGATCGGTCCGCTGCATCATTTCCAAGTGCTACAAAATCAGTTTTACTAGTATGACATCATATTTAACAACCCCTACCTTCACACACAATGTTAGTGTGTCAATTAATCATGAAATCAGCACTGCATACTGGACAAGGGTCCCCATCAGATCTTCTAAACCCTATTCTCTGCCATCTAGATAACCCAGATAGTATTGTTTTGGTAAAATATGCTTCCCCTTGCTCATTTCCAGTGCCCCAATAAGTGCCACCAACTCGGCAGCTTGCGCAGAGTAATGTGACAGGAATTGCTTCTCCACCTCTATCCAGTACTGACCACCCACAAGACTTAAAACTGCTGCTCCTGTATGTCTTGCAGCAGGGGCCTCGTTTAACTAGAGTAGTCAAAAATCCAAGACCTACAATATTTACAGAGCCTCAACAACTGTTGCATCTGTTTTACTGTATCTGGTTGAAGTGTGTTCTTAACTGTGGTGGCTCTCTCAGGCATTACCCTTCTCATAGAGCCTGTGGTACCTCCATTTGATCCACCATTAACTGACAAGGCACCCCAATCTCAAAAATCATTTCATCTGCGTCTTCCACATCCTCGAACAATTGCTCACCGGACACATCTCTTAACGATGAAGTCAGATCAACACACAAAACTGTGCGCCATTCGCCTCCTTCCTCATCGATGCCTGAAAGAACCACCCTATCCTTCTTCACAACCACGACTTCTAGAAGAATGGTTAGCGATAGTTTCTGGCGTTATCTCCTGTGACTCGGCAGACCGGAACATACATTCTAGGGGTATCTGCCATGTCCTATCTCTTATTCCAGGTAGCCAACTTAACACTATCATTACCCCATACAAGAATAATGTAGAATGTATTGGCAGCCCCCTAATCACGCTGTCACTTCAATATGTGGGGAAAAGGGCTGCTTCTCTTAAAGGGTACGATCCTGGAGTTGAGCATACTATGCCGTCCTTTGAAAACGTGATCGACATGTTAAGCTTGCTTAGGAGGTCCCTACCCAAAACGTTCACTGGAGCATCTTTGCGGAATAACAAGAGAACAGATCAAATTTGACTGCCTACCCTGATATGCAAATCTTCAGTGTATGTAACTGATAGAACAGCCCCATAAAAGACCTGCACGTCCATTGCTTTTCCTGATAGGGGAAATCCACGTTCTTTAATACAGGATTTTGTGGCCCCTGTGTCGATCATGAAAGAAAATGTCTGCTTACCTACCTTTATACCTATCTGGGGTTCCTCTTCCAGATCTGTAGTAACTGATAGAACTGGACATGTCAGAGATGCTTGTGGGCTGTCTTATTCCTGGTTCAGTTGAGCCCTGTGATGCAAAAAACGGTTTCCTCCGAGTACACTTGCTCCAGTGTAATGGGTGACTGTCCCATTCGGTAGAGGATTCTCCTCCCAAGCCTGTACTGGTGCCTGGTCTGACATGATCAGGGTGTGAGTCTGTGTCATTCCAGCTCCCCGGTTCTGATGAACCTGTACTTGCTGCAATGGAGTTCAGGGCATAGGGTAATATTTGGGCATTCGTCTGGAGGGGACCTGTGTTAAAATGCTGTGGTCGACTGCGACAATCCTGTGACACATGCCCCATTCTTCCACAGACCCAACACTACACTCAATACATTCTTCCATACCCACCTCCCATAGGCCCACACCTCACGAAAATCCTCCCATACCCCATGGAAATCCTCTCATCGGTCTTGGTCCAGCTATATACCCGTCGGTCTATGCTTGTCCCATTCCAGAGTCTATTTGTCCTTGTTGTCCCAACTGTCCCTGCTGTCCCTCTATGGGGCTGGTTATCATTGTTCCCTATAATCTTTGCTATTTTTTTCTGGACCAGCTAGGCCTCAGCCTTTTGTGCCTGGTTCGTGCCCTCTTTTCCTTTTCCTGTCACCTTTTACAAAAAGGCACAATGTGTGCCTGTATTGCCTGCCAACTCTTTGCCTCCATCCCTACAACCTTGTCTAGGTCATGCTGTACTTCTTTGGCAAGTCCCTTTTTCAACATGTGATAAAAAATAGCCACTTTTTGTCCCATCCTTCTCCCGTCTCTGCTCTCCACATATCCTGATTCAACTGAATGTGAGCAGTGGGATCCTCATCTAACTTCATTGTTTTTGCCAAAATAGAATGTATGTCTTCTGTATCAGGATACATTATCCTCAGTGTTTCACAAACATGTACCATATAATTATTGAAAGCCGCTCCATCATGGGTATTTGTGTCTAATTGAATTCCTGATACCCCGCTTTCTTCACAACTTCTCTGACCGTTCCCCCATCAAGGTCGTGATAATGTTTTTCATGTCCCCAATTGCTAACATGACACTTGCGGTTTGTTTTTCTAGAGCATAAATCCACGTCCCTGCCCCTGCATCAAGTGAAGGAAGTGTCCCCATTAAGTTATTGCAGTCCATGTGTGACCATGGGGCATAATACGCCCTCCCCAGACGATTTGGGAGTAGGGGGTATTGAGTCACATTGATTTTACTAGGGCTTCCCCTAGCTGTGCTCTCCCTTCCCCCTATGGCCATGCAGTTTCCACGGCATGCCCGAAGACCCCATGGCGTACTTTGCCGAGTCCTCCCTAGAGCGGGAGGAGTAGCCTCTGCTTCCTGTCCTCCTTGCTCATTGGCTGTCTCCCAGTCATCCTCCTCTTCCTCCCCTGTCCCTTCTATCACATCCCCTGATCCTTTTGTGGAGAAAATCACACCATCTGGGCTGCCGTAGCAGGCCACCACTCTTCCCCTTTGTTCTAACTCTGCATCTACAGTGGTGCTCTCCCTTTCCATGTCCACACTCACTCTCTTTATGACAGATTTATCAAGCTGTATGAGAATCTGTCTCCATCTTCCTTCCTCCACTTCAAGTGTTGCCCTGTTCACCTCTTCCTGCTTTTTACTCCTATCCTGTTGTACCATGCTCTCTAATGAACTTGACGCTCATCCCTATTCTGCTGTTCTTGCTTTTCCATTACTCTCCGTAATCTATCTTCTATCCTGGAACAGGGGGGCAATTCTCTCCTCGCAGACTCTTCTTAATGCCTGCTTCTTACAATCCTCTCTCGCTCAGGCTCTTTTGGTCCCAAGGTTAATGCTGATTTATTCTTAAGAAGTACTTTTCTTCTTTCCTCTTTCCTTAGGGGCCCACCAACAATCTTTACTAAAGAAGGCTTTACCCTTCTGTTTCCCTCATATTCCTGTCTCTTGAAAATTGGTGCAGATGGAGGTATTAACTGTCTCTTAACTAGCAGAGTAGTCACTGAAGAATATGGAGGTTCAATCTCTGGATTTGTATACCAATCTGCGGGCGACAAAGGATAACACCCATGTGGGGGTGGTGCAGAAAAAATCCTAGCTTCCTTCCTTTTTCCTTCTTCCATAGCCACAACCTCTTGGGACTTCCCACCCTTCTCATATAACCGCCATAGCTCCAAGATATTCAGTCTATTGTCCAATTGTGACCCTTTATGTTTGGTCCCTAAGAAAGTACGCAGATTTTCCAATGTATCCTTACCATAGGAACCCTCACCAGGCCATGGTTTAGACATATTGCCCTTCATTTTCCTCAACCATTGCTGATATTTCAAAATGTTTTTTTTTATGTCCGGAGAGCACTTGGCATAAATGATTCAATGGAGTTTCAATGTTTCAAGAAAAATCCCCAAAATCCCAATATTATTAGAGAAAACCAGCCAATACAAAAATGACTACCCAAAAATTCCTTTTCTGTCCTTTAGGAGATTTTCCCCACACTCACTCTCCGCACTCACTGCTTTATCATATCAATAAATATGTATTCCTTAACTGCACACAAAACACAACATATTATTAAAACACGCCAGCCCTAATTCTTTCCATTTTTTTGAGATTTCACCTTCACTCGAGCATAGAAGCAGCGCAATGTTTTCCAATGCAACACTGCTGTATCTCTTCCTCTTTTCACTCGTATGGCCCTTTCTACTACAGAGCCATCTTCCCTGAAACTTACAAAGGAGACCCACCCTATGTTAGACTAACCAAGAAACTCAAGGTGCAGGGTCCACTGTCACGCCCCTTCGAAGGCGGTGGTCCTTGTGGCATCGATGGACCTTAGGACGGTGGGTGTCAGCCGTTTTTACTAGCAAGATGGCCGCCGTAACTAGAGATGCGGGTCTAGCCTCTGCACGACTCGGTATCCAGGAAGTGCTGTCTCCCTACCCGAGTGTAGGTATATCTGTTCCTGTGATCAGCACACGAATGCGTTGCTACTCTGCTTCAACAACGCTACGTAAGTTCGCATCTAGGTATCCTGATACGGCTTGCTAAACACTAACCTTTCAGCCTTCTAAACTTTCTTGCTCTGTCTCAATTTCAGTGCATTCCTCACCGCCTCTCTGTTTCCCGATTCCACGGACTCCATCTCTTTCTCTCCCAAGTTTGCCCACCGGTCTCGTTCCGGAGCGCGGTAAGCTTCATTCGGGATTCTCCGGCATATTGAATTCCTGTTTCTCTACCTTCCCCAACTCACTATTCTATCTTCCTTCGCATAGTTACAGGCTTATGGCACACCGGTATTGCGACCACCTGTGCAAAACTCTGCACTATCAAAACAACTCCTAGCTCCGCCCTTCATGCATCGCAGGTAAAGAATTCCCCGTGGCTTTCCCCTATCCAATCTAGTTATCTTACCAGTTCTAATCAAAACCTTTTCTACTATCGTAGAAGTTTTCGGAAGTTTCTGACTGGCACCTTTTCCCACACATCGTTCCTGTTTAAGGGTAATCAACATTCCTAAACATCTTACATTTCCATATTTCCACTTACCTGATTATACTTACCAGTCTCTTTCTCTTTCAAGACGAACGTCCTCCGGACTTCACCTGAATCTCCGCCTGCAATTGAAGACATCTTTCCCGCAACCTTCGGTACAGGGTTTTCTTCCCCAGAGGGTTTCCCTGGGGCTTCTTCTCCTACCTGGTTTATCTGGGAGGGGGAAGAGGTACTTGGGAGGCTTTCGCTTTCATCTCCCCGCTTGGAACAAGGAGAGTCTTCCCCTGCTGGAAGGTGTCAGTCACAGGACAGGAAGAGAGGTAACGGTGAGTCCTTGGGGTAACCTGCCAGTTGTTAAAATTGTAATGATTATTATGACAGTTAGCAACGCCCAAAAATATCATTGTTTTCGAAATTTAACCTGAGTTATCAGGAATTCTGAGCAGGTTATCTCAGGGGTTCAGGGTTACAAGGAATATGGACGCAGCCCAACAACAGCAATTAGTTACTGCTGTACAAGCATTGACGGCTGAAGTGCAGGCTTTAAAACAGGAGAATGCCTATCTCCGACAACAGGTAGGCAGAGTCCCTAGTTGTTCTGAGATACCTCCTGGCCCAATTCCGGGGGGTTTATACGATGGTAATCCTCATAAACTCAAGGCCTTTATTGAGGCTTGTACCGTTCAGTTTTCATTCAAGACAGCCTTTTTTCAAAGTGACCGTGATAAAGTAGGACACATGATTGCAAATTTAACAGGTCCCGCTTTCGCATGGGCCACGCCTCTTGTTACTACAAATAATGCCTTGCTAGATTCTTACCCCGCCTTTTTGAACAGTCTTAGAGCCATGTTTAGCCGTCAAGAAATCACGGTTTCAGCCCAAGAACAGTTATTGGATTTCAAACAAGCATCCCAAGATCTGTTGGCTTATATCACCAATTTCAAGCAGTTAGCAGCTGGCACGTCATGGGCTGACGATGCTCTGATCACTATATTCCGCAGGGGATTAAACGAGGAGTTAAAGGATGAGATCTCCCGAGTCCCCAGACCTCCAAATCTGGCAGAATTAATAACCATGGTCATGCAGATGGACTACCGATTACAAGAAAGATTAAAGGAACGACGTTGCGGCCGTCCCGTGAGACAACCTGTTACTTACTCTCCTAGTTTACGGAAATCTCAGACTGAAGAACCTATGCAGATAGGAACTACCAGAGGTCGTCTTACTCCAGAAGAGCGCAATAGACGTCGAGTCAAGGGGCTGTGTATGTATTGTGGTTCCAAGGAACACACCATTCAAGATTATCCTCTCATCCCAGTCAAAAGGCAGGGAAACGCCATTTCCCAACCGCAAGGGGAACCGCGGCTAGGGAATCAGTAACAGGTTCCTCATCCTCTATGATACCATCACAAGTAACAGAGATCCCCGATCTTACTATGCTGGCCTTGCAAGTCCAAATCAAATGGAGAGATTCTGATCCCATTCCGGTCACGGCCTTAATAGACTGTGGGGCCGCAGGGAATTTTGTTGATACCCTCTGGAAGACCACTCATAACATCCCGTGTTCAGTTAAGACCATGGCAATACCAGTTGAGTCGGTGGATGGTAGTCCGTTAACTTCAGGACCCATAAATGAACAAACAATACCCTTACGGATGAATATTTCCTCCCATCAAGAATCTATTGTCTTTGATGTAATCCGTACAGCACACTATCCAGTAATTTTAGGGTTACCCTGGCTTCGAGCCCATAATCCTTATATCAATTGGAAGGCGGGCACTGTCTTTCTGGGCTCTGAACATTGTTTGACGCACTCTCTTGGACGGAGCTGTTGGTTTTCGTCCTACTATCTCCATGTTGGAAAATACGGGCTCCATCTCTATGTTGAACCATATTCAAGAATTACCCCTCGAATACAGGCAATTTCAGACAGTATTTTCCGATTCAGAATATGCCGAGCTACCCCCACATCGGAGAGATGACTGTGCCTTGGAACTAGTCCCAGATGCACCGATTCCTTTCGGTCGCATGTATGTCCTATCAAAACGAGAACTTGAAGTCCTTAAGGAATATCTCCAAAAGAATCTTCGCAATGGACTTATTCAAGAATCCACCTCGCCAGCTGGAGCTTCCTTATTCTTCATCCCCAAGAAAGAATCCACGGAACTCAGACCGTGTATAGATTTCCGGGGCTTGAATAAGATCACAATCCCTGATCGCTATCCTATGCCTCTCATACCAGATATACTCGAAGCCGTTAAAGGAGCTACCATCTTCACAAAACTAGATCTCCGCAGGGCTTACCATCTCATCCGTATACGAGCTGGCGATGAGTGGAAGACGGCGTTCCGTACTCCTTTGGGACATTATGAATATAAAGTAATGCCTTTCGGTCTGTCCAACGCCCCGCTGTCTTCCAACGCTTTATGGACCACATATTTTCAGACATTCTTCTTCACACAGTTATTGTCTACTTAGATGATATTCTGGTTTTCTCTACATCCCCATCGGATCACTGTCAGCATGTGAAGGAAGTCCTACGGAGACTGTTTAACAATCATCTCTATTGCAAACTAGAGAAATGTGAGTTTCACAGGAACCAGGTTGCCTATCTAGGATACATAATTTCTGCAAATGGGGTAGCCATGGACCCTAAGAAAGTTTCAGCTATTACTGACTGGCCTATACCGATGTGCATCAAAGATCTGCAGAGATTTCTGGGCTTTACAAATTTTTATAGACGTTTCATCCCACATTATTCTCAAGAAATTCTCCCACTGACGGCTCTTCTTAAAAAGAATGTATGGTTCTTTTGGTAGGAGGAGGCACAACTAGCATTTGAGGGATTGAAGCAACATTTCCTCACAGGACCCATCCTGATTACTCCAGATCAAGCCAAGAGATTCATTATTGAATCTGACGCGTCTCATCAGGCAATTGGGGCTGTTCTGCTTCAAGAAAATGATCAAGGAATAGAATGTCCTATAGCCTATCTTTCTAAGACACTGTCTCCCTCTGAAATAAATTATTCAGTGCTTGAAAAGGAACTGCTGGCTATAAAAAGGGCATTTGAAGAGTGGAGACACCTGCTATTGGGGGCAAGACACCCAGTTGAGGTCCGAACAGATCACAGTAATTTAGCGTCTTACAATATTCTCAGACCCGAAATAGCCGACAGGCACGTTGGGCACACTTCTTTTCACCGTATGAGATTGTATTCACCTTTATTCCTGGAAGAGCCAATCTCAAGGCAGAGGCTTTGTCTAGAAAGGATTATAACTCCTCTACGCCCTTGCGAACAGAGCCTCTGTTTCCCAGAGCCACATTCGTGCAGGTAGTTACCACATTTCTTCAAAACGTGGCTAACTCAACTTTGCAATTTATCCAGTTGAATCCAAGATTTCTGGCAACCTGGAAACTTACCTTGGTCCACGGATGTGCTTATAATAACAAAAAGCTCTTCCTCCCTTCAAGTGAACTACGAAGAACGGTTCTGAATCTTTGTCACGACTCTTACCTAGCTGGTCACAGAGGTGTGGCTAATACTAAAGAATTGATCCAGCGTAATTTCTGGTGGCCGGAAATGACTCGAGACATCACAGATTATATTTCCGCTTGTGCCATCTGCTTGCAATCTAAATGCCCGCGATCTGCCCCTTCAGGTCTCCTCTCAGTAATGCCAGTTCCTAACCGTCCTTGGCAAATGATTTCAACAGATTTTATTGTAGATCTGCCAATCTCGGACGGTTGCACAGTAATCATGGTAACAATCGATTACTTTACAAAATTGGCACATTTTGTTCCACTTCCGCGGATTCCTACCGCATCCCAGATGGCAAGGATTTTTCTTTCACAGATTTTCTCTCTTCACGGACTTCCTGAGACCATCGTTTCTGATCGAGGTTCACAATATACGTCTCGATATTGGCAGCAAGTATGCAAGAGTTTGCATATCTCCCGAGCATTGAGTTCAGGATTCCATCCACAGATGAATGGTCAGACAGAACATCTAAATCAGACCCTGGAGGGTTATTTGCGTTGTTACATCTCTTCCTCGCAAGACAACTGGTGTTCCTTGTTACCTTTGGCAGAATTTGCATATAATAACTCTCGACACTCAGCCTTGGGGTTCAGCCCTTTCTTTTGCTCCTACGGATATCACCCTCAGTGTTTTCCCAGCAGTCCAATCTCCGCATCTAGGTTTCCCGATGTGGACGATCTCATCAATGCTATTCAGATGGGACATCGATCAGCCAGGACCTCTCTTCTGGAAGCCCAGGCCCGTGTCAAACGCTCTGCTGATAGACATCGCACTCCAGCTCCGAGATTGGTGCCAGGAGATTTAGTTTGGTTGGCTTCCCGATTTTTGCCTCGTCATCTGGTGCCGTCCAAATTGTCCCCGAGATACTTCGGTCCCTTTCCCGTTTTGCAACGAATGGGGTCGTCTGCTTACAAGCTCAAGCTCCCTCCGTCTTGGTCCAGGATTCATCCTGTTTTCCATGTGTCGCAATTGAAGAAGGACGTGGTGGATCGTTTTTCGCGAGTACGGATGGGTGCACCCCCTCCTGTCATCACCCCGATGGGTCCCGAATATGAAGTGGCTGGTATTTGCGATTCTCGTCTTTTTCGGGGACGTCTGCAGTTCTTGATTGACTGGAAAGGGTATTCTCCGGCTGATCGCTCATGGGAACCTGCATCGGCTGTTCATGCTCCGGCTCTGGTCCGCCGATTTTTTCGATCCCATCCGAATAAACCGGGTGGCCCGGGGCATTTGAGGGGGCATACTGTCACGCCCCTTCGAAGGTGGTGGTCCTTGTGGCATCGATGGACTTTAGGACGGTGAATGTCAGCCGTTTTTACTAGCAAGATGGCCGCCGTAACTAGAGATGCGGGTCTAGCCTCTGCACGACTCGGTATCCAGGAAGTGCTGTCTCCCTGCCCGAGTGTAGGTATATCTGTTCCTGTGATCAGCACACAAATGCGTTGCTACTCTGCTTCAACAACGCTACGTAAGTTCGCATCTAGGTATCCTGATACGGCTTGCTAAACACTAACCTTTCAGCCTTCTAAACTTTCTTGCTCTGTCTCAATTTCAGTGCATTCCTCACCGCCTCTCTGTTTCCTGATTCCACGGACTCCATCTCTTTCTCTCCCAAGTTTGCCCACCGGTCTCGTTCCGGAGCGCGGTAAGCTTCATTCGGGATTCTCCGGCATATTGAATTCCCGTTTCTCTACCTTCCCCAACTCACTATTCTATCTTCCTTCGCATAGTTACAGGCTTATGGCACACCGGTATTGCGACCGCCCGTGCAAAACTCTGCACTATCAAAACAACTCCTAGCTCCTCCCTTCTTGCCTCTCAGGTAAAGAATTCCCCGTGGCTTTCCCCTATCCAATCTAGTTATCTTACCAGTTCTAATCAAAACCTTTTCTACTATCGTAGAAGTTTTCAGAAGTTTCTGACTGGCACCTTTTCCCACACATCGTTCCTGTTTAAGGGGAATCAACATTCCTAAACATCTTACATTTCCATATTTCCACTTACCTGATTATACTTACCAGTCTCTTTCTCTTTCAAGACGAACGTCCTCCGGACTTCACCTGAATCTCCGCCTGCAATTGAAGACATCTTTCCCGCAACCTTCGGTACAGGGTTTTCTTCCCCAGAGGGTTTCCCTGGGGCTTCTTCTCCTACCTGGTTTATCTGGGAGGGGGAAGAGGTACTTGGGAGGCTTTCGCTTTCATCTCCCCGCTTGGAACAAGGAGAGTCTTCCCCTGCTGGAAGGTGTCAGTCACAGGACAGGAAGAGAGGTAACGGTGAGTCCTTGGGGTAACCTGCCAGTTGTTAAAATTGTAATGATTATTATGACATCCACCCGCACAATTAGTACAAGTAAGGCCGTGCCAAGATATGCCTCAGAAAGGTATCTACAGGTGATCTTACCATAAGATACCACTTCACTCTAAAGTGAGGGCTCCAGTCAACCAGACAAGCACCCTGAAGGGTATTGAGCCTATCCCCAGGATTAACACACTGCATTGAAAGACCACTAACATAATACCAGAAAATAAAAGAAATGTTAACAACATAAAATTATTCAAACACTTCCCAAACACATTCACTCTTCAACCTGCTTAGTCCCTTCTAATCGCACAAATACATTTCTTGTCCTACCTAAAAACCCTTTTTCCTTTTTCACCTATTACACCCCACTTGGTTTGCCTGACAAAAATGCACTTATGTGGACATCAAAACCTCAAAGCGCTTCAAACAGGTGCTCGCCCAATCAGTTCAGCTTCACAGCTGGGCTGTGGAACTTCCACCTCATGGGGCCATGCAGGCCTCATGGTGCCTGAAACCGCTTCTATTACGTGCATGAGCTGGTCCCTGCAGTGAAGGACCACAGTCAAGCTGGACAAACAGGAGACACACAATAATTTTGGAGAGCCTAAGTCTCCTACCTGGCTGGCCAAATTGTAGGTGTGGACCTTTACCTCTGCCCCATTACCCAAATTAGGCCCACCTCTAAAATTAGTAAGTGTACCTTTTTTCCATAAAACAAGTTTATTGTACAACGGCCGGGAGGGGGCTTAGATGACATCTAAGAATCTAACTAACCCTGGTCTCTCTGAACCACATAAAGAACACACCTTATACACAATTTGCAACAGTTAATACACTCCCCCAAATAGCGTTACAAAGTCACCCCCCCCAAGCATGATTGGTTGTCCTGTACAGAGAACCCTACAACCCACACAGTTCATTGGACATGGTCCTTATAACACAATCCCCTAAAAAGTGTAATTACAAGGTTTACATTTTCAACACACCCCTTCCCAATTACCTCTCAATATTTGGTGGCTGTCTTGCCTCTTAGTTACACAACAAGAGAATTCCTATCAATGACACGCACAGACTTACCCCAAAAATACCTAAGCACATGAAGACGAGAGAAAGACAAGTAGATTCCCTTTTGACCTATTCATCTTTGCTAATTACATTGCCCAGACCTGTCCGGTCTCCAATTTTTATGACTGCTACGTAGCTGACCATTTTCTATTCACATGAGTTCTGCCCACTCTCTGACAACACAACACAATCGCTCTCCTAAAATATATTACTACTGGTCTCTGCAAGTGCCCCTGGAGAAGCCACCTGCTTCAACCCCATTAATTCACAAAATGCCTATCTCTTACAACAATGAGCTCTCCAATTCACCAGAGATCATATCTTCCCTTGCCCTCCAGCATATGAGCCATCTGCAGACTAACCGCAGCTACCCCATTGATGAACTTGAAACTCCTGTTCCCCAACTGCTGACAAAGCCTTTGCAAACCTTTGTCAAGATGGCAAAAACACCCTTCTGATTAATCCACAACGCGGAAACCCATGATACACAGAGCAATCCCACCTCATATATTTAATATCTTTTACTAAATTTGAAAAACACTTCCCATACATGTTTACCATTATGTGTGCCTTTTATAATTGTTATGATCCATCATGAATGCCATTTATACAGCTAAACTCCATGTGCACATATTGATCGCCTTCTTTACCTTAGTGGGGAGGGGCCCTCTGTGCAACAATGTTTAATTGTTATGGTTCTGCACGTGTGCAAATCTACAAGTATATCGCCTTAAAACAAAATAACACAAAGTAACCTAAATGTAACACTTATCCCATTTACGAAAGTGACAAGAATGACGATGATGATGTGTCCACCATTGGTCAGTGGTACATGGGTTTGAACTTTTCCAATTTCTCGAAAAGATGGAGGAGCCGAAGATGACCCTATGGTTTTTGGCCTGAAGGGAAGGTGAGTGGAGAGGGCCCAGAGAAGGCAGTCAGAGGGTAGGAGGGAAATAGGCCACATGTGTCCCAATAAGAAGGATATCCACCTTACTGGCATTATGACAGAGCTCATGGCCACACACAGTGCTTGGACAGCAGTCAGACAGTCAGGGGATGATAGAGGAGGAGGAGAAGGTAGTAGAGGGAAGTTTGAAGGAAAGCTGTGTGTCAGCATAGCACTGGAAATGAAGAGAGAAGGGAGAGAAAAAGTGAGCGAGAGGGGCAAGATAGAAATTGAACAGACATGGTGAAAGGATAGAGCCTTGGGGGACACCACAGGTGGAGATTGAGGTGGTGGATGAGAAGGGGCCTAGCTGAAACTCAGAGGGATGATTAGTGAGGAAGGTGGTCTGCCAATCCAAGCCTGGTCCGTGATGCTGAGTTTTATAAGGATAGAATGGTTAACTGTGTCAAAGGCAGAAAAGAGATCGAGGAGGATGAGGACAGGTGGAGAGTTAGAGTCAAGGTTTGTGAGCATGTCTTCAGGGGTGTTCAGGACAGCAGTTTCCATGCCTCTGGATACCCAGAATCCAGATTGGTGGTCATGGAGATAAACAATGAGTTCAGTATGAAGGCTCTGTTGGAGGAGGACCAATTTCTCCAGTAGTTTACCCAGGAATTGGGTGGTGGAAATGGGGCGATAGTTAGCCGGGCAGGAAGGGTCAGCAGACAGGTTTTTTAGAAGCAGGTGCACAAGGGAGTGCTCGGGGGCCAGATGGAAAAGGCCAGTGGCAAAGGAGTGGTTACAGAAATCGGCAAAGGATGGGGAGTAAGAGGATATGTTGTCCTTAATGGTTCAAAAAGAGCAGTGGATCACCTGTTTGGAAAAGACCTTCATAGAGCTGACAATTTTTTGCAAGCTCATTGGGTGCTATGGGCAGAAGGTAGGAGAGTGTTGGGTGGTGGAGGGAGGGGAGCTATGGCAGGCTTGAGAGTATGGGTAGTGGGGGTGTGGGTGAAGGAGAGTGAGGACAGGATGTCCTGAATTTTAGATGAGAAGTGGGAGGCCAAAGCAGAGCAGAGAGCCTGGGAAGTAGGGAGAGCGGTGGAAACTGCAATTGGATTGGTGAGTTCTGTGCAGATTTTGAAAAGTTCAGCCGTGTTGTTAGTTGAAGCAGAGATGCAGGCTTGGATGTGGGCCCACTTCTTGGAGTGGCTAGAAGAGCGATATTGCCTTTGGAGTAGGAGACAAGCCAGTTTGTCTGAGGGTGAACCCGAGGTCTGCCACTTCCGTTCAGCAACTCTGCACTTTCATTTCAGGGATGCTAGATCGAAGCCATATCAGCTGTTGCACTTGGTGGCAGTTATCAGGCTGATCCTCATGACATGGACAAGGATATTGAGTGTGTTATTGATAGATAGGTGCTGGTTAAAAAGCACAGAGTCAGAGGGAACACTGGAAGCAAGGGTCGGGGGGATGAAGGTAGAGGCAAAAGCTGCAACTGACACTTGCTTCATCGGTCGAACAGTGGTAACGGAGACTGGCAGTTTTGGAGGCAGCTCAGATAGAGGGCTGAGGGGCCCTAAGTGGGAGGAGAGAGTGGTCAGACCAGGAAAATGGGGTGGATACCAGGTTAGAGAGTGTGATGTCTCCATAGCTGAAGGCATCAAGTGTGTGTCTAGCCGATTGGGTCGGACCGGATGGGAGAATAGTGAGGGATCAGGAGTCGCATACGTCTTGGAGATGAGAGGTGGCTGGATCAGGTGAGTCGAGATGGATGTTGAAGTCTCTAAGGAGAAGGAGTTTAGGAGAAGAGGTCAAGAGGGAGGAGGTCAGGTCAGCCCATTCAGAGAGGAAGTGAGAGATAGGACCGGGGGCCTGTACATAGTAGCAAAGGTGAGTGAGGAAGTGGGAGCGACCCTGAGTCTACAAAAGAGGCATTCAAAGGAGGAGTAGGATTGAGTGGGTGTGATAGAAGCAGGGACCCATTCAGGGAATATCGGGGCCACTCCACCTCCAGGCCGGTTGGGTCTGGGTTTGGAGATGAATTTGTAGCCCTCAAGAAGGAGAGTGTCGAGCTGGCCTTGAACCACATCTTGGTAAGGGTGATGATGTCGAGGTCAAGGTCTTCAAGAAGGCAGAGCAGGCATTCAGGGTAGCTAAGTGAAGCTGGGTAATAACTTTAAAGGTTTTCTGAGGGGGAGTACAGGGATGTGGTACTCCCATCAGTGGTGGTGGAGGGGAGGAGAAAAGAGGAGTGGTGGGAGAAGGAAGAAAGTTAATGAGAGCGGGCATGCATTCATCTAGGTGGAAGAGAGTCATTTGAGAGACTTGGGCCATAATAAAGCCATTGTGATAGACATTATTGATGCACCTAGAGGATGAGAAGTTTGCCAGGAGAACTTCCCATCTAGCGCCAACATTAATGGGTGAGGAGGAGAAAGGGGAGAGAGTGGAAACCAGGTGGAGAGTCCAAAGATCCTGGGAGGGAACAGTAAAGAGGATGTCAGTGACAGTCTGCCTGGAAGTAGCATTGACAAAGGTGTCAGCAATAGGTTGTCCTCGATTAAACGTTTCCTTCCAAACTTCATGAGAGAGATAGGATAGGTGATAGAATAGCAGTTAGAAGAGATACGGGAGATTGTGATTGCCATATAAGTGGTGGGGGTAAAGGAAAAGAAACAGACGAGGGAGCTGCACAGTGCACAAATTAACTCACCAGGTGGCCTAGCAGCAATAAGGCACAGGTGGAGGTGGTGCTTGTACAAGATGTCTAAAATCAACTTTTGGGCTAAACACTAAAATGCAGCAGAAAAGCGAACAGTACACACGTTTACAAGAAGATCTAGATTTGACTTTTGGCCTTAGCACTAAAATGCAGCAAAAAGCAAACCATACACAAGTTTACAGGCACATCTAGAATTGACTTTTGGAATAAACACTAAAATGCAGAAAAAAGCATACAGTACACAAGTTTACAGGCACATCTAGATGAAACTTTTGGGCAAAATACTAAAATGCAGCAAGAACAAGCACTGTGCAGATTTAAAATATAACAAGGGACAGGTTACAGTGGGTGCAGAGCAGAGACTACAAGTAATGAAAGGCTTCATGAGTCTGAGGGTGAGTGGGGACAGTTGAAAGGTGGCAGGGGCGGAGGGCCCATGAAGTGTGGGGGTTGTGCCTGTCATAGGAATAGACTGCCAGCCTGCACTGAAGTCAAGGAGGTCAGGGAACAGGCAGGCAGAGGCAGCGAGATAGGGGTGACAGGCGTAGGGCTGAGCAGAAAGGGGGCAGAGAGCAAGCTGTGTCATAATGCAGGCCTGCTTTGTGTTCATGAGGGGTGTTGCAGGGTTGCTGGATGTGATAGTTCAATCAGAACGACTGATTACTTGTGCAAGTGCCGGAAAGGACAAAGCAAAACAAAACAGCTTGGGAAGGGATCATGATACATATAGGAAGCAGGAGTATCGTAAGGGTTATGGATGTGACATATACATCAATTAAGATAATCTTCAGAGGGGCATCCAGTAGGCAGTCTGTTAGGAAACATGCGAGCAAATAATGATATAATTGAACAAACATTCAAGTCATTGTAAAGGCCACCGTATTCTTTTTTTTTTTATTTGATGAACCATTAGAAAGCCATTGCGTTGCAAAAATACAATAAATGGGCGCCAACTTGATAGGTATTAGACATTTTCCCTTTATTAATAGATTCAATATTATCCATAGCTAAGGAGAACCAGACCCTGATCCACCAATCTCAGATGTCTGGGGAAGAACTCCCTTTCCAGTTATGTGCCAGTGTCACTCGAGTCACCACCAGGAGGTGAGAGATTAGCTTGATGGTCTTACTTTAGAGACTATATGTTCCCGCAGAGGCCTCATTCCCGAGCAGAATAATTAAGGGATCCAAGGGCAGATCCGCTGCTGTAATGCTTTGAATATGGTATAGTATTTTCTTTCAATATTGCTGAATCAGATGACAGGACCACCAAATATGAAAGAAGGATCCAAAAGACTGCACACATCGCCAACATGTCAGGGGTATATTTGGGTGCATGTGAGGGAGACACCAACGGCCAAAAAGCTTATATCTGTTTTTCCTCAACTGTACACATTTGGACAATTCTGAAGCTCTGGTTCAGATGTTAAACCATGCCAGATCATCAATCTGATTGCCAATATCTGATTCCCATTTAGCCATATAGTTGTCCAAAGTGTCCCCTGATGAGAATCCCATTAAGAGTGGAAATCCTCTGAGGGGCGGGGGTTACCCAGAAACAGATCTTCCAGACTGGTGGTCTCTCTGTTCCCAACCCTTGGCATTTTGGGCCTAGCAGGCCAATTCCTGTGCTCTAGCACCTTGAAGCATGTTTTGTGCTAGATGGAATTACAAATAAAGATCTCAGACCAAATAACTGGACAAACTCAAGGAATATGGCAAAGTACTACTTTATTCTCATTTAATAAAGCAGTGAGAACTGACAGGCATCGAACTGATGCATGCTGTGAGAAATCTGAAGGCGTCTCCCTAGCTAGTCCCCGGGGATCTGTCATCCAGGTGGCCAGGACACGGTCATTGCTATTGGATCCAGTTCCTGGGGGTGGACCAGTGAGGGAGGATCACCTAGATGACGGGTCCTTGGGGAGTGGGAGTGGGACACAGAATGGCGAGAAGCAGTATCCCCCTTCTTCTTTCAACACATTTCCCTCATCCTACTGTGTAAATCATTCCAAAACAGTGACCCCCCCCCCTTTTTCCACACAAACACTTTCGCACAACAAGAAAGACAACAGGCTAACACGAGGGCCATTTAACTGACATGTTCCAATACCAGGGTCAGGCAAAGTCAGACAATAGACCAAAATCATGCACACCTGACAACCATTTCCCTTCACACAGGGATAAAAAGTGGGGCACAAGAGCACAATACGAGCAAGGCAGTCTGCATGAGTTAAGAGCAAGGTCAGCACGGCAGTTCAAGAGGAGGAGAAATACGGCGCAGACTGAGGGGGTGACAAGGAGAGAAGTGACCTTGCCCTATCTGAGGCAGGACTGTGAAACCTCTGCAAACTGAAACATAAGACCGCAAACAAAGGTCAGCATGTGTTTCAGCAGATGTCTACGGTACGCGAGACCCTCCTCCACTGATAACCAAGCCGCAGAAGTCATTGGTCTCGGTGGTAGCAACCTTGACTCCAAGGATAAAGAAAGGCAAGCGGTTCATCGAAGCCGGTCAGTCGAGGGAGAATCAATAAGAAACAGAACTGTGTTCAACAAAAAGTAGCCAATGGCCAAATTGAACTTTAAGACGTAAAAGAGGGGGGTAATCAGCACCAGAGGAGGTCCGCACCACGTGGGTGCTTATGCACAAAACTCTGGGTGATTACCCGATGGTAGAAAGACTACCGTAACCGGAAGCCCTTGGGAAGAGGCGAAAAGAGGTAAAAGTGGTCCTACAGAGGTCTTGTAAAATCCTCTGTCCTGTCGAAAGTCTTTGACCGGCAGATGAGTGCAAAAGCTAAGGGAAGCGAATCCCGCATTGTGAAAAGTTAATACATTAACCGTATATCGGAAAAGTTGGTGAGAGTGAACAAGGCAGAGGGAAACCGACAATGAGGGGCAAAGCCTGAAAGCCTGTTGAAAAAGACATTAAGATTTGTGAAAGCAAGAAGTATTGTAAGACAAGAGGAAGGGAGATGCCCCCATGGTCATTTGGGGATTGAGCCCAACTGAGGGAGATCCAGGGGTGGAAACTATCACCCAAAGTTCACTGAGAAGGGAACTGTCTTGTGAATTTTTTTAATACAATTACTGAGGGGTTTGCGCCCAGAAGAGGGGGACCCAGGAGTGGGTGTCGCCCAAAGTATATGTGAAGCAGACCTTTGTGTTTGTTTGTTGTGGAAAACATCAGGCCCTCGAGGGAAAAATACTTTTATTGAAAAGAGACGTTACCATTGAAAAACTTGATATCTGGAACGGAACTGTAGGCTGGTGCTGAGAAAACTCGAGTGTGTGCTGTGCCAGCTGGAACGTAACTGTCAGCTCATGCTGGGAAAGCTTCAGCGTGTGCTGTGCTCCAAAGTCCCACCTTGTCCCGTGCCAAAAAAATGGGCAAGGGAGACCTCAAGGCAATCACATACTGACTTACTATTTGAACACTGTATGTTTCATTTTGATGCCCTATCCCACATTGTTTCTCTAATTAGTTGTAAGGAATTGGTAATAGGTATTTCTTAGTATAGGCCCTATTATTTTGACATGATTCCACTAGGACCGTCTTTTTTTTCCTGTGATGGTTGATGCTTGCTCACATCTTAGATTTAGGTTTAGGT
Organism: Ambystoma mexicanum; assembly: GCF_040938575.1. Classification (NCBI taxonomy): domain Eukaryota; kingdom Metazoa; phylum Chordata; class Amphibia; order Caudata; family Ambystomatidae; genus Ambystoma; species Ambystoma mexicanum. The sequence continues at coordinate 168,397,835 of NC_090924.1, forward strand.
TAGGCATTTTTCCACCCTGCATTTATATTTCAATAAGCACCCTGGAACTGTGATCGCTTGTGTCTGTCTTTACTGTTGCCACCATGAGTTCCTTACAATGCACACTCACACATTAACTTGACTACACAAAGGTCTTATATCCCAATATGCATCATCGATGATGTCACCCTACATGGCAAATCATAAAACCTATTGAAGAGAGGGATTGGTTAGGGGAACATATATACATATGTACTATCTAAGTACTAACAATATTACTGGATGCCCCTTATCTGGTGGACACACCTTAAACTACCTCTAAATACGTTTATTACAGATTATAGCTAACATAATAGCGGCAGATTGGTCTATACAACATTGACATTGGCAACAGGTTTCCCCTTAGATCCACTGATTGGTTGGCATACTATCCCAACTATGGATTTTCAGCTCTCTAGCAGAACATACATGAAAAGAAACCTAGGTGCTTTGAATTACATCAGATTATTACCTGTTCTCCCTATTAATCCATCATCCCTCATTGGTCGTCCATAAGCGAAATTCTTCCATCGGTAGTTGACTTTGTAGCCTGCTCACTGTCTTGGGACATTTGAGGGAGTGTGAGCACACAACTATCTTCATCTGAGGCTCTAATGAATGGCCCTTGTCCTTGACTTCAGAGTCACATGTGAAGAGACCATGAATGTGTCAATTTCAGCCACTAATGTACTGCTATTTGATTAAATTATGCAGGGTGCTGTTACTTCTCTTAGCCTCTAGGGACTTGCACACTCTATCTTGCACAAACTTCATAAACTTTTAATTGTCCAGTAATTTGGCTGTTGCAGATGTTTACTTCTTTCTTAATCTAAGAGGAATGTCTCACATTCAGAGCGTATCCGTGTAACTCCCCTTGTGACTTGCAATTATTCCTTAAAATAGTATCCTTGATCCTAGGCCAACCTCGACTCATCACTGTTTTGCACATTAACTGTATTGGCACGACTCCTGATTGTGCAGCCTTGGGCTTTCTCTGTGGTAGCTAGGTTGAATTCAGTGATACTTTAAGGGCATCCTGGCACTTCCCTGATCTGTCCAGGCAAAATAAGGTTAACACAAAAACTGGTGATCAGAGCAAGCCCAAATATATTATGTCCCAAAAGGATTTTTTAATGTGTTTACCTAATTTAATATAGTAAACCTCACAATTCAATTCAAGAGCATAAAACAAGACATTCAAATTCAGTTATTGAGCGAAGTGTAACACAGGAAAAACAATATACATCAACAATATGGTGCACACATAGACAAATTAAAGTGCAAACTGCAAAAATGTGTTTATAAAAATGCAGTGTGGTCCTTTTACATTTTCTTGGGACCACAAATCATTGTTTCTGCTGGATGTATCAGCTTGGTGAGCAGTATGAACAATCAATACTGTATGAAAATGTGGTTGTCGACACAACTGTGTTTTGGCCACAGGGAGCGGTTGAAATGTGCTATTGAAGTGGGAGAATGGGACAAAAGACTCCCCCCAATCTCCTCGCGCCCCTGGCCTAGAGAATCGCGACCCAGACACCCGCCACGAGATGAATTTGCCTATCTACCAGATGACCAAATACCCTGGTACAGGAACATACGGATGTGCCCATCAGCCTGCCCACCAGCCTGCCCTGCTCAAGCCGACACCTGCGGCATGGATGAACTCGACTAAACCTTTCAACAGTAAATAAACACATCGTTAGAGATGCCATGACGACCTAGCCAACTGTCAGAACACCCGTGCAACCATGCACACTGGACACCCCCACACCAATCCACACGAAGAAAATATTCAGTGCTATGACGTAGGTGACGGACACACCCACTGACGCGCATCTTTATTATTTTTCACATAGGTTTTCCATAATGCAGAAACGCAAGACGCACAAAGCACTCATCTAAAATGCTTGCTGACGCTTCTCCTAACCCTTGCATTGTGATGAAAATACAACGAAGACATGATACTGCCTATGACGCACTGTGATACTGCAACTCAAAGTGCCGTGCATTAAACATCCCCACCTATGCACCAGGCCCAAGTAGGCCGCAAGCAAGAGCCTCCACGAACATTGAACGAGCAAGAGTACAATTGCTGACCCTGCAGAACGAGCCCAGTGAGAACTGACAGCCACGGGAGCGATGTTGCAACTCGCATGCCACCAGCCGACCCCAAGGTCGCACCTGCAAGCTAAGCCAGACACACAGTGGAAAATACAACTCTAAATGTGCAGAATTCTGCCTCAACCACGGTCTCTCCTCACGTGACCAAGCCAAACCTAACAGGGTGCCAGACCCAGGAGGGAGAAGTCGCCTGGGTCCCACGTTTGAGACACAGGCTGCAACAATGAAATGACCCAATGGACACCTACAGCGATGGGAATAGTCTGCTCTCAGGCATATGAGCAAATCCACGCATTGTCTGCACAAACACATAGTTACATATTGTTGCAAATGACAGGTACACCGCGAGCTGGGAACAACGATGGTCCCAGGCTGGGGGGCTCGCGAGTGGACCAATCCGAACATGGGGCACTCATCACTGACGCCATTAACCTTAGCCATTCATTAGGGGTCTTTGTGTAACAATTTTCAAGTATCTAATAGAAGGGACAACCCAAGTATACCGCCTGACTGACCCTTAACCACTAACAGCGTTCTCTATACGTATGCTATACTAACCCTACAGCTCGAGGAACCAATCCAGAGTGGCGATAGGTTTTTTGCTAACTTTCCCAGGTGACGCAAGTAGCGCGTCATACTGAGGCAAAAAAGGGCCTGCGAGCCCCACGAATTTCGAGAGTCAGGACGGACGCGTACGATCCTAGACCCATCCCTGCCATTATCCAATAAACAGCAGTAACACCTTGCTTCTTGTGTGTGTCTCATACTCATTTTTGGGATACGCGGGAGGAGTTGGGGCCTCCCAGCCCGGAGGTCCACGGTAGGCCCAGCCGACCCCGGGAGAAACCCCCCGACAAGTTGGAGGCACCGCTGAGATCTGTTTAAGATCTGCCTTTCTATTTTATTTTTCCGAGTGCTCTCGTTGCGGGGAGGCCCGGCGGCGCGGCCCCCTCTGCCGCTGCCCCCTTTTTGAGGACTACAGGACCATCGCGGAACTGCGAGAAGACCGGACAGCGCAATCCGGATATTGGCCTTCGGGAGCCGGTTGAGAAGTATCCCGCCCGCGGTTGGCGAGTGTCCAGACGTGGTCTAGACGAGGGGAGGTGGCGAGCCGCTTGGAGGGGTGCACGCAGTCGAGCGGCCCCGCATCAAGAGAACTTGGTGAGTATGCCACGCCCAACAAGCAATGTGAAATTGTGAGGGAGGGGGGAGGAATAGAATACGGGAGGTGGGAGGTGTTACCAAGGTACGCGGCAAAGGTTTGATAAATTAGTATTGACGGTTAAGTGAATGGTAGCTGGACAAGTGCGAGAGCAGTCCGCTACGTTACGAAGAAGGGTGGGCGGAGCACGAAAACATCACGTGCGGCCACTCGTAGACACTGATTGGTCTAGGTCGCGACCACCTGTAAGGGTGTGTGTGTGTGCGGTTTCCTACGAATTGGCGATTATTGATCAATGAGTAGATGAGGATCCCTATTGATCGAGCAGAAAACTCGATAGATAGATGACGTTTCCCTGTAGGCGGTAGCTAGCTGGTTGCCTAATACGGAAGATAATTGGCTGGTTAAGCCCTCCTGTCGAGGGGCGTATCACACGCGAGGCGACGCAGCGTGCGCAGTCTGATTATATTGTTGATTACCTTGTTCCAGGCGTGACAAGAGGAAAGCTGTGGGGTTAACAGGGATAGATGGCAAACTTATTTCAAACTTTTAAAACATGAAAAGAACTTACCGGTAGTTTTGGAAGAGGTCGGTGACGTCACCAGTAGGGCTTTCATAGGATACCTCGAGCACAAGGCATTGTTGGAGAGTGGTGGGGAAGAGAATAATGGTAAGGGAGTGGATACGGAGATAAACAGTAACTATTATATCGGGGCAAGGTGAAGAGAGGGACGTGGCCGCGCACGGAGAACGCCGGCCACGACAAGTGAGGAAAGAGGAGGAGGGGTGAAATAAAGTGGGACGGCTGTATAAGCACGTCACACAGGGCACGCAGCCGCAGGGGGCTACGTGCGCCTCGGCCGTAGGGGGCCGTAACGGTGTTAGGTGAAAGAGGAAAAGAGAGAAAAGAATATATAAATGCAAATGCTATATTTTACTATTTTCTTTTAGCGGACGATCGCAAGTTCCCAAAATTACGGGGCCAGGTAAAACATCTGAAATTGTATAGCGTTCATTATTAGCAAGATAACCGCTACCATATCGAGGGAGATAACAACACAGTGCTACTATGTCATATGGGACAGGATCGGGAGGGTGGGGGAACACCCTCACTACCCCGCTACAGCATATATGTAAAACACTGTGACCCCATAGGGAGAAACTGATTAAATACAGCATAGAATGGTCACAGGGAACGGACAACAAAATAACGACACCATGGCCGCCTAATCGCAGTTTCGACCCATATGTCCAACACTCACTATTGACCCATCTACATAACACATACAAGGGGAAGAAATTGACACACCATGTGGAGGTGTTTAACTTATGGAGGATGTTCCAGGGGTCCCGACCAGGACCGAACGGAATGTTCACTGTTGGGGAAACAAAGGAGGAGAAGAAGGTTAAGGAGGAAGAACAGAATGGGGAAAAAGAGAGTGAAGGCACACAGTGCACGGGGAAAGGACAAGAGGGAGGAGAAAAGAGTAGCAGCCTAAACGAAAAAGAAATAAAAAAGGAACAGGGCGACGACATGCCCCTAGCGAAGGTAGTGAAAAAGAAGAAGGGGGGTTATATCCGTTAACGGAACTACAAGAAATGGTGAGAGAACAATTAAGGGCGGCTGAGGGGTATTCGAACCCAGCATACAGCCCACCACCATATACAGCTACAGGTGGCTACACGGGAGGGGAGCCGACAAGTACGGTAGGGTCAACTTATACGAAGATGCCCGCAGGGGAGGGGAAGACTAACGAAGAACAAATTGCAGCAATAGGACATGATGAGTGGGTAGCTGCACAGGTATTATTAAAATTGCGAGGTTCATTAACAGGAGAAGAGAAGGAGGTAGTAAGGAAAATGAACAAGGACAATGAGAGTAAGAGCGAGATGAAAGGGGAAGGGGGGAAAAGAAAGGAGGAAGAGCTTTTACGAGAAAAAGAAGAGATTTTGGAGGAACGATTAGCAGAATTAAGGAATGAACAAAATGCCCTGATCAAGCAGCTTAAGAGGGAGGAAAGAGAGAGAGCACGGGAAAGGAAAGAAAGTAAGAATGAGTTGGAAAAAATGAGGGAATGAACTGAAGAACGAAAGAAGGAAGCTGAAAGGGTAAAGGCAGCAGCAGAAAGGGTATCTCGAGCAGCACAGCGCGACAAGAAAAGAGAGGAAGAAGAGAAAGAAAAGGAAATGGAAATATGGAAGAGGAAAATACTATCAGAAACGACAAAGAAATACGAAGAAGGAAGGATGATAGAAAGCATATTAGAGCAGGAAAGAGAGAGATGGGAAAGGAAGAGAGAAGAGGAAAGGCTATTGGAAAAGATGAGTAGTGAAGTAATGGAGGAATTAATAAAGAAAAGAGAGGAAATAGGTAGAGAAATAGTAGAGAAAAAAGAAGGGGAACGAGAAGATAGGAGAGGGGAGAGTGAAGTAACGAGATATGCACGCAGAGACACAGAAGTAGCAACAACATCAGCACAAAGGGGAGCAATTGGTAAAGAAGAAACGGGAGGAACGGATTTAATAGATTTAAAAACAGTGACAATTCGGGGGAAAAAGACAGATTGGGGGTTGTCGCTCCTGGATGACTTTTGTAGCGAGGAAGAAGAAGGAATGGAGAGAGAAGGAAGAAATAGGGAAAGGGAAAGCTTAGATAAATTGTACATCACCCGGACTAACAGGGAATCACCATGGGCCTGCAGAAGAAAGGAAGAACTGGGGGGAAGTGAGGAGGAAGAGCAAGGAATGGCGGGAAGGCACACACGTGCTGCTACACCCTCATCATCCCGTCCAACATGCTCCACCACCCCGCACTCATCCCGTGCAACATGCCCACCTACACCGCACCCGCCCCTCACGAACACACACCCTACGCTGGCAGGCTTAGAGATCTCCCTGGACGCAGGCAGGAAGAACGAGTACACACGCCCACATCAATTAAAGGAAATGATAAAAGAAGGGGAAGAGATGGAGGAGAAACAGTTACGAGCAGGGGAAATATGGACATAACAGACGATGTAGAGGACACGGAAGAAGAGGAGGGGTATACGGACTCGACTCTGGGGAACCCAGGGGGTCAGACAGGACACAACCTAATGCCACTTTTGAAGAGGGGAGGGGTTAGACCACAATACGTCCCTTGGAAGCATGCAGACAAGGAAAATATAAAGTGCAGGCTCCCATCATTAAGTGGAGGTGCGGGGAAATGGATATATGAGATGGAAAAACACACCGCAGGACAGAAACTGGCAGTAGGAGACGTGAAGGGCCTACTAATATCAATATTGGGGGATGCAGCAGATGACATCTGGAAGAGAGCGGGCTTCCCCGGGGTCACAATAACAAACACATCACACGACCGGGCGCCATTCGCAAACTGCAGACATGCATTATGGCAAGCACTGAGGGTACAGTACCCAGACACATCAGACATAGGAGCAATTACATCACGCAAGATGCGTGAGAACGAAGATCCTGTTGATTATATCCAGGAAATTCAAGAGAAGTGGCGTATGGAAACTAGAGAGCAATGGGACAAGACACCAGCAATATTTTATCATATACTAATACAAGGGCTCCCGGAACCAGTGCAGAAACAATTGAAGAAAGTAGTGGGGATGGAAGCAAAGGCTTTGCCGGAAATACAACTGACGATAGTACATCATTGTAGGACATGGCAAGAAAAGATGAAACAAAAGGAAGAGGATAGGAAAGCGGAAGAGGCTAAATTAGTGCAGAAAAAACTTACTAAGTACACGATGGAAGGTGCACTAATAACTACACCTACAACAATGACACCAAACCCCACGCAAGTGGTGGCCGCACAAGATCCCTCCCAAATACAATCATCACAGATCATAGCACAACAGCTGCCACCACCCCCACCATACACGACTAACATGGGAGGAGGATACTCAACATAAGGAGCTGGATATTATAATTACAACAGGGGAAGGAGAGGAATGATGAGGGGGAGGGGATACGGCTATAACGCACAACAGCAAGGGGGAGGATTCAGAAGTTTCTACCCCACTGGGCAACCAGTATAGCAGGACAATTCAGGGAGTTTCCCATGGCAGACCAGGGAACCACCTGTATGTTGGATTTGTGGATTATTAGGACACATGTCACGCACATGTAGAATGAGACCCAGCACACCAGCATGGGGAGAACAGGACAACAAGGGCCTACAAGGGAACAGCAGGGTCACCAACAACAGCAGGCACAACCGGGCAATACGCAGCAACAGTTAGTAACACAACAACAGCCACAGACATATTCACTACCGCAAGAACAGGTAGCGATATCACAACAACCTCAAGTGCAGCAAGTACAGCAGCCCACTCAAATTCAGGACCATAAGGTAACCTCCACCAATACACAGCTACAGCAAACACAACTGGGAAGGGTGACGGTCCTGGGACACAACCCTTACACAGGAAGTGGTCAATCATTATACCCACAATAGGACAGCCCACAGGCGTCCTTGGTGTGTCCCATCCTGTCGGTAACACCTAATAGTGCGGAGGAACCACGCATAGAGGTAACGATAGGTGACAAAAGGTTACCATTCCTTGTTGACACTGGGGCATCCCGGTCTTGCATAAGGGAAGGTAAATTTAAGATGTCAGGTGAGGCCATGAACACCCAAGGATTCTCTGGGGCTAGGGGGTTGGTTTACTGATAACATCCCCTTATCGATAGGGGATTATGACATGTCCGTCCCGCATTTATATTCAAGGGACTCGCCAGTAAACATACTTGGGAGAGACATAATGAGCAGGTTGAATATGACAATCTCCTTCACGGAGGACGGCATAATTTGTTCCACTACTGGAATAAACATGCTCACTGCACGGCAAATTATGGAAGCATACTGTGGCCAGACAGTGATTAGGGCTGAGCCAGTAGATGGCGAACTGTTCCAGTATGGAACAGACATGGCATTCGCATGGATGCCAGGAATAGAAGGGAAGATCTGTAGGAGGCCAACTGTTCAGACCAGAAACACCAGCCAATGAACCAGAAGGAAAGGTGATTTCAGTGAGCATCGAGAGCATTATAGCAACTGCTGATTACATCGCAGTACATGCCCAAGACCGGGAAGGAAGAGCATGGAGGGCAGTGATAGCACTGACTGAGGGATGCAGGCTCACCCAGGTGTCAGACGAGGAGCTCTTTTCAGAAGACAAGGAAGAGGGTGAAATGGTATTTATGATGAGTGTAGATATATGGCTAAGAGTGACATACAAACAAGTGGCACAGAAAAATGCAATGGCACTTGAAGCACCCACATCTACCCGAGTTCCCTTTTTCGAGAATGATATGGCAAAAGTTCCAACATCATTGTGGACTACTAGTCCCTATGACGTGGGTTGCATAAAAAGTATCGGGGGAGTAAGAATAAAACTGAAAAAGGGTGCAATACTCCCTAGAGTGAAGCAATACCCACTATCAAAAGAGGCAGATGAGGGCATATATGAAACAATAACGGCCCTTATAAATAATGGCATATTGGTACCATCAGAATCACCATGCAACACGGCCGTGTATCCAGTGCGCAAAGCTAAAGGAGGGTCTTGGCGTTTCATCCAGGACCTCAGGCCCTTGAACAACATTGTAGAAGCAGAATACCCCATAGCAGCAAACCCGGCAACCATATTATGTGGAATTCCAGCAGAGGCATCACGATGTACAGTGATTGACCTCAAAAATGCCTTTTTCTCAATACCCCTGCATCCAGATTCACAAGATCTAACCAGCTTCACGTACAGAAACACAAAATGGAAACACACCAGGTTACCACAAGGGTACTGCCAGTCACCCTCAATTTTCAACAGAGTAATACAGATGGACTTGGGAAACATTGAATTGGAAAGTACAGTGTTGCAATATGTTGACGACATAATAATTTGCAGCACAAGTGAAAAAAGGTGCAGGGAGGACTCATTGAAAATGCTGACAATATTGGCTGAAAAGGGTTACAAGGTAGACAAAGAAAAATTACAGTACTGTCAGGAACAAGTATTATACATTGGTGAACTGATATCCCAACACGGAAGAAAGATTGCACCACAAAGAGCAAAGGCTATATCAAATACGCCATTACCACAAACAGTGAGGGAGCTGCAGCAGTTCCTGGGATTGTGCAACTACTGTAGAGCATGGGTATTTGATTACAGCTCATACATAGGACCCCTACTTGAAGCATTGAGAGAAGCAAACAAAGGGGAGAAAAAACTGGGGTGGACAATGGAAATGAAGGAAGCATTTGACGAATTGAAACACGCAATATCAACTACTCCGGTACTGGCCACCCCAGATTATGAACGACAGTTCTTTATCTTTTCACATTGCGACTCAGCAGTAATGAAAGCAGTATTGGCTCAAAAAACAAGCATGGGATACAAGCCAGTAGCATTTTACAGCAGTCACTTGGATCCTGTTATGTTAGGTCATTTCCCTTGCGAACAAGGCCTCGCCGCAGCTGCATTTGCGGTAGAGAAATCATCATCTATTACAATGGGGTGCCCGACCACACTATTTGTGGAGCATGCACTATTTGCAATATTGAACAAGCCTAAGACCACACTAACCATGCAGAGGGCGTCAGGTTATGAGATTATCTTATCTAGACCAGAACTATCTATTGTTAGATGCAGCACAGTTAATCCTGCAAGGTTTATAGCGGAAGTTATTGAGGAGGGTGACTATGCTCATGATTGTACGCAGACTACCGAAATGTACTCATGTACTAGAAAAGTTGAAGAGGATGCGCTAAATGGAGGAGAGCTCTTGTTCATTGATGGGTCATCAACAATAGACCAAAGTGATGGGATAAGGAGAACTGGGGCAGCAGTTGTAAAAATGACAGAGGAATTGGTGTGTGTGGCGGTGAAATGTGTACAGTTACCACAACATTATTCTGCTCAAGCAGCAGAATTAGTTGCACTGATCTTGGCGTTGCAGGAAAGCTTAGACAAAAGAGTTACTATATATTCTGATAGCGCATATGTCACGTCAACTGTCCACTCGGGATTGACAAAATGGTGGAGAAGGGGGTTTAGGAGAGCAGACGGCACCCCAGTGCAACATGCTCTCTTGTTAGCTGAATTAATTGAAGTAATAAATAATCCCCAGGGACTAGCTTTGGTTAAATGTCCCGCACACACTAATGGAGAAGATCATATCTCAAAAGGGAATGAAGCAGCAGACGCACATGCCAAGTATGCTGCGTATTTTGGTGAAATATGGAACCCCCCAGAGTCAGAGAGAGGGAGAGGGAGGGGATAGGTAAAGAGATGTTGATGAAAGAAGGGTACACCCATCTCCCAGCCACACAGATAATGGAATTACAAGCGGCCGCACCAATGGCAGAAAAAGAGATATGGGTAAAAAGAGGATGTACAATGTCACCAACTGACGCACTATGGCGTCAGGGTAACACTGGAAAAATGGTTATGCCGTTGGCACTATTGAACACTGCCCTGAGCCAGCTCCATCACCCAGCTCATACAGGGAAGGAAGTATTTGCAGCACGAATTAGGGAAGATTGGTTCTGCCCCGAGTTAAATTCTCATGTAACAAATTTTATCAGCAATTGCCTTACATGTCAACAGTTCACGGCCGGTCACACGCTGCAAGTGATAAAAGGTACTATACCCTGGCCAGAGGGACCCTTCCTGCACATTCATATTGACTACATTGACATGATCAACGTATGTCAAGGAAATAGGTATATGATTGTAGTAGTATGCCCATTCTCCAGGTGGATTGAGGCAGGACCCTGCTCACATCCGGATGCATTCAGAGCAGCTACATTTCTAGTGAGGGAGGTTTTCCCCAGGTGGGGAGTGTGCAAAGTACTCGGTCAGATAACGGCCCGCACTTCGCTAATGAAATGTTTCAGCACATCACGTCCTTACTGAACATCAAGCATAAATTTGCGTGTGCATATCACCCGCAGGCCAACGGTGTATGTGAATGCCTGAATGGCCTATTGAAGGAGGCAATCACAAAGATACAGCAAACAACATAGAAGAGTTGGTTGTATTGCCTTCCGCTAGCTCTATTTGAGCTAAGGAATAGACCAGGGTCTGACCACCACCTCACTCCTCACGAGGTGGTGACCGGACGTCAAATACGCCTTCCTCTAACGCCAACATCAAGAGCATTCACAGACTATGAAAACACTGCAACTGTTCTTGGTGATGAAATGTAACAATATGTGTCTTCTTTTTTTTTAAAACCTTTATTTTTGTTGCACTTGGTCACTACTTTCACTTGGTTACAGAGACATCATAATTATAGACATTACATTTTACAATATGAATCACATTACAGCATCAAGTTGTTCAAGTCCGCTTTTCTCGGCGAGATACTGTTTGTACCTGCCCCAAATGTTTTTCGGGCGCGAGGCTGGGAGCACAGTATCAATATACAGTTCCTCCATGTCGTTCGCCCATGCCATGTCCCTTTCCCAGTCCGCCTTAGTAGGGGAGTGCGCACTCTTCCATCTGAGGAGGATCGCCCTTTTGGCGAGGAGCAGACTTACATTCAGAAGCTTTCGCCAACTCGGGCTTATTTTCTCAATTGACCCCAACAGGCATAATCGTGGGGTCCACTCTAGTGGGTGGTCTGCCATCTCGTCTATCGTCTGACATACAGCTTCCCAGTATCCCCTCAGTGCACTGCACCCCCAAAGCATGTGATAAATGCCAGCATTGTCCGCATGGCATCTCGGGCATTCCCCTGTCATGGTTGGGTATATGCGTTTGAGTTTCTCTGGGGTGTAATGTGTTCTCTGAAGAATTTTATAGTGGATTAGCCTGTATTTGGAATTGCAGGATATCTGTTTCACGAGTGCACAGTATTGAGACCACTCCTCTTCCCCCACCTCTTCTCCAAGGTCCTGTTCCCATTTTGCCCTTGCCGGACGCTGCTCTTGTGGGCGTGTGTGGAGTATGGTCTTGTACAGTGTGGAAGCTGTTATTTTTTGGCGTCCCCCCATAAACATGTATCCCAGTCCCATGTTGACTGGGGGTTCATCAGGGAAGGTTGGCCATATATTTTGTGTAGCTGCCCGCAGACCAGAGTATTGTCGCCTAGCCGTAGGTGTGTTACCCACCTCCTCCCTGATATCCTCCCATCGAATGAACTGCCCGTCCACAAATATCTGCCCCCATTGTGTTATGCCCTTAGCAGACCAGTGGCGGGCCGTCTCTCCCTCTGACGTAAAAGGAGTCTGCGGCATACCCCAGAGCGGCATACTAGGGTGGTATATCCTTTCAGTATTGTACATTTCAACAATCCTGGACCACGCAGTGATCACCACTTTAGAAGGTCTCAGGGAGTTATAATGCTTAACACCTGACCGTGTAATTTGGTGGAGTGCTAGTGTGGCCTCTTTTTCCAGTTGGTTAGGTACTGGGCCCGCTGGGTTGATAAATGTCGTCGCCCATTGGTTCGCATGTTGTGCCTGCGCGCTCAGGTAGTAGAGTTCAAAGTCTGGGGCCATCAAGCCACCGTACATGTAGTCGTTTGTAAGTGTCCCCCAGCCCACTCTCGGATGGCCATCCCATACAAATGAGGAGCACGCGCCCGCAATTTTAGTGAATAAAACACGCCCCGGCCACACCGGCACCGTGCTAAATAGGTAAAATAGCTTAGGAAGGATTATCATTTTCACCAGTGCAATCTTACCCATCATGGATACCGGGAGGGCCCCCCAGCGCTTTAGTTTCAGGCACAACGAGTCCAGAAGCAGGTTGTAGTTCAATGCTCGGGATAGCTGAGCAGTCCGAGCAATCCAAGCTCCCAGATATAGAACATGCGTCGGGCACCACTGTAGCCCATGCAGGCCCCGTGGCTTCTCTGTGGCCCCTGTGATAGGGAACACTTCTGATTTATTAATGTTAAGTCTGAGTCCCGAGAGTCCACCAAACCTCTCCACCACCGCCAGGACCCTCCCCAGTGTTCTGTCAGGATCTCTCAAATATAGCAGAATGTCGTCTGCGTACAGGTTTATAATGTGCATTGTTGCCCCTATTTTTAGCCCACAGATGCCGGCGAGAGCCCTCAGTTCGTCTGCTAATGGTTCAATTATCAGAGCAAACAGCAATGGCGAGAGCGGGCAACCTTGTCTCGTGCCCCCCCGGAGCTCAATCTGCTCTGTTAGGGTGCCGTTAATTCTAATCCTGGCCTGTGGGGACGTGTACAGTAACTTTACCCATCTCAGGAAGTTCGGGCCAAATCCGTAATTTCGCAATACCCCAAACAGGAATGGCCAGGACACCGTGTCGAATGCTTTGCGCATATCCAGCGACACTGCTATCGCCTGCTGATCCGGGGGGGTCGTGGTTAGGACCTCATGGCATTTCCTAATATTAGTAGCTGCTGACCTACCGGGGATGAATCCGGCCTGATCTTCGTGGACCATGAATGGCATCCACGGTGTCAGTCTTGTGGCCAGTATCTTTGCTAACAATTTGGCATCTGTGTTAATTAGTGATAGAGGTCTATAAGACCCGCAGTCCTCTGGGGGTTTACCAGTCTTAAGCAACAGTGTTATCACCGCTTCCCTCGTGGACGCTGGGAGCTCCCCTCCCTCCAGGGCCTCGGTCCACATAGCCAGTAACCTGGGTGCCAGTAGGAGCTTAAATGCTTTATAAAATTCTGCGCTTAGGCCATCTGTACCCGGGGCCTTCCCGTTCGGGAGAGCTTCGATGGCCCTTATCACTTCCGCCTCAGTTATCGGGCTTTCCAACACCTCTCTCGTGTTTGCAGCCAGCAGGGTCGTCGGGATACGGGATAGATACTGCTCGATCTCACCTTCAGTGGCGTCTGACTGGGGTGAGTATAGCTCCTCGTAGAATTTATGAAACGTGGAGCATATACTGCCCTGATCTGTAGTAACCGTGCCCTCCGCCGTTGTTATACATGGAATGTCGGTCGGACCCCTCTCCCCCCTTACCGCTCTGGCCAACAGCCTCCCCGGTCGCTCGCTCTCACCATAGCGGCGAGCGGCCGCCGGTCTGTCAAAGTAGCGGATCTCTTGATCCGCCGCCTCATTGAATTCGTCCAGTGCGTTTTTTAGGTCTAAGGCTAACTGAGGCGTCGGTTGAAGCTCATATTGTGACTGTGTAGCAGCTATTTGTGTTTCGAGGCGCTGCATCCTATTCCTTATATCTTTGAGGATGCCACTCTCACTCGATATAGAGGCGCCTCTAATACACACCTTGAATGCTTGCCACAAAGTCGCCTGGCGAGACACAGAATTATCATTAAATGCAAAATACTCCAGTATGTGCTGTTCCAGCGTGTTCCTATAGACCAGGTCACGCAGCGCTGCAGGTTTAAACCTCCAAGGGGGTCTATTCACTGCTTCGCCCGGTATTCGGAGGTCCAGCACTATCGGTGAGTGGTCAGAGAACGTCCTGGGCAGTATCTGTGCTGCGAGTACCCAGGCCAACACTACGTTGTCTAGTAGCCACATGTCTATCCTGGAATGCATGTCGTGCACCGTGGAGTAATAGGTGTATCCCCTCTCGGATGGGTGTAATGTCCTCCATGCATCTTTTAGCCCCAGGTCTGCCATATGAGCCATTATCGCTTGGGCGGCCTTAGTCAAAGTTCTCACCTGTGTTGAGGTGCGATCCATGTCCACATTCAAAATGGTATTGAAGTCCCCCCCGCAAATCAGGTGAGCAGTTGGATAGTGGGCCAGCAACCCGAAGAGTTCGGTGTAAAACACCGGGTCATCCAGGTTGGGACCGTAGATATTGAGGAGGACCACCTCTCTATCTTGCAAATTGCCATGTACCAAGACATACCTGCCCCCTGGATCACACCTCACCTCCTTGCACGTAAATCGGAGGGTTCTGTGTAACAGTATTGCTACTCCCCTGGCCCTATTCGAGTAGGTTGTGAAGTATTGATGGGTTCCCCACTTCGGCGCCAGTTGTTCCCCGTGTTGCGGGCCAATGTGTGTCTCCTGTAAGAATAGGATTTGTGGGGCATGTCTGTTAATGTAGGCCATGATTTTCCTTTTCTTAACCTTGGAACCCAGGCCCCGAACATTCCAACTCATGATTCTGATATTCTCAGAGCTCCTACCCGCCATCCCGTTCAGTGTGAATGCATTGTGAATCTGTAGAAGAGTGTCTCATATAGTTCCCATTCGTGCAAGTATGTTGTAACCTCGTGCTTTTAACTTTCTCCCCATAACAATAACACATCCCCACTTCCGTCCCGATCCCACCTCCCCCCACCCTCACAGCACCCCGAACTTCTACTGTGCTTAAAGAAACCCCCTCCCCCCCACTAACTTTTAGCATATGCAGCTGCAATTGGGGGGCCTGCGGAGATCCCCAGGGCCGATGCTCTTTCAGACTTAGAAAAAAAACAAAACACTTAATCGGGTCCGGCATTACTCTCACACATATTAATGGCGGCAAGGACAGTCCCCACGTAGCACAAACCGTAGACACTGATTTCCCACCTTAATGAGTGTCCCCCTCCGGGGAGAACTGTTGAAGTAAGTGGAGCGGGCATGCATTGCCGTACCTCTCCGGGCCCTCCCCAGGGAAGTCATTCTTGATTAGCGTCCTCGGCGCTCCCCACGACCGTAGGGATGTGCGTCTCCACAAAGTTGGCGGCCTCCTCAGGGAAGGTGAAGAAATGGACTTTGTTCTTGTACAGGATCTTCAGTCTCGCCGGGTAGAGCATTGCATATTGGACCTGTCGTTCCCTTAGCAGTTTCTTGACACCCGTGAATTGTTTCCTTTCTTGTTGTACCGCCAGTGTAAAGTCAGGGAAGATCCGTATCACGCTAGCCTTCCATCTCAGCTCCTGCTTCTCTCTTGCCGTACGTAATATCAAGTCCCTGTCCCTGTAGTTAAGCACACGTGCGATTATTGGTCTCGGGTACGCACCGGGTTTCGGCTTTGGAGCCATAGATCTGTGTGCACGCTCTATTAGGAACATGGGGGACCACCCTGGGTCGCCCAGCAGGTCGCGGAGGAGGGCCTCAACTCCTTTCTCCATAGAGCCCTTCGTCGCATCTTCAGGCACCCCTACAATACGGATGTTGTTGCGTCTTGATCTCGCCTCCAAGTCCTCGCATTTAGATTTAACAGTTCCCAGTTCAATCGCCATTGTGGACACCGTGCTTTTCAGGTTTTCGAGCGCCTCCTCCGCGCCTGATATTCTGGTTTCCGCTTCAGCTATGCGCGTCGTAGTTTTATCCAGTTTAGCCTTAATGGATGCCACATTTGCAGTGATCCCGTCGAGTTTGTCGTTCAGGGCGCCGAACCCCTGCTGCATAGCGAGGAACACCGCTTGGGGGTCCATCTGAGCTTGCGGTGTCGTTTGTTGATCTGGGGTGGGCGCCGGGGGCTCCATCTGCGAGGTGGTTTCCTTCTGGATATTTGTGGTGTACTTGTCGATGGCCCCCCTAGTCTTCTTGGATCCCAGGCTCTTGGGCATTATCCGCTGTTATTTGTATGGACTGATCGCCCCAGGCCACCACGACCCTCAGCACACCCGCCGACAGGCGTCCCCGATGCCTCCGGTGCGCAGGGTCGCGTGATCGAGTGTCGTCCCTCCTCGGCAACCCCCAGCGGACCAACTCTGGGCCCCCAATGTTCAGGTCGTGCGTTGTCAAGCCACGGGAGGGGGGGGGTCAAGAGACCGTGCCGTAGAGGAGACCTCAAGCCTCTGGAGTGAGGGCCGTCGAGAGCCCGATTAGCAGTTAGGAAGTGTAGCCGTCGGCTCCCGCCAGGCAGGCAAGGTTCCCGTGTTCCGCCGTAGCAGTCGATGGATGGTGGGGCGATGCCGAGGGGCCGAGATGAGGGCCACAGTATCCAGCCGGGTTAAGCAGCGCGGTGGGGAGAGGCCAGTAATGAAGGTTCCTCCGCGAGCAGGCCGCGGATTGCGCTCGCTTTCTCCCGGGCTCCTCCCCTCTTCAAGGCGGCCGCGTAAAGGCCCCAGGCGCGGGCGCTTCCCAGAGCCGCGATAAGTCAGGATAGCAGCAGGCGTTCGGCCCAGAATTTCACCTCCGGGTAGCCCAGTCACCACCGCACCCTCCGTGCGTCGCCCGGGTGCAACCGGACCCGTTGTGCGGATATATTTGGAGCTCGGCCCTGGTTCACTCCGGAGCTCACACAGAAGCGGCCATCTTCCTCTGTGCGCAACAGCGCCCCCCACAATATGTGTCTTCTTTGATTACTAGTGTAGTGTTTGTGTCTCAACAGCTCGAGCGCACGCGGGGCGGGTCTAAGAGTTATCAACAAGAAGACGCCGACAAAGAATTGGAAAAGGAAAAACTGTGCAAAATTGCTAAAGGTGACCACGTGCTACTCCGCAATTTCAATAGAAAGTGGAACAGCCCACGCTTCACTGGTCCCCACCTGGTAGAGGAGGTATCTACGAGAGCAGTAAAGTTGCAGGATAAGCGTGCTTGGAATCACCTACACGACGTGAAGATCTGCAAACTCCAGACCCGCCCTAGCGTTACCGACAGGGCCATTGGAAGAACAGCGACAGCGTCACCTACGGAGAAGGAGACGTCTACCACAGCTGACGACCTTAGTGTCTCCATACCCTGTCACCCCCCAGAATCCCCAGAGACAAGTACTGAAATAGACACTGGTGATTTGCATACCGCCCATCCCATGGTCACGAGATCAAAGAGTAAACAGACTTCCGCCAGTTGAGCCCCAAACACTATGCCCACAAGCCCCCTGCCCACTACAGCCACCACCCAATTGAAGGACATTATTTTTGCACACATACACATGTAAACACTTGTATGTTTTCTTTTTCTTTCGAGCACATGCAGGTCACGTGCGTAATTGTATTGCTAAGAAGATAGATAACTAACAGCGTACATTGCCCAGGAGTAGATGCTACCCACAGACGATAATTACCCTGAAGCCCTATCACACCAATTTGTATATCACATAAAAAGGCCAAAATACCTAAAAAGAAGGAGGGTACGTGTTTACTACACCGCATTTATCTTGGCCATAGAACAATCAATGCCCCATCTTCACCAGCACTTACCTGCTCTAAGAGATAGATCGATTAGATTGGCTTGGGAACAGCTCTTCGCCTGGGCACTGAACGACTACCTGATAGGGAGGGCTTGATAACGACAACTAACAATAATAACAAGCGTATTGAGAATTTTCAGGCGGGCAACTTTAACTTCGAAAGAATAAGCTGCCGGACTGCAGCAAGGTAAGAGCAAATGCCGGTGAGACTAGCTTCTGTAATAAAAATGATAGGGCTTTTGGTGATCACTGGTTTATTGGCTGCCTCTGTATGGCAGAAAAGTTATGCTATCAATATTTTGGCTGCACCCAAACCTAACGTACCCCCATCCACGGCTGCAACAGGTGTTACGTCAGGTGGTACTAGCAACCCTCCACATAAGGGAAGTAGAGTTAAACGCAGCACATACTCAGATAATAAAGGTATTGATAATTACATAACAGATTCAGCACACGTCTCGAACAACATGTGGTACCAGCACATGACCCAAATAGGTAAGCAGACAACAGAAGACAGCTGCTATGTCTGCTCATTGATCCCATACGCCATGAGCGCTTCTCGAACATTCGTTGCCACAGAAATAGAAGAAAAGACGGCACGATGTATAATCTACCTGGCACTATTCCAAACGAGAGGGCGATTTCAAGGAACGGTGGTGAGACTGGTGTGGAAAACGCGAGACACATATCCATACGAAAACAACTTCCTCAAGTCTTATTTGAGTTACCACAAGAGCAGTTTGCATGCTGAAGCATTCAGATACATGACAAGTGGTCCTGAAAAAGCAGAAACGAAGAAAGTAACACTACAATACCTACCATGTGACTGGTACGCCACTGAAGTTCCTGGTACACAAGGCTGTTGGGAAAGACTACTGGTAACAATAACGGGGAAGGTATACATGAACAATAAATGGGACATAGGAGTGGTTGGCAGCAACATGGTAACAAGAGAAAATATTACCACCATCGATGAACACAATAACAGATGTTGGACGATTTGGGGCAAGTACGTACCCATGCTGACATGGATGGAGAAGGATGAAGACCCAATGAGCATACTGCCGCTGTCTGCACCTAAGCTATGCTACCAACACAGAGGAGAAGTGGACGTGGGATACAACACCAACTGTGCCAGCGTGTTAGACTTACCAGAGGGGGGAGCAGGAACAGCAGTATTAATTGACCACTACTGGGCCTGCAGAAACAAGGCATACCACACACTGCCCCCTCTGTGGAACGGTATATGCACAATGGTACACATTAATGTACCATCAGTAGTGGTGCCCCAGAAACATGTGAACATGGCGAACTTCCCCAAAATGGATGAAGGAAACAAGAGGAAGAAGAGATCGGTACAATCTCAGAGGGGGTCAGACAACGACAACAACAACAACAATAATGTCATGAATAGAAAAAAGAGACAAGGAGAACCTCTGACAGGAAATTACCTATGGGGAAGGTCGGAAACAGCAGTCACTTCAATCCCACCAGAACACAGATTATTCAGCAGAGCAGCAATGTTTTTCTCGTCAATAATACACCCTGGACTACAAGCTTATGCAAACGCAAAATGGCTCCAGATAACCCGATGGGAGCTGATGATGACAATTAATTCAACAGTAAATGGATTCAACACAATAAAAGAGGAACTGCGAGCAGTGAGGATGGTAGCACTACAGAACAGATACGTATTAGATCTCCTTACAGCAATGGAGGGAGGAGTTTGCGCAAAGATAGGACAATCATGCTGCACATTTATTCCTGCTAACGATGCCGACAATGGTACACTCACCGAAGCAGTATCACAACTGGCCCAGATGCACACCAAAATGATGGAAGAAAGTAAAGGAGTGAAGAAGGATGACAGCTGGTTTTCATTGTTATGGTCATGGATGCCATCATGGCTGTCGGACGGGCTGAAGTTTATAGTTGGATGTATAATCCTGGCTGGAGCTGCACTGATTATAATAAGGTTCTGGAAAGCCCGGAAAGCATGCACTGCAGACGAAATGATCGAAATGGTTGGTATGCACCCCTTGATGCCAACTGATGATGGCCAGCACACAGACACAATAATAAAGGAAAGAGAAAAACTGCGCAAACAGATCATCAGCAACCACCTGGACCCGCCATCCGTGAAGCTCGAAAACCCAAGAAACCCGAGGAGTTACATCGGGAAATGGGTATACTGCACACCTGGAGGAAGTTGTGTGTATATGTATTGGTCATTTGAGGACCATGTCAACCACTATGGACACCTAGGAGGAGTAACTAAAATATGGAGAGTAAGAGGAGATAAGGAAAAGGATATGTTTGTGGTCGACAAGTCGACCAGAGGGGGGACTGAAGTGGGAGAATGGGACAAAAGACTCCCCCCAATCTCCTCGCACCCCTGGCCTAGAGGATCGCGACCCAGACACCCGCCACAAGATGAATTTGCCTATCTACCAGATGACCAAATACCCTGGTACAGGAACATACGGATGTGCCCATCGGCCTGCCCACCAGCCTGCCCTGCTCAAGCCGACACCTGCGTCATGGATGAACTCGACTAAACCTTTCAACAGTAAATAAACACATTGTTAGAGATGCCATGACGACCTAGCCAACTGTCAGAATACCCGTGCAATCATGCACACTGGACACCCCCACACCAATCCACATGAAGAACATATTCAGTGCTATGACGTAGGTGACGGACACACCCACTGACGCGTATCTTTATTATTTTTCACATAGGTTTTCCAAAATGCAGAAACGCAAGACGCACAAAGCACTCATCTAAAATGCTTGCTGACGCTTCTCCTAACCCTTGCATTGTGATGAAAATACAACGAAGACATGATACTGCCTATTAAGCACTGTGATACTGCAACTCAAAGTGCCGTGCATTAAACATCCCCACCTATGCACCAGGCCCAAGTAGGCCGCAAGCAAGAGCCTCCACGAACATTGAACGAGCAAGAGTACAATTGCTGACCCTGCAGAACGAGCCCAGCGAGAACTGACAGCAACGGGAGCGATGTTGCAACTCGCATGCCACCAGCCGACGCCAAGGTCGCACCTGCAAGCTAAGCCAGACACACAGTGGAAAATACAACTCTAAATGTGCAGAATTCTGCCTCAACCACGGTCTCTCCTCACGTGACCAAGCCAAACCTGACAGGGTGCCAGACCCAGGAGGGAGAAGTCGCCTGGGTCCCACATTTGAGACACAGGCTGCAACAATGAAATGACCCAATGGACACCTACAGCGATGGGAATAGTCTGCTCTCAGGCATATGAGCAAATCCACGCATTGTCTGCACAAACACATAGTTACATATTGTTGCAAATGACAGGTACACCGCGAGCTGGGAACAACGATGGTCCCAGGCTGGGGGGCTCGCGAGTGGACCAATCAGAACATGGGGCACTATCACTGACGCCACTAACCTTAGCCAATCATTAGGGGTCTTTGTGTAACATTTTTCAAGTATCTAATAGAAGGGACAACCCAAGTATACCACCTGACTGACCCTTAACCACTAACAGCGTTCTCTATACGTATGCTATACTAACCCTACAGTTCGAGGAACCAATCCAGAGTGGCGATAGGTTTTTTGCTAACTTTCCCAGGTGACGCAAGTAGCGCGTCATACTGAGGCAAAAAGGGGCCTGCAAGCCCCACGAATTTCGAGAGTCAGGACGGACGCGTACGATCCTAGACCCATCCCTGCCATTATCCAATAAACAGCAGTATCACCTTGCTTCTTGTGTGTGTCTCATACTCATTTTTGGGATACGCGGGAGGAGTTGGGGCCTCCCAGCCCGGAGGTCAGCGGAAGGCCCAGCCGACCCCGGGAGAAACCCCCCGACACTATGGATGGAACAGCCTTCCTCAGGGCGGGCAAATTGGTGAGTATTCATTAAATATGTACTCATGTGTGGGTCATGCAAGGAAGTTCATGCACAACAAAGATGATTCACTAGTGCTTGTTTGTTGAGGATCTGGAGGTGAGGGTGGATGAATGAATCCATATCTTCAGACAGAAAGTTGCTGAGTAGGCTATTGTTGAAATGTATCGCTGCCACTAAATGGTCAAATGATGCAGATAAGTGGTGCAGTCGTCCAGAGAATCACCACCCACACTCCTCCTCTCTACTTCTATTACCCATATTTTGCACCAACATTCCCTCTCTCAACCTTCTCCTCTCACCACACCTCACTGTGTCACTGCGAATATATTCGGGCTCGCCCTGATCATTAGTTTTTTTTGTGCTAAGCACGGTTGAATTTGCCAGCATCTAATTTGCTATCATGGCCGTCCTTGCCACATCATATATCTCTGTTTGTTTGTTTGTTTGTTTGTTTGTTTGTTTATTTATTTGGTGATGCACACAGAATCATTAGGTAGCTGGGCGCAAACAGGACAAGTATACTTAATGCTTAGTTGCAGCAATAAAACAAAGGGTACAGGTTCTCTATTAGGTATATTTAGGGCAGCTCTTAGGGCATTGTTTTGCAGCCTTTGGATTTTGTCCGTCATGTATTTGTTGCCGCCTGAGTATAAGGCATTACAATAATCCAGCCTGGACATTATGAGTGCATTAGCCAGGGTGATGCAGCTAGTTTTAGAGAGAAAGGGTCTGCAGGCCCGGATCAGTTTACAGGTGTAAGCAGTTGAGGAGGCTAGTGAGTTAACTTGTTTCTTAAAGGTTAATGTGGAGTCAAGGTAGAAGCCTAGTGTTTTAACTATGGGCATCACCTTAATAGCATTGCAGTCGATATTGAAGGAGGCATAACTAGGGCTGAGCTTTTTTAGGTTGGTCTCTGAACCTAGGATCAGTATCTCAGTTTTGTCGTCATTCAGGCAGAGGCCATGGGATGTCATCCATGACTGAATGAGGAGGTATATCTTGTTTACCAAGGCCGTGTCCTTGTGGAAGTTGCCCGAAAGGGGAATGAAGATCTGGGTGTCATCTGCATAATTTGTGTAGGTGACACCCAGTAGGTCCAACTTGTCGAATAGGGGCTTAGTAAAGATGTTATACATAGTAGGTGAGACACAGGATCCCTGTGGTACGCCGCATGACGTTTGTATGGGGTCAGCGGAAGCTAAATGGGAAAAGACTTTCATCGTGCGGTTTGCTATGAAGGACTGGACCCAGGTTATAGCACCACTTGAGAAATGGGCAGCCGACCTGAGGTGATTGCATAAGACTGCGTGATCCACCAGGTCGAAGGCTGCAGATAGGTCAAGGAGGAGTAGCATAGCTGTCTTCCCATTATCCTTCAACTCGTCAATTTGGGTCTTAAGGTCTATTAAGTCTGTTTGCATTCCATGTAGAGGGCGATGCCAGATTGACATGATCCTAATAAGTGGTTGGCTTCAAGGTAATCCTGGATTTGAAGGTATGCTACTCTATCGATTATTTTTAGTAAGAAGGGGACAGTAGTGATGAGTCTGTAGTTGGTCGGGATGGAGGGGTCCATTGTTTGTTTTTTTAGCAGTGGAAGAACCCAGGATTCTTTAAGGTTGTTGGGCACTGTGTTAGTCTTGAAGGAGGCATTGATAAGCTTCAAGATGAAAGGGGCTAGGTCTCTGACTGCATCCTTTATAATTTGGGCAGGGCAACTATCACCCTTGCAATTTGACGGTTTTAGGGAGAAAATGATTTTCTCTCAAGGGTAGATATTTTGGTGAATCTGAATGGTGTGGTGGTTCTAGCCGGTGTGGAGTGGTCAGTAGGTTGCTGCTCAGATGGGAACACTGAGGCTTTTCTATTTGCTATTTTTTATTGGAGGGAAGAGATTTTATTTGACAGAGCTTTTTGTATGTCGGGCACCATTGCTTGTCTTTCGGGGTGTTGTCAACGGGAGGGATAGGTGCTTCCATTTCCCCGAGGATAGTGAATAATTCCTTCGTGTTAGACTTGGCCTTTGAGATTCTATCGTTGAAGGTATTCTTTTTTGTGCTAATTATTTCTTTTTTGTAGCTCTTGGGGTGGTCAGTTAACTGAGCTTTGTTCTTATCAGTGGGATAGTGCCACCAGGTGGACTGAGCTTTCTTTTTTGGAGCCTTAATTCTTTAAGTTGGGGAGTAAACCAGGCATTAAGGTGTACTTTTTGTCTACCTTTACGAAGTTTGACAGTTGCAATTATGTCCAATGCCTTAGTCATGGAGTTATTGAAGACCTCCACTAATAAGTTTGGGTCCGCACTACTGGCAATGTTATTGATGGAGGGAAGGAGATAAGAGAGTAATTTTTCAGCTGTAATATCATTTTTGCTTCTAGTTGGGAGTGGTGGTTCCATGACGATAGTTTTAGGGCTCAGGAGATCTAGTGTGGTGGAGAAGGAGATTAGATGATGGTCTGTCCAAGATTGTGGGGCAGTGTTTGTGATAGCAATGTTGCAATTCAGATCGGCCACCCAGTCGAGAGTCCTTCTTTTGATATGAGTAGTGGTAAGGATTTTTTGTGTAAGCCATCCATCAGTATGGCTGCTAGTGCTTGGGTGTGTTTGTTGTCAAGGTCATTAAAGCCCAGGTTAAAGTCCCCCATCAGTAAAATCTGAGAGGAGTCTTTTGAGTGGTTGGCTAGAAGACTAGTTAAGTCCTCCTCAAAAGTTCCCAGTGGGCCTGGAGGTCTGTATACCAGATGGATAGTTAAAGTGTGGTTACTTGATAAAGGAAGTTTGTCTGTGAGTATCTCACATGAAGGGTATGATGGTGGAGGGATCAATCTCATGGAGAGGCTAGTTTTGGAAATGATAGCTAGGCCGCCACCTCTGGCATTAGGTCTGTCAACTCTGAGTATATGGTAGCCATCTGGTTTGGCTAGCATAAGGGTGGGGCCTGCTGCCTCATGAAGCCAAGGCTTGGTTATAGCAAGCAAGTCCACGTCCCCATTGGTTAGGATGTCTGCGATTTCAGTGGCATGTGCCACAAGTGATCTAGAGTTGATGAGCGAAACAGATAAGGTGGTAGTGCTAATGGGTTTGAGGGTAGGTGGATGTTTAATTTTGGGGGTGTAGGTTTTCTTGATAATTTTTAGAGTGGGGGCATAAGCAGTGTTCAGGTTATTCTGTCTGTCCTCCTGCCCTGGTCTAGTCGAAGGTGCACAGGGTAGGGTGGTGTCTTGGGTGGGTTTGGAGTTAGTTTTGGGCTCATAGAGATGGGGCGTCTTGCTCTAAGTCTCATGTTTCTGTCCTGAGGTGGGCACGATGGGATAGTGATGGTAGCCATAGTCACGTAGAGGCCTAATACTAGTAGGAGTGACTGGTATCTCAGAGATTTGCTCATATTCAAGTGGTAGTATAGGTCAGGTAATCGCCAGGTATACTGCAGAATAGGCTGGTTCCAATTTTGTAGAGTAGTCTAGTTCCAATTGTCACAGATTGGGCTAAAATCAATGTTCACAGGGTGGGCTGGTCCATATAACACAGAATGGGCTAAAATCAATTGTCACAGGGTGGGCTAATACATGTAACACATAGTTGGCTAAAATCAATTGTAACAGGGTGGGCTGGTCCATATAGCACAGAATAGGCTAACATCTATTAAACAGGGTGGGCTGGTCCATATAACACAGAATAGGTTAAAATCA
The DNA here is from genome assembly GCF_040938575.1 of Ambystoma mexicanum. Classification (NCBI taxonomy): domain Eukaryota; kingdom Metazoa; phylum Chordata; class Amphibia; order Caudata; family Ambystomatidae; genus Ambystoma; species Ambystoma mexicanum. The sequence continues at coordinate 168,423,785 of NC_090924.1, forward strand.
AATGTCACAGGGTGGGCTGGTCCATATAACTGTAACACTCACCTGGTATCCACGGGGATGTCACTCAGCCTGTTCTGACCTCTTTCGACCTCGAACTCTTCCCTGGAGTCTACTCGACTGGAGACTGGGCCTTGTTTTCTTAAGTGGTGTGCACTCCGTCCTGCTTTCTGCGCAGGGGCGCGTTGATTGATGTGGGCTCATTGCTGCCTAGTTGCTTCACTGGCAAGAGTCCGACCGCTAAGTATAATGAGTCTTATAAACAGTTCTCTAACCTTCGTTCCTTTCCTTTAGATGATGGTCGACGGCCGGGGATGGCGGCGTGTTGCTGAGGTGAATAAACTGAAGGTGAGTGAGAGCGCGATGCGCGATATGACCCTTTTGTATCTGTATTGAACTGAGTTCGTATTTTCAGTGTCTTTTAGGTGCCGCAACGTTTTCATCGCGGATGCCGGTTAAGAAGAAGAAATGCGGTGACTAAGCGCGGATGCGGCGCCTCTAGATGTTTCCACGCTAACCTGGTGTGTCTTTTCCCTCTTGTAGATGGATGAGACGTTCCGGAGATAAAGTTCCCCCAGAGCGGCTGGGATTCAGGCAAGCGTTTGTATCTCGTACAGTCTTTAAAGTAAGCGAAGATTTGTAGAATGCTTACTAATGCCTATTTTCTGTTCTTTTCCCTTTCCTTAGGAAGCGGCGTGCCGGAATGAGAATGACACCGCCAAAGATGTCCGCAGAACAGAAGGAGCTGATGCTCCGCAAGGTAAGGCTGTTCCTAACGGTGTTCTTGTTCTTGCAGGAGCTGAGCGCAGAAAAAAGATGCAGGCCCTCTGGAGACCGATCCGAACACGGTGAGTGTCACGCTGCAGGTGTAGAAAACGCAAAGCGTGTTTCTCAGCCTGGGCGTGGCTTAAATAGTCTTTGGGTATCCCAGGTGTCTCTGGGCTCAACCACACCCAAAAGGCTAGACTGCATATGCAGTTCTAAGAACCAGAATATGTGGGGGCATCCATCTTGACCCCATCTATGCACTACAAGTCCAATGCTCAATGTTATCCTATGGGAGTGAGTGAGTCTGGTGCCACAAACACCAAGTCTGACTCCAAGTGCGTCTTTGGAGAGATGGAAGGGCCCTTAAGGGCCATGCAGGTGATCGTGGTCTGGCTCCAGCCGGATGTCTTGGAGGGCTGGGGAAACGAGGGGCAGGAATCATGACAGCACTCCCCCCCAAGGCCAGTCTCAAGGTGGCTCTTCTGTCTGGTCCTGGTTTGGTTGGATGGTTTAGATGAAATCGTCTAAGCAATCGAGGTGCATGGATATACTCACAATGCTCCCATGTCCTGTCTTGGGAACCGTACCCCTTCCAGTATACTAAATAGTATAACTTGGATCTGACGTACTTTGAATCCAGGATTTCCTTGACTTCAAATTCTGGCTCCCCGGCGACTACTACTGGCTGCGGTGGTGTTGCTACCCGGGTCCTAGGTTGAACAGGTTTAAGGAGAGACACGTGGAATACAGGATGAATTTGCATGTTTGCTGGCAAATCTAGTCTGACCGCCACAGGATTTATCACAAAGGTGACAGTGAATGGACCCAGGTATCTTGGGCAGAAAGTTTGGGTTCCTTTAATGGGCATGTGTTTAGACGCCAGCCAGACTTTGTCTCCCACTTGGTAGTTGGGGACCTTTGCTCGGTGTTGATCAGCAAACTTCCTTTGACAATTCTTAGCTTGAAGTAGGTGTTGAGCTTCTCTTTTAAAGGTTTGAGAAATGGTTGTGTGTAAGGTTTTGATTGCTGGCATTTCCAAGGTTGTAGGAACGTCCAACTCAGAGGTACGTGGATGTCTGCCATACTTGGTATAAAAGGGGGTCTGTCCAGTGCTGGTGTGTAGGGAATTATTATAAGCATATTCAGCTATCCATAATAGATTGAACCAGCTTCCTTCCACTTGGTGTAACATGCAACGCAGATACTGCTCCAGCGTTTGATTTGTCCTCTCGGTTTGACCATCCGTTTGGAGATGATGGCTGGTGGATGGCCGGATGTCGATCTGGGCCATAGAGCAGCACTTTTTCCAGAAATTAGATACGAATTGAGTACCTCGGTCTGAGACCAAAATGGAAGGAAACCCATGGAGCCGTATGACGCCCTCAAGAAATACCTTTGCCAAAGTGGAAGCGTTTGGGAGCCCCTTAAGAGAAAAGAAATGTGCCATTTTTGAAAACAGATCCACAACCACAAGAATAGTGTTAAATCCTTGGCTGGGTGGTAAGTCAGTAATAAAATCGAGGGACAACGTGTGCCAGGGTGCTGGTGGAATTTCTAATGGTTGTAAGAGCCCAGCCGGTTTCTGCTTGGATGACTTGTTTTGAGCTCACACTCCACAAGACAGGATGAATTGAATAATGTCTTTATGCCACGTGGGCCACCAATAATTTCATTTCACCGTGGCCAGGGTTTTAGTGATTCCGAGGTGGCCCTCGATCAAAGAATCATGATAACTGGTCATGACTTGTTCTCGTAGTTCTTGGTTAGGTAAGAATAAACGATTCCTGAAGTAGGGCAACTGGTCCTTTATTATGTAATGTTCTCCTTGTGCACTCCAAGCTTGTAATTGCTCCAGACTCATCAGATTTTGGATTTCTTTATGTAATTCTTTCTGAGTTATGGTTGTTGTGATTCCTAGAAGTTTGTCACCCGGAATGATTGCTATTGGCTCAGGGGTCTGATACCCTGGCTCTTCCATACCCATACGGGAAAGGACATCGGCCTTCCCGTTTTTTACCCCTGTCGATATGTGATCACGTAGTCATATTCAGCAAAAAAAAGAGCCCAACATAGTTGTCGTGAGGATTGGGTCTTTGCCGTTTTTAGATACTGGAGGTTCCGGTGGTCAGTTATTACGGTGATTGTGTGTCTGGCGCCCAAGAGGTAGTGCCGCCATGCTTTAAAGGCTGACTTAATGGCCAGGAGTTCTTTGTCCGTGATAGCGTAATTGAGTTTGGGGGGTGTGAATTTACGCAACCAGAAGGCACCAGGGTGTAACTGGCCTGTTTTGGGGTCCTTTTGTGAGAGGACAGCACCCATAGCCATGCTCGAGGCTTCCGTTTCCACCAGGTATGGGAGATCCGGGCGAAGGTGGCGTAAGATTGGGGCAGAAGTGAATCTTGCCTTGAGTTCCTGGAAGGCTTCTTCGGCTTCTGTTGTCCACTGGAACCTTTTATTGAATTTCCTTAGCAATGATGTGATTGGATGCACGATTTGTGAATAGCCTGGGATGAATCGGCGGTAGAAGTTTGCAAAACCCAGCATACTTTGGACACCCTTGAATGAATTTGGGGATGGCCAGTTCAGGATAGCATGTACCTTATGTACATCCATTGAGATTCTGTTTGGGCTGAGGATGAAGCCCAGTAATTCCACCTCAGAGACGTGAAATGAGCACTTTTCGAGCTTGGCATAGAGCTGGTGTTGACAGAGTTTCTCCAATACGGATTGGACGTTTTTGATGTGGTCCTGCTTAGATGCAGAATATACTAGGATATCGTCAATGTACACTAGAGCACAGACATCGATCAATTCCCGTAGGACATCGTTCATGAAGTATTGAAATGCAGCAGGCGCATTGCAAAGGCCAAAGGGCATCACTTGATATTCGTACAAGCCATATTTGGTGCGAAAAGCGGTTTTCCATTCGTTCCCCTGTTTTATGCGAACAAGGTGATATGCACCCCTCAGATCTAGTTTTGTGTAGATTTGGGCATCTTTAACTTGATCATGCAATTCAGGGATCAGCAGCAGAGGGTAGCGGTTTTTCACGGTAATCTGGTTCAGTGCGCGATAATCGATGCACGTTCTCAAGTCCCCTTCCTTCTTTGGTACAAAGAATAGAGGACTGGCTGCTGGAGACTTCGAGGGTTGGATGAACCCGTTGGCCAGGTATTGGTCAAGATAGGCCTTCAGGTGCAGGTTTTCTGGTTCTATGAGTGCGTACATTCTCCCACAAGGGTTTTGTGCGCCGGGTATCAGGTCGATTTGGCAATCGTATGGTCTGTGCGGTGGAAGGGTATTAGCCTGTTCTTTCTGAAAGACATCTAGAAAGTCTTGGTATCCAATTGGTAGGGTGCCAATTGCCACAGTTGCAAGCGTGGAGGTTCTGGTGTCTATTGGTTGTTTCCCTTGGCAATAACATGTGTGTGCGCAATCCTCGGGAAAGGTCAATTCCTTTGCTCAGCAATCGATTCAAGGATTGTGAGCTACCAACCATGGCATTCCTAAAATCAACCGGAACTGTGGTGCCTTAATGAGGTCGAAAACGATAGATTCTTGGTGTCCATCCTGGCACAGAAGGGTTAAAGCTGGAGTGCATTGGGATACTGGACCAGAAGCTATTTCCATGCCATCAACAGTGGTAACAGTGTCAGTGGTTGACTTAGGGCATAACGGAAGCCCCATTTTTGCCGCAAGAATCTGGTCGATGTAATTCCCAACGGCTGCACTGTCTATGTACGCTCTTACTGCGTGCATCCGAGATGGTTGTTGGTGGTTGATCAAGACCAAAGATAGTGCAAAATGGGAGGTCTGTAGTTCACTTTCTTCGCTCGACAAGTGGACCCCTACACTTGCCGGGCAGGGAGTTTTCCGATTCCTTGATGGTATCTTCCTTATCCGTGGCCCCTACCGTCCTCCTCGGTGGTTTCACAGGGCACTCTTTAAGAAAATGACCTGACCTTCCACAGTATAGACATAACTGTTGCTGTCTCCTTTTATCCCTTTCCACTTTAGTCAAGGGGGATCTGACCCCCCCGATTTGCATTGGTTCTCCTGAGCCTTCCGTTGCTCGGGAAGCATTGTCCTTTGAACGCACATACATAGGACAAGGGTCTGGTCTGGTTCGATCTGCTCTTCGGTCCTGCAACCTATGATCCAGTTGAACAACAAGGTCAATGTATTCTGAGTAGCCTTTCGGGGGGTTCACAACCTGTGCGAGAACATCCTTGAGCTCCCCCTGCAACCCCCGAAGAAATAACGTGGTTCTCTTCTCCTCAGGCCATTCTGCTTCAACTACGAGTCTGTTGAACGTGGCTATGTATGTTAATAGGTCTTGATTCCCTTGATGTAGGGACAGAAGTTTGTTGTCTAATGCCTGCCCATGAGTACGACGGGCAAACAGCTTTTCCATCTCCTGCTGAAAGCCCCTGAAGTCACACAGCAAAGGATCATCTTGGGCCACAAAGGGTACAGACCAGTCCGCGGCGCTACCGCTCAGGTAGGATAGCACAAAAGCGACCCGCGATTGGTCGTTCGGAAAGGCCCCTGGTCTACAAAGGAAGTGCAGGCGGCACTGGTTCATGAACATTGCGAACCTCTTGGGATCCCCCGTAAATCGTTCGGGCGGGGCCAAGGGAACTGCTCCAGGAAGGGTTATCTGAACGGGGTTGGCTGATGGTGTGGGCATTGGTGGCACGTTTCCTGGCAATGGCACATGCCCTGCTTGTGACTGGAGAAGTTGCCGGCTTAAGTCATCAGTGCGTTCTTTGGCTACTATCAGCTCTCTCCTCAGGGTGTTGGTCTCCTGCCTGGCTGCATGTACTTTGGAACGTAGCTGCCCCAACATGAGGGCTAACTGGTCGGTTTCTGACATTTCCATGACGTCCAAGTGGATTTTAATGTGAGGCTTTGCGTTCTGTAACGCTCACCTGGTATCCACAGGGACGCCACTCAGCCTGTTCTGACCTCTTACGACCTCAAACCCTTCCCTGGAGTCTACTCGACTGGAGACTGGGCCTTGTTTTCTTAAGTGGTGTGCACTCCGTCCTGCTTTCTGCACAGGGGTACGTTGATTGATGTGGGCTCGTTGCTGCCTAGTTGATTCACTGGCGAGAGTCCGACCGGTAAGTATAATGAATCTTATAAACAGTTCTCTAACCTTCGTTTCGTTCCTTTCCTTTAGATGATGGTCGACGTCTGGGGATGGCGGCATGCTGCTGAGGTGAGTAAACTGAAGGTGAGTGAGAGCGCGATGCGCGATACGACCCTTTCGTATCTGTATTGGACTGAGTTTGTATTTTCTGTGTCTTTTAGGTGCTGCAACGTTTTCAGCGCGGATGACAGTTAAGAAGAAGAAATGATGTGAGTAAGCGCGGATGCAGCACCTCTAGATGTTTCCACGCTAACATGGTGTGTCTTTTCCCTCTTGTAGATGGATGAGACATTCCGGAGATAAAGTTCCCCAGAGCGGCTGGGATTCAGTTAAGCGTTTGTATCTCGTACAGTCTTTAAAGTAAGCGAAGATTTGCAGAATGCTTACTAATGCTTTTTTTCTGTTCTTTTCCCTTTCCTTAGGAAGTGTTGTGCTGGAATGAGAATGACACCGCCGAAGATGTCCGCAGAACAGAAGGAGCGATGGAAGATGGGCTGAAGCTCCGCAAGGTAAGGCTGTCCCTATTGGTGTTGTTGTTCTTGCAAGAGCTGAGCCCAGAAGAGAGATGCAGGCCCTCTGGAGACCGATCCGAACACAGTGAGTGTCACGCTCCAGGTGCAGAAAACGCAAAGCGTGTTTCTCAGCCTGGGCGTGGCTTAAATAGTCTCTGGGTATCGCAGGTGTCTCTGGGCTGAACCACACCCAAAAGGCTAGACTGCATATGCAGTTCTAGGAACCAAAATATGTGGGGGCATCCATCTTGTCCCCATATATGCACTACAAGTCCAATGCTCAATGTTATCCTATGGAGTGAGTGAGTCTGGTGCCACAAGCACCAAGTCTGACTCCAAGTGGGTCTTTGGAGAGATGGAGGGGCCCTTAAGGGCCATGTAGGTGATCGTGGCCTGGCTCCAGCCAGATGTCTTGGAGGGCTGGGGACACGAGGGGCAAGAATCATGACAATGGAGGTCATTACAACCCCGGCGTTAAGGGTTAAAAACGGCGTTAACCCTTAACGCCGGATTCCCACTTTAACGCCTGCTAACCTGCCATGGTGCTAATTACGCCGCCGTGATTACGGCGGCGTAATTAGCGCCTTTCCCACTCCCATTATGCCCTATGGGGCAAAAATGGGAATGGGGAAGGGAAAATGGGAAATGGGGATTTACCGCCCCACTCACCTTGGAATGAGGCGGTAAACGGTGACACCATGGTGGTAAAGTTGGTGCACTTAGCACCAAGGTTGTAATGACCTCCAATAACACAGAATAGGCTAAAATCAATTGTCACAGGGTGGGCTGGTCCATATAACACTGAATAGGCTAAAATCAATTGTCACAGGGTGGTCTAATACATGTAACACATATTAGGCTAAAATCAATTGTCACAGGGTGGGCTGGTCCATATAACACAGAATGGGCTAAAATCAATTGTCACAGTGTGGGCTGGTCCATATAACACAGAATGGGCTAAAATCAATTGTCACAGGGTGGGCTAATACATGTAACACATAGTAGGCTAAAATTAATTGACACAGGGTGGGCTGGTCCATATAACACAGAATAGGTTAAAATCAATTGTCACCGGGTGGGATGGTCCGTATAACACAGAATATGCTAAAATCAATTGTTACAGGGTGGGCTGGTCCATATAACACAGAATAGGCTAAAATCAATTGTCACAGGGTGGGCTAATACATGTAACACATATTAGGCTAAAATCAATTGTCACAGGGTGGGCTGGTCCATATAACACAGAATGGGCTAAAATCAATTGTCACAGGGTGGGCTGGTCCATATAACACAAAATAGGTAAAATCAATTGTCACAGGGTGGGCCGGTCCATATAACACAGAATAGGCTAAAATCAATTGTCACAGGGTGGGCTGGTCCATATAACACAGAATAGGCTAAAATCAAGTGTCACAGGCTGGGCTAATAAATGTAACACATAGAGGGCTAAAATAAATTGTCACAGGGTGGGCTGGTCCATATAACACAGAATGCGCTAAAATCAATTGTCACAGGGTGGGCTGGTCCATATAACAGAGAATGGGCTAAAATCAATTGTCACAGGGTGGGCTGGTCCATATAACACAGAATAGGCTGAAATCAATTGTCACAGGGTGGGCTAATACATGTAACACAGAATAGGCTAACATCAATTGTCCCTATGCAGTTGTGCTTATTAAGAGTGAGGCACTCAGTTTTAGGTGTTGCTTATGGGAGGGTGGTACTTACATTAGATGGGTACTAGAAGGTGCCTCGCAGCAATGGGTTCATGATTTTGTATCTAGGTCCAGAAAGTTCGCTCATTGCACGTCGTCTAGTGGTGAACAGGGGCAAACAGGGCCTTTTTCTGGCCTTCTTCAGACCGCCAGCTCCTTCTGCCTGCTGGCGGATGTTCGTAAATATATATACAAATATGTTGCTAGGCAACATGACGCTGGGGAGCCTCAGTATGGCGCCGCAAAGCACCTGCCATTTTGGAAAGGCAGAAAAATTTCAAAAATTAAAATAAAGCTGCTGGAGGCTTCAGTAAGCAGTGAAAATGCCGTGATTCACCTCAGCAGCAGCAGGTGATTGCGAATAGGTGCGGATGGCCTGGAAGTGAGCAGCTCCTCACCATTGAGGATTGTAGGCTGCTGTTGCATTCTCAGCATTCGTACTGACATACAGGCAGCGTGTCATCTGGATTGGCATTGTGGCTAGGCTGGATGTTGCAATGGGAAGTGGGGGCTCCTGTCCGCTCCACCTTCTGACATAGATAGAAAGCTTCTATATGTCTCATCTATCTTGCATTACTGCATATTTACAGTTATCAACCAGTAAGTTACTTCATTCTTATTTATATCCATATTTACTTTAGCTTTAGGTACATATTTTTCTTGGTGCATCAGTGACATCATCAGTCTTAAGTATTTCCATATTGTTTCAACATAGGTTCATATATCTTCTTCATGATATCTCTCTGTCCTTGTCAGATTTCACTTAACTCTCCATGATTTCCGTAAATGCGTGCTGACATCCTTCCATGCAGCATCTTTCCACAATTTTAGTCCAAGGGTATATTCTATATGGCTGTCTTAGAGCATAACTACTCTCCTACACTCAATGCGGTAGTAGGATTACGCAAGCAGTCCCAGCCATAGCCCTTTCTCTGCTGTTCCAATATTTCGGTGGTGAGGGGGCGGCAACTAGCGAGAAAGCATTCACCTGCACCTCTACATTCCCCTTTGTGGTCCAACATATTTTATATGATCCGTGGGGTAGTAGAACTTTGTTCCTGGAGGTGCAAGAGTACCTTTCTTTATATTCTCATGAGTACTGGCTTTGTTCTGTATTTGGGCTCCAGTTGCAGTATCTGTATCAATCACCATCTTTATTCCAATAGCTTTCTTGGCTGTCTTGTGGAATTGTCCCAAGATGCTCCTTTTAAGACAAAATCCTAGCAATATAAACACTGAGATTGCTCCAAGTAGCTGGAAGGCATTCGCCAGCCAGGTTGGGACCCACATAAACTGAGATGTAAACTAATCATCCTCCACAGTCTCATCTACTTCATCCACCATCTTCGTGTGCAGGGTTGACAACATCGTTATTGCTTTTGTCATGGTGCCATTTTCTTCATCATGGGCAGGTATAAAAATGAACAGCCAGAAGGTCTGATCTTGGTGCACATCCTTCCATTGCTGTGATTAAGCCCAGAACATACCTGTTCTGGAGGGTCATGACCTTGGTTGCCCTTGTTTATTCCCTGACTGCATTAAATCCTTTTATTGTCGTATTGATCGTCAACAGCAGCGCCCATCTGGTAATCTGCAACCACTTGGCAATCAAAGCAGTCTGAAATCCTGGCATGAAGATAGATGTAAATATCACAAAATTCTGCTGAACAGCTTATGCTCATCTGGAATATGAAATGTTTCTACTAATTTTGCTGAGAAGTAATGTTCTCTCTTTTGTTGGTGTCTGCTGAATGACCTTTTCTTCCTCAGGTGTGCATCCAACTCTGGAAAATGTGTTATCTGCAAGTCAACTTTTGGTACTACCACGTCTGGTATACTTATCAGTAACAATTTTGGTGGCAATTTCATATATGCTCTCAATACACAGGCACAATAGTGGTCCATCAGGACTGCTGTTTATTCCTTCATGCCTGGGAGGTCAAAAACTCAGCCACACTTGAGATTTTCTCCAACTTTGATTGTGCCATTGTTTCTGAACCATAAGGACGCATTCTCCAGGGGTAGTGTTTGCAAAGGTCCCCCCTCATAGTCAACCTATGTTAAGAATCTTGCAGCCTTAGGCCACTTATCGTTGCATTCTTTCTCTGCATTCATCATTGCTTCTTCCCATTGTCCTGTTAATGCTAGTGTTTTACACACAACCAAATGTTGACCCATCCTTCAGGAATGAGCACAGCTCTTTTAATGCGTAGCTGGCCTCTTTATTAGCATTCTCGTCTTTCCTCCCCAGTTTTGTCTTCACATTGGTGCATCTTATTTTCTTCTATCTTGATTCTGGCTCCACTTATTCCAGGCCGTTAATATTTTATTATTCAATACTTTGTCACTTGGTTTTCTCTTGATCTTATATCTTGTACATAATTGTGTTCTCTTTCAGACTTCTTTTTATTCACCCATATTATGCTGTGCTGTTTTTCCTTGGAATGTCCTCTTGTCAGGCAAAGTGCAAGGTGCGTCAGGCAATGTGCCTTTTTCACTGAAACTTCTGTTGCTATGCATATTTTAGATGTTCCCAAAGCATAAGGTATAAGGGAACACATATAACGTCTTTCATCTGATGGACTTCTCCCCGCCTTTTTCATGTGCTGATACATAGATTTTTCTTTGAATTAGCTGAATTGTCAAGATACGTATTTATATTTTCATGGTTCTCCTCAATTTGCCTTTTAAATCAAGACCATAGATGTTTAGTTATATTATAGAACACGCTGTCTGTGCCTCTAGCAGGAACAATAGTAGTTGTTTCATAAACGTCCTGCATATCTGTATTGTCCTTTTTGATATCTCTAAACATCATCATAATAAGGAGGGAAACACTAATCATAATGCAAAAGGATATCACCATTATTACTCCATGAAAACATATTGACTTTCTGGATGGTAGTGAATTCTGAAATGTTGAAACCCCTCCATTTCGCATTTACTTTAAAATGCAAATCTGTTATCTCCTTTTGAATTACACGTTTATCAAAAACTGTAAGATAATTGCCACTACTATTCTAAAAATGATATGATTATTCTTTGAATTACTGAGAAACATCACTGTATTTGCATATTGTCTTATTAGAGCTGGATAGGACTGGGATATGTAGGAAAACGCAACAAACAAGAGTGTGTGTATAGTGTCTACAAACGCTATCATGAAAGATGGAATGTGCTTCTTTTCTTCTGGCTCTGGTTCTTCTGTCTCATTGTGCCTTGACCCTATCTAAAAAAGAAAAAAGGTTCTGAGGATAACTGCAAGTCAGTTTATTCTTTGTGAAACTTGAAAAGATTGATCTCTTGTTTAAGATGTTTTATGTGCTCATCATTCTTCTTGCTCTTGCTTCTTGGTCATCAAACGAGTCATCATGCATTGAACTACTTCTCTTGCTTCACTGTAGACAGCTGCAGGAGGGGTCGGTGCTTCCCCTTTGTATCGCTTGATATCATGTAAATGCAGCCATGCTCACCGTCCTTTTAACTTTACTGCGGTGGGATTAACTTCCGCCACGTCTTGGGGACCTTCAAAACGAGGCGTGCTTCATGTGCACACTCATTTCAATACCAGAACCTGCTTTCCTGGATACAAAACAGGTGGCTGCAGTAAATCCTCTAAATCATTGGGTTGATTGTCCCTGTTGCTTCTTTTTGACTGCTCCCTTCTGTTTTTGACCTGTTTAGACATGAAAGAAATAAATTCAGTCATTGTTGTTAGGTAATCATGCATCTCATCACCTAATGCCTTTGCTACACTGTAGCCATCAGTTCTTACCCTAGTTGGAGTAGCAAGTGAGGTTCTCATACAGCCTCTAGTCACCAAAGCATGAGGCATTAGATGATGATCTGAATCAGGCTGATTTCTCAGGGCATATGAGACAAGGGGTAGGCAATGTAGCCATCCCTTTTTTAAGGTAATTTGAGTTCTGTTATTATTTACTTGAATAATCCGTTCAATCTCTCACAGATGCCATTCGGCTGTGGGTGATCAGTGGAAGATAACATGTGCTTAATACATAAAAGGAGAACTATTTGTTCAAACATCTAATTTACAAAATTAAAAAGCTATCTTGTCTCCAAATTGTCTCAGTGTGGGATAAAGAACAACCCTGCTTTCTCCATAAATCCTGTTCTTCTTGTGGAGCTCAACCTTGTATCTCAATTAACTGGACAATTGACAGCATGTTAAAGCCCTCCTTTGATAGCATGCTTTGTCTTGCCATCTGTTTAACAACTTCTACTTCAAGACTAGATATGGGTGGATAACAGGCTGCTTTTTGGCCTCTAAGTCTTCAGCCTCCACAGGAGATTAAATATGTTCTTTGCATTTTATGACTGCTAGGGTAAATGGGAGACTTAATGCTTCTATAAGCCTATCCATTTGGGCTACATGTTGTACTAGAGTGCCGTCTGAGTGGAGGAAGCCCCTTATTTTTCAACGTAACAAACCTGCATGTACAGTTGACATCACATAGGCGGTGTCAGAGTACACCGTCACTGCCTCATCCTCAAATGACTTTGATGAGCGCCACTAATTCTGTAGCCTGTGGTGAATAATTCAAAGACAATCTCACACTTATCACTACCTCGAATTCACCTTCTTGATTCAGCTTTACTACTGCTGCTTCAGTATGTCTTTGCCCAGTTATCTGGTCAATTCTTGATGACCCATCAATAAAAGCAACTTCCCCCCTCCCAAGGGAATTTTCTCTAACCTGGGGAATATTATTATAACATTCAGTATATGCTGTGCAATTATGTACATAATCATCCTCTCCTACTGGTTCTGCTATAAACATCGCTGAATTTACTGTCTTACATGTAACAATTTTGATCGCAGGGTTGGACATAATCACCTCATACCCTGATACTCTTTGTGTAGTCAATGTTCTTTTGGGTTGCTCTAAAATCACAAATAATGCATGTTCCACAAACAACTTAATTAGACACCCCATTTTTATGCATGAAGACTTTTCAATTGTGTATGCAGCAGCAGCTAAAGATTGCTCACAGGGATAGTGGGCCTCATTACAACCTTGGTGCTAAGTGCACCAACTTTACCACCATGGTGTAAACTCCGTTTACACCATGGTGGATGGCGGATTTACCGCCCCATTCCAAGGTGAGTGGGGCGGTAAATCCCCATTTCCCATTTTCCCTTCCCCATTCCCATTTTTGCCCCATAGGGCATAATGGGAGTGGGGAAGGCGCTAATTACGCCACCGTAAATTACGGCGGCGTAATTAGCACCATGGCAGGTTAGCGCCATGGATTTTAACGCCTGCTAAAAGCAGGCGTTAAAATCAGAATCAGGCGTTAAGGGTTAACGGTGGCGTTAACCCTTAACGCCTGAGTTGTAATGAGGCCCAGTGTCCCTTCATAACTGGATGTAACATCCCACTACAATAAGCCAACGGCTTATGTCCATGTCCTAATATTGTCTTCTGTGTGTGAATTGCTGTCATAACTTCTCCAATGAATGGGAGAATAAATACAATTCTTCATTATAACCTGGGATCCCCAACACAGGGGCTGTACTGATTGCCTTTTTTAATTCTTCAAATCATTCAGTCATCTCATCTGTCCATGTTATTGTGCTCTTGTCCACCTAAGCTTCTTTAAGTCCTTTTAAAAGTGGTCAAATATATTTTGTATTTATTTTTAATTTTTTACATTTATAGCAGAGTACCAAACCTCAGGCATCAGTGCACTAGTTACAGAATGGTTGCAAGCAAGACTTACTATGTACTGTAATCGAAATCCCAGGCCCTGCAATAATTACATAAACCTGGAAACTGTTGCATTTCCCTCACTGTTTTAGGTGCTACGGTTTTCAAGATGGCTTCTGCTAGCTCAGGTGTCACTTTTCTCCCTTCATGAGAGATAAAGTGTCCTATGTACAAAACCTCTTCCTGAAATAATTGTAACTGTTCTTTGTCTACATTGTATCCTTTCTCTGATAGTATAGTCATGAGTGTAACTGAGTCTTCTCTGCATCTTTCTTCTTTCTCACGGTACACCTAATGTTCATCCATGTAATGGATTATTGCACTTTCGAGTAGGCCATTACCCAGGTCCATCTGGAGGACACTGTTAAAGATCAAAGGGTACTCACAATACCCTAGGAGCAAACGAGAATGTTTCAGGCAGATATTTCTATACGAATAGGAAGTCAAATTTTGTGAGTCTTCATGAAGAGGAATTAAAAAGAATGTATTTTTTAAATCTATAACTGTGAAATATTTGGCCTTAGATGGGATGTTAGACAGTATTGTTGCGGGATTTGTAACTAAAGAAAACTCAGCTTCGACTATCTTGTTTAGGTGGTGAAGATCCTGTATAAATCTCTATGCCCCCCTTTGATTTCTTCATGGGGTACAAGGGTGTGCTACATGATGAATCTGATGTCACTAATATACGTTGCTTCATTAAAGTGGACATGGTCTCAAATATACCTTGATCCACTTCTCTGGAATGGGATATTGCTTTGCTTGTGGCAAAGGTGCTCCTGGTTTTAGTTTGATTTTAACTGCTCCTATCCCTTTTAATAGAGCCATATCATATGGGCTCGTGGTCCATAAAATCTTCAGCACTTTCTCTAGGTTTTCCTGAGAATGTCAGTCTTCTTTTTACCAGTGCCATTTTTCTGCAATATTTCTGTATACTCTACTTTAATCCAATAAGTGAAACTTATAAAAAACACTAGTTCATCGTCTGAGCAGTCATTTCTAAACAGTTCTTCATCCGTCTAATCTGTCAACCTGTATCCTTCACTGAGGGCTATCACTGTTCTCCATCCTCTTTTTTAATCATCTGTCCCATGAAGCATCAGCCTCTCTTCTCTGACCAATGCTGCTTCTAATTCTAAGCGGATATTCTGCCCTTCTTCATTTTCCATGGGAATCTATGGGCTAAACAAGAATTCATCTTTCATTTCAATCAATATTTTATCTACCAATCTGGGTAACCATGATAATAAAACAGTCACTTCATACAAAAATACCTCTGTATATAAAGGAACTCCTCACAATGCCTTCTGGACTGTAAAGCCTAATATAAACTCTCCCACATTCATATAGTGTATCCCTGGAGTGGAACACACTATTGCTTCATCGGTAAAGGATATTGTAATGTTAAGATTTGTCATTAAGTCTTGACCTAATATATTAGCTGCTGTCTGTCTAGAATATAGTAATGGCATTGACATATCTTGTTCCCCTGTAGAGATTAGCAAATCATCTGTAAAAGGAACTTAACTCATTGCCCCAGGGAATCCCTGAGCATTCATCGAAGTACCTGACATTGGGTATTTACCCTCACAAACACAGGAATGAGTGGCTCCAGTGTTCACAGGAAAGGAAAAAGTCTTGTCTCCTATCGCTACCCTGACCCTTGGTTCCTCTTGGGGGTCTGGTGGCACGATAGCTCTCTGGGCTGTCCCATTGTGGGTATACATTCATCCCTGTACATGTGAAAGGATTTCCTCCTATCACAGTCACACACCCCAATTTGGGTGGGGGTGCTTGTTGGGCTGTGTCTGTACCTACCTGCTAAGGCTATACCTGCTGTACTTGCATGGGTGCTTGCTGTTGTTGCCCTTGTGACAAATGCATTTGCAGCAGCACTTGCTGCATTTGTTGGGGTTGCAGTGCATATTTCTGAGCTTGCATGTGATCTTGGACAAAATATTCCTGTGGTTCTGAATTATATTGAGGAGCATAACCCATCCCCTCTTGGAGCTTGCCAATCCTGTTGCATGCCTCCTCTGCTTCTGCATGTTCTGGCTATTTGTCCTATTCTTCTGCAAATTCCAATATTGTTGCGGCTGTCTGCTATTAAATCCTCCTCTTTCTTGAGAGTTGTGAAATCCACCTTGTCCTCCTCCTCCAGGTCCATTCACTCTTCCTCTTGGCCATAGATTGTACCCACCCTGATCCATGGGATTTGCTGCATTGGTTGCATTTCCTGTATCACCACTCCTTGTCAATACCGCTCGCTCTATAGCAAGTTTAGATTACTTTTTCTGAAATAACTTCACCTCTTCCTGCTTTCTGCCCTCAGCTTTGTTTTTATTCTTCTCCTGTAACAATCGGCAGTGGTACACAATCATCAATTGTATTTCTGGCCATGGCTTTGATTCCCATCTGTTTCTTTAATTGCCTTTGCAATGGCTCCGGCAGCCCTCGACACAATATGTGCTAAAATAATGCCACTGTTTTATCCCACTGTTCACACGTCTCTCAAGATGCCATTTCTCTTGAATATCTTGAATAAAAGCGAGAGGGTCTTCATCCTTCCTCATTTTCCTAGTCATAATCGCACCCATGTCTGATGTATAGGGATACTGTACTATGAGTGCCCGCCATAGGTCTGCTCTGCAATTATTAAATGTGTCGTGCTTTGTGTGGTCACACCTGCTCGCTTCCAAATGTCATCAGATCTCTCCCTTATGATGGCTTCTAGCAAACCCTTTATGTCCCCTATCGCTAATGTAATCTCTGATGTCATCCTTTCTAACTCATAAATCCATTTTCTCACAACGGAAGTCAAACTCAGCAATATACATCTCAAATTATCTTTGTCCATTTGTGGCCATGGTATGTATTGTGGTCGTCCTCCCCCTTTTCCAAAAAGGGGAATTGGGAAATCCTGGTCCATAATCACACTTACCTACACTCCTCATATACCAGGTGGGGCTAGTACACCCATTTGTCTCCTTCCTGGTGGTGACCTTCATATGCTTACATAAGGCACAATTGTGCTTGTAGTCGATCACTCTATGGTGTTGGTTCTGGTGTTTTCTCTTTAGGGTCCTCTAGGCCTGACCATTTTACACCTTTTGCTACACTTCATGCTTTTGATAACCCAAATGTTCCCTCTCTTCGCGCCCTCTCGTTCTCCCCCTTTCTTCATCTGACATCATTATGTCCCAGCTTGTTTGACTTCTGTCCTTCTCTTCGTCATCAAGATCTACTCTATTTAAAGACAAGGCTCTGTATTCATCTGTTATGATGTCATCTGACCTACCTTCACTTCCCCTTGATACGGATCCTTCTTTGTTATCTTAGGTTTTACAACCGTCTTTATACCTTATTTGCGTGTATAGATTCCCAAGTCACTGAACTATATCTTCTGTATCCTGCTCATCAGTCCATGCTAATCTTGGCATTCCTTGCAGCTCCCAATGGGGCTGTTGAGATCCTCTCTCTTCCTCCAATCATTTTTGTGCATCTATCAGCACTATGCTCTTTTGACATAGATATTCTATCTCATCGTCTTTTAATCCCCTACTCGTGTTAATTTCTTCTTCTCTTCTCCTCATCTCATTCAACTCATCTTCCTCTTGCCTTCTTAGCAACCTACGTACTTTCATTGTTTGGGCTTCTATCTCTTATCATTTCTTCTCTTCTAATCTCTCCTTTTCTTTTCTTGCCTCATATCTTCTTCGTTCTTCCCTTCGCTTGCATTCTTTATCCCTCTCTTCTTTGTAGGCTCTTTCCTCTTTCTTCTCTTTCTTTTCCGATGCTTCTCCATCTTTCTCGAACCCAATAAATGCCCTTATCATCCAACTTAAGTAATATTTGTTCTCCCATCCATTCATTCTGTGCAAGTGTTATTCCCTTAGCTTTATCTGTAATTTCTTTCTGTTCCTTACTTATTTCTCGATCTTTGTCTGTCTATCCTGTCTGTCCTTTCTCTCATCACTTGGTTTACTTTCATTGGCCCTCATTACGACCCTGGCGGAAATCGAAAAACGATGGCGGAAATGCAATACCGCCATCGAATAGCGCTCGGTGCGACTATGACCCGTCACCGCAAAGTACGAAGCCATTAGCGACACCGTAGTGAACGCCAACGCTAACTGCACCAAGCACGCGCGCGCGCGCCATGCCAAACCGCAAACACCACCATGGTGCAACGGTACGCCAATTCCGACCCTAGCGGACATGTACCTAACGCCATCAGGCATGGCGTAATGTACCATTCCGCCATGGCGAGAAGTACGGCATCGCGAATCAACCGTAAACGGCCCCACTGAGTGCCTGTACACCGCTCCCTGCCCACAAAGTACAACCCCCCGTAGGTGCAATGAAGTCACAATGCAACCATTGAAATGTACAAGTCACCCATGCATGCCAACGAACAAAAGAAACACAAGAGGGGCCAATGGGAGCTGCAGGGCACAGATGGCACGAATACAGAAGCAATCCCAATGGACATGACCACAGTCCCCCACCAAGAAACGCACGCAAACACAGGCACCTGTGACCAGCAATATTCCGATAATCACATCATTCCACCAGTCCACCTGGCTGACCGGCATCTGTTACACAAAACCCAATCCCCCGCCCCTGAGCATGACAACATTCAAACTGTCATATAGGCAGCCCCCATCCCTGACCTCACGGGCTCAGTAGGCAAACGCGCCCAGTACAGTACCACGCAACTAAACCCCGAAGCTGGAACCCAATGCAGATCTCCTCACAATACATCGCCCCCCAAATAGGCATATGCCACATCACTTGCAAAGAAAAACGCTACACGGGCCAAATCAGAATAGAAATTTATGCACATCAAAGTCACCAAGCCCATACAGCCATCAGGCCATGAACTCCAAAACACCAATCACCATTGTGGGCTGCATCCGCAAGAAATGACCAGCCACTACTTGTGTGTCGCCCTGTTCCCCCATGGTACACAGAGCCACATTCACGTACGAAAAGGCAACATGGAAGCGCACAGAACCGCAGGGCCGTCCCAATGGGGAGGCACTAGTCCAGCTGAAAGGCCGAAATGTTGCTCCGAGCCACCAGTACTGCGTAAGGGCATGTGGGCCATTGGCGATCGTCCCATAAGATCGTAATGCTGCTCCACTGATTAACACGAAGCAGCAGGTGTCGGGAGTAAAATCCATCTGCAGGAGTGGCATACAGATGGCAGTGGCAAAAGGGGAGGAGATACCTGTCAACCAAAAGAAAAGAAAAAGAACAGAATGGCCATCAGAACCACATTCGAACAACTCACTTCAATGATCACACGAAATCCACAGCCATATGCATGCTAGCCCACTCAAAAGGATCATCACCACCCCAAAACCACTTGCGACTCATAAACATCTATATCGAGGTGCAAACACCATCACAAACGAGTGTACCTGTGCATGCGTCTGTCAAAACAGAATCCATCAGATGGGAATGTTAACGTGCATGGACATAAGTGTCTGAGTGCGCCTCGAGACAGGGAGGGCTCAACAAGGCCAGATAGACGATGGTCCCACTATGGCAGCCCTGCATCACATAGCGTAGGGGAGGCGGATAGATCCCAAGAAGCCCTGTACATGGCAAACTCTGTATCAAATCACCTGCCCATGCATCCATTCATCATTCCCTCATCCCGGGATCAAAACGCCTGAATAATTACTCACATAACATTAGAAACATCCATTGAGTCTGTGCGTTATGCAGCCTGCAAAATCCACAGTGCCCCAGCCCGTAATTCCAGTGTTGTGAAGTAACATGTATTTGGGAACGGCCGGCCTCATCGCCCACGTAGCTATTGTGCATCCCAAACTATTCATATCAATCATTGCTCCCTCGCCATGGGCCCTGTCTCAAGGACATTGAACAATAGAACGTTATATTTGCAGTCAGACCTGTGGGCATCTCCTCGCCGCTAGCTGGAAACCGAAAGCGCCGCCCTTCGAATTCCTCATTTGCAACACCACGTCGGAAAGGCATCTGTGGCCGTTTGAAATCACTAATTATTCCATCGAGTGCGGCTGTGTGTGAAAATGGCAACTGCCTTCACCCACGAATGGGACGCCCCGCCCGTCGTTGCAACTCGGTACAGTGATGCATGAGGGCCCACCGTTACTCGAGTACTACGTTCCACTGACCCTTCACAAGTCTGTTCGCGACTGCACAGATAGTATGGGAAACAATGGGACCACAGCAGAATGAACATATCAATCCAATCTTACACGGCCATCGGGTACAAATACATGATAGCAATAGCAAGATACCATTCCCCGAATTGCAGCGTTGTGCGCGTGACGTGCTCGGCCAAAGGGGAGAGCAGTTTGCACAGGTGGAATGAATCACCACAGGTGGAGGCCATACAGCCTGAAAACACATAAATTGCACAGCCAGTCTCCTCCCACAACCACACCGAAATGCTACCGGCAGGACTCGCGATGTTGGCCCTGGGGGACCTGATAGCACTGCAAGTGCTCCAACTCCAAGAAGAAGACGAACACCAACTACAACCAGCCGCACGGAGGAGACGCAGGAGGAGGAGGAGGCCAAGGCAGGGCCAGCAAGGCCCACCAGCACAGCCACTACCACCACGCAGGCAGCCCGCAATACCACGCCTCCGAGCCCATCCGTTCAACCTCACTGATGAGCAGATCCACACCCTCTACCGTCTGGACCGGGACACCATAGCCGCCATTGTGGACATGACACAGGCTGACCTTGTCAGCATGATAGATAGCCCAACCGCCATCCCACCCCTACTGAAGGTGGTGTCTGTACTCCACTTCCTGGCCACAGGCACCTACCAGCACACAGTCGGACAGTTGCATGGCATTTCTCAGCCACTGTTCTCACGGACACTATTGCAAGTGCTCGATGCCCTCCTGCAGCACGCAGACGACTACATCTCCCTACCACGCTCGGAGCAGGAAATTACAAACACGAAAGTGGGATTCCATGCACTTGCCGGCATACCGGGTTGCATTGGTGCCATCGACTGCACCCATGTTGAATTGGTCGTCCCACATGCCATGGAGGCCCAGTACCGCAACCGAAAACAATTTCATTCCCTGAATGTACAAATGGTGTGTGACTCCAACAGGATCATTACACATTGTTGTGCCCGATTCCCTGGATCAACCCATGATTCTATGGTCTTGAGGAACTCTACAATACCACGCTACATGGAGCGACACGCAGGGAACAGATCCTGGCTACTCGGTGAGTCTCATTACATGCATGATGATGTGGGGTATGTGAATTGCCAATGACCTGGCAGGAAGGGGGGGGGGGGGTGCGTACGTATCAATGGCATTCCACATCATACGTTTCTCGTCCACATACAGGTGATGCTGGATATCCACTGAAGAGATGGCTCCTCACACCAGTCCGGAACCCACGGGACCAGCATGAGGAGGACTACAACCATGCCCACTCACGTACCCGTGTAGTCATAGAACAGGCATTCGGCCTACTGTTAATGCGCTTAGCTTCAGGAGGTGAAAGGGGAGCCAAAGGCGTTTTGTCCTACCATTTATGCAAATTAAGCATCCACACCCTCTCGACTGTGGCTTCTTTCTCAATCTGGTACATCTTTTCCATAACTCTAAAATGTCCAGCCTTTTCTGTAACGTGTCTCCATTATATGTGGCATGCACATATGTTGTCATATGCCACAATATAATTCTTGACAGCGAACCCTCCTCAGGCCTGGAATAAGTGTTTTATTCATCCTGTCTCAGACCAATTCCGAATGGTTTTTCCTTATCTTTACTGTTATCTCGGCAATGTCCTGCACAGATGTAAAAGAGGAGTGTCCCCCATGATGATGAGTTGGTTTCGACTGTCAATACTTACCCGTTCATTTATTTGATTCTTTGTTTCACCATATATACCACACTGATCATTGTTGCAGGCACCATTAATCACTGCTTATAATCCCCAAAAATAATTTATATACTTACTTTTTTTATTTAAGAATCTATACAACAATGTTCTGTTTGCTCCATCGTTTACACATTTTATGAATTTTTATTATCTCGTTTTTCTATCTTTGGTATTTTAAGAGTCTCTTCTCTATTTATATATTAATTTCATTTGACTTTTGCCCTCTTGATTGACGTCAATCTCTTGGTCCAAATGATACCCAGTCTTCTTAATTTGTACTATTGTTTTATATTTACTACTCTAGACTCAACAAAAGCTTTATGTTGATAACCCCACACATGTGCCCTTTTCAATGTTACTAAGTACATCTTCCTATACTATTTTTAGCAAATGTATCTCTTCTCAACTTTACTCCATTTTGGAGTTTGATATGCACTCTTCTGCGGACCTTGCCTCCGGAATCCTTAACAACCCTATTTGGAATCGTTACTCTGCTGTGTACCCTTCGACCCCCCCTGGAACCAGGAATCAAGGTGTTTACTTCTTCTATTTATAATCTCCCAGAAATCCTGTTACTTGTGTACATATTATTCACAACACAATCCCTCCCCCTATTGTTTTCCACCTTTGTTGTTCTACTTACAACTGTGTCTCAGCACGAGTCCCTCGGCATTGACTCTTCCACAACCGACCAGTCCATGGGGCACCTGTGGGGACCGGACAAGAATTTTATCAAAGGGGGACCTGCCAACTGGATCTTCTTGCATGTGACTCTGTGCGCTGATCACCACAGGAAGCTCTGTAGTCTTGTGGCTATTGGCGGGAGAAGCCAAGCATACGGCCGTCTGGATCTGGCCTTGGTCGATTAAACTGCAACCCTCCGCACTGCTACCAAAATGTGCTCTAGCACCTTGAAGCATCTCTTGTGCTAGATATAATTACAAATAATGATCTCAGACCGAATAGCCGGACAGACTCAAGGAAAATGGAAATGTACTATTTTATACTCATTTAATAAAGCAGGGCGAACTGACAGGCATCCGACTGATGCATGCACACTCACACATTAACTTGACTACACAAAGGTCCTATACCCCAATATGCATCATCTATGATGTCAAACCTACATGGCAAATCATAAAACCTATTAAAGGGAGGGATTGGTTAGGGGAACATAGCTACATATATACAATGTAAGTACTAACAATATTACTGGATGCCCCTTAACTGGTGGGCACGCCTTAACCTAATACTGATTACAGCTGACAAAATAGCAGCAGATTTGTCTATGACACACTGTATTGCAAGTTTCCCCTTAGACCCACTGATGGGTTGGTATACTATGCCAATCCTAGACTTACTGCTCTCTAGCAGCACGTACGTGAAACGAAACCTAGGTGCTTTGAATTTCATAAGATTACTTCTGTCTCCCAATTAATCCATCATCCCTCATCAGTCGGCCATAAGCCAATGTCTTCCTTCTGTAGTTCACCTTGAAGCCTGTTCACTGTCATGGAAAATTTTGGTCATGTGAGCTCACCACTATCTTCATCTGAGGCTCGAATTAATAACCATTTCTTCGACGTCTGAGTCACATGTGAAGAGACCAAGAATTTGTCCATTTTGGCCTCTTATTTACTGCTACTTGATTCAGTTATACAGGGTGCTGTTGCTCCTCTTGGCCTCTAGAAACTAACTTGCTCACTCTATCTTGCACAGATTTCATACACTTTTAATTGTCCAGTAATTTGGCTGTTGCAGATGTTTTCTTCTTCCTTAATCTAAGAGGAATGTCTCACATTCAGAGCTTGTAGCTCCACTTGTGACATGCAATTATTCCTTAAAATAGTATCCTTGATCCTAGGCCCACCTTGACTCATCGCTGTTTTGCACATAAACTGTCACCCTGATTCATGGAATTATTTGCATGAAAAAGGCAAATTTGTGCGCCTTTCTGACAGAAAATCCCTGTTTGAAGTATGGGGATTTCCAGGCAGAAAAGTGCATAAATCTGCTTTTTTTACGCAAATAATTTCATGAATCAGGCAATGTATTTCCAGTGTCTGCTGATTCTGCAGCCTTGGTCTGTCTCTGAGGTAGCTTGGTTGAATTCGACATGAGCCAGCGTACATTTTCTTACCATAGCCATCCTTGCCACATTATATATCCCTCTATAGCAAGCTTCTGTATGTCTCATCTACCTTGCATTACTGCATATTTACAGTTATCAACCAGTAAGTTACTTCATTCTTCTTTATAGCCACAATTACTTTAGCTTTAGGTAGATATTTCTCTTTGTTCTTCAGTTACATCGTCACCCCTAAGTATTTTCATACAGTTTCAAAATAGGGTTATATATCTTCTTCATAACATCACTCTGTCCTCAGCAGATTTCACTTAATGCTCCCTGGTGTCCATAGATGGATGCTGACATCCTTAAATGTGGCATCCTTCCACAATTCCAGTGCAAGGGTACATTCTATATGGCTGTCTCAGTGTATAACGCCTCTAATACACTCAATGCCGTAGTGGGATTACACAAGAGGTCGCAGCCGTAGCCCTTCATCTGCTGATCCAATATGTTGTGGTGAGGGGGTGGGAACTGACCTATTCTCTTCAACCCTCCAGCTGACCACTGTGAAAGAGAACCTAGATGAAGGCCTGGCGGGAAGGCATGGTTCTGTTTTACCAGGGTAAGTGGGGAAGGCATTGTGGAGATGTTGTATCTTCTGTTCACGCTGTTCCACATCAACAAGGAGGACCTGGCAGCGGGCAACACTGAAGTGGTGTAGTATGTGTCCTTAAAGCAGATCCTGCACCATTTGTGCAACGGAGACATGAGTCCCTGTCCCACAATCTCCACCCAATGCTTCTGATCACCTGAGGAACCGGAATCCAGAAAAGGGGTGAGCTGGCTGTGTAATAATAATGCTCCTGGGCCAGGGATCCTTAGCGCCTGTTGATCTTGGCAGCAAGCATAGTCCTTCTGGAAATCCTGGGGGTTTTATTGATCCTAATAAACTGAAAGACATAGGCCTACAATTCCTGTAGAATGGGATGACCCGGAGAAGAGCATACATCACATAGAGGATTCAAGTGAGATAGCTGACCATTCACTTTGATTCTCATCGTGGGCTGCACATAGTTGGCCAAAACACATTTAAGGAAATCGAGCCTAAACCCAAAGCTAGTCAGCACCTTCTGGATGCACGACCCAAAACAAAAGAAATGGGTTCTCATGAGTCTTCTGATGAGGGGTATACTTTCCATGAAACCAGGTATTCCAGGCATCCTCTCCTGTAGCGAGAGTCACTGATGTGTGATCGTCTTCGCTGGCTGGTATCTGAGGCTTTTCTCAATAGATGGGTGAAGTCAAGGCTAAGCCATCCGCAGGGCGCAAGAGTGAAATGTGAAAAACCAAATGAATTTGCCCTACGCTTTTTGGTAGTTTCAATCGAAAGGCAACTGGGTTGATCTGCGACAGGAACTCGTAGGGTCCCAAGAAACATGGTGACAACTTGGTAGGGCATAGCCAATGTGGCAGGTACTTTGTAGATAGCCAAACCCTAGACCTGACCCCAAATGAAGTATCTGAGGTGCGTTTGCGATCGGCTTGTGTCTTATACATCCGTTGGGCTTCAGTGAGGGCTAGCTTTGTGGTCTTGTGAACTTCGGTGATCTCCCGCAGTTTATCTTCGATGGAAGGTATGTTAGAGCTGGGTGATACCACTGGAAGGATACCTCTTGGATGCATTCCATAGGTACAGTAGAAAGGGCTAATACCCAACGCTGTGTGCACAGTATTGTACGAAAACTCTGCGGTGGGTAACAAAGACACCCAGTTGTCTTGAAGATTGTTGACGTAACATCTTAGGTACTGCTCCGGAGTTCCATTCAACCGTTCAGTTTGGCCATTGTTTTGAGGTTGGAACCCTGAAGAGAGGGCCCTTTCTATTCCCAGTTTTTTGCATAAAGCCTTCCAAAACTTTGAGGTGTACTGACTACCTCGATCCGAGATGATCTTGTTAGGTAATCCATGGAGGCGAAATACATCTCGGATAGACATCTCGGCCATGTCAGACGTGGAGGGAACACCTGGGGAAGGGGAGAAGTGAGCCAGTTTGGTGAAAGAGTCAACAGTTAACATTGTGCGGTGTGTGGGGTGCCTGAAACTGTGGGACATTTTCTGCTTAGATGTGAGAGACATGTTGAGGATAGAGAATTGATGAGGGTCCGGTTATCTGCGCTGGGTGTGGCTGAGCTGAGTGGGAAGGCTTTGCTGGGAGGTGACGGGGTGAGAGGCAGGACGAGGAACAGTGTGATGTTGGATTCTGTGAGGCAGATGGGGCGGTGGGAGGAGTTGTGAGTTTATTTGAGACAAGTATTGATTAGTGGGTCTGGTGCACATCATCCTTTAGGATGGGGAAGCGCCTGCGTGGGTCCGCCCACGCACCCGATAATTAAGAAGAAGAAGAAGAAGAAGAAGAAGAAGAAGTACAGCCTTGGGAAAAGGGAAGGTACACAATAAAATCGGTGGAGATTTGGCTCCTTGGAAGGTCTGGCAGAGGAGTCTGCTCCAGTAGTCCGATGGGTTTCTGGCTGCAATGTTTACACCTCATCCCTTGAGGTACTCCTCTATGTCGGTCGACATACCTGGCCAAAAGAAAGACAGTTTGGTGAGTTCCTCTGTCCCTCTTTTACCCTTGTGACACACAATTTTGTGATCGTGACAGCATGATAAGACTTTGAGGCAGATTCCCTCTTGGGGTAGGTATACCCTATTGTTGACGAACAGAAGACAATCCTTTTCTTCAACTCCGATGCTAGGCTTAAACGGTAAAGAGGGGGGTTCTCAGGATGTGGCTGCCTTGACCTGCTGCAGAAACAAAGAGACCGTAGATACAATCTGTTTTCCAGGGAACAGTTTCTCCCGGAGTCCGGCAGATGTATGTTCAGAGGAACTTCTGTGGGAAAGGGCATCGGCTATGACGTTCTGGCTACCTGGGATATAGGTAATCTTGAAATAATATTGTGCACAAAAATTCATCAGGCTTGACGGGAATTAGCGCATTCTATGTTTTGAAGGACCGTGAGGTTATTTTGATCAGTTCTGATGACAAACGGCTGAGAGCCACCTTGGAGGAGCTGCCTCGTTTCTTCACAGGCTAGTTTCATGTCCATTAATCAAAGGGGGACCTGCCACTGTATCTTCTTGCATGTGACTTTGCGCTGATTGCCAGAGGAAGCTCTACAATCTTCTGGCCATTGGTGGGAGAAGCCAAGCATCCGGCCGTCTGGATCTGGCCTTGGTCGATTAGACTGCAACACTCCGCACTGCTACCAAAATGTGCTCTAGCACCTTGAAGCATCTCTTGTGCTAGATATAATTACAAATAATGATCTCAGACCGAATAGCCGGACAGACTCAAGGAAAATGGAAAAGTACTACTTTATACTCTAAACAGGGAGAACTGGCAGGCATCGGACTGATGCATGCACACTCACACATTAACTTGACTACACAAAGGTCCTATACCCCAATATGGGTCATCTATGATGTCATCCTACATGGAAAATCATAAAACCTATTAAAGGGAGGGATTCGTTAGGGGAACATAGCTACATATATACAATGTAAGTACTAACAATATTACTGGATGCCCCTTAAC
Source organism: Ambystoma mexicanum (assembly GCF_040938575.1). Taxonomy (NCBI): domain Eukaryota; kingdom Metazoa; phylum Chordata; class Amphibia; order Caudata; family Ambystomatidae; genus Ambystoma; species Ambystoma mexicanum. Next base: position 168,451,241 of record NC_090924.1, read on the forward strand.
TGGTGGGCACGCCTTAACCTAATACTGATTACAGCTGACAAAATAGCAGCAGATTTGTCTATGAAACACTGTATTGCAAGTTTCCCCTTAGACCCACTGATGGGTTGGCATACTATCCCAATCCTGGACTTTCCGCTCTCTAGCAGCACGTACGTGAAACGAAACCTAGGTGCTTTGAATTTCATAAGATTACTTCTGTCTCCCAATTAATCCATCATCCCTCATCAGTCGGCCATAAGCCAATGTCTTCCGTCTGTAGTTCACCTTGAAGCCTGTTCACTATCGTGGAAAATTTTGGTCATGTGAGCTCACCACTATCTTCATCTGATGCTCGAATAATAACCCTTTCTTCGACGTCTGAGTCACATGTGAAGAGACCAAGAATTTGTCCATTTTGGCCTCTTATTTACTGCTATTTGATTGATTTATATAGGGTGCTGTTGCTCCTCTTGGCCTCTCGAAACTTGCTCACTCTATCTTGCACAGACTTCATACACTTTTAATTGTCCAGTAATTTGGCTGTTGCAGATGTTTTCTTCTTCCTTAATCTTAGAGGAATGTCTCACATTCAGAGCTTGAAACTACACTTGTGACATGCAATTATTCCTTAAAATAGTATCCTTGATCCTAGGCCAACCTCGATTCATTGCTGTTTTGCACATGAACTGTATTTCCAGCGGCCTTGGTCTGTCTCTGAGGTAGCTTGGATGAATTCCGGGATGAACCCGGTTTGGTCTATATGAGTAAGTGAAGGCAGGGCAGAGACAAGCCTATTTTCCAGTACTTTAAAATAAATCCTGGCATCATCATTGAGATAGAATTGGACACCAGAAACTGTGAAACCTTATGAATTATTTCTCCGGATGAAGTGAATTGTCTTCCGTAAACACGTAGAGCTATTTGTACAAATTAACTTGTTTTGGCATTTTAATGTCAATACATTTATTTTGAAGAAAAATTATATCTATACAGTACAAGATCTAAAAAATAAATAAAGCTCCACCTCACTGATGAGGCCCAACAAGGCTGAAACACGTGCATGGGGTTGCTGTTGGTACTCTTGTTCAGAAGGGAATTGCCACAGCATTTCGCTGCTGGACTGCTGTGGGCGGGACAAAGTCTGATGTGCAAATGGTTATTTCCCACCAGTGAAATGTACAGTGAGCAAAAAGCGATGGCTGCAAACTCTCAAAGTGGTAAAAACTACAGAACAAGTTATCATGCCATGTTCTTTCTGGAGAGGGGCGCCTGCTACCTTTTTGAAAAATGTTTGCAAGGAACTTGGGGTTTGTCACCCTGAGTTACCTGGGGGAACCCAGACATGGACTCCCCGCTCACTGTGCTCAGAGAGCCACAGCTACACCTCACGGATGAGGCCCAACAAGGCTGAAACATGTGTATGGGGTTGCTGTTGGTACTCTTGTTCAGTGGGGAATTGCCATAGCATTTCGGTGCTGGACTGCCAACGTGGGCTGGACAAAGACTGATATGCAAATGGGAATTTCCCATCTGCGATGGCTGCAAACTCTCAACGTGGGAAAAAAACTACAGAACAGGTTATCATGCCATGTTCTTTCTGGAGAGGGGGGCCTGCTACCTTTTTTGAAAAGTACAAGATCTATTACACACAATTTTTTAAAGTCATCATTATACCTCTACCCTAACTGATGTTTTCATACCATTATAATTGTTGCCTGACTGCAAAGTCAGTATATCTAGTGTGCAGGGGACAGGAGTGTCCACAAATTGAGGACACTATATTTAGCATATCATAATTTAGTACAGCAATGGGTCTGTATGAGGTGCAAAGGGAAGTATCCATGCCAAGCTTCACTAGTAAAGGCAGGGTGGATTCTCCCATAGATGACGTAACTGCACCCAAGCCCAAAAAGCTGTTAAACAGTATGACTAAATGTGGGACCAGAGGTGTGGCGAAGAAAAGCCATCTGGGCCCCACTGCCTTATTGTCAGAAGCACTACTGGACTTAGAACTCACAAACTGCTCCTAACCTGGGATAATAGATTCCTCCACTGGTGACTTCTTTCTTCCTTTGCGTCTTAGGTCTGGTTTCTTTTTATGCAGATATGGCCTATCGAGGGTAGACATCACTATGGTCTGCAGGAGGACCTGAAGACCAGTGGCCCCAGTCCTGCAGTAGCCTTGAAGAGAAAAAGCCTTTGAAAGGCAAAGAAAACCTTGGAACAGCTGTATCCACCGAGCTGGCGTTCTCCTTTCCTAGCCGTGTGGAGTCCGGTGAATGGAGGTGAAAGACACGTGAGTCCAATTTCCCCAATGGGAACGATGGCAGAGGAGCAGTCCCAGAAGCGGAGGAAATGGGGCGAACCCAGAAGCTCATTGAAGACACTAAGATCGGCACCGCCGTGAAAGAGAGAGCAGAGATAGAGCAGGTGAAAGAGAGGAGCAATGTGGAAAGAGTCTGGAAGTTTAAACGTGCTGGGAACCCGAGGGGAGGAGAACCAAGCAGAGGCACAGGAGACGAAGAAGGGATAGCATGCCAGGCATGAAAGGAGCAGGGGAAACAGAAAGAGAGAAACAGAGGAAGGCTACTGCCAGGCGGCAGCATTGAGAAAAGGATAACAGGCTTACCTAAGCCAAGGGAGACTACGAAGCGTGGCAACACAGGAGAAATAACTGCAAAGATGCAACGTGGCCGCCATCGGGAGGGGGAGGGCTAAGAACTCCCAGGGGAGGCAATGTTTGAAACAATGAGACCGCAGAGTGGTGCGGGAGAAAACATGATGGGACAAAGAAATGGTGCACCCGTCTCCATCGGTCCCAGATGAGCCAATAGAATGGGAACATGACAGTATGCCCCCTCTGATTCCTGGGGAGGCCGGCTTTGTCGGATGGGCCAGATGGAATTTGCGTAACAGAATGGGAGCCCGAACAAAAGAAATGGGTTCCCATGAGTCTTCTGATGAGGGGTATCCTTTCCATGAAACCAGGTATTCCAGGCATCCTCTCATGTAGTGGGAGTCCATGATGTGTGATCGTCTTTGCTGGCTGGTGTCTGAGGCTTTGGTCTATGGATGGGAGAAGTTGCGGCGCAGGGCGCAAGAGTGAAACGTGAAAAACTGGATGAATGCGCCCTAGGCTTTTGGGTAGTTTCAATCGAAAGGCAACTGGGTTGATCTGCGACAGGAACTCGTGGGGTCCCAAGAAACATGGTGACAACTTGGTAGGGCGCAGCCAATGTGGGAGGTTCTTTGTAGATAGCCAAACCCTAGACCCGACCCCCAATGAAGGATCTGAAGTGCGTTTGCGATTGGCTTGTGTCTTATACATCCGCCAAGCTTCAGTGAGGGCTAGCTTGGCTGTCTTGTGAACCTCAGTGATCTCCCACAGTTTATCTACAATGGAAGATATGTTAGAGCTGATGATACCAATAGAAGGATACCTCTTGGATGCATTCCATAGGTATAGTAGAAAGGGTTAATACCCAACACTGTGTGCACAGTATTGTACGAAAACTCTGCGGTGGGTAACAAAGACACCCAGTTGTTTTGAAGATGGTTGACGTAACATATTAGGTACTGCTCCAGAGTTCTATTCAACCATTCAGTTTTGCCATTGGTTTGAGGATGGAACCCTGAAGAAAGGGCCCTTTCTATTCCCAGTTGCATAAAGCCTTCCAAAACTCTGAGGTATACTGTCTAACTCCATCCGAGATGATCTTGTTCGGTAATCCATGGAGGAGAAATACATCTCGGATAAACATCTCTGCCATCTCAGACGTGGAGGGGACACCTGAGAAAGGGAAGAAGTGAGCCAGTTTGGTGAAAGAGTCAACAATTACCATGATACAAGTACAGCCTTGGGAAAATGGAAGGTACACAATAAAATCGGTAGAGATTTGGCTCCATGGAAGGTCTGGCAGAGGAGTCTGCTCCAGTAGCCCGATGGGTTTCTGGCTGCGATGTTTACACTTCATCCCTATGTCAGTCGGCATACCTGTCCAAAAGAAAGACCATTTGGTGAGTTCCTCTTTCCCTCTTTTACCCTTGTGACCTGCGGTTTTGTGATTGTGACACCATGACAAGACTTTGAGGCAGATTCCCTCTTGGGGTATGTACAACCTATTGTTGACGAACAGAAGACCATCCTTTTGCACCGATAGAACGGGAGCATGACATTTATTCACAGACATGGCTTTGATGACCAGTGAGACTTCCTCTTGAGATATCTGAGCTTTAAGTCTCCATCTCTGCATGGCGATCAAAGGGAGGGCTGCCTCCCATAAGAAAGAATATTGAAAATCAGAATCTAGATCTTCAGCACTGAACAGTTCTGGGTAGAATTGAAAGAGAGTGTGCATCTTACCTGACTCCGACCTATGAAACACTGCTTCACCATCTCTAAGAGGTCAATTGTGTTTTGGGTTTGGTGGGCCTTGAGATTATATGCTAAATGACGCAAAGCTGTGCGAGAGGTGCTGAAATAATGGCGTTTGGTTTGGATCATTTGGTGGGAAATGTTAGATGCCCAGAGCGCTTTCAGTTCCACTCTGTCCACTTCCAGCTACCTGTACACGTTGCTGGAAGACTTCTGGTTGTAGTGAGACTCTAACATGCACATTCTCCCCTCAATGTAGTCTTGAAGTGCTAACAATGCCTTCTTCACTACAAAGCTTGATTAAGGAGTTCTCCCTTAATCACAGGATTAAAAGCCTGCTAGAAGGTGCCAAATGACATGTCCTCTGTACAGCTTTCAATATTTCAAAATGCGGGCTGAGATTGCGGCATGCAAAATTGGATCTTTAAAACGGAAGTCATTTGACCCTCATCTGTGCAGTTTGCGGGACTGATCCCAGGAAATATACACCCAGACTGGAGAATGGTCTGAAACTGTAGCCAGCTCAGTCGCTGAATTTAAGACTTGTAGCAAGAGGGAATGTGTGACCAGAAAATAATATTACCTTGAGCATGTACGTATACATGGAAACAAATGTGTAGTCCCTTGCTGTATTGTAAAGGTGTTGCCATGAATCTACTAAGTGCAAAACCACCATCATTTTGGAAAGAGAAGGCTAGTAGCCTGATCTGTCCACCGTATTGCCTCTCGATCTATCTAGAGCAGGGTTGCCCAACATAAGGCCCGTGGGCCAAATGCAGCCTGCCACCCCGCAAAATGTGGCCCGCCAAGAGTGTTTACTTTTGTAATGAGGTACGGCCAACTTTAAGTAGTTTGCCGCATTTCATTACATAAGTAAACAGTTTGATTGGGATCATTGCTGGTGTAAGGAATTCCTGACAAGTCTGCACCTCTATTTCAGTGGCTATTAACCTCATCTTTATCTCCATTATAATGTATGCCCCCCTCCTTTGCTTAGAGCAGAAATCAGTGTGAGGCATCCTTGGGGAAGCATACATTATAATGGAGATAAAGATACGGTGAAAAGCCACCAATTATCACAAGATGGTGAGTCAGCCGTCAGACACTTGCTTACAAAGAAGGATTGATTGCTACTCAGCAGGGAGCTAAATCAATGAATGCCTGCAGTAAAGCCTATGTGCATACATTTATTTTGTCAACAGGCCTGCAACATCTCCAAGCTCTTATCCAAAAGTATGTTCCCCTTGTAGGGCCTACACTCCCTTGTAAGAAGTGTTTTGCGATGTCGGCATTCCGCCTTCAGCTCAGCCACAAACATGAGAACACTTTGATTTCCACTTAATATTCCACCACTCTTCCTCACCTCCCACGCATGACTGCTCAAACATATCCTTCTTCACTTTTTGCCTTACAGCGTCTGATCAAGTCTTATGGGGACCAAAGAAAATGTGCACTAAAGAGGGAGAGGGGACAGGGGTGGGTGGATGGTGGTTGTTGGGGTGGGGGCTTTGTGGCAGGAGGGGGGCATAGATAGTGCCTGTGTGAGACACCGAGTGAGTGAGTGAGAGAGAGAGAGAGAGAGAGAGAGAGAGTTTTGCATGTTTCATGGGGTTATTCTTGCTCCCAGGGTTCAATTGCTGGGCCTATTGCTGCCAGCCAGCCTGTGAAACGAGTTTGGATTTGCATTCTACAACTTGGGAAATTCTGCCCTCTGTCGTCTCAGTCCATGTCCTTTTCACGCAGAGGGAAGATACGGAGGAAGAAAGACAAATACACACAAGAGAGTAAGCGGGGGGGTGCAAAGAATAGAAGGAAGAACTAGAAAGGGAGACCGAAATAGTAACATTGGTAGAGATGAAGAGGTAAGAAAGAGACAAATAAAGAGAGGAAGATGGGAAGAAATAGAAAGACAGAAAAAGAGAGAGAGAGAGAGAGAGAGAAATAAAAAGAAGGGGAGAGAGAGAGAAGGGGGAGAGAAAGAAAGACAGAGTGACAGAAATAGTAACATGATATAGAGGGAAGAAAAAGAAAGACAGAAAAAGAGAGAGTGTGACAGAAATAGTAACAGGGAAGGAGAGAGACAGAGAAACAGGAAATAGAGAAGAAATAGAAAGACAGAAAAAGAGAGGCAGAAATGTTACCATAGGGAGGGAGGGAGAGAGAGAGAGAGAGAGAGACAAAGAAAGACAATGGGAGAGAGAGTAGGTGGAGAGAAAGAAAGACAGGAAGTGACAGAATTAACAACATTGGTAGAGAGGAAAAGGGAAGAGAAAGAAAGACAGAAAGTGAGAGAATGCAACAGAAATAGTAAAAGGGAGAGAGAGAAACAGAGAAAGAGGAAGAGGAAGAAGAGAAGAAATAGAAAGACAATAAACAGAAATAAAAATAGTAACATACAGAGGGAGAGAGAAAGAAAGAGGAGAAGGGGAGAGAGAATAAAAGACAGAAAGAGAGAAATAGTAACATAGGGAGAGAGTGGAACATGGGTGAGAAAGAAAGACAGAGAGAGCGACAGAAATAGCCAGGATGCTTTTTGCATTTCTTTTTCCTTGCTTTGCCCCATTACTCATGCTGTGTGATTCCCCTTCCGCTGCACCAAGCCACACAGTAGTAGTCTGGACCACTGTACGCAGCTTCAAAGGTACATTCGTCCCTCCGCGAAAACCAGTTGTGCACCCCTGATCTAGATTATCATCCATTGTTACATTTCAGCCCCCCCTCCTCCTTAAACCAGATCTCCTCTCTGAAAATGGACCACCAAAGGTAACAAATAAAACTGGTCCTGATGCTGATTAGGGCCATATATCGAAAACACGTTCAGGATCTCCCATCGCACTCCATAGTCAGGAGATGAATCTTAGGGTTGACAGACTGGATATTATGCTGGGGAAGTGGGGTGGGGTTGGGTTGGATACTGGAATATCTATTTTATGTATGCTAAGGGGTTACTGATATAGGTGGAACCCTCTGTATCTCTTAGACTCAAGGAAGTACGCACTGGTAAATGGATTTGTGGAACGCAGAGAAGTGTGCATTACTACTACTTACGCATCCAACCATGACACTCCTTGCTATTTTCACTTCCTGTATGCACGTCTTGCCCCTTATTGGATATGTCATGTGGATTTGGGGCGGAGGGTTTATCTGCACACTGGACCCACAGTTAGATAGATCTGATATTAAACATGTGTGCTTTGCACTACCGGCAGAAGTGCTTGGAAAATTGTTATCTGACCTGGGGCTTGTGGATTTCTGGAGGTGGATGAATGAGGATCGCATGGCCTACTTATACTTTTCAAGCCTGCACAAGGTTTATGCACACATTTATTAATGATTCTTTGGGATGGAATACACGAGGAGCACAATAATACAACTTACATGGGTGGTGTGCTATCAGACCCCAATCCCCTGATCAGCACCTGGTGGATAGGTGCTGGCCTGCATCCCGCTACAACATGGAGGCTAAGGGCGAAAGCACTGGTGGATGCTCAGGTTCGGGACCACCTGTCAGATAGGATAAGCACATTTTTTGAGATGAACACTGGCAGCATTTGGGGTATTGACATAATATGGGAAAGGTTTCAAGTGGTGTTGAGGGGGGATGCGATCACCAAGGCTGGCGGAATCGGGAAGTCTCTGCTGGAGGACCTGTATAGAGCTGAAGTGGATCTAGAAAAGTTGGAAAACTCACTGGGGATGGATATAGCTTTGGAGTGGGAACTGACGATCCTTAGGCAGTGGTGCAATGGGGCAGGGGAAATACTGGGTGAATATGATGTCACTGTGTATACAGAGAGGATGCATGAGCAGGAGACTACAGCAGGCAGGATGATGGCATGGTTGTGCCATAGGGAAATGACGCACCTTATGGTAAGCTTGATTAAGAATGAATGTGGGGAAATCTGGCGGTACCAAAGGGAGATTAACAGAATCTTTTAGAAATATTATGAGGATCTATATGGGGAGGACAGGTAAGTGTACACTGGCGAGATAGTGCACACACTGTCCCAGATTGTGTTGCCCCAATTGACACAGGAACAGATGGATCTCTTTGCTGCCCCACTTCTGGAAGGGGAACTTAGGGTAGCAATATTATACTTACTCTCACCTTGTCTACAGCTTGATCTCCATATCTGCAGTCTAGAACGCTTGTTGCTTGAGGAAGAACTGAGATTCTGCACCTGCACGCTTTGATGTCTTGAACAATCAGATGTATAGCTCTGCCTCTCCAAAGAAGAACAGAAGGAACCCTCTGTGGGACTACTTTTACATGAGCTGGTGTAAACAACTATATCAAGTCTCCTGCTCTTGGGCCCCTTCTCCCTGAACCTCATGTACATGACTGATTTGCCAGACCCAGAAGCAGATCCCCCTTCACTGCCCGGACCTTGAAGACTCTCTGAGGCAAGCTGACACAAGAAACTTCTCCGCAATACTTAGTGGAAAAAACTATGTAGCGAGGTAAGCTGAATGCTATGTCAATAGTAATTTGGTAAATAGCTTGGCAACAAGGAGTAGCTTGACGCTATATCAAATATACTTTTACAGATAATTGATCAATGCTAAGCGATATGAGAAATGTATAAAGGTTCATTACTATGTGTGTGTGACAAAAGAACAACATTGCCCAGCATGCTTGGTAAAACATAATAGCATGATTGCACCCATATAAGTAAGATGCAGCAAATCCATGGTTTTGTCACTACGATCAGTTGTCACAGCAAAACTCATGTAGCAAGGTATGTCCAATGTAATGCTATTAGTAAACAGGCAAATAGTACTGAAAGAAGTTGAAGTCTGACCATATATATCACATATTCTTGCTGATAACCAATGCAAGAAGATAAAGCAATTCTGAGAAAAGAACCTCACACCTCTGAGTGGCCAATTCAACAGCAGGTGAGAAAGAAATGTGTATGATAAGTTGTTCCTTTTCAGTTAAGTACCATACAAAACTAAGGGACACAAAATATTGTTGCACCTTTTTTCTATGCCAGATATAAATAAAGATGAACATGATACCGTTTCATCACACAATAATCTAAACTCAATAATAAGAGAATACGAGAAATAAGAGGGAGCATTGTGGCAACAAGTAGGTGGTATTTTAGTCCCCCCTATTAAATGAAATTGGCCAAAATTCAATTGGTTTCACTTTAATCCTGATATCGAGAGATTGGTGTCATTTATTGTAGATATTGCAGTATATAATTTTGTACCTCGAAGAAATGTATCCTGATACAAGAGATTGCAATTTAATATGGAAATAAAGAGGATGTTTTTCTTTCCCCTGAAGAATGTCCAACATAAAAATCACAAAGGACAGAAACAGACATGTGTAGGGAAGATCAGATGTCATTATAGACATCTGTATATATAGGGGGACCAGTAGTTGTCATTATTGAGATTTGAACATATGGAGACTGGCTACACAAATCATAGATCACTTTGTGTAAAACTAGGTGGTTTTAAGAAGACATATATGTGTACAATGGACTTTTATAGAATGTGAATATATTTGTATGTATGTATTTTTGTACTGTATTATATATGTCTGTAGCGGTTTCATGTGCTAATATATTTTGATACACTAATGCCATAGAAATTATTTATAATAATAGATGTGAATAAAAACAAGTGAGTTTAAAGTTTATTACTAGAATTATAAAGATGTGTTACAGAATCCTCTGGAATTATTGTGTAGAATTGTTAAGAAAAAGAAACAACATCCTATCAGGTTAATATTCCACAGGTTTAAGATAGAGGTGTATGATATTTCCAGTAGTAACCCGGTGGAGTTCTGGACTGGAAGCCCTTACTAGCCGTGATGAGGAGTTGTAGATAATAATAAAATCAGAAGGAGAATATAATAATGAGTGTTTATTAGCTCCAGTGATGAGGAAAATGAAAGGAGTAATGACACATCAGAGATAAACATAAGTTAAAACAAGACTGGTACACATTCAGGAGAGCTGATACATCTTTAAGAGGCTGTACAAAAGTTAAAGACACAGCAAAATGAAAACAAGTTGAAGATGGAGTACAAAATAAGATGACGTCCTAGACCTGCTCGAAGTATACTGACGTAGAAGGCAATTTAATGATGGTGTTTGATGTTAATGAGGATAGAAATGAACAGCAATTCTGACAAACTCAACTCTTGCAAATTGAACATGATATACCTTCCTAAATTTAGTGAAACATATGGAAGCACTAAAAATAAGAATTTCACCACAGAAGAAAAGTCAGGAGTTCATAGATATTAGGCAATAATGAAGCTGCAAAAAATCTGTAGATCGGAGAAGAGCAAGTGTCATCACAAATAGACATTTTGAGAATTGGTCTATTTGTGATATACTTAGATTTTTTGGGATACCAAAGGTCTATGAAATAATGTATGTATACATATTACAGACATCAATGATTAACAATGATAACCAATATTATACAATATATTTGAATGACGAATTGTGCATTGCTCTTTAAGGCCTTTGCATTGAGATACATCAAAAAATGTATCCTAGGAAAATCCATGTTAATTTTTTGAATGTCTAAACATGTGAAATAATCTTGCCTCTCACATTACAACACAAATGCACTACACTAGCTGGTCATTGACTCATGATTACATCATGTATGTGTTGTACCACTGAAGTGGTGAGATTATACCTTAGTATACTTAAGGCACCTTTGTGAGAAACATGTTGACATTTTAACCTCCAATTCTCACTGAGGCCCAAAAGTATGTTAAAAAATAAAAGGAGAACTGTGAGTCTGCTAATGACACAAAATTATTGTGGACACTTCACAAATTAAAAGAGAAGAAGAGAGGAGTTAAAAACAAACAGAGAGAGTTAATGGGCGTAGGGGGACAAGTAACCAACCACCACAACAGCCCAAAGGAAACATTTGCAAATATAGAAGGGCTAATGATAAAAAGAAAGATATGGAAAAAAGCATGTCACATAACCCAAGGTTAACTCAACTAATCATCTTTAGGAAGAGACCCATGGATGTTATACGATTGTCAAGAAAGCAAGTATAAGAAACAATCCTCACTTTTGTGCCTTAGATCATAAATGTCATGCACCACATATACAGACATTCTACTTACAATGTGATTATACAAGACAAGAAAAATGACATTATTTCTTCAAGAAATTAACCTGATTCCAAAGAACTTCAAGTGTGTCTTATGCAATTGTTTGCAGGAGACATAATATATTCGAATCTAAGTGATTTGCCCGCGATTGAAACTACTACTGGTAAAACATTTGCATGAGATAGGTGTGAACTACCAAAAGTTTGCACCTTTCTCATGCGAACACACATGCATACTCACACCCACACACACAACACACCCATAACACCCCCCACCCACACCCTCAGCACACCCCCACCCACACCTCAATAAAAAAAATCTCCACTCACCTTCATCTTCACGCTGGGTTCCTGTAGCGCCAGTTCCCTTTCACTTCTGTGATCGGCCCCGCTCACTATACCATAAAGTATAGTTAGCGGGGCAATGCGGGGGATACACCCGCAGCCCCCATTTCTTGTTTTTAAACGGAAGGCTGCAGGGGTGTCCCCCGCAGTCCCTGCTCACTATACCATAAAGTATAGTGAGCAGGGCGATGCGGGGGACAACCCCGAAGCCCCCATTTCATTTTTATTTTAAATGGAAGGCTGCAGGGGTGTCCCCCGCAGTCCCCTCTCACTATACCATGAAGTGTAGTGAGCGGGGCGATGCAGAGGACACCCACGCAGCCCCGTTTTTTAATTTCTTTATTACAATGCTACCACCAAATGTTCGAACTTTTGTTGTTGAAACCTTTGGTGGTAGCATTTTTAGAAATGTTGGTCATTGCAACAATTGTTTCGGTACAAGCATCCTAAACCATACATTCAACTCAAGAACGAACTGTCAGATCAGTAGCTATCTTCGTCTCCTTAAACTCAATGATTGAACTTGAAAATGTAACAGCAGATCAATCATGAAAACTACACAAAAGATGATATCATCAACACTCTAATATCACTCAATGTCCCAATTCAGATTACAATACAACAATGTATACAATTTGTTTCACATCCTAGATTATTTTGTCCCAAACAGGAGATTTAAATCTACCTCTCCACAATAAACAAGATAAGTGCTGCAGATTGCTGAAGGAGTGTTTCCGGGTTTTTAATCATTCCTGGAGGTGAAGGTGTAGGTCTGTTTACCATGACTGTGGTGAGGAGGAGGAGCTAACAGCCTTGAAAGCAGCATTTCCCAAGCAGAGCGCTGCAGAGTGCTGCAGGAGTTTTTCCCAGTGTTTTCTTGTTCCTTTTGGCCTGAAGGTGTTAGTCTGTTTACCATGACTTTAGTTAGGAGGAGCTAACAGCCTTGTAAGCAGCATTTCCAAAGTTGTTTACTGCAGAGTGCTGCAGGAGTGTTTCCTGGTGTTGCACAGTGACTCTGCAGCATAATTTACCAAAATGTCCAGACCAACGCTATTGCAATGGCTAATGGTTGTGCTGCAACTGTCAGGTAAGCATTGGGACGCAACACCATAATATTTAACTAAGAGCTTCTTGGAAATCTACAATACCGTATTGTCCTCTGGTCTGCAGCGGACACATTACGGTAAGAAAAATACTTTGTTTCAGTCTGTTTCTGAGTGCTCGGGTAACCCAAAACCTCTTTCAGTCAGTGTTACACACCCCTATAACCTTTCTTCAGTGGTAACCAAGAAGTGTCTTACAGGGTTAATTATCTGTATTTGTCAAATAACACAGGATCAAACAGAATGCACCCATATACTAGACCTGAATTAACTGCTGGCAGAATATTTTAATTGCTTACTTCCGCTATCAATGTAACTTGCCACATGAGAAGAATCACTCAAAAAATGTGTCATCAAATACAATTACAAACAATATTGAGAGTGACGACGGACCAATTGGGTTGCAAATCAAACTCTCAAGTGACCAGTTCACAGTGTAGAACTACAGTAAAATGTAGGGGAGTCGGCACAATTACATACTTCTTTCCTGTTGAAACTGCCACACAATATAGGGAAAATTCAAATGTTGAACCCACGTGCTTATTGCAGAGACAGGGCCCTGACAACAGCAATATTGAGAACACTATATTTAACGCTGTACTATGGATCTCTCACTTGTGGCAATAGATAACACCAACTTGTTGCTCGCATTACGTTATATCTTATATGACACTATTGGAATGGACAACCAGTATTGTATGTGACAGAAGCAGCTAAAACTAGTGTACATCACTTAGTTGACACTGAAGCTGCACATGGAGTAACTGTATCCCAACTGTATCCAATATTATCTACATCTCCCAGCATGTGCCTAGATGGGAAGTATTCATGTTTCTCTAATATGGTATCTGACACAATGATATCCCAAAATGAAGTGCAATCCCAGTTTGCTGCTTTACAGTTTGCAATGAAAGTTCTGCTTCACCTGAGTGGACAAATACTGGATGAAGTTACATGGATATCAACTAGCAAACCCTAACCAGAGGACGAAGATAAAGATTTGGATGACCTAATTGCAGCTACCAAAATATAGACTCATTGCCCGGTACCACACCAGAGAAACAATTACATCTTGATCTTTAGTCCAGATGAAGCAAGCCTAGCACAGCTGGAATCTGACGAGGACGTTAGTGAGGTATCCACAATCCACCTCAGCAGAAAACAACACAGACAAAAGAAACAACAATCAGATGATTCTCAGATATTGGCAGCTACGGCTGTTCAGAAGAAAAACGTTAGTATCACAGAGACAGCCATAATCAAAAAGAACAACTAAAGGGTAAATACAAAGAGGAGCTCCAAAACTAAAGGTGTTTTGATTAGTTTGTTGTTAAATGATTAAAGTGAAAATAAAATTGTCAAGGATTCACTAGCTAACATTAGTGGATCAAAGAAATGCCATGGCACTCACAACACAAATACCAACTGGAGTGAATGTGATAGTTAAATTGAAAAGTACGGCAAGGATTGTTAGTGATGATGTCGCTGAAGTGGAGAAAAGTAATAGTCAACCAGTATTTACAATAAAACGGACTACTCAGGGAATTACTAAACCGAAGCCACACTTAAACAGATGCAAGGATTGTTAGTGATGATGTCGCTGAAGTGGAGAAAAGTAATAGTCAACCAGTATTTACAATAAAACGGACTACTCAGGGAATTACTAAACCGAAGCCACACTTAAACAGATCTGACTATTTAAATCTATTTTGCCAGATACTGGCTCTTGGGATTCTGGACAGGAAAGACTTTGACTTTTTTGAACAAATTAGAACAAATTAGAAACACAAAGCACACATTCAGCAGAGTTCATTGCTCTAAAACCGAAACTGCAAACTTGGTGAAACTATACAAAAGTAGATTCTCTGAATTAGGGTATCAGTTGGATGTAGCAGTGGACGCCATCCCAACCACAGATTGTCAGTTCCAGGCTATAGGACATATATGGGAGAGCTTGTAGTCTGCTATCACAAATGTGGGAAACAGGAGCAATACTAAGACCTTGCAAGAGAATATATTAGGTGTCTTGAATTGGTTTATCCGGAATAATGATCATAAGGCCTTATCAAAAAATGTAAACTGGACTTTAAGTACTTGGAATACAAAAGACTTTACTTATTTTTTAGAAGCAGAAGGGTCGCTAAAATTGACATCTTCCTCTTGCAAGAGATCTGCAAAGATGGATATCAAATATTCCAAATTATGGCTAGGGTGCCTGATAATTGGAGTCAAAAATCATATAAAAGCCACCAGAATTATATCTGGTGGTGAAAATCCATTTATGCTAGCTGTGAGAGCATGATTTCCGAATATCTTAATGGACGTTGTAATCATAAATATATACGATCTCCCAGTTCACTGACAATATTATACAATCAGTAGTACAAACGCTCAAGGCACACAAAGAAATAATCATAATAGTGTGAGATTTCAATGCCCGTTGTTGCTGTAAGAATGAGATATTGGAAACTGAATATGTAACTAGTTACTCAAAGATGGCCACTAACATCATGAACCATAAGGGAAATGTATGGATCGATTATTTGCTAAATTGGGACTGTTACATGGTGAATGGACGAGCATTTGGTGATAGGCCGGTTAAGCACACGTGGAAAAGTGGGGTAAATACAGATATGTTGGATGATCTGTTTTGTAACGAATCAGTGATCCCTCGCATTAGGAAGTTAAAAATAAAAGGAAACAGATTTAGTGGCCATGCAGTCCTTACTCTACCCTTTGTGTTTTGAGGCCATTGTGCTAATTTAATACAGGTAGTGTAACGCTCACCTGGTATCCATGTGGACGGCACTCAGCCCTGGCTGGACCACTCACACTCTCGAACCCCCTACTTTGGTAATGTTTCAGCTGAGGATTGGGCCTGCAATACAGGAATATCGGATTCAAGACTTTACTGCCTCTTGCTGATTGACTCCCGCCTCCCTTGAAAACCAAACCTTCCCTTAGACCTTTTCCTCACCTTGCTTTTTTGTACAGTGCGCTCTCCATCCTGCTTCTCGGTGCAGGGGCACGTAGCTGGTGTGGGTGTTTTGCGACCTAGTTGCTTCACTGGTGCGGGCCCTGTTCGAGTCCAGACCTGCTGTGACTCCAGCTCTGTTAAGGTAGGTTTTGCTGTTTTTACAGTCTTGATATTCTGTCCCTTCTTTCTCTCTTGTCCCTTGTTTTTTTTACTATTTTTTACTAATGTCTCTGCTTCTTCCTATAGGTGTGGGGAGAGTTTTTTGACGTTGATGTGCTGATTGGTGATGAGCACGAGGCGGTGTATGAATGCGCAGTGCGCAGCGCTATCTTGTCTTTTCTTTTGCTAACCTGTGTCTCTCCTCTTTCTTGTAGGTCGCTGTGATGTCCCGGAATGGATGCTTACCGAGAGACAATCGAATCAGGTAAGAGTCATGTGGTTTTTGCTGTTCTTAAATGGGAATAAGTAAGCGCTTACTAATGCTATTTTCGCTCTCTTCTTTCCAGGTTATGGCGTTCCGGAGAAGGATGCGGCGCAAAGATGCTGGTGTTCTCTGGACCGGGTAAGCGATGGATCGAAGACAGGATGCTACTCACAGGTAAGTTTTGCATTAATGATGTTCTTGTTCTTTCAGGTGCGCGGTTCCAGGATAAGGCAGGCAAGGAACTCAGGAGACCGAACTGAACACAGTGAGTGTCACGCTGCTATCCGCAGAAAAACGCGAATCGAGTTCCTCTGCCTGGGCGTGGCTTATATAGCCCCATGTATCCCAAGGCCCGACCACACCCAAAACATTAGACCGCATAGCACAGTTCTTGGAACTGAGCTATGTGGGAGCCTCCATGTTGAAACAAAGCCCATTTAGAAGTCCAGACCCCATGTTATCTTCACATTGAGTATGAGCCTGGCGCCAAAGGTGCCAGGACTGACTCCAGGAGAGTCTTTGATGAGATGGCAAGGCCTTTGAGGCCATAGTGGGAGGTCGTAGCCTGGCTCCAGTGGAGAGGCTGACTTGCCTATGAGGGTAAGGGGTAGGGATCATGACAGGTAGGTGACTTAGAAGTGGCTCCCAACGGCAATAGAATACATTAGACAGAGAAGAATCTAGAGAGAGCCAGTAAGTTTGTGACCGTGTCTATTAACCATGCAACATTATTAGATCATCTTGTCGGACAGAAGGCAGAGGGGATAGAGACATGGATTACACACACAATGTCCAGACTTAGTATGCAAAAGGGGCATTATACTTATCTGACCAGACCTACGAAGAATCAATACTTCGATGAAACCATAGGAAATGTAAAAAGGGCCATGAGAAATAAGGTACAACCACTCAAGAATATAGAATGGACCCCCGAAGGTATTCATCGAGCCACTCGTTTAGTCAAAAACCGCTATAGCAGATTGGTCAAAGGGTGATTAACCTCTTGTCAGAACACCCAAGGTCAATGTTAAGACGGATTTCTGAACTCTGTCCTGGTGGCGCAGAAGTTCAGAAGGCCAACCTAATTACTTGGAACAGGGTACCCTCTGGACAAGCCAGACCAATCAGGGTAGCGATCGCGGCGGTCAAGACTAGGTCTCAAGAGGGGTGAGGGTGACTGAAAGCCCGCAATGAGCACACAAAGCAAGGACACTTACAAACTACTCCAAACAGGTGTTATATTAAAAATATATACACATTTATTCCAAGGCCTTTAAAACAATGACCGTAGCGAGAAATCACAATACAACTCTAGTAAACCAACACATACCATACCAATACAATATATATACAAATACAACAAGTCTCAAGCGTTAGATGCACGAAATGTGTAGTCCACCTAAAAGGGAAGGAAAACAGGCAGTGCGAAATAATGCTTAGACCCAGTCCGCCTTCAGAGGGACCTAACTAAAAGGAAGTCCGAGCCCTACGAAGAGTGGAGCCTTGCGCTCAAAAGTACCTGCACACGCTGGTGCCAACAGGCAAAAGGGGAGTCTCTTCGAGGGAAATCAGGCAGTTCAGTTTAGTGCACAAATGAAGAAGAACAGTGTTCCGCGACTCAAGCGCAGCCTCCACTCTGGGCAGAAGCAGAGCGCGAGTACGGAAAGGCCTGCTGTTTTGACACGGCGGGGAAAAGCTATAGGCTCCTGCAGGAGGGGGACCAGTTCCTAGCTATGCTACTCACTGGTCCCCGATGCAAGCAGACCCAGGCTTCTCCGCGTCAGTTTCAGTCGCTGGCAGGTTCAGAAGAGCAGGGGACGTCTCGTCGTCGTGTTGAGTCTGCAGCAGCAGAGTTGAGTAAAAGACGTCCCAACCGAAGGAACCCGCACAGTTTGTTACCACAGCAGGGCAACGGAGCGGCCGTGTGTATCTCAGCCAAATGTACACTACTCACTTCCGACCTGGGAACGCCAAGTGTACGAAGCGTGTGAGAGTGACAAGGACTCGAAATACTACACAACCTGGCGGCGGTTACAGAGCAAGACTCCTGTGTAGGCTGGTCAGTCTGCTGGATGGCCCAGAGACGCTTCCGAAGGCTTACTAGCAGGAGATGATGAAGATGCCGAGAATAGCTGTTCCCGCTATTCCAAGGGTCGAAGTACCAGTACAGGCCTTCTGGTTCGATCAAAGGTGAAAAGGGTTTCACAAGGCGACAGCAGTGCATAGGAGCAGTCCTTCAGCGGCTCACCAGCGATTCCTCGGTTCAGCCTCTTGGTTGCAGGATACTTGGCTCCTGTATTCCTTCGTTCGTGAGAACTCAGGAGATCGACATGGTAGTGGTGTTTCCAGCCCCCTCTTATCCACGGTTCCCTTCGCGCCAAAACGGAGGGGATCCAATGGGAGATCCGCTCATCAACACTCACACCATTCGTGGACCTATCACGGACCACGGTGGTCCCAGGCATTCACACCACCCTAGACTCTCTGGCACCCAGGATGTGTATTGGGACCAGACATCCCAGCCCACATCCTGGAGGCACACACCAGGCATGTAGAAGCCCGCGAAAGCATCCATGTTTCGCGGGAAAGTACATGCCCAAATAAGGAAGGCCCCGGGTCGGCTCGACCTGGGGAAGGTGAAGGGAGCAAGACGGTCAGCGGACAGGACAAAGGAGCCTCGTGGTCTGGCCATTTTGGGAGCCAGGCCACCATTTTGGGTTAAGCGCGAGAAACGCGCTTAAAACGCCAAAAGGAGCTCAAAACACAAGAAACGATCGCTGCCACCATTCCCGTCCGTGAATCACTTGCACCGATCAGTTACAATCCTAAAAGAGGATCTAGGGCCTGTAGAAGGCTAGAGACCCAAGAGAGCAGTAACTTAGCTTACAGTGCCCTCTTGTGTCATGTTGCACGAAAGCCGCAACATGATAAAAGAAACTACGGAAAACAGCGTTTCCCGGTACTGACTGTCTTAAGGGCATGTCAGTTTCCCCGTAAGAAAGGAGCGAAAGCCCAGAGGAGTGCCGCAGAAGGCTGCACTTCTCTGGCAAAGTCGAGAACAAGGTGAAAAACAACAGTAAAAAGTTTAGGGGTTGCCACATGGAAGGAAAATGACCTACAATTACGAAATCTTTCCTAACACTCGCCCCTCCCAGACTATGGACAGGGGGAATTAATCCACCCCTGGATGAGTCTCTTGTTCAGGTCGGTTAAACATTCTGGACAACCCATCAGCATTGCTATGTTGGACACCTGGCCTATGCTCAATAGTAAAGTCGAAGCCTTGTAGACTTATGGACCAACTAAGCAACTTTGGATTCTCCCCCTTCATGTTCATTAGCCACTTTAAGGGCTTATGGTCAGTTTGCACAGTGAAGTGGGTCCCATAGAGGTAGGGCTTCAGCTTCCTTAGGGCCCACACAACAGAGAAACATTATTTCTCTACCGTGGACCATCTGAGCTCTCTGTCCTTAAGCTGGCGGCTAATAAAACCAATAAGGTGTTCCTTACCCTTCTCATCTACTTGTGATAGTACAGCTCCTATCCCAGTGTCAGAGGCGTCGGTCTGCACGATAAAAGGTCTTTGATAATCAGGGGCCCTGAGGACAGGGGCCTGGCACAAGGAGTCTTTTAAGCCATTAAAGGCCTTCTCACACTCGTCGGTCCAAGTTACCTTCTTGGGTTTCTTCGGAGTGGTGAGGGCAGTCAGAGGGGCAGCTATGGTGCCATAGTCTGCCACAAAGTTTCGGTAATACCCTGTGAGTCCTAAGAAGGCTCTCAATTGGGTTTGTGTAGTGGGGGTAGGCCAGTCTTGTACTGCTTGTACTTTACTGGGAAGAGGCTGTATCCTCCCTCCACCTACTTCATGTCCAAGGTAAACCACTGAGCCTTGTCCAATCTGGCATTTACTAGCCTTTATGGTCAAGTGGGCTTTCTGAAGAGCCTGGAGCACAATCCCGAGGTGATTCACATGGTCTTCCCAGGTGGCACTGAAAACTGCTATATCGTCCAGATATGCAAGACAGAATTCATCCAACCCATTCAAAACATGATTCACAAGCCTCTGGAAAGTGGAAGGTGCATGCTTCAACCCGAACGGCATTACCCGGAATTGGTAAAGGCCGTCTGGAGTAGAAAATGCTGTCTTCTCCTTGGCATGTTCTGCTAAAGCTATTTGCCAATAGCCAGCAGTGAGGTCAAACGTGCTGAGGTACTTTGAGGCACCCAAAGTATCCACCTACTCATCTGTTCGAGGCAAGGGGTGTGCATCTGTCTTGGTGACAGCATTCAGAGCCCTGTAGTCCACGCAGAACCTCAATTCAGAAGTGCCTGCCTTTGGAACAAAACCACAGGGCTGGACCAAGGACTACTAGAGGGTTCAATCACCCCAAGGTCTAACATTTTGTTGACCTCGGTCTTAATATAAGACCGTACTTTGTCTGACATCCTGTATCCCCTACTTTTGGTAGGTACAGTGTCTCCTGTGTCTATGTTATGTTTGCACCAAGGTGTCAAACCAGGCGACTGTGAAAACAGGGGGGAAAACTGCCTAAGCAAATTTTTCACCTCAGCCTGCTGATCAGAAGTCAGGTGAGGGGCCACTCGGACACCCTCAAAGGAGCTATCTGAAGGACCGCTCTGGAACAGGTCGGGGAGAGGTTCAGACTCTTCTTCCTCAACGTCTGAAGCCAGTAGCAGTGCCGCGATTTCGACTCTTGGGACGAAAGCCTTCAGCCGATTCACGTGAAACACTTTTGGAGCCTGTCCAGGCCTTCCAAGGTCCACTAAATAGTTAACCTCACCCAGGGGCTCCACCACTGTGTAAGGGCCTGACCATTGTCCTGTAAAGCTCGAGGCCTTATGGGATTCATGATCAGGACTTGCTGACCAGGTGTAAAGTTGATGAGGGAAGCTTTCTGGTCGTACCAATGTTTCACCAGCGCTTGTCCTGCCTTCAATTTATCACTAGCCAAGCCCATCAGAAGTACCATCCGTTTTCTGAGCCCTAGCACATAATCAACTACGTTGGAAGTAACAGGGGGAGTGGGCATCTCCCATCCCTCTTTGACTATGGCTAAGGGTCCCCTTACAGGATGACCAAACAGAAGTTCGAAGGGGCTGAAGACAACACCCTCCTGTGGTACCTCTCGGTAGGCAAACAGTAAGCATGAGATCCCATTTTCTTCTCTGAGGTTCTTCCAGAGCCCCAATCATGCTCTTTAACATTCTGTTGAAACGTTCCAACAGACCATTGGTCTGCGGGTGGTATGCAGAAGAGAACTTGTAGGTGACCCCACATTCTTTCCACATAGCCTGCATATACTTCGACATAAAGTTGCTGCCACGATCCGACACAACTTCTTTAGGGAAGCCAACCCTAGTAAATATGCCAAGTAAAGCTTTTGCAACTGACTTGGCAGTTACAGTTTTCAATGGGATGGCCTCAGGATATCTGGTTGCATGGTCGACCAGCACCAGGATAAACCTATTGCCCGAGGATGTTTGCGGGTCAAGGGGACCAACGATGTTGATCCCTACCCTTTCAAATGGTACCCCCACAACTGGGAGCGGTACCAATGGAGCTTGGATTGTCGAGCCAACCTTACCAGATAACTGGCAGGAGGCACAACTCCTGCAGTGACTTTCTACTTGCACCCCCATCTTGGGCCAGTAGAAGTGCATGGATAACCTTTGCTTGGTCCTCTTCATACCAAGGTGACCAGCAAGGGGCACTTCATGCGCCAACTGCAGGAGGAAGGGCCTAACAGCAAGGGGAACCACCATCCTCCTATGGTCTCCTTCTGTAGACTCTGTGGGCTCACTATACAGGAGTCCACCTTTCCAATAAATCCTATGCGTCCCAGGAGGTTCACCCTCAAGCTGGGATCAGGCCTGTCTCCTTAGGCCTTCCAGAGATGGGCACTCACGTTGGCCTTTACTGAATTCGTCCCTATCAGGACCTCCTTCAACTAACAAGTATTTTAGTTCAGGATGGTCATTGGGGTCAAATACTTCAGGCATCGCCACCTCCTCGTCAGGCCCGGGCGATTGACCAACTTCCTCCACCGCAGTGGTAGGCGAGCTCGGGGGAATATTCTCTTTCCCTCGTCTTGACTTGTTTACTCCTTTCGCCTTGGGTTTCCCCTTCGGCGGGGTGGCGTATTGGTCTTGGCCAATGCTGCCGGTGCTTGAGACCGTGTGTAGGGTCTTTCGGCAGTGTCTCCTACGAGCCCTAAAGCTCTGAGATCATTACCTAACAAGACCTTTCCTGGGACGTTTCTCTGAATGCTCACTGGAATCCTGACTGCTGTACCATTTAAAGTAAGATTTACAGGTATTACTGGGAACATACGGAGTGGGCCATCAGCCAATTTAGTGGGCATCAGAGTAGCTCTGGCAACTTCCTCTGAGTCTACCAAGGTAGAAGCCAATACAGTTCGACTGCACCCACTATCCCTAAGAGCTGGAGTATCTACTCCATTGATCAGCACACTGTCTTTAAAGTAGTGCTTGGTATTATCTGGAATCCTAGCAGAAGCCTCAGCGACTTTAGGCTCCCAGGAATCCAGGGAAACTAAAACTACCTCAGCCTCTATCCCGCTGGGAAATTAGTCTGAGGAGAAGGATGCTCCTGCAATCTCTTCTTCCTCGTAGGAGGAGAAGGCCAGATTAGCGGAGTGGACCCCCAAAGGTCTAACCTTACACCGGGGATCCCCCTTCACGTGGTCAGTTGCTCCACAAGCAAAACAAGATCCATTGGGTCTGTCTATATAGGGAGGCTTATTGTAACCAGAGTTCTGTTTCGGAGGCTGACCTCCACTACCCTGTGAGTTCTCTTGTGTCTTACCCTTATTTTTCTTTTTGTGGCCCTTTTGAGAAGAAGATTTATCAGATTCGCCACCCTCCTTATCTTTGGATTTTTTCCCTTCCTCCTGCTTACCAGGATGAGTTTTGTCCTTATGGGACACTCGATGTGACACCCATAAGTCTGCTGCAATGGCCAGCTTCTTAGGATCTATCTCCTTCGAATCGGCCAAATGCTGCTTAAGCTCCGGGGAAGAAGATGCAAAAATGTGTTCCAGCATGACAAGATTTATCATGCCTTCGAAGGTAGAAACCTTATAACCTTCGACCCAGCCAGTTAAGTTTTTCAAGGATTCGGTGACATAAGATACCCAAGTACCACCTTCTTTTTTCTTATACTCTCTGAATCGTTTCAAATATTGGGCCGGAGTCTTCCCAAACTTTAAAATGAGAGTTTGCTTTAACATTGCGAAATCAGATCGCTCAGCCTTCGACATTTCCATAATGGCACTACAGCCAGAATGGGGCAGTCTGCTGAGTAACCAGGCAATCTTATCAGCATTGTCAACTTGTTGAACTTCGCATGCATACTCAAACGTATTCAGACAGTCCATAATGTCATTCCTTTCCTCATACACACTGAGCAGATCTTTTGGAAACCGTGGATGAGAGGAGGCCCCAGACCCATGTCCAGGACCCTTGGACCGATTTGCAACCTGAAGCTTGGCCAGTTCCAACTGGTGATCCCTGTCTTTCTGTTTTTCTGCCTGTTCGATTTTTAGTTTGGCTATGCTGAATTCAAGCTCCTTCTGCCTAAACCGCAGCTCTTGCTTCTTGAATTCAAGCATAGCCTCCTAATCAGCACTGGCAGAGGAAACATTAGACATCTCATCCTCCCTGTCCTCGTGGTCGCGGTGGATCAGTGCAGCGGCAGAACCGTCGGTTCTACCAGTGAGAGCAGCCCCACCTCCTTCCGCACTGTCCTCAGAAGTTATAGCGTCAGGCTGCGCTTCTTGCCACGCCACGATTCTTTGGATCATATCCAATTTCGTGCCTTGAGAGGAAACACCTCTCTCCGCACACATCTTTTTCAATGTTTCTGATTTCGAAGCATTTAAAGTTAACAAGGTATTTGTTTCCATACTGTTAGATAGGACTATGGCCTTTTTAAAGTTATACTACAACAATTCACTACGTGTCCTGGTAGGAATAACTTGAAATGCCTTAGTTCGTGCGCAACACTGGATACCTTCATTCGTATCCCACCGCTGTACACCAATTTGTTAAGACGGATTTCTGAACTCTGTCCTGGTGGCGCAGAAGTTCAGAAGGCCAACCTAATTACTTGGAACAGGGTAACTTCTGGACAAGCCAGACCAATCAGGGTAGTGATCGCGGCGGTCAAGACTAGGTCTCAAGAGGGGTGAGGGTAACTGAAAGCCCGCAATGAGCACACAAAGCAAGGACACTTACAAACTACTCCAAACAGGTGTTATATTAAAAATATATACACATTTATTCCAAGGCCTTTAAAACAATGACCGTAGCGAGAAATCACAATACAACTCTAGTAAACCAACACATACCATACCAATACAATATATATACAAATACAACAAGTCTCAAGCGTTAGATACACGAAATGTGTAGTCCACCTAAAAGGGAAGGAAAACAGGCAGTGCGAAATAATGCTTAGACCCAGTCCGCCTTCAGAGGCACCTAACTAAAAGGAAGTCCGAGCCCTACGAAGAGTGGAGCCTTGCGCTTAAAAGTACCTGCACACGCTGGTGCCAACGGGCAAAAGGGGAGTCTCTTCGAGGGAAATCAGGCAGTTAAGTTTAGTGCACAAATGAAGAAGAACAGTGTTCCGCGACTCAAGCGCAGCCTCCACTGTGGGCAGAAGCAGAGCGCGAGTACGGAAAGGCGTGCTGTTTTGACACAGCGGGGAAAAGCTATGGGCTCCTGCAGGAGAGTGACCAGTTCCTAGCTATGCTACTCACAGGCCCACGATGCAAGCAGACCCAGGCTTCTCCGCGTCAGTTTCAGTCGCTGGCAGGTTCAGAAGAGCAGGGGACGTCTCGTCGTCGTGTTGAGTCTGCAGAAGCAGAGTTGAGTAAAAGACGTTCCAACCGAAGGAACCCGCACAGTTTGTTACCACAGCAGGACAATGGAGCAGCCGTGTGTATCTGGGCCAAATGTACACTACTCACTTCCGACCTGGGAACGCCAAGTGTACGAAGCGTGTGAGAGTGACAAGGACTCGAAATACTACACAACCTGGCGGTGGTTACAGAGCAAGACTCCTGTGTAGGCTGGTCAGTCTGCTGGATGGCCCAGAGACGCTTCCGAAGGCTTACTAGCAGGAGATGGTGAAGATGCCGAGAATAGCTGTTCCCGCTATTCCAAGGGTCGAAGTACCAGTACAGGCCTTCTGGTTCGATCAAAGGTGAAAAGGGTTTCACAAGGCGACAGCAGTGCAGAGGAGCAGTCCTTCAGCGGCTCACCAGCGATTCCTCGGTTCAGCCTCTTGGTTGCAGGATACTTGGCTCCTTTATTCCTTCGTTCGTGAGAACTCAGGAGATCGACATGGTAGTGGTGTTTCCAGCCCCCTCTTATCCACGGTTCCCTTCGCGCCAAAACGGAGGGGATCCAATGGGAGATCCGCTCATCAACACTCACACCATTCGTGGACCTATCACGGACCACGGTGGTCCCAGGCATTCACACCACCCTAGACTCTCTGGCACCCAGGATGTGTATTGGGACCAGACATCCCAGCCCACATCCTGGAGGCACACACCAGGCATGTAGAAGCCCGCGAAAGCATCCATGTTTCGCGGGAAAGTACATGCCCAAATAAGGAAGGCCCCGGGTCGGCTCGACCTGGGGAAGGTGAAGGGAGCAAGACGGTCAGCGGACAGGACAAAGGAGCCTTGTGGTCTGGCCATTTTGGGAGCCAGGCCACCATTTTGGGTTAAGCGCGAGAAACGCGCCAAAAGGAGCTCAAAACACAAGAAACGATTGCTGCCACCATTCCCGTCCGTGAATCACTTGCACAGATCAGTTACAATCCTAAAAGAGTATCTAGGGCCTGTAGAAGGCTAGAGACCCAAGTGAGCAGTAACTTAGCTTACAGTGCCCTCTTGTGTCATGTTGCACGAAAGCCGCAACATGATAAAAGAAACTATGGAAAAAAGCGTTTGCCGGTGCTCACTGTTTTAAGGGCATGTCAGTTTCCCCGTAAGAAAGGAGCGAAAGCCCAGAGGAGTGTGGCAGAAGGCTGCACTTCTCTGGCAAAGTCGAGAACAAGGTGAAAAACAACAGTAAAAAGTTTAGGGGTTGCCACATGGAAGGAAAATTACCTACAATTACGAAATCTTTCCTAACAGTCAACATTTAATTATGGTTGCTAATGCTAAAGATCTGAGAAGGATGTGGAAATTGCTTGACAAGTTCAAGTCATCTAAAGCAAAGCAGGTTGCCTGTAGTATTGGGGAACAAGAATGGACAAAATATGTCAGTAATACATTTAATTCCCTGAATGGATACTTGGAAGTAGAGGACCCTGATAGGGAAAGATTGAAAATCATCTTTGATCAGGATGATATTGAGATGAAAATATGTAAGCTTAAAGATTCAAGAGCCCCAGGCCCAAATGGCCTCTCAAATATGGTTTTGAAAAGATCTACTGAATTTTGGGCAAAGTTGCTTTTCATCCTCTACTCTAAGGTCTGTGTAGAGGGTATTATCCCCTCATCTTGGCAGAGTTTATTCTTGGTTTTAAAAAAAGGCAAATGAACATTGCCTGATACTTTCAGACTACTTTTGATGCTTGATGTATCAGGGAAAATCTTTGCATCTCTAGTTTTGGGCTCATTCTACTAACTTGATGGACACATTTCAAATGCATTTTACAACAGAATCAGGTAAAAGTTGACTGCCATTGGCTTATTGATACGCTTATTAGGGAAACAAAAACTAAAGGTAATCCTTATTTGCATGTGGCCATGATCGACTACTGGGCAGCATTTGACACAGTAGATAGAAATAGACTGTGGTAAAAAATTGAAGCGTTTGACTGCCTGGAAGATGTTTTGCATGCTGTACGTGGAATGCACAAGAAGTCTACTGCACAAGTCAGGTTGTATAGCAGGAGTGTTGTCACACGGCCAATAGTAACTCAGAGAGGAGTGAAACAGGGGTGTGTGATGGCACCCCTGCTGTTCAACATATATATGGCAGATTTACCTGAATGTCTGTGGAGCATTGATACTTGCCCCCGAGCATAGCTGGTGTGAAAGTGGTGTGCATTTCATCTGCTGATGATCTTTTCTTGTGTGATCACACATTTTGAGGCCTTAAAAGATCATTGATTGAACTGCAAATATATGTGAACACAAATGGGTTAAGATTAATTATGATAAAACTAAGACGATGCATTTTGCCCATAAGTATATATCAGCCCTAAGATGATGGTGGTAGAGAATCACATAGCGCATGTTAATTGTTTCACATTTCTGGGCCTGGAATTGACTGTTCAATGTGAATATTTAGTTATTATTGTGGAGAAAATGTAGAAAGCTATAGCACTAACGACAAGGATCTCAAGATGTGTTAGACAGGTTAGACAGATATCTGGCTATAGCCTGCACGGAATATTGACGTTATATCAACATTGCTTTTTTTCAACTATGTTGTATGGGCTTGAGGTTCTGTGTATGGTCAACCTATCCAGCTATAGAAGGTACATTCTGGAGAAACATTTTGGGGTTAGGACAAAGTATGACTACAGAAATAATAGGATTGGAAATGGGCTTCATATCCTTAGTAACCATGGCCCTGAAAAGAAGATGTGTGTTATACTTAACATCTAGATCAGCCCCGAGGTGCACAATATTACAAATATTGGGAAACAAAATCAGCATTAATGCTTATAGTGTATATACACGGGTGGTGACTAATACCTTAGGATGGAGCCTAAATTGGGATCAAGATCTCGAAGTATTGCAAAAGAAGTTGGCTATTAAATTAGAGTGATGGGATTGCACCACCAATTGCACCCATCTGGCTACCTTGAAGAACTATCAGAAAGTAATGGAGAATCTAACCCATACATTTGAAGAACTGAAAAGGTACTTAAAAATGTGCCCATCACCAGCGATGCATAGATGTCTTCTACTTTTGAGGGTAAATAAATGACCAGTCTTGATGGCTATTGGTCCAGAATTGGCGATTCCTAAAGAAGCAAGGATGTGTTGCCTATGTGGCATTAAAGCCAGCCAGTAAAACTAGGCACATAGCACTATGTCATGTATGGATTGGTGTGACTAAACAGGGAAGCTCGACAAACCGAGCAGGTCAAGTAGAATTTAAGATTGCCTCTTAAAAAAAAAAATATTACAATTGGCTTGTGTTCAAATTAAGTTTTAGACTTTGTTTATTAAAAAAAACTGAATTGATTGTTTTATTGTTGAATGTGTTATTTGTATGATTGTAATGAAAGTTGTGCTTCGATTTTTTTATTGTGTATAATGAAAAGTGCCATTTGAATGAATGAATTGTGATTTTATTTGCAATTTCATAATATGTACATTTGTATATGTATGTTTTTGATATGTGAATTTTGATATGAAATGTACACGTTAATAAAAAATAAAACAATAAACAAGGTAACCCTCCACATGTCATAAATAAGGGGCTATAGAAACCAAGAGCAAGCATACACATTCTAATGACACAGAACAACCTTCTGGATATTTGCAGGCATTGCAACACTTTTGTTTGAGAATCTCATTTTTATTCAGGAAAATATTACATTTTTTCTAGGATAGATTGTTTGTTATTCAACAACAATTCAAAGGAAGCACCAGATGGCTATTTGAGTTGACGTTTACATTGGAGACAAACTTTAAGGAAACTATCCGAAAACAGAGCATAGATTCATTACATTCAACAAAGACTCACTAATAAATATCAATATCTTGAATGCATTCAAGCAGTTCTGTGAGGTATTTTAACAGAATGTTCCATTCAAAAGAGTAAAGGTTACAAAACTGCCATTGGAAAAGTAGAGACTTAAAGAGGACAGAAAAGCTATTTTGGACAATTGTACACAATACTTGTTGCCGAACATTGTGTTAACTAAAAGGATAATGCAACACAAAACAAATATATAGGACTTCATCACCCACATATATTTTTGAATATGGTATGGCGGTGTAACACTTCTAGCATCGCAATCAAATACTAGAGAATCAGACAATTATATTTGGCAGATTCAGGACCCATAAATATATACTGCAGTTCATTGGCCCACAGAAATAGGTTCACCATTCCCATAATAGTTTGCCCTGCCTTATTCGTATGACAATGTAGAACATAAACACAACATAAAACTGTCAAATATTTAAGCAACAGATTTCAGTTACATTTAACTGCATGTATGGTTGATAAACAAAAAGATGGTAGTGACACTGTGTTGACTAAGAAAAAATTGAAAGGTGCCATGCCCACGCGGACTAAGAGCTGGAATCGGTAAGCACCTGCTCCCATTAATTGCACCACTTTTGACTCACATTCCTATCTCCAGATCAACTACAGAAAGGTTAGAACCAGGATACCAGACTGCTTATCCGAAAGCCAACCAACACCAAACAGGAATGGGACACAAAAACCATATCACCTCAATTTCACTACTAAAACTAGATTCAAATATATGTGAGAACGTTCATGTGAATCAATGGAATCAGCTGTAATACATCCACATAAAAAAAGGGTTTATCCAATGCGGAAAGCTAACTGATTCAAGAAATATAATGCTGGATAGTGCAGATTTTGCATACACACAAAGAAAACCTATTGCCATTATTGTAGTACAAGTGATAAATCATTTGGCAGACCACCTAGAAATTCTTCTAGATAGTTCTATGATGACTGGGTTTCAATAAAGGTGTATATTGGCAACGCATGTATTATACCAAATGTACTTTCGCTAGATAGCTATAAATGGCTCTTTGTCTAAATCAATAAATGCACATACTGAACTTGCCACAAATGTAATCTATTCCTGAAATTTCAACTTAACCACACACCCAGAGATTCTAGGAAAGCGTAGCTACAAGACATTCTATACATACATAATCACCACAACATAGCTCTCTTTGTTTCACTATCCTCATATAGTAATTAGTAATTCATGTAATATTCCTCCTACCAAGTTAGTAAAATAACCAACAGAATGTGGGAACATTTCAGTTTACAAGATAAATATAACTAGAACAGAGAACATGATATGCAATGTACCGTACAGGACAAATAAAATATTTACACCTCCTGTCTGTCAAATCATATTTGAATACATTTTATACATAATACAGGGTGCATACATTGAGGTGTAGTGTGTGTACCTGGTCACTCCACAACCTGTAGGGTGGCCCAAGTATTCACCAGTGTGCAGTCTATGAAACATATACCATAAACATAAAAAAAGCTGTGGATACTAATTAAAATATGAATATGTCAATGTTCAATATTTTTTCATTCACATTCTTAAAATAATGAAGGGGAAAGAAAATGGAACACATCATCGAAACATTTCAAATTAAACAAATTGAGGAAAAT
This sequence comes from Ambystoma mexicanum, assembly GCF_040938575.1. Classification (NCBI taxonomy): domain Eukaryota; kingdom Metazoa; phylum Chordata; class Amphibia; order Caudata; family Ambystomatidae; genus Ambystoma; species Ambystoma mexicanum. The sequence continues at coordinate 168,481,969 of NC_090924.1, forward strand.
TGAAAGGAAGCACTACATAAAGAATAATTTCCGACATAGATTATTTGCTAATTCTTATCCATTATACAATTCACTGCTTGGATTTACGAAATCAGTTGCAAAGGTTTCTATTTCAAATTGAATTTAACTCCATAAATTCCCATGTTAATGAATTGATGTGACAAGAGCTCCTGATACCATGTTACATAGATGGGAAACTAGTCACTCTATGCCCTTGCTGGTGATAATCTGTCAATAACTACAGCTAAAAAATTAAATGTAGTCACCCATTGATCAATCAATTCAGATAAACAAAGATAACGATTTGCTCGAAAACTAGAAGGTGTTTTCTATATGCATATACATCATTGCATCTTGAAAATGGCTCCTCTGAATAGTCCCTAAGTGCTTGGTATTCCATGGTTATATGCCCATGGCAGGCAATGGTTGACTTGCAGTGCTTGCAAAGATCATCTGATACAATCCTCCACGTGAATAATGTCTATGGTACACAATATAATCAAAACACACAATAATGATATCGAAGGTGCAAGTTAATTGGTACTAAGGATGTTTGTATCACTATAAAACGACCAAACTACCTCTGTTTAATGCATCAATATAGATGCATTAATAAGGCAGGCTTGCAGGCTCCCTTTTGGATGTAGAAATTGCTGTGGGCAATGCTACTTAGCGCCCAGGCGCGCCGCAATACGTCATCACGTTATGTGATGCCGCCATTGACCTTACGCGATGACGTCACTAAGGTGACGCTGCGAGTGCTGTAAACACTGTGAAACCCGATCCCATTAAGGTGATGTGATGGCCGTGAGCATAACAGACTTCGAAGTTGAGGTAAGAAGCCATGATTGAGGGGTTAAGGGGACTTACAGAGCCTTTACTAAGCTAGTTTTCCTAAAGGGCGCAGAGATATTGTCTTACCCAGTTCCTGGTAATTATGTTTCAGGTCACAATAAGCTTTTTGGAAAATTGCTTTCGCCCTCTGGCAAGAAGAGAAAAGACAAATTAATAAAGAAATGAATTCTTCCTGTTGAGGCACCGTTGGCCTTAAGGATTTACTGGTGACTATAAGTAAGTGAACATCTGTTCCCAAACAGAGGCACTAGGGCATGCCCTGCTTTACTGTGAAGGTACTGATGAGACCCATTGGTTTATCTTCAGGTCACTGTTGCAGGTTTGCAGTACCAGCCATCCCTGTTAGCCATTTCTACAACGTTTGAGTTACGTGAAAGGTAAGACAAGGGGTTTGATCCTACACTTTCAGAGTTGGGTTGAACCATTACAACATTATGGAGCTGTACTAAGGAAGGTTTCTTCCTTACAGGCATTCAACATAGTGGGAGTTTACCAATCGTAAGCGCATGAATAAGCAACAATTGGAGGTGATTCCTTCGTATGACGACATTACCCAGCAGACCTTTTCAGGTGTAGTATTAAATGGTATAGTATTAAATAGCATACTTGTTTGTCCTTATGGTGGAAAGGATTGAGGCTAGGTCAGTAATAAGACTGTTTAAGCCCATATATTGATATATGTTTTAATTGTGTACCCACCTATACAGGGATTCTGTGGATTAACACGAGAGACGGCTGGAGGGAACGTTGTTTTTCCACCTTCAAGCAACACATTATCTACATATTTTTTCCCCTGACGAATGTCCCGCTAATTCCAGCTATTAAGGACAGAAACATATATAAATTGGGTCTATTCAGATATAGTGCAAAAGAAGGGGGATTTGAACCATCACTTTGTAGGATCAAATTATGACTACTTGATTTGGTTTTCAACTTATGTTTGTAGATTGTTGTATTGAACTACAATAATTTGTGTTTATATGTTTTTTAATGTTTTTGATATAAACCAGCATGTGGTTATACTTGTGCTTTGATAAAATAATAAAATGAATGTGTTTTAATTATGAAACATCTTATTTAATCACAATGTTATCTCTCCATATTTGTTTAAGAGGTTGAAAACAAGAGTTCTTGTTTGTGAGTAAGGGTACACACGTTTTTATGAATAGACATTGACCGTCCTTTTGTTTGATTGCATGCATTGTATTCCCATTTAGGAGGGTCCTACACCACATAGTAGGAAAGCCCTTATGGAAAAACTACTCTCGTTCGAATTAGAGCATGCTTCGGGCCAACAATGAGGATCTTTTTTGTGAGTTGTTGGAAAACCATTCGCTCTCAGATATCAACCCAAAGCCTGCAGCTGACGTTGGAGCCCAATTGGAATTTGATCCAGCAGTACCAAGTCGTCAGCAAGCATAGAATCTTGTAGATTCATTGGCCATCATTGGCCATCTACGATGTATCCTTTGAATAGCATCCGGCATTGTATTAATCATTAACTGATAATATTTATGTATGTTCTTATATTTCAGAATTATTTGAACAAGTGGTACAGATTTTTCTACCCCTTATGCAGATGCGTTACTGTTAATGCCTGATAAGATGCACAGATGTTTGAAAAATCTGCTACTATTTAAATTAAAACTAGCCTTTATCTAGTTAAAAGGTCATCAGAAAATACCCCTCATACAGATGCCACACTGTCTTTTGAGGGTAGGTATCGTGAATGGCCTCATGAAATGTACCCTTCTATGGCAAACCACATGGGCCGTCTTCTGCCTCACCTTTGGAGTATACTGGATTAGTAAATTTCAACCAAACATTCTGCTTTCTTATGTCGGCTTGAAACATTTATTTTTCTGGAATTTGATTTATCTTGGTTATTTGATCTAGGTATTGTTTCTCAAATTGATATCCAGTAACATGTTAACATATTTGGAAACAGCCGTCCATCACACCTGTTGAACTTTGTTGACTCTTGCCATTCTGGATATTTTTTAAAGGAATTAAATGTAGCATAACAAAAGCATTAGTTATGCAGCAAACACCTTGCTCTGAACAAATACAGGAACCACAGGAGTATATTCAGTATAATTAAATATATACGTTCAAGAGAGACAAAGGAATGCTTACAGCACTTCTCAAGCAGTTGTTACGCTACTGCAGCTCGAAAAATCAGACTGAACCTTATACTTGGACTGTCAGTCAAAGTTCGTCCCAATATTCAATATTATACTTTTACGCAGTACATTTAAAAACATTGCTTTTGTGTCCTGAGAAAGCCAAGGAATTCTGGGGTGGGCAGAACCAATTAACATCTCTGCCAATGCTTGTTCTTCAAAGTGGCACATGTAGAGTAGGGCAAATAGTCTGTGGAATCAATCAAACACTTGCTAATGCACGGGCAATTTTTAGAACATATTCAGACCGACATTATGGCAGGATTATTTTTCAAAATCTCAATGTGCTACTCCTGTCTTCAGCAAAAACCTACAGCATATCACTTTAGCAGCATTGTTGCTGCTCAAACTACCCGGAATGCGATACACTGGTGGGATACACTGGATTTCCCCTTTTGCCTTTTCCATATTCCATATTCTAAGAATTGTGGCAGTCATCTTTTTTAACCTGTGCGTTTCTCCTTATCAGACACACTTTTTGTTATTTTTCTTCGAGAGAAAATACGTTTTGCTACCCTTTTAAAATAGGAAAAATTACAAATCGCTCCCTTTTTAAAATGTGAAAAATGCAATTAGGTTTGTGGTAGCTTCAGTTTGCCCCATTTCCCATTGCTTATAGCAGTAAGAAAAGTAACCAACGTGTTTGTTCCTTTTCGGTTTCAGGGTGCAAACATCTGTGTGTAATACACATTATTTAATGAGAACTAGTGTCACACACAAGCACTGCTTTCGACAGCCAAAAAAATCATCTGCAGACAAAAGTATATTGTACCTTGACAACACATTTAAGTAACAGAGATGCTGGCCAAGATGGACATTACTCAACCACTTCCTGATTCTATGCCCTGCTTGACTGGCCCTTTGGCTGTCTTCTGCAGACCCGAATGATCCATTCTGTTCCGGTCAGCAGGGGGATCCCATGGTTGGAGAAAATGCTGATCGAATTTAGACTACCTCCCCCCCCCCCCCTTAAAATCCCAAGAAAGCAAGCACCTTGGAACCCGGACAGAATTAACAGTGTACCTGCTCAATGCAACAGACATGGGAAAATATTAGGCTTGTATTTTGCCAAGGCTTTGAAATTCTGTACAACAGCTGAGGTCAATCTGTGCACCAGCACTGCCTGCTAATCTTTCCGGTTAAACAATAACTGCACAGTTGGCAAGAAAAGTAACAAAAAAAAATGGTCAGAACAAGTTCACAAGGAAAAATACGTCTGCTCTCCACGAGGAAAGTTTCAAGTTGAAACGGAAGTGCAGAGGCAAGTGGTAAGTCAGTCTGAGGAAACGTAATGCTTCCTCCAGACTCCTCAGGGGCTTGAGTGGTTCACCACAAAGGAAAGGCAAGGTTCAGATCCAAATGTCAGCCCACGTTTTCAGGTTAATTTCTTCATAAAGTGCTGCTCTGGCTTCAGAATTAAGTCCGAAAAAAGGTGCATGCCTGCCGCAGACCGAACTATTGCTCACTGTAGCAAGCGGACTAAGCACTCATAGTTGCATATCCAGGATCCTTGTTACTTTTTGTCAATTCCTTATGTCCTTGTTCCAACCAAAGAAAAGAGTGAGGAGTACATTGAAGCGAAAGGATAAATACATACTTGTCATTTTTTCCTAAGCATGGACCTAGACATAATGGCAATTTTTAAATTGTTTTTCTTATCTTTATTTGTGTATGATTAAAAAAATTCTTTAAACAACAATGTATATTACATCAAACTTTAAATTTGTCATTCTTAAAAACAAAGCTTTCTCAAAATACAAAAATACACACATATTTCATCACATAGTATTAAGTCACATCGCAATAATAGAAAAAAGAAAATATTAATAATCACTAAACAGCAAACGTATGAAAGACAGTTTCATAGCTAATCATACAGTTTACAAACACATTTTTAAATCCTTAAAACAGACAATTTCAAAGCAACTGATTTACCTTTCAACATGTTCTTCCACAGATTAGCAGAGTCCACCCATGCCAGGCTTTGAGTAAATTAGCCAAAAGAGGCAATGCGTTTGACCAAAAGGGCTGGGCATATTAGCAGCAAATGATACAGGATTTCTTTCTCCTGGATAATTTTACAAAAACAACAGGTGGCCGAATCCGGAGAATAATGATTTCTAATGCATATAATCCCATTTGTTAATACTACATTCAGTCTAAAAGCATAACATCATTTCTAAAATTTCTATCCTGAAACTGCCTCAAATATTGTTCAACGTTCCCTGCACTTTTATGATTAAAGCTTAAATGGGCATATAGTGTGGACTTTCCCAAGGTTATTCTTGTAGCAATCCAATAATGTTGCTGTATTATTTTCTTTACTTTATCCGGATTGAATATTAGTGTGGCTGGCAGTATTTCCAGTTTATATAACAGCTCAGTACAGTGAGCAGTAAGCACACTCATATGACATTCATTAAGCCCGGCCAATTTCCCCATTTCTGCATATAATATCTGCTTGGGGGAGCTAAGAAGTTTATTATAAAGAGCTAATTGCCTCCAACATACTTTGTTCTGCAGGGACTGTAAACCCACATTAGTGCTTTATATGCATCTAATTCTGATAACAGCCACACAGGGAAAATGTCCAGTCAATAGCTAATTTCGGATTTACCTTTCCTAGGTAAAATTTCAGGGCCTGAAACATTGTAAATTTCACATATTTTTTGTCTATCCTTCACATTTGGGGAGCTAGCATATTTGCTTTTTCTTTCAAAAAGTTTCGGTTGAAGGCGTTGTAAGGGTGAGTAACAATTAGGTAGCCTAAGTACAGCAAACCTTCTTCAAACAGTAGCTTGGAACAATTTATGAACCATGAAAATGTACTTTCTTTCCCTGTTTACAGAATTTTAAGACTACCATTTTCTGAGGATAAATCTTCACCCTTTTTTCTGAAAATAAAATGAGTGAAAGCATTGATTAATCTCTGCAGATCAATTGGAGTGCAGTCGAATAAAACAAAATCTTTGGCATATACGAGCCAAGTAAAGGGTACATCTCTAATTTTGGCAGGTACAAAAGAAGCCTTAGATAAACACCAACATCAGTCACATAAAGATTAAAAAGGGCCAGTATATAACCCTAAGCCCTGTTCGAGTTGGAATACATTTTAACATTGCCCCTTCATTATTTAGACTCACTTGCACTGATGTTCCTTCATGTAGATGAATCAGGATACTCAATAAGCCTTTCAGAGGGTCTCATTTGTTTAGCTTGGCCCACAAAATGTCCCATTCAATTAAATCAAAAGCCATGGATAGATCAATAGAAACTGGATAAATGGGAAAAGTATCATGTTTACCGGCTAAATTCTGCATGCAAGACTTTAGAAGACCCCCAGAATCCATACCTATCTGTTTTCTAAAGACTATTTGGAACATATGTAATGCATTGCTTGCCACAATCCGCTGTGCCATTTTCTCTACAATCAATGCTGCAAAGATCTTAGAATCAGTATCCAAAAGGGTAATTGGCCGAAAGTTAGTGGGGGACTTTTTGTCCTCCATTTTATAGTTGGGAATGACATAGACTGTCTTCCATGAGGATGGTGAGGACATGGAAGCCATAATATCCATAAACAAGATATACAGTATACAGGCCCATAGACCCGGAGATTCTTAAAAAATGTTTTTGCCTGGTCATTTGGACCTCCCGCCCGAGGGACAGTCCTTAGTTATTCATCTTTTGATTTCCTCTACTGTGAACTCCAATGTCCAACCATAAGAAGGAGATGCGTGCCTATTCACAAAGTCACTCCCCTCATTTCCATATAACTTTGTAAAATGGGAGAACGTATATCTTCCGAGATAGGGTTACTTTGAGCAACCATTTAACTTAATTCCAATCCATTAATCAAAGACCAGACATTTGTAGAATTGGCCTTGTTCAAAGCAGCTAACATTGCCTCACCATCCTGTTGGTACAGGTGATGCCGGTACAATTTTAAACAGTTTTTTGAAATGTTGATTTACTTTTTTATCCTCATAATTTTCAGTGCCATGTCTAAGGAAGACCTTTTTATCAGGTGGATGGTTTTGTGTGTAGTCCTTCTAAGAATCTGAACTTGATGATCAAATTCTTGAGCATGGTGTTTCAGGGGCAGATTCTTTGCCCAGCACTTATGTAGTGACTGAAATGCGAGCTCAATGTGTTGGTTAATAGTCTTTCTGGTGTACCTAGACAACTTAGCCTTATATGAGCAATTCACAAACTCTTGCACCATCACCATATTAAAATGATTAATGGTGCCCTCTTGCCAATTGAGCCAATTACAGCTCATGTTTATCAAGGAGGTATTTTAATTCTTTAACAGAAGATGGTCATTGCCATTCCCTACAAATACCGATACCAGCATACTATAGTCACTAAGTTGGTTCGGGACAATTTCAAATGTTATGCAAAGATCCAATAATATCTTACTTACAAAAACATAGTCAATAGTAGATGAGCAATTTCCCCCATGCCAAGTGCGATTATCCTTCACGTTACCCCCAATAACTCATTTAGCAAATTAAGACCCCAAACATATTTCTACACCAGTCAACCCCTTTGATTATTTTCCCTTGGGTTACACACACCTCCTATACCCATTGATAGTCTACATCAAGGCACCATGAACTATCTCATTCCACATTGAAGTCCCCTGCCACAAGAACCTGTCAGCCTGGGCAGGCTGTTGCCTGGGAAAGCTATGAGGCAGCCCTCAAATAGTTAATGGAGCTTTCTTATTGTCTGGTTTACCAATAAATGTGCTAAAATGGATACAAGACAAAGTGCACAACCCCTTTCGAAAGAAATGAACAAACACATGCTTTTTACTGCCTAGGCAACAAGAATGCTCATCCAACGCTCACAGTGGCCAACAGCACTGGTCTTATAGGAATAAAGCACAATGTCTCCCCAGCCTACGAGACCAGAAACAAGCGAGAACTTACCCCACCTACACTTCATACACCCCACCTTGGAAAGTTAGAAACTCGAGGTTAGCCAACCGCACCCCCACAAAGGTGCCTGCTGATCACAAGCAGCCCAGGCATCCCTACCCGCCTCTGTTTAAAGAACCTGCCATGTTCATGGCCCACTCCTCATCCATGTTACCTACACAGCAAAAGGTAGCATCTAAGCTCCAGGTGGGCACCCAATCTTATGCCTCCTACACTAAGGGTGCACTGATTAACGCCAGGTCCATCGCCCACGAAACAGACATCCATGACATCATCTCCTCACTCGATCTAGACTTCCTAGCCATTACCGAATCATGGCTACACTCTAGCCCCAGCCCTGCTTGTCCCCAACCGTCTCCCAAGGGTTCCCCATTCTTAGATCAGATAAACAGGACACCAGAGGGTGGAGGATGTTGCCCTGATCTATAAAATCTCACTTAAAATCAGAAAATGTGCATCTAAAATGGACAGAAACTGTGACTTGCTATCTGCTAAACTCACCACCTCCCACACCAGCTCGATCCTGCTCAATATCCTCTAAGGCCCGCTGGACCAACAGGTGCCTTTGAGGACCACATCCTACATACTCTCAATGCCAGCCTCAAGCCCTTTTACAAAAATGTTCGTCAAGGGTGACTTTAACTTGCGCCTCAATTACCCGACAGACCATAATGCCACCTCCCTAGACAACTCGCTAAGTGCCCTGGCCTTCGTCCACTGTGTCAATGGCCCCACGCATGCCAAGGCTGTGTGCTCGACTGGATTGTGGACCTCAATGGCAAGGTAAATATTAATGTTATCCAACCATGTCCCTGGTCTAACCACTATGTCGTGACATTGACTTTCCCACAACCCACAGACAACACCTCTGATATCACCGCTATGCCTCCCACTTAGGGGGGGCGCTCACAAAATCAGGACAGCATCACACCTCTACTGTTCGAGCTCCAACCAGACAACTTCCCTCACATGGCCAACAATCCAGTTGTGCTTGCTGACGTCTACCTGAACACATTTGCAACGGCTGTATACACATTCGCCCCATTAGCACTCTGGAAGGCCGCGGCATAGACCCACTCCAACTCATGGTTCAGTAGCGACCTACAAGATCTGAGAGCCACAAAATGACAGACTAAGGCAGCCTGGAAAAAGTCATCATCAGATGCCCATGAAGCCTTATTCAAAGCTACTGCCAAGACATACAAACTAGCCATCATACAGGCTAAAGCTGTGACCTTTAACAACAGAATTGCCAATGCCAACTCTAACATCAAAGAGTTTTTCACCATCCTCAGGGAATTAGAAGCTCCTGCCCTGTCAAACCCAGGCATTGCCAAAGACGAAACATGGTGAGTAAACATTCAAGAGACCCTGCTCGGCAAAGTCGCCAACTTACAGCAGAAAATCCTCACAAAAAAATCACTGATTATAACACCCCCTTCATCAACCCCATCACACCCCTCTCCACCCAAGCCAGACACCTTCACTTCCACAATGTTTCGAAAACAGAAGTGGCTGCCATCCTCAAAAACCTCAAGCTGTCCAGATGTAAAGGGGACACCTGCCCAGCCCCGACTGTCAAGGAATACCCGGAAGCACTCATTTCCTTTATCACCAATTTCATCAACGCCTCCTTCTCTTCAAGCATAGTCCCTGCCTCCCTCAAGGAAGACTGGGTCCTCCCATCAATCAAGAAACCTACGCTAGACCCCGCTATCCACAGCCGTTAGCTCCCCATTGCCACCGTCCCATTCCGGCTAAAAATACTAGACAGGGCCGCTTATAACCAAATAAAACATTCCATGGAAATCAACCACATCCTATGACTACAACAGTCTGCCTTCCAACCTGGGCATTGAACAGAATCTGTCTTGCTACACCTAAAAAATCAACTTGACGCTATTAGGGATGAAGGCATTGGGGATTAGGGATTAGGGATGAGGGCAAGCCTACCCTTCTCCTTTTACTCCTCCATTTATATTGTTCGGAATAAGCTAATTGGATATAGACTCTGATGTGGTAGAGGACAGCATTGTTTAGTTCTAGAAAGAATTAAGGAATTTCTTTACCATGAATATGTGTGCATAAGTATGTAAGTAACAACATAAATGTACACTTTTGCCCAAATTCATGTGAAATTGCATTCAACATTTGACCTGGAAGTTACTGTGGGCTGCTTTGCGTCTGAAACCCAGCACAGAGTTTTGGCAATAGTATTTTACACGCACCTCTCATTAAGCAAACAACATTTCTAAACTAGTTTGCAGTTTACTCCAAGGAACTTGCCTACCCCAAGTGAAAACACATCGTTGCAAAGACATTATATGCATAAAGATGATCCAGAATAACAGGCTCGGGAAAAATGTTCCACATAGAAATTATATTTGCAAAGGTACTCCGGGAAATATTGTTCCATAGCAGAGATTGTGGGTAGGAATGGATCATAGGAAGCAGGCCATGTGCACAGCATGACAATGTTTGTACATGGAATCCCATTTTCCTCCTGGCTCCTTGTTTAGGAGTCCCCTGTGATGACAGAAGGAGCTGGTTTGTGTCCTTTCTCTTTATGTTGGGTGCTCGGTTCTTCTCCTTTCTTAGTGAATGGCAGACTGCAGCTACTGTGTCTTCTTTCATCTACAGTTGCATAACATGCTGAAAAATGATAGCCTGGAGGAGTGGCAGAAAAACCCTTCCAGCCTTAACTCTTCAGTTTTGAAAAAGACAATCTTTAGTGGGACAGCTTTGCCCAGACATGGGCCTCAAGCCTGCTCTTCACGGAGACCCAAGGTGCACCTCACTGATGATACCCAAAAAGAGTGAAATGTCTAGGGTTGCTTTTGGTCTCCTGCAGAAGGTATGTGACCTGACAGTTCTGAGTTGCCGTAGATTGCACACATCTGTTAAGACGAGGCAGGCTGGAAAATGATAATCTGAAGTGTTGCCCGGAGCTACACCAGTGGTTATGATTCATTCAAAACATTTACGCCATCACTCTTCTGGTATGAAACATGCTGCAGCTACATCAACTGCAAGTAAATCCTGAACCAGTCAACAAAACACACCATTCTTCTCATCTTTGATAACCTTATATTCATTTATTTACATTTTACAAATTTACATTGTTAAAAAGACACACACACCATTGACAATAATTAACATTGGCCTTCTTAGCTGAGTCACCCCCCACCCCACCCCTTTCCCAAAAAACTAAAAGAACAAGCTGTGGCAACATGAATTAACCCGTTGCAAATTTGAGTCCAAAAACCAGCCACATATCTCATCATGCATCTTTAGTTTTTTCTGACTAAACAAGAACACTTTTTCTATTATCAACATCTTATACATTTCCTTATCCATTCTGACCACACAGGAGGTTTACAAGATGTCCATTGTTTCAGAATCAACTTCTTGGCAGTCATAGCCGCTCTAAAAAACATCATTTTTCTGCAAGTCAGTTCGGCAATGAGGGTGTCTTCTCCCAGGATCATAGTCTCAAAATCAAAAAGTAAGTCCAACCCCAAGACCTTATTCATCACTTTTGTCTCCTCACTCCATAAACCATCTATCTTACTGCATTCCCAGATTGTGTTCCAAGCGGATCTACGTTAAAAGATCGTATTGGAAAAGCTCCAGTCGACTTGCTCGCATTTTGTAACTCAAGCTTTTCCGAATGTGCCTTTTTGTCTGCTGCTTTACATTTGATGTTTGCGGGGGACGCAGCACAGCCCCTGCAGCCCATAATGCTGAACTAAGGGAGCGGGGGCCTCGGCATTATGGGCTACGTTATTTTCTACTGAGCCGAATGCGCACTAAGTGCGCATTCGGCTTCTTATTTACGAGCCTTTGGTGCGATACCATTCCAAGCTAGTTATCATATGTGTGCAACCCCAACAAGCCCTTGTGTAGATCAACCCTTTCATTACCTTTTACTTATTGCTTTGTACTATTGAGGAATGCATTGGGGTGGTAGGCCTTTGTAAGCACACCGGACAATATTACAAATTGTTTATCGTGCAACCATCCGATGTAAATTGAAGAGAGAATTAAATATACAGGGGCTAGTCACCCAATGCTATGAGTGAGTGTGCATTTCTTCTGGTGCATCCTGAAGCTTAACATTTTGATTTCCAAATGGTAATTGAAAGTTAAAAACACCACTCATAAATTCTTGTTATAGGGACACTTGGGGGTTCCACTTCTGAAGTCAGGCTACGATGAGACAGATTCACAACTTGTTTTGTTTTTACTTTTTTTCAGAACCCAATATGTGTTTTTGACTGTTTATGAATTGTACCTGAAAAACGGTGCATGTGTTTGATTTTCTTTTACTATAATGTGTTTGAGCACAAATCAAGGATATTGCCCTAAACCTAGGAGGAGGGTGGGTGGTAAAAATGCATCTTAATTTGTGATGCTTCTAGCAGTTATTATATAGTGACGTAATTTCTGTTCTTCTCTGATGCTTCAGAAAGAAAGATTCATGACAGGGTCAGTACTTGTTTTATTTTATACATTTTTGCAGAGCGGTTAATTTGTGTTTGCACATGTTTTTTTGATCTGATTCTGAAAATGCTACACATGTGTTACCCATTTGCTTTTCATATCTAATAAACAGATTTAGTTCAGGCAGTGCCTTTCCTGTCTCTGCCCCAATGACTCGGAGGAGCTTCAGGTGCAAAGATCTTGGTTTTGTCCATAATTATCGACATGTGTTGAGATGTTTGTTTGTAGGCATGTGAGGCAGTGTCAAGTTAGGCAACGTATGTTCTGATGTAAAACCTAATTGGAATAACTTTCATGATCAACTCCCACTTGGGAGTGTCAAACACCAAGAGCAGCCCACAGCATAAACATGTGTCCTATTGCTGCTTGCTAATATGCAGCCTAAATAATTTGCTTTTGGAGGTGACACTGAATGTAAGAAAATAAGAACACAATATTTCCCAGACAGCCACCATTTCCGTTACTGTGTCATGTGTCTTGACTAGTGATTTTTGTTCAACATTTCGTTGTGAAAAAAGAGAGAAATTGATTGATTCTGTGTAATGCAGAGCAACTTCCCAGAATCAGCAGCTGTGAAAGTTTCATGGCTATATGCTGCTAATTTTGTTACCACAACCTTCAGTTATGATGAGAAATAAAAAATAGCAGTGCCAGTAGGAGAAGAAATTGAAGCAACCGCTCCCTTATTAGTAAATACAATCAGTGAAGATGAGTATGTTGTTATAAATACAAGCACAGCCATTTTTTACCATCTCCCTATTCAATATCAGGCAATGATGGTGAAGATCTTAAGGCCACATTGTACACAGACGATATACTCCAAGCTGTCCACAAGTCCTACCTACGAAGAACTCTGCCCCTTTCTAGTGATCATTCACAGCTTACTCACTCAAGGCACCTTACTTTCAACCCTCAAGCCTGGACAAATATTTCCGCTCCTCCAAGGAGCCCACTTTGGAGCCTTCTCACATTAGCAACTACCACCTCATCACCAATCTTCCCTGTCTAAGCAAAATGCTTGAGAAAGCACTAGCTCCTGAATTGCACCAACAAATTGGCCCAACAACCTCCTACTAATCTGGATCCAGACACAGATGCAGAACAAACTTCCAAGTGAAACCTCAATGATGGACATCTCTGCTTCCAGGTTCTTCTCAACCTCTTGACAGCATCTGGCAAGCAGACCACCTAGCTTTCACTGATATCCTACACCACTGTGTAGCGGAGGGATCGAACCACACACCTTTTTGGGAGAAAGTTGTAGGCAGGCTCACAATACACTTTTGTATGCCCTAACTTAATGCTTGACCCACCTCTGACTTGTCTCCAAACTTCACTTGCTGGGGTTCAACATCACCTTGGTGAACCTTGATGTGGTGTTGACAGGGGATGGAAAGTCAATGTTTAAGGCTCGATGGGTTGTCCTAAAATGCCTAAGGCGAAAGACACTGGGTTGAAATAACTGTCATAGAAAAGGAAAGGTGGACAAAGGAATGCTGTTGTGTGCTTCTTTAGTTGTTCTTTAGATTCACTTATACTTTCTTCCGGTACACCAGCATGTTTTTCTATGATTTTTGTATAAAACGGGAAATCACAGGACACTATCTAGAAGCTAAACTAACCCCAAGCAAATGCATAATTAAAAACAATTAAAACATATAAAAAGAGTTGTTTACATATTATAAACAGTCCTTAAAAATATTTGTATAAGTCCTTATAATTATATACAAAGTCTACAGAGTGTACTGTACAAAGAGCTATATATAAAAGGCATTACTTTGGAAAAGGCTTGGCCAGGGCTGTCTCAAGGTCCTTGCTCCTGCTTGATGATGTTCTTTTTGTTGATGGTTCTCTGGCAGATAAACAGTTCTTGGAGCAGGCAGGTGGCAGGATATCTTTGCCCCCCCCAAAGTCTTTAGTTAGGTTTGGCTGCATATGCTTGGTGCAGCCCAGCAATTGCCAACAGTGTACGAGAGTCCCTTCAATACATTTGGCTAGGCTGCATATGTCAGAAACCGCCCAGCATTGTCTGCAGCAGTGGGGGTCACCCACAACACTCCTCAACCTGGGCTGTGTGTGCCCGGTGCGGCCCGTGGAGTCCTGGTGGGCTGTTTGGCAGGGGGCTTTCACTTTAAGTTAAAGGCATGGTCTAGTAAAAAATTTTATTGTCCCTACGGGTCGGCCATGTTTTTTTAAGCCTATGTGGCTCGATTTTAGAAAACTTTCCTATGGACCTTACCCGAGTTTTCGTCCATTAAACGCACACGAAAACAAGCACCAGGGAGCTGCCATTTTCTGATAATCCTATCTTTTCCCCGATCGCCCTGGCTGACCTGCTTTTGCGGCACTAAATCAATTCCCCCGCCCCTGAGCCTGACATTATCAAAACATTCATATTCCCTGCCTCTCTCCGTGACGTTACTGTGCTGCATAGGCAAACGCACCCAGTCGTCTTCTGCGCGACTCCACACAGAACCCGGAAACCAACACAGATCAACTCACAACACAGCGCGCCACAATTCGGAATATGAAACTGTACTTTAAAATGAAACAGCAACACAGTACATTTGGTAAAGTACATTTATTTGACATTAAATGTTTAGAGAATATTCAGCAATTGCCATATGAACTCCGAAAGCCATTTATTTTCTTTTATCTGTATCCGCAATAACTGCTCCGTTTCATCTTGAGTCACGCGCTGTTCCTTTATGGTACACAAGGTGTTCATTTTCGTAAAAAGAATCACTTTGGAAGCACGGTGAACTGCAAGGCTGTTCCATCAACTAGGCACTAGTCAAGCCTAAAGGTTGATATGTTGCTTCTAGCCACTAGTACAGCGTAAGGGCATGTGGGCCCTTGGCGATCGTCCCATAATATGGTGATTGTGCTCCAGTTGTTGACACGAAGCTGCAGGTGTCTGCTGAAGAATCCATCCGCCGGTGTCTCAAACAGATGGCAGTGGCAGAATGGTATCAAATACCTGTTATGAAAACAAAAAAATTATAATTAGTCTCGCTAGCCGAACTGCATTAATATTACTCATTTTATTTATTATGGCCAATCAGAAACTATTTGCTTGCAAGGATAGTTCAATGGAGTATGTTCGTCTCTAAAATCAATGCGAAAAGTAACAAGATAAATCGAGGCCAACACACAATGATAAACGACAGTTAGTCTACATGCGTGAGGAATGATATGATATATGATATGGCATTTGTAACGCGCCTATACTCAAGTGTTTCTAGGCGTGACAAGGCAGGTGGGGAACAAGGGCAGACAGACAACGATCCTACTAGGCCAGGTGTCTTTCTGATTGCGCATGGGGAAGGGCTGTACATGGTTAGTTGAATACAAATTAAATAATAGGGCCAGCTGGTGGCAAGTGCAAGGTAAATGCCGGGAGAAGGGGCTGAAGGATACAGAGACAGTCCCGTAGTGCAGGTAGGCAGTGCAGGGAAAAGTGGCTGGGCCAAGGACCGAGATCGGTGAGACCAGTGGACCTGCATGCCCATGTGCCCACTACAACACGTTTTACTTGCTTTTCCTAGCTCTTCATTCATTCATTCATTCATTTATTCATGCATCCATTCATGAAATCTTCATTCCGGTATAAAAGCGTGTAAAGATTTACTTACATTATATTGGAAATTTCCATTGTGTCTCTTTGTAATGCAGTCTGTAAAACGGACCGTGCTCTTGACAACGATTTTTCGTATACTGAACTAAAATGAAACTCGGTCTAGTTTCTGAATTTTCTGCCTTATCATCTCTTACGTTATTGCGCACTCACTTCAAATGTAGTACTTTCGGCATGGTCCCTGTCTCAAGGTCAAAAAACAATAGACCCTCATACTTCCAGTGCGACTTGTGGGCCTCATCTGGGTGCTGTCCTTCGCATTCTTTATTTGCAACATCACGTAGTATAGGCATCTGTGAGAACTTGAAGTTTAGAATCCGTCTATGTAGTGCGCCTCAATGTGCAAATGCGAACTGGCTTCTCTCCCAAATGCCACAGCCCGCTTGGCTGGTGCGTTCTAAGTGCCCCAATTTTGTCCCCGTTGTCTGCAAGCTTTGCAGCCCAAATTGAGACATTTAATTTTTTGCGGAAGGTCAGGGAAAGTATAAAGTACCACAGGAGTTGAGTTAAAAGTGAGATTTATTGTTTGTTTGTTTGTTTATTATTTGCAATACGCAAGCCTCCCCTCCGTTAACAGTGCGCAGAATTTACATTTACATGAGATGAGACATGAGAAAAATATATACATACACATATGTGAGGTGAATAGAGAGAATTCAAAGATGACACCCAGCTTGTTCGCCACCCATGATGGTGAAGGTAGGGGTTAGGTTTACAGGTACACTGTACAATAACATTTATTTACAAAAAGACAATCGTATTGCAATTATTTAAACCGGGATTTGTACTTCACAATCAGCTGTGCTTCGGATGGGCATGACACAGTCCCAATGTTCGGTGGCAATGGATCACTGCTCTGCACAGAAACGTCCAAAATTCCATATCTGTGCTTCTCTAACACAGCAACAATAAGGCATTTCACAAAGTCGAACTGCATTTCATCATAGACTGGTTTGATCACCCATTGCTTACTTCGTTTTGAAAACCCCTTAGTGTAGCGAGGCATCCTTACTTTACCCCTAGTCCTAGATTGTTCACGTCCGACATTGCTGTTATGGGCCAAGACCGCTAGTAGAGTGCGATGTTTCATGCCCCGAAAGCTAAAATGCAAGCGCTTTGGCCTGTACTTTAGGCACATATTGTGGAACACCTCCAAATCTCCTGTGTGACAGAATTCTGTCAGCCCTCTCAAATCTCTTGATAGAGTTTTGTCGAAAACAATCTTCTCAATGGCTTTGTGTGTCGGTGAAGATGGAATCAACCACTTCTTCTTCCGTGCCTCCTCTGGGGACAAAGGGCCATGTTCACATTGGTGGAAATGTTAATTTGCTGTCCAGCGGTGAACGTTGGTACAGTGGTGCATCAGTGACCGCCATTTTTCAAGTAGTATTTCCACTGACCCCTCACAAGTTTTTGAGCTCCACCAAAGATGGTTTGTGATAGAATGTGACCACTGCAAAATACTTTCAAAACCTTTTTTTTTCCCTGCAGCCGAGATTTTCTTATTGATTGATTTAGCAAGATGCCATACGTCAAATTGATGTTTAATATGTGGGAACTGCTCTCTCATTGTCTTGGCAATTGAAACGTGTCTATCCGTGGCTATGAGGTCGATGTGCATTCCCCTTGATTGTAGATATTCCACTGATTTTATAAATCCTAGTTTCTCCATGGCCACTGACGATGTACATTGTGTTACCTGCACGACCACCAAACTCACAATTTTCTTACTATCCATGTCCTGAAAGTGGTAGCTGCAGTACTTGGCAGAAAATCCAAGGCTGTCGCACTGTCCATTGCCGGCTAGCCTGAATCGTTTGCCTTCGAATGTACTTGCTAGAGACAATTGTTCAATTTTCCAAGCATCACTAATGGCCGGAAATAGATAATCACGTTGGTATATGTAGTACAGCGCTTTAGAAATGAAATGGAGTCCCACAAACTGAAAGAAAGCCTCTAACTTTCTAAAACTGGAGCCACTAAAATGTGATGCAGATGCACACAGTAGATTGCCTGCTGGCAGTTTCCGCAGCATCGGTTGTGCAGACCATGAGAACCTATGATTTAATCTACAGGCGGCATTTATTTTGACGTTACTGCCTTTTATTTGATGAGTCACATTAATCAATGGCTTCCCACATACTTTCCCTCTAATGGAATGCACACATTTCAGCATACTTATAATTTCCATCAAACAACTGTCGAATACAATGTATTTGCTCTCTTTCATTAGACTGTCATCCTGCGTCAACGTTGTTTCGGCCTGTGACGTTGTGGAGATTTCAACACATTGGAAAGTAATATTGCTGATATCAAGTTCTGATGCGTCTATGGATGCTGCGGCTGGTTCATTCTCTGTCATTTCGACATCTATTACTTCAACGTTGATGGGAGAACACAACAATGTCTACAGGTTTTTGGGTGGCAAATCTTTGGCGGGTGTAGATTGTGTAAATTGATCTGCAACTACTTCAGAGCTATCTTCAATACATTCAATAACATCTTCTTGTGGTGGTGCGGTCGCACTGTAGCTATGGTCCAATGCAAATTTGCTGTAGTCTCCAAACACAGTTAATTCATGTTCTGGCCATTGGACATGAGCATCTCGAGCCTGAACACGCCTCGCCTCAATTAATAGTTCCTCCATAGTGTACACGGTCTGGCAAGCCACATCTCTCATTCGCTTCACTGTCTGTTTGTGTATAGTTCTGACACCCACGGGTAACTGGAGGAGAGATTGGAAAAGGGATGTTCAGTTTAAACACAAGATGGAGTGTAGTAGAATTGACTGGAAAAAAACATAAAATAGTCCCCAGCACAAACATTTTTTTAAAGTTATGAACTGTTTGTAACTAACCTTTTTTTGTTTTTTTTTCTTTGCAACTTTTTTGACTCGACCTTCAACATCTGCACGCTGTAGCTCCGATTCGTTTCCGCATGTCCTCCCTTCCTCTTGTGCTGCAACGACTATATTTTCTGTATCCGCATAGATAGCACGGAATGAGGCTCCATCGTCTCCCTGAAACATAGTACTTTCATTACTATGTATCAAAATATTGTTAGCATAAAACACACGTGAGGACGAACACACAGGTACATCTCAATAGCCAAACACGATTTAAACATTGTGTGCAACAATCAAACGACAAGTATTCGACCAGTGATGATCTATTTTGATGGAACTGTCAGTATCCATACCTCTGGCTCTGCATGGGCTGCCATGAATGGTTGTATTGGAGAGGAGGCATCCGCATCTCCCTGAAACACAGTACTTGCATTAGTATGCATTTCAATATTGGAAACACAACACACACTTGGGGTCGACGGCACAGGTACATATAAAGAGATAACCACAAATGATGCATTGTCCAAAAGAATCAAGGAAAATCCAAATATGATCACATTTCATCGACTTATTTCAACAATTCCTTTACATCTGCATCATCTAAATGAGATGTTGTGATTGCGGTGGAAGCTCCGTCGTCTCCCTGAAACACAGTACTTGGATTAGTATGGTTTTCAATATTGGAAACATAACACACACTTGGGGTCGAAAGCACAGGTACATATAAAGAGATAACCGCAAATGATGCATTGTCCAAAAGAATCAAGGAAAATCTAAATATGATCACATTTCATCGACTTATTTCTCTGATTTATTTACATCTGCATCATCTAAATTGGATGTTGTGATTGTAGTGGAAGCTTCGTTGTCTCCCTGAAACACAGCACTTGCGTTAATAGTGAAGAAAGTATAGCAAATGGAATCACGTTATACGATCACGCATGATGGAGCTGTCATTATCCATACCTCGTGCTGCTGAAGAATATCTATGGATGTTGCAAATGTAGTGCGCACTTCCGAAAGCTGTTGCGCCGATTAGTATACGCATGGTCCCGCTTCCACTTCCCCTGGAATTACTTGAATGTCAGGCTCTGCATCAAGTGCAGGCGTTGACGCTCCATCAACTGCCTGAAACATAGTACTTGCATTAGTGAGGATTACAATAGTGAAAACATAACACACACCTGGGGTCGACAACACAGGTACATATCAACGGCTAACCATGAATGAAACATTGTGTAGAACAATCAAACGACAAGAATTCCAGCTCTGATGATGACGCTCGATGGAGCTGTCAGTATCCATACCTCCTGCTGTTGAAGAACATCTAGAAATGTTGTAGATGTGGCGGACGCTTCAGCATCTCCCTGAAAGACAGTACTTGCATTAGTATGGATAACACTAATTATAACTGAAAACAAACACCAGTGGACAATAACTAAGGTGTATATCAATTGGAAAGCACTAACCAAACATTCGGTAAAATGATTACACGATAAAATAAAAATATTACTTGACATGCATAAAACAGGTCTGTAGCGGATTAGCCTAGTAAGATTACCTGATACGCGCTAGAAGTGGTTGATAACTGCGACCACGTCAAGGATGTAGAATGTTCTTGCTTCAGATTCAAGGGATAGTCAAGAAGTTGTAAAGGTAAATTAATGATTGATAATGAAATGCCAATATTAAAAATAGCCATGTAAGGCGACAGAATACTTGTAAAATGCTCAATACAGCACAGTTCCCTGTTCCCATATATATACATTGCGTTTGTGGGTTATGAAATCGAAAAAGAATATATTGGTAAATGTCATTATTCAAAAAACTATACACTCATATCAATATCGAGATTATTACAAGGAATAGAACACCTACAATATCAATTAATCCGTTCGGATACCTACACAATACCGCAAGGCCTAAAGCTAAATCCGGACACTTGACTCACCGGTGGCGGAATGTGGACGAATAGAGTGGGAATAGCGTTTGCGAGCAATTTCCGTGTCGTTCGCCGTTTATTCTTCTTTGTTACCCAAGATGTTGTGTACATGTCCAAGGAAAAGTGCCGGAAGCAGATGTGGTATTGATCACCCCTCTTGTCCTGTAAGACTTGTTGGACTCTACTTTCCAGCTCATCCAGTGGATATCCCCAATGTCTGACCCATTCTCTTATTCGATCAACAGTTTTCGGGAATACATGCATTGTAGTGCCTTCAGATTTAGCATGGGTCTTCGAAGGGCAACCGCTAATCGAACAGGCAGGCATTGTTGATAAATCTGAAAAGTAAATATAGACATTATTATACAATCTTCAAGAATAAAGATTTGATACAAAAGTAAATGAATCATACAATGATCAATGCAAGGTTTGTTTTAGTCGCAGGAACTATACCAGTTCATTATGTGCGGCTTAGTATTTGCATAAGTTGCAGAAATGTATAAATGATGTGACTAAAAATTGAACATGTGACTCATCCCTTGGATGTTCTGTATTGCACGAGAAGGAAACATGGTTACATTATAGACTGGACCCCCGAAGGGTGCAATTCGATGACAATAGACACAGATGAAAATAAATAGATCTATTGATAGCGTAGCAATGGAAACTCAAGTCAATAGCAATGAGACCAATGAACCTAGCACTATTGTGTACTCAACTCGCAAATAGATAGAAATTTAAAAATCTGCGAAATATGACTAGGATACATGGCCTTACCTTGACCAACAAACAGTTGGATTCAGCAAGCAGAGCAGTATGTTGCAGGAGAATAGGTGTGTGGCCACAGGTAGCACACTGATGGGTTTGCTCTAAGCGGTCACAGAAGTTCACGGATAGCACGATGACAAGCATATTAGCGTAGATCTCAGTGGTTGCCAGGTAACACGTTCAGGAGTTGACTTGCAAAGCACAAAGATGTTCTCATGAGACATATCAAGTGGTTTATAAAGTATTAGAAACAGGGGTGTGTTTGTGAATGAATGACGTATGTATGTCGTGGTCTTAGGGGGGCGGCCTGCTTCAAGGGGAGGCCTGGCTGGAGACACGGGGTCTGAGGAGGCCATGTGACCGATGGCCCCTTGGCGTGGGACACCTTTTGAAGTGTACATGTAGTTTGGCACCTTGGCCTTTCGCGCCCCTGACAGCGCGTATCCACTGGCGCAATTCGCCTTTGATAGAGGGTGGGTGGGATGGATGGGCCTGGGGCGTGCAGATAAGGCACAGGAAGACTGCTGAATGGAGACACACTTATCTGGATTGCAGGGGGGCGGCCTGCTTCAAGGGGAGGCCTGGCTGGAGACACGGGGTCTGAGGAGGCCATGTGACCGATGGCCCCTTGGCGTGGGACACCTTTTGAAGTGTACATGTAGTTTGGCACCTTGGCCTTTTGCGCCCCTGACAGCCCCCCATGCCAGCGCGCATCCACCGGCGCGAACCGCCTTTGATACAGGGGGGTGGGATGGATGGGCCTGGGGCGTGCAGATAAGGCACAGGAAGACTGCTGGATGGAGACACACTTATGTGGATTGCAGGGGGGCGGCCTGCTTCAAGGGGAGGCCTGGCTGGAGACACGGGGTCTGAGGAGGCCATGTGACCGATGGCCCCTTGGCGTGGGACACCTTTTGAAGTGCACATGTAGTTTGGCACCTTGGCCTTTCGCGCCCCTGACAGCCCCCCATGCCAGCGCGCATCCACCGGCGCGAACCGCCTTTATATCAATATATAGTATATCGTCTTTAAATCAATGATAGCATATCGTTGCTTATCAATAACAAATGCCACATACTGGAGATTCTTGTGAGCACAGACCCATACTTCAACCGGTGTATTATAGTGGTCAAGACCCAAGGCCTGTATAATCCAATGGTAATTGTTAGTATAGACATATGTGTGACTTTTATAGAGACATAACCCACTGAAAGACTTTGAACAAGTGTTATTTAGTGCATGCATTATCGAGAATATGTTATGTTAGCTTAGATAGATAGTGACCATAGTGACCACCCTGCTTCACAGCGACCCGACCTTCACCCATTCGGAGCACAGATGTCTGACGTCCATCCTTGAATGGAGACACACTTGATTCATTTAAAAAATCGAAACAACCGTTGTTAAAATATATGTGGTGTTTTATTTTGTATCTTATTTTGATGACACAAAAATACAAGACTTTAAACATTGTACAGTTCAGGTTGCAGCACAGCGAGAGAAAATCCCCTGTACTGACCGCTGTCACTCGGGAACGTTTCTCTAATGACACGAACGGCACAGGCGGGTATCACTCTTCGAACGCGGTGCCCAAGCCTCCCGTGGAGCCACCATGTAAAGGAACGATAGGCCACCAGCCTGTAACACCTGTGAAAAGGAATGAAACAAACAGTTTTTAAATGACCAAGATAAGTTTAATAAACGTTTGTTGTCAATGACAATTCTTGTAACTAATGGCATTCTGCACGGACAAATGCTATCTAGACAATGCACACTATTGAACGACTTACATGCGTTACAATGATATGTAGATGTAATTTTGGATATAGTAGAAGAACATGAAATAGGAGTGGCATGACAAGCAGAGTATACTTACTCGTTAGTCGGATTACGAGGACGAACAGTTGCGCGAAGTTCGTGCATAAGCACCATCATTATTCTCAACACGGCCCATGTGAGGCAGGCTGCCCTGAAGTCTGGAAGCTCGGTGATGCATTGCGGTTGTGGCTCGCCTTCCGAAATGTAGGCCAGGCATCCCGAGTTTTCTCGGCAGCAGCAGTTCTCCTCCTCGGTCGGCATTAGCTCGCACCGATTGCATGTGCCCCAGGTGGAGACGCCATCCATTCGACTAGGCCCAGGCTCTTCATCTGTTGATTCGTCCTGCCAACTGCCGTCCGAATCACCATCGTTTTCGCGTGCTTCCCTTTCCAGCAGTTCCTCCTCGGTATACTCGGGCTCGTACATGTAGGGCATTATTGTAGCCATTGTGTGTTAAACAAACTAAAATAATTTATAGCGGTGGTACTGGTATCTGTTCACACGGGCTACAAGCAGCGAAGGTAGCTGACCAGAGCACAGAAACGAGTCACAGAATACTCAAAGTAACACAGAGAGAGGAATGGAATCGAAAATCTGCTGCTGTGTGTTGTGAAATGGTCTGTTTATACTTATTGAGGAAAGAGGCGTCCTGCCATTTCCATGGCGACACGTCATTAGCTAAAGCGCAGCGAATGTTGACACGAGACGTGCTTTGGCGTTTGGAAATGGGCGGTACGAGTCTGCTGATGACAGGCTCAGGGGCGGGGTAATTGATTTAGTGCCGCAAAAGCAGGTCAGCCAGGGCGATGGGGGAAAAGATAGGATTATCAGAAAATGGCGGCTCCCTGGTGCTTGTTTTCACGTGCGTTTAATGGACGAAAACTCGGGTAAGGTCCATAGGAAAGTTTTCTAAAATCGAGCCACTTAGGCTTAAAAAAACATGGCCGACCCGTAGGGACAATAAAAATGTTTACTAGACCATGCCTTTAATATGCAGCCCGGAAGACTTGTACATTGGGTGCTCCCAGGTGCAGGAGGGCTGTTTTGTCAAGGTAGCCTGGGGCCAGTGACAGTGACTGGAGGGACACCGCGGAGACAGCTCTGTGTTGGGCACTTCCCTGCCTGTCTAGGGAGCACCAGTATAATGGTTGAGGCAGAGCCGGTGAAGGCGCGGATTGGAGCACCTCTCAATTCTCTTTTTTTAGGGTTCTGAAATAAACATTGGGTCACCAGCACTCCTTTCACTTTTAGATTAAAGGTCCCTCTTGCACTGTCATGCACAAGGGTCCTTTCTTCTATGTTGTTCTCAAGTATCCCGGCGTAGCTTCTTGGTCCTCTTGGTTTTGTTTCCTTTTTTTCCCCTCGCAGTGGGTTATAACTGTACAACCGAATTGAGATCAGTGAGACTGCCCTCCATCAGTTGAAGCTGTATCTCACAAACAACCATCAGTTTGTCCAGATGGATGCCTCCAGATCATCTCTTCTACCCATCACCTGCAGAGTACTACATGGATCCATCCTCTTACCCATGATCTCCAATCTCTACATGTAACACCCTTCATCTTCCGAAATGCCAAAGCCACAAAGCTCTACCTCAAGGTCTTCTCAATAGCAAAAATCCACATGGCCTAATTCTCATTAATCTATTCCTGGATATCCTTTGCTTATGCAAAGTACAACCTGTCCAAACCGGAATTCCTTCTTCTCACTAACAACACAGACTATCCGCACATCCAGACCTCACTCTCTGCCATGAGCCTGGAATGATTCACACCCCAGCTGACCACCTGCGCCAAGTACTTTTGGTTCTTCATCAACAGACACCTCTGCTTCAAGTCACCCATAGCTAAAAAGATGAAAATGGCATTGTATGGACTCTACCTCCTGATAAATGCCAAGCGCTCCTTCCAGCGATACAATTCAGATCCACCACCCAAGCACTCATTCTCTTCCACCAGAAAATACATGTCTAGAAGGCTTCCCAAAGACCACCCTAGCTTCCGCGGGAAGAGCTGCACATGCATCAGCATGTCTTATCAAAGGGCACTTAAAATTCGAGCACAGACCCTCACCAACTGCACTGACTCCATGTGGACACACGAATTACATTCAAATCCTGCTGCATCACCTACAAGGTGGTCATCCTGAAGTCTCCAGCTGCCTAGCAACAATTTGTAGCATCTCCATTGCTAAGCACTCCACCAGAAGCCAAGATTAAGCAGACTACTACAACGCAGCTGGAGGAAGGAAAGGACCAAATGACATGCCATCTCTGCCCACCGACAACACTCTGAACCACCCCGCCCCCTCCATAAATATCAGACTCATGCTAACACTTATGCAATTCGGGAAGGACCTCAGAACATTTCTTTTTTTTCACGGACTTGGTCATCCTCAACATCTGGGACTTCAACCATGCTCTCCTTGGCCACTAGACCCTTAGGGCAGATTTGTATTCCCTCCCCTTGTAACAGCCTCCCCCTTTGCCTGTTCCCTCCAGCTGGTGCAAGGATTCACCCCTTCCTTTATAGACACCCTGTTATATTCCCCCGCTCCTTGCAGCTACTGCCCCTGCATCCTCTTCCATCGGGCCTCTGTGTTTGCTCCTACCTTTACCTGGCACTATTCCACTTTTGCCTTTGTCTCCTGATTGTCACCCTTTAATCACTTTGTCTCTGCTGCTATGCTATACATCTTGTTACTAACTCCCCCCTTCCTCTAGTTGTCCCTATTACACTGCAAAGCACTCTGTTGCTTTCCAAAGCTAGTTTCATGCTCAATAAACACCCAAATAATAATAATATCTTGAGTGGATTGTTTAGGGCCAGAAGTAAGCGGGTAAAACAAGTGTGTCCTGAAAAAACACTGGAACATTGAATTGCTCTCGGTCAGAGAGGGGAGATGTGTGGGTTGTGCATTTGATCTCTGTGCCTTAATAGCAAAGGGGAATTCTAGTTGAGACTGCACAATGTACATTACTGACGCAATACACACAGAATCCCAGAACCAGATTCAAAGCCATAATACATCTGCGCATTAGCACTGGAAGAATGCCAACAATTCAAATAGATGCAGAATCCCAGTGTGCCCGCATCACAACCACTTCCACACCAAGTTCAACAACAACATTTGAGATGGTTTTAAGACTTCATCTCTGGTTTGGATTTGTTCACCATTAGTAAGAATTAACAAAGAATTGCAATCAAAATGATGTATTTTAAATATTTGAAATGTAGGAATACAGGTAGCCAAATGGGAATTAGTCGCAAACGAGTCCCAAGCTGAGGCACCATACAGACAAATGCTGTATTCGTGTGGATTATCAAAAATATGTGTAGGCCTCTAGTTTTTCTGTACACAGAAGTTGTCTGGTTGTGGATGATAGTGCAAGAAATAATGAGCGACCTCTCCTCATAAATGATATCTCCACATCACTATCCACAATTAAGCTGTTGTCTCACAATGGATTCGAGTTATGACCCTCACTTTTCAAAGACCACGGACAAAGTTAATCTCCAGGATAGTAACAAGCAATTCACAAAGGATTGCAATTATGGCCAAAACAACCCTACCGCCCAGTTGTACAATGGAAAACTAGCTCAACCACCCAGTCAATAAAGCAATCCCATGATTTGGCAAGCTGGCATCTGGGTTGAACATGGAAAGAGCTGTATCAGACACCTCCCAGATGTACCTTTTTACCTGATGAGTAAGGAGGGATTATACATTGAACTTGGATCATCAGCAGCATACATTGAATTGTGTGTCGGTTTAGAAAATGCAGACACACTTCATGCACACAATAATTGAACCAATAGTTGCATGTGCCTGAAGCTGCTAAATTCATGCTTCCATTTGAACATGTGTTGCAGTTCTTCAAAGTAGATCTTATCTTTATCATTAGCCTGTGTAACCAATTCTCCTGCCTATTGTGATAGTGAGTGCAGCAAGCACAGCCACACTGGATATGGGCCAGTTAGCAGCCGTGAGGCACAGAAGCAGTATTGGCGCAGACCTGAGGAGGAGGAGTCCCATCACTGATACCACACTGGGATGGAAGGGACAACTACGTCTAGGGGACCAGCTGGTATCGATCAACACCCCCCCTCTCAGGCAGTCCTGGCAGGAAACTGGGGAGGTGGCAGCCCGAGCCCCGAACAAGGAGGAACGGCCGGACCAGGAGACACAGAAGGGAATACAGACCTAAGAGGTTGATGCCAATCCCACAAATATCAGTCCACACACCAGGTTGACCCAACATAAAAGAGAGGAGAAAGTGAGGGCAACCATCCCACACATAACAGTTGAATTTCAAACCATCCCTGGCGACACATGGTGAGTAGAGACACGGACCACCGTTGGGGAGTATCTGCCCACCTACTGCAGGCTGAGGTAGCGGCCTCAAAGGAGAGCTGGTTGGCTGGCTGGGGCAAAACCGAGGCACAGCATGGGCGGAGTTCTAGGAGCAGGTTAAAGGGAGGCAGCTCTGATTGCGGACTGCATTGAAGGGTGGAGTGGACCTATGAGAGGGGGACAAATGAGGAGTGTTGGAAATAGCACAGAGGAACAAGCATCAAAGGGGAGCGGAAGCAACTCACACAGAAGGCTGAAAAATACTGCCAGAGCTTGCAGTGGTTGCATCACATAGTGGAGAGGTGTGAAGGATCAGCTGATGCAGGGCTGAAACCTCTGGGGGGGAATGTGGATAGGCACTTAGAGGAGCCATGTACTACAAACCTTTGGGCCACCTCCCAAACCCCCACACCCATGTCTATGTGACCTCGTTCTGAAACCTGTGGGATCACATGCCAGGAGGTGACAAAAAGTGCCCAATATGGAAGTGTGCAAAGGTGAGTGTCAGACTGCAGCGATCCCGATTCATTTAGATGTAGGCGATTTGTCTCTCTCAGCATAGTCCTGGATAGAAGCTGTAGAAAAAGTCGAAAAGAAAATTGAACTGCCAAAAATGCTGAAATTGGCATTGGAAAAATGACTGTATAACCATATTGTCAATCATGGAGAGCAGGGGTTGCAGGGATGACCTGCACTCCCCTTGATGGTACTTAGGGAGTTGTGTGGGTGTCCTCGCTTCCATTAAAAGAAAAGCGGGGGACAAAGAGTTTTTAAAAAAAGAAAAAAGAAAAGGACCCTGCCGTGGAAGTTCCGTCTCTCAATGGGGACGCAGAACTCACGCCACAGGGTGAGCGTTGCAGTGAAGGAGTAAAGGTAAGTTGGGCGAAAGAGGTAAGTATGGATGTATTAGGTTAGGAAGGTGGAGGGTGGGAAGATGGTCATGAGTATTTCCTTTACAAACATTTAAAATTTATAATTTAAATTTTAACATTTTTTGTAATCAAAATAATCAGGTACATCCGTCCTCGATGGTAAGAAGGGCCTAAAAGGGTCAAAACAAAGATAAGGAAGGAAAATGGCCCCAAAGCAAGATAGACAAACTCACAATAGACTGCACCAAGAATTAAATGCTAGAGGCAGGGGGAAGATCAAACACTTGTGGGAACTCAAACAGGCCAACCACCAAACAGGAACCCTCCATTGCAGCGATTCTGAAAGCAGTGAAAAAGTCTACAACTATCCTGGAAGACAATATCGGGCCTGTTGGCTTGGATGTTTCTCTTTTGTGGCAAGACTTATGGCCCATATCCTCGAGAGTGGGTAAAGCACAGGAGAGGCTAAGCCTGCTAGAAGAGGAGATGGCTGAGGGCGTGGAGGGAAACTCCCGAAGGGCAAACATTCGAATTTCTGGTCTGACAGATTAGAGGGTCCTGCCATGGGCTTAGTCCTTGAACAATGGAACCGGGAAACCCTATACCTTCTTTTCAATTGAGAGAGAACAAAGGGGTTCCAGGAAGACCGCCACCCCACAGGGGTGCCACCAAGGCTAGTG
This sequence comes from Ambystoma mexicanum, assembly GCF_040938575.1. Taxonomy (NCBI): domain Eukaryota; kingdom Metazoa; phylum Chordata; class Amphibia; order Caudata; family Ambystomatidae; genus Ambystoma; species Ambystoma mexicanum. The sequence goes on from NC_090924.1 coordinate 168,511,371, forward strand.
ATAGCCAAACACTTTAATTACGGGGACAGAGACATCATTCTACAAACTGCCAGGAATAGAGGACCAATTCAAGTGGATCAAGCAATGGTCATGAAATTCTCAGAGTATACCCTTCAAGTACAAAGAGCAAGATGATCTTACAAGGAGGTGAAATGGCAACTTGGTTCTAACAACATAAAATATCGTTTGATCTTTTCAGCCAAATTGACAGTAATCCAAGTGAATTGTTCCTGGATCTCTCTAGACCGAGGGGAAGTCTGGGACTGGATGGAAAGAAGAGGCATTCGGGCAGTAAGTGTAGTGAGTCTCAGGAAATCCATGAAGAGCAGAGGGGAGATTGGCAGATGACATGAAGTAGGAAGGCATGAAAGCTGGAAAATCCGGGAACTGACTGGACATACCCTAGAGGACTATACAGTGACATCAGAGGCAATGATTAACATGACTTATCTGTGGCGGGTCCTGAGTGTGGATCTACCGGTCCCGAATTTACAGCAGGGGGAATTGAATAGCTTGAAGGTGATGATGATCTAAAAGGGAAATGGGACAGGAAGGAGCCATTGAGGAGAGGGGAAGGGTAGAAGTGAGCCGCAGCTTGGGGAAAGTGTAAACTGTGAGAGACAGAGATCAGATTTCGATCATTATAATTATTGGCATATTAGAAATGTGAGGGGTTGGGCACCAATGGGTCAGAAGGGGGCTGTAATTAGGGAAGAGGGACTGTTGGGGTATGTTTAAGATGTGTTTACGGGGCTACATATATTTCAATTTTGGGGAGGAAAGTATGGGGTGGGGGAAGGGAGGAGGGCAGAAGGATAGGTGGGGATAAGTTGGGAGCTTGTAATGTTTGAAGGGGTTATGAAAGTTGAGGAAGGCAATGCACAAAGGGCAACACAGAATAGAGGGGGGATACACCCCTTGGGAGACAGATAGCAGTGCAATGATGTTACACAAAGATGGATATGCAATTTTATGCATATTGTGGAATGTCAGTGGGCTGAGTGACTCCATTAAAAGGGTTGGGGTGTGGTTGCATTATCATAGCACTAAACATAGCAAAAAGTGTAAGCTCTGAGAATTCTACCCACATGAGGAGCTCGGACAGGCTGACTAACCTTAGGCCATATCGGTAGCCCATTGACATGACTGGGAATACCACTCTGTCACATTAGGCCTACCTACTAACACTAGGATAACAGGGGACGACGGATGGTTGCGTCAGAAGTAGTTACTAACACCAGTACTAACACTAAAGTAATAGGTCTTTGCATTCACACTACTAGGCCCTTCCATGAACATTCGGCCATTTGCTAATATCAAACTGCAGTGCTGCTTCCCTTTAGAGAAACCCTTCAAGCCAGAGCCATGGCGCGGGCAGAAAATGTGCTAACAATTGTTTCAATAAATCAGACCCAGACTGCCCCCTTCATGTAGCTGTTCACAGGACAGGTGAGCTTCCTACAATGTAATTGTTGCTGTACTTGGTGCAGTGCAGACAGATGCAGGTGTTACTGAAGGACATTTCTCCAGTTTGAAGAAAGACCTTGTGTAGAGATGGTGCCGGAGCAATGGGCCAGGCTAGAGCTCTGCTGCCACATACACCTGAAGAATGAGTTCTCTAAGAGTGGAGCATCCATCACAGCTCTCACGAGATTACCTGCTTCACAAGGAATATGGGGCCTTGGCTAGGAGGTTGTGTCCCAGAGACAGCAACATGGTGCCATAAGAAAGTTACAAGAAGTATGTTGCATTCTGAGGATCTACAAGGCCTGGGAATGAGGCGGCTTCCAACTTGTTGGGTCCCATGGGAGAGAGACTCGTTGTTTCAAGTTTGTTGCTACAGGGCGGCAGGTCCATCATTTTTGCTGACTATGCAGTTATGGTGTCTGCAGGGGGATGCACTCACTATGTCATCAGGTTCACATGAACCAATGAAATGTCTTGATATACTTTGTGTTTAGGTACTCATATAGGTGGATGGCAATTAGACTGTAGAGATTACAACACACCTGGTATTTTGTATAAGATGCTAATCTTGTGTTTTTTGTCTTTAAATACTGTAAACTAATGCGGGCATGTTGAGAGTGCCACCGTCCTGCTGTTTTACGAGGTTGACCTCCCAGCCGTCTTTGTTTTTTCTATTATTTTGCATTAAAACTGGGTTTTCTTGCAACTCGTGTGTTCCTTTATGTTTGTGCCAATGTCACTAAGGGTCTACAGATAGCAGTGTAATGAGGTTACACAAAGAATGAAAAGAAATAAATGAACACGTATGCACACCTGAGTGATTCAGGAATGGACCTGTTTGGTGGTTTTTAGATTAGTAAAGAGGTGCGGGGGAGAAGGACACAACCCTGACACTAGGTTGTGAGTTAAGAAAACAGGAAGAGGAAGGGTATCCACAGGTTGTGGACCCCTCGCGTCCCCTGCACACTCAAGGTTACTGTCAATAGACAGACAATAGGTATCGTTTTCTAGAAATAATTCTATGTATAAATCAACCTATTAAGGTTAAGTTTTTCTCATGACAAAGTTCAAAGAGTGATACTTTTACGAGTACAATGAATCTAAGGTCTGTTCTACAAAGAAGGAATTAAAAGTGATATTTCCACAAGCATTAATATTAAGTGAATGGTTGTGGAAATATCACTTTTAATTCCTTCTTTGTAGAACAGACCTTAGATTCATTGTACTAGTAAAAGTATCACTCTTTGAACTTTGCCATGAAAAAAAACTTTACCTTAATATGTTGATTTATACCATTACATAGAATTTTTCCTAGAAAACGATACCTATTGTCTGTCTATTGACAGTAACCTTGACTGTGCAGGGGGCGTGAGGGGTCCACAACCTGTGGATACCCTTCCCCTTCTTGTTTACACAAAGAATGGACGCATACATGCATATAGTGGAATGTCAGTGTTCTGAATGACTCCATTAAAAGGGGTTCAGTGTTCCAATACCTGTATGCATCCTGTTGGGAGGGCTGCATACAAATGTGTGGAACATTCAGGTTTTTGCAAGGGAAATAGAGGGGTGGCAATACTGGTTAAGAGATCGCTTAAACTACAAACCTCCAATATAATACAGGATTCTAAAGGCAGATTATTGAGGATCTCAGGGGCAATGGAAACGGAAGAATACACATTAACATTACCTGGTGCTCCAAAATCCAAGAAGCTCTCCTAGGTAAGATTGCCACTCTCCAAATTAAAATCAACAACAAACAATCTAGCCTTCAATCTAACCCTCTACAGATCCCTATACCTACCATAAACCTCTCTATCACAGAGTCTCTGACTCCTTTTAGCTTCTCTCCACTCTCCATTCTCGAAGTGGAAAAGATCATCACTAGCCTTAAACCGTCCAATTGTCAGGGTGACCTTTGTCCTGCACCTATTATTAAGGAAGCAGCTCACGACCTAGCACCATTCATCACTACGCTCATCAACTCCTCCTTTAGCTCTGGGATTGTACCGGACAATCTTAAGGATGCGTGGGTCATCCCGCTTCTGAAAAAACCTACCCTGGATCCCAGCATACCCACAAACTACAGACCAATTACCACTGTACCTTTTTTACTAAAAATCCTTGACCGCGCGGCCTACCTACAAATTCAGGAATACCTTGAATCAAATAAACTTCTGGGACTCAGGCAATCAGGGTTCCGGCCTCGCCATGGCACTGAGACCGCCCTTATCGATTTAAAAACGCAGATCGAAGATCTCAAAGACAAAGGCAAACTGGCGTTATTACTTCTCCTGGACCTCTCTGCTGCTTTTGATCTTGTCAATCACAAAATTCTCTGCCATCACCTCAAATCAGCCGCACATTTCTCAGAAAATGCCTCTACTTGGATCAGATCCTTCCTTGATAATAGATCAATGCGCGTGTTTTCCCCACTTGCGGCCGCACCACCCGCTCCGGTTTCTTGTGGTGTGCCTCAAGGGTCTTGTGTCTCGCCCACGTTATATAACGTGTTTACCAAACCCCTTTTTGATATTCTGGACCATTTGGGCGTCACGTATACTAATTACGCTGACGACACCCAGATACTAATCCCCATCACAGGAGACTACACAACTGACTCCCTCGCCATCAACGCCATCTACCAGGTCATCCAAGCGTGGATGGCCCAACACGGCCTCTGCCTAAATGATGAAAAGACAGAGCTCCTCATTCTTGGTTCACCACAAAAACTCACTAAACTTGACCCTGCTTTCAAGTCTTTCACCATTGATGGGAACACCATCCCTATTGCTAAGGACACGAAAACCCTAGGGATTTACATTGACTCAACCCTATCCTTGACTAGACAGTCCAACGCAGTCTCATCTGCAGCAGCGTATACTTGCAAGCTCATCACCGCCTGTCGCCCGTTCCTAACCACAGCCAACTGCGTAACCTTGGCCAGGACCCTCGTACTATCCAAGGTCGACTACTGTAATGCCCTCTATCTAGGTACTAATCTCCGCAATCTAAACAAGCTAAATATTGTCCAAAACAATGCGATCAGAGCGGCCCTTAACATTCCTAGGCGCCAGCATATATCTGACACCAGGTGCAACCTGCACTGGCTCTCTATCCCTCATCGCATCTCCTTGAAGTCCCTGGCTCTCACTCACAAATGCCTCCACAACCAAGCCCCTCGCTACCTGGCAAACAGATTCTCTTTCCACAATTCCACCAGACCTCGCAGAGCGGCCCAAGCCAACTGCCTTGTCATCCCGCGTTTTAATCTCCAAAGATCAGGTGGAACCAGCTTCCCCATCCTGGCAGCCAAACTTTGGAACTCACTCCCCAATGACCTTAGAGCAGAACCTTCCTTCCTGAAATTCAAACACCTTACCAAAGCCTGGCTATCTGCCCAAGACAGCTAACACTAGTTTACTGCCCTACTTGCACTTTGACCTACTCTGCATCCCTTATTAACTACCCTGTAAATCACTGCCTTATCGATATTCGCTTGAATGTATATTCTGTAAATTCTCCTGTAATACTCTGTCACATTGCCTTGTCATGCTTTCATCTTGTTGTAACTAAGTTAAGCGCCCGGTTGCCCCTGGGCCTGGTGCGCTATAGAAATAAATAAAATACAAATACAAATACGTCCCACCAACTCTCTTGGCAGAGATCCTTGTAGAGCTTAAAAAGGTAATAATGAAGGACTCTCTTGGCCAGTTTTTTATTGGGGGTGATGTTAATGGGGAAGTGAATCATTCACTGGATAGATGGCAGAGGGGGGATACTTGTAGGATTGAGAACTGGCAATGGAAGGAGTTTTGGTGGCAGTGGGCCTGCTGAACAAATGGAGGGAAAAGCATCCGGGATGTAGAGAATACTGATTTTTCTCAGCCGCACACACCTCTTTCTCAAGGGTGCACTATCTGATATGTCCATAGACAGAGGGATTTCGGGTGGCAGGGGTGGGTAATCTAGCTAGGGAGGTCTCTGATCATGCTCCTATTGCAATGACGATATATACAGGCACACAGATAGGCATAGGACATGGAGACAGAACACATACCATTTGATGGATGATAGGCTAGTGACCGAATTGAAAGAGGAGGCAATACAAAACTGAACAGATGATGTGGGACGCGTTAAAGTGGTATTGAGGGGCAAGGCAATGGCTAAGATCTCTGCAAACAAGGAAAAGAATAGGTGATGCCTCAAAGAGGCGCTGGAGGAGGCCCAATGGCCGGAAATGCAATGGCAAGAATCACAAAGTGAAGGGGTGCTGCAGAGCCTTACTAGAGCACTAGAGTCCAAATCAAAGAATTGGAGAGGGCAAACGTTGGCAGGTGGCATATAATGGGGCACAGATATATGGGTGGTGTGACAATACCCAGAAACTGCTGGCCTGGTTGGCCCACACAGAATGAGATTCAGTTGGGTAGACAGGAATACAGTGAGGGAACCCCAACATATGGCACAATCTTTTAAAACCTTCTGTATACATCTGTATTCATCATGGACGAGTAAAACTGAGGCGGACATATCAAATTACCTGCCGGTACTCCTATCAAGAGGTTAACTGAAAACCAAGTGGGAGCCTTGGAAGTTGATCGTTCAGTGAAAGAACATGGGTCAGCGATAAGGCAATTCACTAAGGGAAAATCAGTAGGGCCAAGCGGTCACACATTAGAGCTCTGGGTTAACCTAAAAGAGGAATCAATGGAAGTCATGAGGGACATGTTCCTAGAAAGCAGAGACAGGGGTGCCCTTCCACCGGATCTATGGGAAGTGGTGATAGTAATGAAACCAAAGCCAGGAAACCCACCGGACAGTTGTGGATCATATAGAAACATATTGCTTATCAATATTTAAGACAAGATCCTAGCCAAGATTCTGGCAAACATACTTCATAACATAATAGTGCATATTATTAATGTGCAACAGTGTGGATTCATCCTGAGAAGATGCACAAGGATGAATATTAAGAGACCCCATCTCCTGATGTCAGATGCCAACGTTCCCCAAATGAGGAACACATCCTATCCCTAGCCCCGCTGATCCAATTGAATGGAATTGCATGTTTGCATTATTCACTGAAATGGGATTTGAGGAGCGATTCATAAAATGGGTGAAGCTGCTCTACTTTCAACGCAGAGCAAAAGTAATGGTGAGCAGCTCCTTTTCAGATGATTTTCTCCTGGAGAGGGGTACAAGACAGGGTTGTCTGGACCAATGGCCCCTCTCTGATTCGTGATACTGATGGAACTGTTAGCAAAAACATTTTGTATATACCAGGAGCTGTATGGGCATAAAAGTAAGGGGGGGGACAAAGGAAAGCATTTCTCTCTACATTCATGATATCCTGATATATCAAACAAATCTGGATATATCAATGCCAACGCCGATGGACATAATCAAGTAATTTGGAAGTTATGCAGGTTTAAATATCAACTGGAAAAATCCATCCATTACCTGATTACGTGGGAGAGGGAGGTGAGAAGACCCCTACTCAAAATAGAAACGATGACAACAGAGTTCCAGTACTTGTGGATTTTCATCCAGAAAGAGTACCGGTTTGAGGAATGGGACTTGGCATCCACAATAAGGAGATTTGAGACCGTTTTAAGCACTGGAATTCTTTGTCTCTAGCCCTACTAGGCAGGGTGGCAACTTATAAAATGATTACGCTTTCCAGACTGGTATATGTAATACAACATGCTCCAAGTTTGATATCGCAGGGCATTTTTGACACTATCAGCAAGCTCCTGAGAGTGTTTATGTGGCAAAACAAGGTACCCAGTGTAAGATTGGAGGCTCTGTACAACTCACAAACAGAAGAGGGAATAGGATTTCCAAATCTACCGTGGTGCTATTGGCGAATGGGTGGAAATACTGCAGGGTGAAGGACAATGAGGTGGACAGGGAACTAAATCTAAGTGGAGTACAAGGATGAGCACTTTTATTATATCGCAAACTTAAAGTGTCAAGATTGCCTCCAATTATGAAATGGTGGCCAAGGCCTGGCTTCAGGCGCACGCACATTTGGGATTGGCAAAGCAGCTGATGCTGCTGTTGCCTATTTGGGACAACAGGCTGATAAAAGGGAACCAACATCTGGAATGGGCAAGAGAGTGGGAGAATAAGGGAAACACAGAGGTGGGTATGGTGCTCAAAGTGGATAATGAAGATGTTCCGGAAGTTAAGGGAGGAGTGGGTATTAAATAATAAGGATCACTTCAAATACTTGCAATTATGGCACAGCTTGGGTCCAAATGTGAGGTTAGCGGAACAATTACTGCAAGCCACCGGTAGTATGCATATGTAATAATTAATGGAATGCTGTGTTGGCTTGGAACATCAATTTTCCAGATGTGACAGTTAGACAGGACTTCTACATGGGAGCATAAACTAGAAGGATGTACTCCCCTTTCCTCCTACCTACCTTCCACTGTAATAAGAAGCAATAAAGTACATATTTTCCTTTTGTACTTACTGACTCAGCGTGGTTCCTGTCTGATGTCTCCCATGCCTAGATACTCCACCACCCCACTTGAGAGAAATGTTTTGGATGGTGAGCTAGAGACTAAACAGATCTTGAGCATCTACAACCTCATAGCATTTCCCTCGAGCAGACAGCTGGAGGAACTGAGACTTGGATGGGGAAAAGACGCTGGAGAAATAGAGCTGGAAGACTGTAGAGATGCATTGCAGTATCAAAGAGAGGTATCAATGTCGGCGAGATTAAGATTAGTACAGTTTAAAATATTGCACAGAGTGTAGTTCTCCAAAGACCTGCTGAGAAGAATGGGAAGAGAGTGGACGAAAGAGGCCCTAAATGCATGAATAGTGTAGGCGTGTTTTACCATATGAGAGTGGGATGTGTTCAAATTCAGCGATTCTGGTATAGCGTGAAAAGGGAAATGGAGGGAGTGTTGGTGAACACTGTGGAAATGGAATTCAGAGGAGTACTACTGGGAATGTGGTTTACCATGGAACTCTCTAGAGAGCAAATGCCCCTCTAAACACTGCACTTATTCTAGCAAAAAGGGGGATCGCTGAAAATTGGATGGCCCCAGGGGCACTGTGTATGGAGATGGACACTATTTAGAAATTTGACCAACTGGTTTTTTAAAAATAGAGGGTGCAATTGTAAATACGACAACCTCTGGGGGAAGTGGGGCTAAATGAAAGAAGGGTTCATACCCTTGATGAAAAATGGGAAGGGAGACAGTGATGAAGACAGGGACCCAAGTTAATGTGCTATTTGTCTCCTGGACAGTCCATATGAATTAGTACAATCCTGGGGAAAGAAGGAGAGGAGTATGAAAGGGGGGAGGGTGGCAAGGGAGAAGGAATGAATAATGATAATAAAATGTACTGTCCTGAAAATGTCTCATTGTTTGTTGGATTTCTGTTGAAAATATCATTAACACCTTTTGTATTTAAAAAGAAGCATCGGCTACCCAACAGTGTATACTTCAACATGCTGAACAACCTTATGATAAAAATTCATCCGTTCAGAATCCAGCAGCAAGCAAATTGGTCAGACTCACCCGGAGGCAACACATAACTTCAGCACTAAGTAGTCTCCAGTGGCTATGAATTTAAAGAAATAATCCACTTCAAAGCCTTCTGAATCACTGAGCTATTCCACGCCATAGTGATGTATTAATTTGAGCAAAGGTCATTCAAACCAACCAAGAAGGCTGCTCAGATCCAGCATTGATGTATCAGAGACCACATGCAACTGTACTGGATACCTGGCCACCCTCTGATCTTGGGCCCAAGTTCCGTCCCCCACCAGTTACACACCTGCACTGCCTCGCTGGCAACCCCCGCACTTGGGGACTGTTCTCCATATCCCTACAGTCCCACACCAGCACTTGACACCTGATGTCTGCGCTTACCCTTGCACTTGCCACCAGCTGGACCTACTTCTCTCATTGTTTTATGCATCCTTTTACCCCATGTACTGCACTGTCCCCATCCCCCTCCCACTCCGCACATTTCCTCTTCCCCCATCCCCTGCACTTGCACGATCTGAATGACACCTGGACTAGTAGGATCGTTGTCTCTGTCTTCATTCTGTTTCCCCTCCCTTGCCGCGTCACGCCTTGAAACACTTGTGTATAGGCCGGTTATAAATGCCATATCATACCATATCATGCAACACCAGGCATAGAGGATCAGCCAGTATGATGGTCAATGTCTAACAACCTACCAAAGGGAATCTATTCAATCAATGCCTATCGTAGATTCAGGAAAATGCTAAAGACCTGCTTTTCAATTACTTATCAACTAAAAAGGCACCTATTAACCTGTACCCCTTTATCATTGTATGCCAACTAACAATCCGGTCTGAAGCACAAGACAACTGCCGAACATTTAAGATATGAAAAATTCTCAAAGGACGACATACTGACTCTCGACACTCCCCAACCACCATTTCAACTGAATACTATTTCATCTCCCCACAGTAGTACGATTTACCTTGCTAAAAAAGGGCACTTTGGCTCCTGTTTTCCAGATATATACCAGACTTCAGTAGCACTACAATGGCTACCAACCTATTTCTGCCCTAGTTCACACATGAGACTCACTCACATGCCACATTGTGTACTGCATCGAGTCCCAAATGGTGTCTGGGGACATGCAAAATAGTGGAAAAAATGCATGCACGGTCTTAGTCTCACTTCAACGTTTTCTAACCCTAAACACCAAACAATCTGAATTTCAATGCATACACTAGCCACATGCAGACCTAGTAAGCTACTCACAAATGGCTATCTAACACCCCTCTCAATAGACGACAAACAACAGAACACTACACACCTACAACCAACTTACATATCACTATCTTCCTACCCAGCCAGTGCATGCAGGCACTTAGGGCGAACACGTTCTCCTTTCTCAATACAAATGTCTCAATACTCTTAGCATAAAACACCTAGAAACACAGGAAGCGCTAAGTGTACTTCCGGTCTGTACACTTCATCACAAGATCATAGCTATCTTGCATTTTCATGTTCATCCTGACTACCCAAACCCCACCAATTCTCTTTTACAGTGCCTGGAGACAAGTGTTACATAGGCATGCTTAGACCTTGTGAAGTCATAGAGAAGTTACATACAAAGGTGTAAATAGCTTACATTTAATGCAAATGGGTAATTATTATTGTTCACCTAAGAAACAAATTGATGTCAGTTTGTTGTCCAACGGTAATAAACAAACACGTTTGGTGTCAACTGAAATAAACAAACAAGTTATGCCAATTGAAATAAATAAATATGTTTACAAGCAGTTTAAATGACGTCCATAAACATGTTATGAAAATTGCCATGGTCATTCATGTTTTTGTTTACCTAGTTGCCCCTCAGGTGGTCAATACAAAATAAGCGTGTATTTCTGGTTCCCAGGGCAACCTAGAACTCACCAAGATTCCAATGAAATGAATATATACAGTTGTAATCATGCTCAGATGAGAGATTTGTCTTGTACTGGAGGGTATTTTAATTACCAATAAAGAAGCTAATACATCTTGCCTGCTGGCCTCATCACTTCAACAATGCGAAAGGCAGGGTGCACTGTATACATTTTAATAACAGAACATTGGTGCTGGGCTGTTAGCTCAAACCCAAGCTTGCCCTGGGACCAGGAGGATGTGGTGCAGCATGGTCAAGCGGGCTAATACTCTCCATCCCCTGGGGGTCAATAAATTAAGTACTCTGATTGGGTAATAATGGCAAAAATGATCAAGGAAGCACTTAGAAACTGGAATTATCTGATATGAGGTGCAATACAAATTACTAAATAATTATTAGTATTACTCCTTCCAGTCGACAGATGATGCCAAAATAATTAAAGCAGCAATCAGAAACTGGAATAATCTGATATGAAGCGGAATATAAATGAGTAAATCATTATTATTATTACTCCTTCAAGGCCACTTTATTGGCAGTTATCACGATATTGACACGTTTGTCTGCTCTGTATTATAAAATTATGAATAGTACAAAGTGGATTGCATGATATGATATGATATGATATCTCATTTATAACGCACCTGTACACAAGTGTTTGCAGGCGAGACAAGGAGGGGGAAACAGAGGGAGGACAAAACAATGATCTTACTAGGCTTTCTGTCATTCAGATCGTGCAAGTGCAGGGAAGTGGAAGGGGAGAAGTGCAGAGGTGGGGGGGCGGGTAAATGCAGGTAACTCAAAATTGCACCCTACGGATGGCTCAGTGCAGGTAAATCAGAAATTGAAGCCAATGGGTGGCTCATAAGTGCAGCGAGAAGGGAGTGTAGGGTTGCAGATAGAGACCACAAGTGCTGGGGAGCCAAGAGGCAGTGCAAAGTGCAACTGGACATGCAGGGCGCTGGGCCCAAGTTCACAGGGTGGCCAGCCCATGGAGTAGTTGGGACATCAGCAGGGGAGAGGAAGAGAGAAAGCAGAATTGAAGATGAAGGTCTTGAGTTGCTTCCGGAACTGTAGGCGGATCTGCTCAAATTTGAGAGATGCAGGGAGGCTGTTGCAGAATGAGGCCCCAGCTGAAGACAGAGATCTGCCCCCAACTCTTTGCTTGGAAAAACGACTGACCGTCAGAGAGTTGGAGGTGGATATGAGTGGAGAGCTCAAGAAAGGAGATGTTTAGGAAGATAGAGTTGGAGGTAGTGCGGTCCCAGGCCTCAGAAGGCCTTGTGGACGATGCAGAAAGTCTTGAACTTGATCCTTGCTGCCACTGGGAGCCAATGAAGAGATTTCAGAGCAGTATAGATATGATTCCCGGGCTTGAGGCCAAGGACAAGACTTGCAGTCCTGTTCTGGATAAGTTGTAGAGGACGGAGAGTAGAGGCAGGACGATTTAGAAAGAGGCTGTTTTACACCCCTGAGAAGGTCTCTAGATTTGCCCCATCGGTGAGCCCCAACTGTTACAACTGTGGTGCTGATGTTGCAGACATGCATCCTATGTTCTGGTCCTGTCCCCATGTTGTTCGATTGTGGGAGGAAGTTGCTGAAATTCTCAATGTCTGCACCAATGTCCCTCTGATGCTGGCATTTCCCAAATATTTATTTGGAGACATTGGGAAGATTTCAGTTAAAAAGTGACGACTATTCAACCTAGGCTGTTTGATAGCGAAAAAATGTATTCTGCCCAAGTGGAAGTCCAAGACTGCACCAACTCTCCGAAGGGAGCTTTTCTGGAGGTCTTGGATTGTAGACAGACAGGGCAGGAGGCGATGTATTCCGCGATGTCTTGTTTTAGATTAGGCCACCAAAAGTACCTCTGTATTACTTCTAATGTGTTATAGATCACTCTATGACCGGCTGCTTGTGAATCGTGACACATCCGTAATACCTCCGTTTGTAATTCTTCATTGGGGATAAACATTTGTTCATCCCTAAACAGAAGATTTTTGTTTTCTGTTAGCTTTAAGCGCGGTGCAAGATCAGGTTGTGAGGTTATTATTTTCTTGGTTTCTCTCTGGACTTGGGTAAGAAAGTTTTGTATGACTGATACAATGAGTACTGTTGGAAATATTAGTTCTTTTTGAAATGGAGATTTCTGTAACCGGTCCCTTCTGGATAAGGCATCTGCCTTTAGATTGATATGTGGTTGAGAGAAATGACTTATGTGAGTGACTGTGAAGAAACGTATATATCGCTGATTACACCTACTTGCAGACCCAAAAATATTTGGGAACCATTTCAAGAATATTTGTGTGGTCAATTGTACAACACCTATTAACTAACTTCGATTTGGCTAATGAAAACACTTTGTAACAATGAGAAAATGGCAGATTGTTGCAGAGATATGTTTTAAAGTATTGAATTGGATGTCTTTCACTGTTTTATAAATAAAGTTTTAAAAAAAGAAAGAGGCTGTTGCAGTAGTCCAGCCTAGAGAGGTCCACAGTTCTGCAGACAGTGAGCTTCTGGGGAGAGTGATGAAAGGAAGAATATCTCTGAGGAGGTGCAGCTGATAATTGACTTCTTAGAGACGTCAGAGATGTGAGGAGAGAAGGAGAGGTTGGAGTCAAAGATGACCTCAAGGTTCTTAACCTCAAAGGTAGGAGCAGGAAGAGGACCCAGAGTGGGTGTCCAGAGAGAGAGAGGGAAAGAGGAAGCTGGTGTTCTGGTGAGGAGAATCTCAGTCTTACTGGCATTAAGGCAGAGATCATTGGCGGCACACCATTCCTGAATTGCAGCCAGAAAATCTGGAATGAGAGAAGGAGAAGAGGTGGCCGAGAGGAGCCTGAAAGAGAGATGGTCATAGCAACGCGCTGGTCCTTTGGGGTTGATGCTGGAAATACTCTTCCGTGCTGACGAGGAGGAGTCACAGCCTCTCGATCTGATCGAAAAACTGGACCAGCGCATGAAGGAATTGGCACCATCTTGGAAGGATATCTTCGTACCCCTTGTACATACCGCCAACGGCACCACACAGACCAGTTCCGCTTTGCACTTGTGACAGTATGCCCCCTTCTAAGGGAGGCAAACCCCGGCTTCCCCGGGTGGTTCTTATAGAAACGACGGATCAACAGTGGGGCATGGACTGCCGACACATGCTCCCAAGTTCTGTCCGCTGAAGAATACCCTTTCCAACCCACTAGAAATTGGAGGATCCCTCTTCTGTATCTTGAATCACAAATACCCGATACCTCATATTCGGGGCCAGTACTGGTCAAGATCGGAGAGGGTGGCCCTGAAGGAGTTTTGTGGAAACGACTGCGAACATCTGGTTTGAGTTGAGAAACATGAAATGTAGGATGGATACGATTCCATGAGGTAGGTAGTTGCAATCTGTAGGCTGCGGATCCCCTTTTATCGATCACAGAGAATGGCCCAAAATATCTACGGGATAGTTTGGAAAGAATCAATCTCCTAGGGCGGAATTTACTTGATAACCAGACTAAATCTCCTTTCTGAATGTCTGGCGAAGGGGTAAGGTGTTTGTCGGCTTGTTTCTTGTTCCTGTTCTGAGCTTCTTCCAGTGCAGTTTGAGCGTCAACGTGGCCTTGTCGGATGGTTTCTACCAATCCATCGATGTTAGGACAAGGGGAAGATTGTGGCGCTTGGTAGGGAAAAACAGAGGGATGAAACCCATAAGTGCAAAAAAAGGACTGTTATGAAGAACAGAGTGAGCGGAATTGTTATATGTAAATTCCGCAAGAGGAAGCAGTTCCTTCCAATTGTCTTGGGTGGAAGAGATATAACATCTTAGAAATCCTTCGAGGGTTTGATTCAAATGTTCCGTTTGCCCGTTGGTTTGTGGGTGATATCCAGAGTTTAGGGCTCTGGAAATACCTTACGTGTCACACAAGATTTTCCAATATTTAGAAGTGTATTGAGGTCCTCGATCAGATAGAATGGTATCAGGTAACCCGTGTAAAGAGAAAATGTGCTCTAGAAATATCTTAGCCATTACTGCAGCTGAGGGAACCAAAGGGATGGGAACAAAGTGCTCCAATTTTGTTAACGTGTCTATTGTAACCATGATGGCGGTACAACCTTCGGATTCTGGAAGGTCAACCACGAAGTCAGTGGTGATAATTTGCCAGGGTCTTGTAGGGAGAGGCATCTTTACCAACTCTCCGAAGGGAGCTTTTCTGGAGGTCTTGGATTGTAGACAGACAGGGCAGGAGGCGATGTATTCCGCGATGTCTTGTTTTAGATTAGGCCACCAAAAGTACCTCTGTATTACTTCTAATGTGTTATAGATCACTCTATGACCGGCTGCTGGTGAATCGTGACACATCCGTAATACCTCCGTTTGTAATTCTTCATTGGGGATAAACATTTGTTCATCCCTAAACAGAAGATTTTTGTTTTCTGTTAGCTTTAAGCGCGGTGCAAGATCAGGTTGTGAGGTTATTATTTTCTTGGTTTCTCTCTGGACTTGGGTAAGAAAGTTTTGTATGACTGACACAATGAGTACTGTTGGAAATATTAGTTCTTTTTGAAATGGAGATTTCTGTAACCGGTCCCTTCTGGATAAGGCATCTGCCTTTAGATTTGTCTTCCCTGGAACAAAAGTAAACTCGATTCTGAAGGGAGAAAAGAAATGTGCCCATCTCGCTTGTCAACTATTACAATGTCTGCGCGTATTGAAGAGACCGGAGGTTGTGGTGATCTGTTCTGACTTCAATAGGATGAGATGAGCCAAGTAGAAGATGTCGCCATTCCTCAAATGCTCTTTTTATTGCTAACAGTTCCTTCTCTAAGCCTGTATAATTGAGTTCAGCTGAGGACAAAGTCTTGGACAGATAGGCAATAGGTCTTTCAATGTTCCGATCGTCGGGTTGAAGAAGTACCGCCCCTAATGCATGTTGTGAGGCGTCTGATTCCACAATAAATCTCCTTTGTTGATCTGGCATGGCTAGAATGGTCGCTTGGGAAAAAAGAGTCTTCATTTCCTCAAAGGATTCTTGTGTCTTTGAGGACCATTGGAACGGAATTCCCTTCTTGAGCAGGTGAGTTAAAGGTTGAGTTAACGAAGAAAAATGAGGAATTAATCTCCTATAAAAATGTGCGAATCCCAAGAATCTCTGGATTTCCTTGATCGATCTAGGGATTGGCCATTCCTTTATTACTACCACCTTTGTTGGGTCCATGGAGATGCCTTCGTCGGAGAGTATGTAGCCCAGATAAGCCACTGAAGTTTTGTGAAATTCACATTTTTCAATCTTGCAGAACAAATGGTTTTGTTGTAAACGGCGCAGTACTTCGCCTACGTGTAGGTAGTGCTCTGCCGTTGTAGAAGCGAAGACTAGTATATCATCTAAATAGACAATAACATAGTGTAAAGCTATGTCGGCGAAGATGTGATCCATGAATCGCTGAAAAACAGCTGGCGCATTTGATAGCCCAAAGGGCATTACCCGGTACTGATAATGTCCGAAGGGCATTCTAAATGCCGTTTTCCACTCATCACTGGCCTTGATGCGTATGAGATGATACACTCCTCTTAAGTTTAGTTTAGTGTAAATGTGAGCTCCCCGGACTGCCTCTAGAATATCTGGAATGAGGGGCATTGGGTATTTGTCTGGTATAGTGATCTTGTTCAATCCCCTGAAATCAATACAGGGACGAAGTTCGGTAGTGTTCTTTTTTGGGATAAAGAAAAGAGAGGCAGCTGCAGGTGAATGGGACTCTGTAATAAGACCGTTCTGTAAGTTGGTTTGAAGGTAGTCTCTTAGTACTTCTTTCTCTTTGGCTGATAAGATGTACATCCTGCCAAAGGCAAGTGGGCTGTCTGGTGTGAGATCTATGGCGCAGTCATCTCTGCAGTGTGGAGGTAGTTCAGAATATTCAGTTTGGGAAAAGACAAGATGGTATTTTTGATATTGAGGAGGCAGCGTGGAGATTTCGTTTACTGAAGTCGTCAAGTCCTCATGAGGAGCTATCAGGGGCTCTTTCTCTCTCCTTTCTTCTTGGAGACCCATGCACCTACTGACACAATATTCGGAGCCTAAAAAGAGGGTTTCGGCTGCCCAGTTTATATACGGGTTGTGTCTCTTTAACCAAGGAATGCCCAAAATTACAGGATAGTGAGCCGTTCTTATGATGTCCAATTCTATGGTTTCACTATGATTGGATAAGGACATTGAGAGAGGAGAGGTGTGATCTGTGATCGGGCCCGAAGTAAGGGGACTGCCATCCCCACTCTCGACTGGAATAGCAAGTGTTTTCACTATCCTGGGGATATTATGGCTCTTAGCCCATATGTCATCTACGAAATTTCCCGCTGCTCTGCTGTCTATTAGAGCTGGTACGTTTTCAAGACGAATGTTCTTCCAGGACAAAGATACTCCCACCACAACCATGGAACGGTCCATGGAGGAAGCATGAGAGGAGGAGAATGCACCAATGGGGGAACTAGAATTATGGAATAAACCCGGCCCTGTGGTTCCCTTCACGACCGGGCACTGGCGTTTCCCGTCTTTCTGAGTGGAGCTATAGGGCATTCTTTGACCGTATGGTTGTTGGCTCCGCAATACATGCAAAGTCCTAGGGACTTTCTCCTAGTCGGCTCTTCCACCAAAAGAGGACCTCGAGTAGTCCCCAGCGGCATAGGTTCTTCGGCGGATGTAGTTTTAGGCACGATAGGGGTGTTGTCAGATAATGATCTAGGATTCTTGCCCTTTCTTCTTTCTCGATTTCTCTCTTGCATTCGATAGTCCAGTTGCATGACTAACGCAACAAACTCAGCCATATTCTGTGGGCGTGGGACTCGGGACACTTCGTCTTTTAAATCTTCAGACAGACCACGTCTAAAGATTGTGATTAATGTGTCATCAGCCCAGGATGTGTCCGAAGCATACTGTTTGAATTTAGTAACATAATTTAGGATATCGAGATTGCCCTGCTTTAGGTCCATAAGATGTTCTTGTGAGGCTATCACTATTTCTTGCCTACCAAACATGCTTTTGACACTGTTGCAGAAGGCAGGATAGAAATCCAGAATTGGGTTGTTATTAATCACTAAAGGGGTTACCCAGGCTTGGGCTGCACCCGTCATTTGGGCTATCATGTGTCCCATTTTATCCCTATCTGTTGGAAAGAAGGCTGTCTTGAAAGCGAATTGAATGGTACAGGATTCCAAAAATTCCTTGACCATATGTGGGTTTCCATTAAAACGTCCCGAAGGGAGTGGACCTGGCGGAACCTCCGCACTATGGGCTGCTCGGTTAGCCTGTTGTCTTAATGTGAGGTTTTCCTGTTTTAATTGCTGTACCGCTGTAGAGAGCGCTTGGGCAGCATTAACTAATTGCTGTATCTGCTGTTCCATAGCGTCTGAATTCTGAATGCCTTCAATACTTAGATCATCAAAGTCTTTCTTTTGGGCGTTGCTACTGTTATCTTTCTAGCTCCAAAACAAACAAAGCTGCAGGCTTATAACTTTAAGGCAAAGGTAGTCTTGATAAGTATAGGCAATCAGAATAACAGCAGGCTCTCTTACCTTGTCTTCGAATTCAGTGTGGATATTAGGGAAATACCTGAATCCCCCTCTCCCAGCCTAAGGAAACAGGCGTGGAGTTGAGGCGTCAGGGAAACCCTTGCTCGGGGAAAAACCCTGGTAGTTGGGGATCGTGAGGGTTCCAGGAGATGGCTGTCGAGGCTAGCGAGCGTCGAGAGACAGCCACAGGAGGCACTAATGAGTCGAGGATGCCCGTGTCTATGTCTCTGACTGTTGATACAAACAAGAAAGGTAAGTGTTCTGGGTTTTATAGTAAGAGATACTCAGAAGCGGGGAAGAAATGAAAACCGTACCTTGGGAGGAGTTCTAAGGGGTTTCAGGTGTTGGTAACAAAGTTGCTGGCGTTCGGCAGCCTGTGAAGAGATAACTGGAATGCCGATGTTCGTTCTGAGGATATGCAAGATAAAGGTAAGAAATAGAACAATTTGGCTGATCTACGAGAGTGGGATGTATGCAGCGTACTTACCCTAGAATGTAAAGGGTTAGAATTCCTTCAGCGAGAAGACGTGACTTCAGTGGAGGAAGAGGAGTCTGGTTACTGTAGTTCTAGATGTGGAATGAGTCTGCGCTTGTGGAGAGCAAATGCCGAAATGCCTAAGTAGGAGGCGGGAACCGGGAAAGGCTGGTCTGGGAATTTGTCCGCGAGGAAGCTGGGAGCGTGGCTCACGATAGTCGTAGCAACGCGCTGGTCCTTTGGGGTTGATGCCGGAAATACTCTTCCATGTTGACGAGGAGAAGTCACAGCCTCTCGATCTGATCGAAAAACTGGACCAGCGCACGAAGGAATTGGCGCCATCTTGGAAGGATATCTTCGTACCCCTTGTACATACCGCCAACGGCGCCACACAGACCAGTTCCGCGTTGCACTCGTGACAGTGAGCCTCATTCACAAATATTTGTAATAGAGTAATTCAGGAAATTCCTCTGAGCATTTTTAATTTGCAGCTGCTACTTTCTAACCAATTCCCAAAGTCCAACCTGGAGCAAATCTGGAGATTTCTGGAGCATCCCTGAAATTCCCTTAAGAAGAAATGTGTGAATTCCATTTGCAAGTGAGTATCCTATAGATGCTACTGGCATCTTGATATATTCCCCAATTTTAGTCTTTTTAAATCAGGCATGATGCAGTAGGTACACAACTGAGACACTCATGTGTTTCTCCTTATTTGATGGAATTCTGAACATTATGAATTAGGCCTCCAGGTTTCATTGTTCGGACCTGTCTCTTCTGTATAGAACTGCTTACCTGGTGGATCACCTTCGTCCCTGAACATTAGTGAAACCTCTCAATACGGCAAAACAAGCAAAAATGGACAGAGAAATGAACACAGGAATCTGCAAGAGGTTCCGAACTTTAACACCAATTACCGCCAGCCAACCCAACCAATAGTGATGGATCATGGTAGTTGTAGTACAAAACATCTGGAGACCAGCAGCTTGTAGACCCATGGATTAACATGTTCTGACAGGTGACTGGGGCAGTTTGTTAAAGGTAGCAGGCTTACACATGAAAATCTCAAGCGGGAAAGTCATGAAGGAGTGGCTTCTGACTGAATAAAGCATACAACGTCAGAGAGCATTCCATCTGAACATGTGTATCCTATAGTTTTTACAATCAAATCATCTGATTATCTATTTTTCAATGTGTGTGTGTATTTCTGTATTCACTATTGTACACACTAAATAGATCATTTAACACTAATCGTTTAAAGAATGTAGCACTTTGGCGAACACCACCTGCTTTTCCTGCTCACCTTTGGTTTCACCAATCAAACCTTGCAGCCCTTACAGTCCAAGGCCTGTGGCCCATTTCACCCAACAGTTGTGAGTTTATTCTTTATTAACAATCTGAGTTATCTCGATCGTTTTTAGGTTTCAGTTGGAGTTCAGATATTGTTGTTATCTGTTTTGAATGTTTTGTTTGGTAAGGAACAAAACATTTAAAACGATTTTTGTTTTCAGTAGTTAGCCATTTGAGGGTTTTGAGCCTGGAGAATATATGATTGTGAAGTATGAGGCCTAGTGTCAGTTCCGATGCTCAGTGTTGCATGAACTGTAATTGTTGAATGTTTGTTTTATTTCTGCACAGGTAGAGAACGTTGTAAAAATGTTGGGTTTATTTGCATTCAGACAGTCTAGGCAGTGGGTGTGAGTTTGCATGTTGTTTATATTGACTGTTATATTGAGCCATTCAGTCCAGGCTAACACTGAAACAGTAATGTGAGGGTGATGAGCATTCCCATGGTCTATGTGACGTCCAATTTGAATGTCATCTACATAGTTCTGGAAGTTGTTGGCAAAGGTATTGAACATGTCTGCAAGGGGCTTCATACCATAGTGAAAGGGCTGACCCTTGAAGCACCACTCTCTCTACCTGAGTTACAGTGGACATGAAACCTTCTAATTTCACTTTGATTGGTCGGCCATTGGGGAAGAAGTACAGCCAGTTTAGTTTTGTTTCCTTGAAGCACGTAATGGATCGAAGATGTTCCATAAATTGATTGTGGTCAAATGTTTTGTAAGCTGCTGCTAGGCCAAGATGAGAGGGATATGTGTGTTAATGTGCAGTGATTCGTGAATGCATTCTTTGAAAAGTGGAAAAGTGTCTTTGGTGATTTGTTAAGCTAGACAACTGATTAGTGCTCTTTAAAGAGACAGTTGGTCTCATTGAATTTACTCAACTTAATGTCGACAATCTTAAGATGTCCATGGAAGGGGTTTTTGAAAAAGGAGTGTGTTACTTTGTTTGGAATGCACGTTGCGAAAGTTGGAAGGGTTTTTTGAAAAAGGAGTGTGTTACTTTGCTTGGAATGCACGTTGCGAAAGTTTGATTGTTGTCCACTGCTCCAACATATTTTGGGTATTCCACCTAGCATCTAGATTTTGTCTGTTGCCCCAGGAGATGCTGCTTCTGGGCAGGAATTATCATCATGCACCCTTATGCTTAATAAATGCTGCAAAACACAACAACAAGCTTCTCCTGGGGGAACGTTCAAAGTCGCCTGCGGACAGTGATCAGGAACATATGACTCCAGAAATGTTGCTGCCCGAAGAATTTACAATGTCACTTGGAATGTCGAGGTGAAATGCAAATTGTTTGTTCCTACAATAACACTTGTTTGCTCTGTATGCCCCCCTTTGTCTTTTTACACCCCTTTGAACTATCCACATTGGCCACCACAAATGGATAGGAAGAATACATGTTGATGAACCATTTAAATTCCCAGGGTCTTGTCACCGTTGCCGGACTGCTTCATGAGTCCCTCCTCTTCCACACATTGAGGGGAAAGACTTACCCTTCCGTCAGTTTACTTATTCTCATGCCTCTCTCAGGTGTGAGGGGCCCCAGTGGGCTGTGGGGTTGGAGAAGCGTAAATGAATATTCGCCTTTGTGACATCACACTAGCAGAATACGGTGTGGATATATTATCATAACATGCTAAAGCAATGCGCCTTTCCAATATAGCCCAAGAACAAGTTCCTTTTCTTCTCCCACTAGTGTTTGATTATATAATTATATTCGTCCTAGAATATGAAGGGAATGTTATTTAGTGAGATAATAAACAATGCAACGGACTTAACGAAGACCACTGGGCATTACCTGGAAAACTAATGCCCCCCCTCCAATGGTTTTATTGCTATTAGTACTTGGGCCTGTAAGAACAGAGTACTAATAGTGTTTTTTTCAGTTGGAAGACAGTCAGCGTTTCCCAACTGAAAAAATGAAAAAAAGAATAATAAATGGCCGCCATGTAACGCAGAGAAGGGACTATACGTAGTCCCTTCTCCCTTCCCATTGCAGCCCTTGAAAATAGAAAAAAAAAAATCATAACAACAAAAATGGCCGCCATGGAAAAGAGAGAAGGGTCTACACGTAGTCCCTTCTCCCATTCCATGGTGGCCGCGAAATAGAAGATCAGCGAATAGGACCCTCGTGTGCAAGACGGAACGTCAGGGGAGGAATTACTGGCTTGGAACTGAACCAATCGGTGTGTGCAGGTAGGAAAAAATATGGCGGCCGGGGTACTAATAAGTATTTGTAAAGTCACAATCAGATCAAAAAGAGGGACAGTGCTCTCTTATAAAGAAACATACAATTTTGTGTGTCAAACGTTCTTCATTGTTTTGCTCGAGGAGGATGATGTGCTGAGCCAACACTTCAGCATTTCTAGCATTTGAATTACCAGTCTGCTGCTTAGGCATTAGCAGATACTAAACCCACTAAGCTATATTCACGGTCACCATGCCTTAGCTGACATCTGTTCACAAGTCCGTGTTAATTAACCGGTCCTAGGGGTTTGTCCAAGTATGATGACGCCCGAATCACTGCCATACGGCGAGTTTTACACACATACTCCCCTCCTAAAATCTAGAATTACCAAGGAAAATACACTTTCCATCCATCAAAGCAGGGCACGTGTTATGGTTAGAGCTGTTGGTGGTTTCAGAGAGGACAGCCTCTGTAAACTGTGTGTCAGCTGGCTGGGAAAATGCTGGGAAAATGCAAACACATTAGGGATTGTGTCATTACAATAAATTACAATGAAAATGAGGTTGTGATTGAGTTGTACAGGACTAGTAAAACGGATCTGAGATGCACACTGCGGCAGCAAACTATTAAAAGGAATTGAAATTAAAAGCACCCTACTGGTGATGCTATGGCGACTGATTTAGGTTGCCTGTCGTCTTCAATTGAAAATGGTATTTTCACGAGAGACATTTTTTAACCCTCAGCAAACACGTCCTCATGGGATCTGTCAATGTTTCGGATACAATATTTTGGTTCAGTAATTTTGGGAATACACTAAATCTGTCTTTTATTTGTGCGTAGGGGTCAAGTTCGGGAGAAAAAATAATTAATGAGTGAGTTGTTTATTATACAGCTTAACCATTGTTATTGGTTACAAAGATGAAAGGACGTTTTCAGAAACATAAATCTGCATTTTTAAAATAGTTTTTCAAATCTAATAATCTTTAAGCGATATGTGGTTGATAATCATGTAAAATTCAACTACATTTTTTCTGTTAACTGTAACCATAGTTCATAAAAAAAAGCATTAAAATGTCGAGAATGATTTAAAAAACTGAACGTCTTAAAATCTTTGAAAACGAATTGAACATTTTAAAATTGTAACATATATTTTGGATTCTTTTTGCTGGTAGTGTGGCAATATGGTAATATCTTCCCTGAGTTGAGAACTTGTGATTGTTTGGCAGTCGGTGTAAACCAATACGAGGTGTGTGAATAAGATAAAGGACAACACTTTGATTTCTGTATTAACCTTGGGCATTGTTTTAAATATATATCAGAATAATGAATGTGCACTGTAATTATTAAAACATTATTTAAAATCTAATTAATGATAGAGTAGGACCGAGATTGCTGTGAGGAATTGCCATGTGGCAATGGTATAAAACCCCTGACCTTTTTTGAGTTTTATTAACTAATGAAATGATGCAGGTAATTCCATGCTTACCAGGCTGTCCTCTCTTAAGCTCCATGCCAAAGGCATAACATACCCCTGTGCCCTGCTGCATCAGTCTCCTGATCTGGAGCACCTGCTCCTCAGTGGCACAGAGCAGGGTCAGAGTTCAAAGGTGCCTTTTGACAGCTGCCGTGGCATCCCTGTCAAATCAGCACACAGGCTGCATTTAAAATTAACCTCAGTTCCAAAACCACATAGTGATGGGTACTTACTATAACAGAGGCAGTTTAATCTTAAATCCATACCTGAGTTTAAGGTATGATGGATGGTAATTCACATAACTATAAGAATCCACATATGACTTATGTTATACATGTATGAGCACCGTGAGCTCAGGCCAGCTGTGGAACGATTGCATGTATCCTGGTCTGACAGCATGACCCTGCCACTAGTATTGCAAGAGAATGAATGGCTGTGCCTCTCCTTTGACCCTTTGTGAGGTCGGGTAACAATTCTCCACATGGAGACAGCCGCTAAGTAGGGGGTGCTCAGGTAAAACAGCACATCCAATATAAAATGACTTGCCTCATACCAGCGTGTTGTGTACCAAAGGCCCTTTGATGATATGGGTTTGGGAAGGGAGACAAATTGGTGTAAAGAGATGGTGTTCTGCACAGGTGGTGAGGGGTCCCACCATCTTGTTCCTCTCTCCACCTCTCTTTCCTTCTTGTCTTCTCAACTTCCTTTAGCACAAACACTTTGGGTGGGGTGCCTAATGGCAAAGAAAACTTGTCTTAAGGACAGAGTTTGCGCCCCTTAAAGCAGGCTTGTGTTTGTCCAATCATCTGTGGACTTTTGCCTATAAAAGAGTGGGTCACCCACTCCTAATTGAATTCACTTTTGGCCTTCAAAGACTTAAGGAAGAATTCAATTGGATCTCTTTTGATAGAGTTGACCATGTGCAAGCCCTCTGCCAGTGTTCACTGTAGAGCCAAGAGCTGATCCCTCATCATCCCCAGGTCAAATTAGGGATGATTTTCTGCTGGAGAAAGACCATCACTTCTGCCAGCTGAGCCAGTTCCCAGGACTCCTGCGTGTTTGGGAGAACAAGCAAAGGGACTCATCTAGACCCCGAGACCCTGGATTGGGGCTAACAAAACCCACAGAGTCAATACATCAAAGATATCTGTTTTTCTCTGCCTCAAACTGATCAAAATACCTTTGAGCAAGGTTTGTCACATTTGAAACACAGGGCACACCCGTGCTGCCTTTGGCACTCTACCGAATCCTCCTAACTTCGAACCAGGGATCTTGCAACTTTGAATGAGCTTGATACTGCATCATACCTCGCAAAGCCCATAACCATTTCAGAACAAATTAACTGCTCATTGTCGGAACTCGACTTAAACCACTTGAGTGTAACTCGCCAACGCTATACAGCAGTTACCAAAATACTCAAACTTCTTGCCTAGTTGAACTGCACATTGGAACATCAATATCACAGCTTTGTACCATCGCCGCTGGAGTGTCACTCGCTGACCCTTACCAGTGGTCACTAAACATCTTCAACTGGCTCAACTTCAAACTGACCCTACTGAGCACTCTGACCTGCATTTATCGAATGCCACCTTCAAAGTACTCCGAGCTACTGCATTTGGACCAACTTGATACCAGCTCACCTCTTGGACAACATGACTCGCTGCATATGAATGTGGTATGCTCCATTCACACAACATTTGGAAACCTGGTCTGACACTGTCAACCTGCCAAGAAAACATGAGAAATTTGAATGTATTGACTTCTAGCTGCACCCTCATCCAGTTTTGGGCCCTAGAGATTCCCCAGGTCACATTTACCCCTTTTCTCTCACAAGACATATCCTTTATGAACATTGTAGTACTTCATAGGTACTTTATTGCCTTTCTCCTCCCTGCTGAATATCCAGAGTGCTTGCATCTCTTACAATGTTACTGTATTTCTTTGTAGGGGTTGTTTTTGTATAGTGTACATTGGTGTTTAATTAAAGGTTATATTTTTAGGGAACCATGATTGGACATTTCTTTGTTTTGGACTGTTGTACTTCGCCGTTTGGGTTCCTAATGGATCACATTCATCCCCCTCTGAGAGTATAGCCTTCCCTTCAGCCACATTACAACAAAAGGCGAAGGAGGCATATCCGTTATCTGTTCCTGTTTTATCTTTATGATTATGATCATTCTTGTTTTGCAGAGGCACTATTCATCCTTGTAGTCCTGCTGGACAGAAGCAATTTTGCCATAGTTGCTCCAACTGATGTTAATATACTAAATAAATCACAACCATCATGTATTCAACCAAGATAAATACATATTTGAATGTATAGCATGTATGTAGTGCAAATCTAGTTGTCAAGCAATGGAGCACTTCACAAACATGGGGTCAATAAATATACAAAGAGAGAGGGGAAGAGATGAAAGGGTCCAATTAGTGACTCAACGGGTGATGAGTTGTTCCTTGAAGAACAGGCTCTTCTGTTCCTTGTTGGAGTACAATCTGATGAGTGCTGGCAATCCAGAGATCAGAGACTGAGAAGAAAAACATTTTTTTTTCTTGTTTTCTTCTTTCTGCCATTGTGGAGACTATTCTAGCAATTTGGTTGATTTTGGTGCTGTAGAGTTCTCTGGAGTAGGTAATGTGGGCTTGTAGGTGCAACCTCAATGGATCTCTGAGGCTTAAGAGGATGTGGTTGTATTTCTTCCGTCCGTTACAGATACTACCCGAATCATGAGCTATCTTAAATATTCAGTCAATTTGGTAGCAAATATTGATTTTTGTGGAAAGAAGTTATATAATGTGTTAACCTTGATATAAAAAAAAACAACTAGTATTTTAAGATGATGATTTTAATGTTAAAATAAATGGACCATGTTTTCAAACACAGACAAGTCATGAACATGTTTGTGAGACTGGGACTCCTTGTTGCAAATACTGACTTCTTAGAAGTACTTTACCAGATTCAGACATGTGTAGCAATACAGTTTCTAGATATTGGGCCTCATTACGACCCTGGCGGTCCGGAAATAACGGTGGCGGTAAACCCGCCGCCACCGTTGTTTCCGGACCGCCTGATCCCGACCGCTGCAGGCGGGAGGTGATGTTCCCGCCAGGTCTGACCTGGCGGGTTTAACACCTCCCGCATGCAGGCGGACGAGGAAACACCGGCAGCATTACGAGATGCTGCCGGTGTTTCCATGATCCCGATTCCCATTGAGTCCCATAGGACTCAATGGGGATTTACACCATTCCGCCTCCTTGATTCCCGGAAAACTGGGGTTGTAATGCCCCGGTAATTCCGGGAATCACGGAGGCGGAATGGTAATACGAGTCCGGCGGTAACCAGGTGGTTTTACCGCCGCGGTTACCGCCGGACTCGTAATGAGGCCCATTGTTTTCTTGAAATTATTGATTTAGTATTTTTGTTTGATCTTCAAAAGCAGAAGGTTAAAAAGTTGTCATTTTGATGTGTGGAATCTGACAATTAGGTTGAACATGTTTTTATGTTTTGATTTTTTTTTAAATAGAATGTTAAGGGTCATATCTTAACGAGGTATTTCTGATGGTTGCACGCTTTATCCCAAGCCACCTGAGGAAGAACAATTACAAGATCCAAAATGCAAAGGAACACAAAAAGTGGTGTTTGGGTAAGGCATGAAACTATTTTTGAAATTGCTAAATGGAATCATGGACATAGTTTAAATAAGTAGCTAACAGTGATTGGTTGGGATGTGATTAATCTTCAGCAATGGTTTTTGCGGATTTACCTGTTTTATAATTTGTAAACATTGCAAATAGGCACTTATAATGTGATGTTGAGTGTATAGCAATGAATGAGAATTTCATTAAAATGAATTGATGTTGCAAGAGATCTGGTAAAAGGAAATCTGGGATTACATGGAGATGTGTCTTTTGAAGGAGATATTGCTGTTGGTGATGAATTTGAGGGATTTATTGCCTATGTGAGCTAAAGAGAGAAGTGTCATACCCATTGGTCGTTACCAATTTGAGCAAGCCCTCTGGAGCTCCAGAGCAGGACAAATTCAGTACCTGTGGAATTAACTTTCAGGAAGATACATGGCACCCAAACATGAAAGAGTAAGAGGGCATGATTTAATTTATGGGTGTCATTTACAGAGTTGACCATTAGGTAGAGCTTTGTGTGATCATTATAATGGGAGAAAACACACTCTCTCACTATATTTTTAAAGTACAAGTAAGAATGCATTCATCTACCAGTGTGATGAATGTTACCTATACTATCCGTTCTCTGATGCTCTTAGTGGGATTGACCATTAGCTAGAGATGTGTGTCATTATCATAACAGTAAAGCACACTCTTCCTAAATCTGTATTAGAATTACAAATAAATGAGTAAATATCTGCAAGTGTGCTTAATGTTTCCTATACTATCAGTCCTTTTTTTTGGATGACCCACAGTGAGGGAAGTGCATCCAACACCAGCAGCTGGTATTTACAGTATAGAACGCCCGGTCTCTGTTTCAGTGAACTAAAGCATCCACTGCAAGGGTCTCATTTTCACCTGGTGGTTGCAGGTTTGAAGGCTGGCAGGTCCACTCACCCCTTAATCTGTCCAAGGTTGATAAAAATGAGTACCACTGAGTTGTTTGACACTACAGCACCAAGATACCCCTTGTCGTGGCCAAGAGCAGGCCCCTTCCCAGGGCCGGCCACAGCTTGCAGCAAGTAAGCAATATAAGCAAATAAGGGGAGAGACACAGACTGAGGGTGAATCAATGTCTTGTGTTAGGCAGCTAATACACAGCATACAGTCACATTATCAGCTGGGAAGTAGGAACACAGCATGCAAGTGTTCCAGCAGTGTAGCACATCAAGCTCTCTCTAGGGTCACCACCCTAGAGTGGTGTCTTATATAACATATCATAGGCAAACACTAATATGTTTCTGTACTTTCACAATGGGGGTGTTACTTGGCACAACATTGCAGACATTTGGCAAGAACTGTCAACATCTTACTTGTGACCCTGTGACACAGCCCTGCAGGGACATCATTTTGTATCATGAATAAACAGAAACCCCTTCTGTTGTCTCCCATATATGGGGATAATGCTAAACAAGAAGAGAATAAGCGGAAGGAAAGGTCTGGCGTGTCCTCTGCCCTAGGAGGGGTTTAGGCCTGTCTGGCTTCTGAGGCAGAAGGGGGCGCATGGAGAGTCTGGGGCCTAACTGTATTGAAGAGCCACATTTATCATACCATAGCATAGCATTGCATAACATAGCATATTAAGAATCCTACATAACAGCATAATAATAATAATAATCGTACATAACATAGCAAAATAATAATCCTGCCACATCAACCCCTCATCACGTCATCCCTGAACAGGACGTAGACCACAGTGTGTAGGATTGGGGTATAATTTTAACTAAAGATACCCAGGTATATGGGTGACATAAGGATAGGGTGGAGAGGCAAAGCGATTGCTACTGAAACTATGTTGTTCTTAGAGACAGAGATTATGGACCTAAAAGTTCCTAATTCAAAACCTGAGCCCAATCAGTGTTGCACATTTGAAATGTCCATAATCTGAAGCTTTTCTCAGTCAAGTGGTAGCAGCCTGGCCTTGATGGGCCAGTAACACACCTGTCTAGCACAGCATGACAGAAGGCAGCAAACAAAAAAATGATAATTTTAAATGTGGCAATTTATAACAACAACTATTATAATACCATGCAGAATTGAAGAGCCCTGTGAACCCAAAGTGTTTGAAAGCGGTGAAAGAGATCAGAGCATTTGCGGTCGGTCTCTTCAGAGGTAATGCATTGACGTTGCTGCGGTAGAAGAATCCAAGGGGAAGAGGTTGGTCATATTGGGACAAGAACAGTCATTCATCAGAAAGGTATAACACCATTCAGAAAGATTGAACGAGACGGGGATGAAGGCAATCCCCCCACTGGCATACATAGGAGTGTAAAAGCATATCTAGCAATCAGAGGCATTTATTAGGTCTGCATAGGCCCGAGAGAAATTGAGAAAGGTGTTAGTGTCTGGGTGTAAGATGGTGGATGTAGGGTGAGGCAGAATCAATACCATGGTAATGAACAGCAGCATGGTGCAAATACTTCACATTTGCTAAGGTAATAGCAGCAATATTCCTAGCTTTAGCAGTCCAACTGTAAGATTATTTAGCATTTTTTTCATGCAGCACCACTGCATGGGTTTGGTGCATTGCCATAATGTGGTACAGCAAGGCATGTGTTGCCAGTGTGACATGGACATGTAAATGAAAACAGGCTATTCATTCAAAAACGATTTCTACATCTAAAATGCAAATATTTTTTTTTCACAGTTAAAAGCATATATTTTTTTTTCTCACTTGAAATTCCTCTGTTGCAGGAGACACATTTGAGGATTAATGAACTAACCTCATTAACAATACTAACATGATTCTAACTCATTAATAATATAATGTGTTCTCCAGTGCAAAATGAGATGGAAAATGACAGACTCTGAAAGTCATTTTAAACGTGCATCCAGATTTTTCTCTTTGCTTCTATCTGTGCTCTGTCCACAGTATTTGCAGGAAGCAAAGACTCGAATAAGCAGGAAATCAGTTTTGTTACAGTTGTATACAACTGTATAAGCCAAGCCATTGTTCAAGAGAAGGAGGGTAGGACATGATTGAATTTCATTGGTTGAACTCATTTGGTAGGCTGTAACAGAGCTTTCTAATGAATCTCGGGGAAGAAGAGGGCAGAAGACATTTTTACACAGCTTGGAGAAAGACCTGGCTGGTGGCTGGGGAGTTTCCTGATTGAAAAAGCAGATCCCAGTGCACTGCTGCAGAGACTGGGAATTCCAGTCAATAAGTCCCGGTTTGAGTGACGGCAGAAACTCGTCCTTGCTGGGGTGATTTAAGAGGGAGCATTAAGCCACTTCCAGAAGGCGACCAGCCAAAGAATTTCACATGCTGGACAGGCTTGGTAATTATATTACAGAGTGTGGGGGCAGTGTGTATGTGCGCGAAACTATTCAGTCAGAGTAGAAGAGGGAATTCCAGTGTTTTATCAACGTGTTTAATGTTGCAAATTGAATATGTTCTCGTCACTCTCTTCTAATTTTGTTACAGATAATGTTGTTACTGTGCAATTTCCATTTATTTCTGTAAAAAGAGTAAGATCGTGTTGAAATGCAATTTTTTATAATACATAAAAATATCTGAAAGCAGACGGGTAGTGTGTTTTATTTTTCTCTTTTCTTTGTGCATCTACCATTACAGCACTGATAATATGGGGAGATGTTTAGACAGTGCAATTGTCATTTTTAAGGTAGCTAAAAATAAGACTTGGCGGTAACTGTGTGCACGATTCCATTCAGTATATAAGTGTGTGTTTTCTGAACGGAACATAATAATAACATAATGAAATAGCCTGCT
Source organism: Ambystoma mexicanum (assembly GCF_040938575.1). Taxonomy (NCBI): domain Eukaryota; kingdom Metazoa; phylum Chordata; class Amphibia; order Caudata; family Ambystomatidae; genus Ambystoma; species Ambystoma mexicanum. The sequence goes on from NC_090924.1 coordinate 168,542,689, forward strand.
GCTGGAGATACATGAGTCAGCAGAAATAGAGGCCCTGGACATAGTTCACTGATGTAGATAAGTTGGTGATGAATACCACATGTTAGCTCGCTGTCATAGATAAGTCAGTGAGGACAGCCCATGGTGGCACTCCAAATGAAAATGTGGTGTCCCTGAAATGTAAGCCTGAGGCCTCTCTAATGATCACACGAACAAACTAAACAAAAATAAGGGGTTCTGGATATTGGGGCCACATATAAAACAAAGGAATTATGCTCACCAGAAATACCACCAATAACGCCTACCAACATAAAGTATACCACTAAATGTATCTGTGTGCTTGTCACGCCTCTCAGAAAGCGCTGGTCTTTGTGGCACCGTTGGATCCGGAGAAGTACGGCGCCATGTTTACACCCAAGATGGCCGCTGCTATGGTCAGCTGCGCTCTAGCTGCCTAGTTTCAACATGGCCACTCGGCTCCTCCCTCTCGGCCGGGCACTGTATATCAACATCGGAACACAACAGACGGATGCGTTGCTACTCCTAGCTACTAACGCTGCGTGAGTTCGGATCTAGGGTTTGTTCTTACCTGTCCTTGCCACATCATGTACTTCTAACTTACCTCCTGTCTCCTTTACTACCAGCTCCCGCTCGTTCCCAGGAAATACACGGTCTGCAGTACGCCTACCGTTCCGCTCCCGCTCGCTGCTCGTTTCCTCTCCTGAGGAAAACAACCGGACCGCCGCGGAAGTTCTTTCACAGTCGTCCTTCAGCCTCAACTGAGGTACCCAGGCCGGACTGACTGTTCCTTATTCTCATTCCACTTATAGGTCATTCTGACGTTGTTTCTCTCTATCTTGCAGACAGTCTTACTCTTCCGTCTATCCACGGAACCTCCGTCTAATCCTCAGTTTAGCGGGCAGACAATTCTTACCTCAGGTACCTATTGAGCATTTGATCCTGTTTTCCATTTCTTCTTTTGGATCTTAACTAACCCCCTTCTCTCATCTTAGAGCTGTCCTCCGAGGTTCCCGAGAAACAGAGACTCCGGCATCTCTTACCTCTATCTCCCAGTTCGCAACATGGTGCTTACTGATACCTCTTATCTCACTTGTTCTAACACTACCAAACGCTATTACTTATTGTGTTCTGTCGACTTCCTTGTAGCCTATGGTACGAGATAACCTTATCCGGAATCTTCTCCCTCCTCAAGAATTCAGAAGCAGACGATCGACTGAGACGCAGGGTTTTCTTCCCCCTGAGGGTTTCCCTGGACTCTCTCTCCGTCCCTGGGGCTTGACCCCGGGGAGGAAGGGGGGGATGCATCGCTACTCCTGATCTCCGGTCTCAAGTGATACTAGCCTCCTTCACTGCTGGTGAGTTTGTCCTGGATTCTCTCCTTGTCATTTCCACTGTTTAAACTTATCGAATGGTAATATACATAACAGTGCTGAAATAATGTATGTATACTGTAGTACTATATACCAAATCTAATCTGAATGCAAAGAGTGATTATTACTGAATTATTTTCATTTTGGCGGTGAGAAAATACCACTAGGCCCCAAATCTATACAAAATACCCAACATATTTATGGTGCGTTGGTGGTATAGTGGTGAGCATAGCTGCCTTCCAAGCAGTTATCGTATTTTCAGACACAAATGCCTACTCCTTAAGAAAAAGCACATAAGCATGCACGGTCAAGTAAAATGCTACAGACAGAATATTAATGTTGCCTACCTGCCACAGTACCATCTTGCAGCATATGTTCTGCATTTATTATTTTTTGGTAGTATTTTAGTCTTTATCCCTGAACCCAATTGTTTTGCATTTCTGCATGTCTCTCCCAAAATGATGCATTTGTAGTGGTAGAGTGAGTTCTGCCCTGATATATACCTGCTGTTAGTCTTTTTGAAGGTCACTTAGTGTATAGCAATGTGTTTTCTCTAAGACTTTCATGGTGTGTGCCTGAAAAAGTGACTTAAGGTGGTTTTAAATTTAGCTTGAATTTAGTGTTGCAATAGCAAAGCCATGACTAACCGCCCTCTTTTCCTACACTAGCTTTGCCTGGATTTGAACATGCAGCTAATCGTCCCCAGCCCTCAAGGTCAGACCAGAGTGCAACTGGACAATATCGAGCCTTTTCTTCACCACTCCTTAGTTTTTTTAGGGTCTTCATTTACACTGGGATTTGAATGGTAAAGAACACACTTTCAACTATGCCCGAGTGCTGGATATTAAAATGAGAATGACAGCAGTTACAATTGACCTGTGTTGCATGTAGAATATGTGAAAAGAAGATCTTTATCACATGTATTTCTCGCCTGAGCGAGGCGAGAGCCATGGCACACAAAGGCCTTAATTAGCCGCCGCATTGAAATCATGAAACTGGATGTGATTTCATGCTGCTACTTTGGTGGGGGCGATTTATAAAAGTGCTATGTAATAAATTCGTTCACTGATGTCTTCCCCCCACCCCCACCCCCCCTCGCCTCCCCTTACATCTGGGCAGCATTGGAGAGACTGGTGTTCATGGATACAAAAACCTCAAACTATTTAAATTACATCATTTAAAAATAATGCAGTGGGGTGTGACAAGTCAAACAGTAATCTTCAAATAATAGCACGAGAAGCCTTTTTTTGTTTTTTCCTAGGTTTTTTTTTTCAGTGCACTTGAGATCTGGTAGAAAGCACAGAGAAAGACTATTTAATATGGCTATGCACCAAAATATGGTTTATTGTGAATAGGTCCCTGCGAATGCAAGAAAATGATACCCAGCTAATTAACAGGTTAAAGACTGACTTAGATGGGGCAAGTAAAAAAGAGGAGATGTTAAGAACAGAATTAGAAGGATGCCAAAAAGACATGCAATTAAAATACAGAGATTTTGACATTCATTTGTCCAAAAGCAAGAAACAGTTTGAAGACAGTGAGCAATAATTGGTACACTTAAAAGCCTTAGTGGATCACATTAGACAGGATAAAGATGAGATTGTTTTAGAAATGCAGATTTTACAAAAAGAACATTTTGAAAAAGAAAGTGATCTCCAAGGTGCAGAGCAAGAAATGGTTAAAATGATTCAAGAAAGAGACAAGAGAAACAAAGAATTCAATCAATGCCAAATGCAAATGTGCGACATGCAGGAGGTAATAAATAAAATGAGTGATGAAAACAACTATCTGCAAAATGAAGCAGACAGGCTCCTTAAAAAGTGCAAGGACTTAGAACAGCAAATGTGCATTCCCCGGTCCCAGGAGAGGCGGCAGGGTACTACATTCAATGGAGTGGAGGTGAATTCTATTTCTACCCAAAGAGCTAGTCCTCCAGTGACTGGGCCGGTGTCTGAACTACTTGGTTGCAGCGCCCTTGGGGGATTTGATACTCCCATTGGGGGCCGCCACCAATCCCATACACCTGGAACCAGGATTGAGTCACCAAGTAGTGCAATTCCATGCATTGCAACAAGTAGCCCCATAAAAATAATGAAATCTATTAAAGCTCTGATCAAACCATTCAAAAAAGGAGGGGAATGCTGCATTGAGGATCACTTAGAAGCGGTTCATGACATTTTTAAAGCACTCCAGATACCTAAGGAACAGTACAGACAATATTTTCATTTAACTTTAGATTCTCCGACGGCCAGCATCATAAGGGGATTAAATGAACAGCATAATATGACATGGGTGGAGTTTGAAAAAGAAATTAGGCATCATTTTTCTCCTTTCCAGTCATTACAGGAGGCAAAGAAAGTTTCTTACACACTTACTGCTGGGCCTAATACATCCCCTCGCCAGTTTTTACAAGACTTAAAAAGAGCATTTTCTCGCTTTGATGTATCTTTTGACCCCAATTCTAATGAATTTAAAACCGCCTACTTCTATGGGCTACAGAAAGCCATCATATCCCAATTGGTTCGTGAATTTGATCGTGACAAGTCTCTTGAGTGGATTGTGCATCAAAGCACAAAACTACATGAGGTACTCTATTGTCAGGGTAGAGAAAGTGATAAAATGAGAGATACTAGACCTAAATCTAAAGAACCCTCAGCAACAGTGATGGAAATCAGGTCAGCCAAGATGTCCCTTGAATCTGTTCAAAGTCCAGGTAAAAATAATTTGGCACCGGAACAAAGGTTAATCAACAAAGGTCATCACACTCTGCACCAATGTTTCAATTACATGATCCTAGTAATAGGGAGAGCTACATCAGTCCTAGGTATTTAGGAGATAGGCCCCGGGCAGGCTATCGGCCTGATATGTCAGGTATGAACCATAATCAGAGACAAAATCAAGATCAAAGAAATGATGGTCCCTACCAGACATTGGGGACACAGAGCAAATTTGATCCCAACACCATGATATATGGGAATCAGGATAGACCCCGATATGTGGATCAATTTGCTGATAATGGGAATCAACATAGGGGCCAGTACCCACAACATGAGAGACAGGACATGAGACAGAACATGAATTATACTCCACGTCAGTACAATGATTCCCCACCAGGGGACTACAACCAAAGGATGGATGCACCCCGCTCCCCTCCACAAATGAATCAAGAGTTCAGAAACTATCCCAATAGAAATCACTCACCTGAGAGGTATCAGAATAGATCCAATCAGGGAGAAAGCAATCAATATCGATCTAGGCCACAGAGAGACAATTCTAGAGAGATGGAAAGGTTCCAGTGCCTTGAGGCCCAAGTGAAAATGTTAGCTGAACAAGTAGGGAAGCTTTGTACAGTACAAAAACAGTCATCAAAGGAGGGGGCTGATGACCATAGCAATGACCGGGGGCTTCTTCTGAAAAGTGACTAAGTACTCAGGATACATACAGTGCCGAAAAGAAAGATTGCTCTGATGTAATTTCGCATAATGACTCTGAGATGTCTAATGATTTAAAAGTGAAAATGCCAGTAAATGAACATGTAACAGAAAGTGCAAATACTTCTAAAAGAGAGGTACGGTTTAACCTAGAGCTAAATCAAACATTGAAGATTTGTACAAATGAAATAAGAAAACCTGAAACTCCAAGAGAACAAAGAGACAGATTTAAGAAAAATGACTCATGCATGGGGAATACCAGTAAACAGGGAGTAAGTGGGGATGCTATAATTTCTTCCCTGGACACTCAGAACAATGACCAAACTCAGGCAGAAAAAGGAAATACTCAAAAGGAGGGTTCAGGTCAATCACCTGAAGAATTCTTTGAGCCACATATCTTTGAAGAGGCTGAAATGGCTGGTACCACAATAAATGATCACGAATGCACAGAATTAAACAATGACAGTTTGCTGAATGATGTTGTTGCACATGTTCAGTTGTAGGGTTGTAATGTGGCCCCTGATGATACCTGGATGGATAGGCGAACAGTGGCCACACTCCAATAAACCTCTGAACATGGAGAAATGAATAAAGCCTCTCGTGCTGAAATGGGTAAAAAGGAAGGAAAAATGTCTTTCCATTTACCAATGTACTTAGCCAAAAGTGAAAAAGGCCTGAGAATGGCGAGTCCTGAAATCAGCAAGAATTCACACTTCTTATGTGTATTAGAGGAAGTTGAGGACAGGTATTATGCTCACATCACTGTAGAAGAAAAATGCCAAACATGTGCAATGATTGACACTGGCGCACAGGCCACAATTATGTCCAAGGAGCTGGTAAAGAGTATCAATGAAGGGAGATCCCCACAGAATCAAATCATAGTGAAGGAAAATCAAGGTCCAGTGCATAACTTTAATGGGGAGGAGGTGCCCATCATAGGTGTAATTGAGGTTGACATAAAAATAGGAAAGCACAGAATGAAACAAGAGGTATTGATCACATCTATTTGTGAAATTCAATTTCTGATGGGGGCAGATTGCCTGAAAAGATTGTCTCCTCTCATAGATGGGGTGAATGGAGTGCTGTGGTCCTTAACCAAAAAACCATTAGGACCTAAGAAACTAAAATCACAAAACAGCAACATAAATGAATGTCACATCGTTGCCAAAACAAATGATGCTGTGGAGGTATATCTCCAGAATAGTTGCATACCTAGTGTCACTGTTATATTAATGTGTCAAGACAAAATGCAGAGCGACAATGAAAAACTACCTGTACAAATATACTTGGACCCAAGGAAAAATTGGCAGACCGCCATAGATGAGCACACATTACGTTTTTATTTAAAAGAAAAGATATGCAAACAAAATATTACTCCTAAAGCAGATTCAGAGAAACACATTACCACTCTTGCTGAAATACACATGGAAGATGAGCAACCATGGGTTCATGTTGGTATAAATGACTGTTTTAAAATAATAAAAGCCACTTTAGCGCTTGAGCAGGAGAGGAGCTTCATTAATGAGAAATTGTTGCAAAAAATAATGGAGAGGGAGGAAATCCCGAAGTTTAGGATTAAAAACCAATATGTTTCTGGGTTGGACAGTCCAGATTTTGAAAACCGAATTGCAGGCAGATGCATGCTTAAAATTAGCATTGGGCAGAAAACAATTTATCATAATGTATGAATAGTGAGTGGAGCACAAAATGATTTTTACATGGGCAATGACATCATGCACAGAATGTGTAAGGTGTTAGATTTCCTTAATCAAAAAATATGGTCACGCCTAGGTGGGCCGGCACCTGAATTTGAAGACAAAAGAAGGGCTTATCATTGTGCACAACTGGTTCCTTATGCAATCAAACTACAAATGAGGAAAGATACTATTATTCCAGCATTTACAAAACAGTTTGCAATAACATTGAAATGCAAAAATGGACAGCAGATGAAAGACTCTGATGCATTTGTGTGCCTGAATGAATCCATAAAACAGCAAGGCCTGGATTATGAATACATTCCATTGATAGATATTGGTGAAGGGCCTGTAAGAATATGGTAAATAATAAGGGTTGTCAAGATATTCACTTAGAGGAAATCTCCCCATTAGGAATGGCCATACAAAAATCACATTATACTGCAGATCTAAATAACATGGTGATTGGAAATATCCCTGAAAAGTATGTAGATGCCAAGGGTGAGTTGCCAGAATACCTGGACTCTCAGCCCAAAGGAATATTTAAAATTCATTCTGTGTACCCTTATGATTCAAGTGAGACAGTGTGCTGTTATCAAGAGAGTTGTATAACATTTGATTTAAGTGAAAATGAAATGGAAAATCAGCCCATTGAAATGGAAGCTGACATGCCAAAACATTTAAAAGTGGCAGCTTTACAAAGAGACACAGCCACACAGCTAGAGGAAAGCGCTGAGATTCCACTACCGGGACATTTTCCGGAATTTTCCAAAATGGTAGAAGAGCAGATCGTATTAGCGGATGCGTGTGACAACGATGAGGATAGAAACGAATTGAGGAAGATATTTATAGAATTTAAAGATGTATTTGCCAAAGATGCTTATGATTTCGGGTTAACTAATTTACATGTGGCCACACTTCCGGAAGGGTGTAGCAGAAGTCCAGTATTTGTACGCCAGTATAGACTACCGCTGGCATGTTTAGAATCATTGGCAGAGATTATTAAAAATTTAGAATCGCGAGGAATCATCAGGCCTATCCATAGCAGATCCAACACGCCCATTTTAGGTGTCTTAAAGCCAAATGGTCAATGGCGGCTATGTGCAGATATGAGGGAGTTAAATAAAAGAGTACCAGTGTCCAGATGGCCACTGCCATTCATTGTTCAGGGCCTAGCTTAGGTATATGGTTCAAAAGTGTTTACCACATTAGATCTCACCTCTGGATATTGGTGCGTGCCATTGGCAGAGGAGATACAGAATTTATTTTCCTTTACATTTGACAGGACTCAATACGCATGTGTTAGAACTCCGTTCGGGTACTTTAATAGTGGGAGTGCATTTGGAATATTTTTGAGGAAGGCCATGCCTGATGCAGCGGAAAGAGGAACCATAGTTTATGTGGATGATGTCCTGATAAAAAATGAAAGCTTAAAAAACCATTTTGATGAAATAAGACATGTTCTTGGCCAATTGCAGAAAGCAGGCACCAAAGTATCTTTACAAAAACCACAATGGTGCAAGAAAAAAGTGAATTTTCTAGGCCATGAAGTAACTGAACATGTACTAAATCCACAAAAGAAGAAAATAGAGGCCATACAAAAACTAAAAGACCCTAAAAATGTGAAAGGGGTCAAAAGTTTATTAGGAATGACAGGCTATAACAGAAAGTTAGTTGAAAATTATGCTGAAATCACTCAACCATTGACTAAACTGCTAAAACTAAATACGCCCTGGAAATGGGAGAAAGAGCAGTCTGAGGCAGTAGCCAAATTGAAGGAATGTCTTGTAAAGGCACCATGTTTAGCATACCCCATAAAGGATAGGGATTTCTTTATAGAAATAGGTTTCTCTGAACATTGTATGTCAGCAGTGTTATCACAGAAACATGATGTGAATCACAAAACCATTGCCTATGCAAGTAAAGCATTTTCCCAAGTTGAAATGAAATTCAATGAATGTGAAAAGGCCCTATTAACCACTGTGTGGGCGCTGCAACATTTCCGCCCCGTTGTTCAGGGAGAAAAGGTGATTATTGAAACAAATCATCAACCTTTGCAATTCTTAGAGAGTAAAAAAATTAGGTCAGGTAATCTAGCGCAGTCCAGAATCACTTCATGGACGCTAGCATTCCAAGGTTTTCCTGTAGAAGTGAGATATGGCCAAAATAAAAAGAGCCCGATTGCTCAAGGTTTAGCAGATTTACATGACTGTGCAGCTGAACAAGCATCAAACGAAATGGAAATAGAACCTAATTTACAGGAGTTTGAACAATCACCACACAAAGCTTTTGATGAAAAAACATGCAATGACTTGCCAACTGTATATGTTGATGGTTGTGCTTTTCACATTGATAATGACAGTAATAAACAGTTAGTGTCAGGAATAGGAAATGTCTGGTTGTAATGTGAAGGTATCCCCAGCATAGGGATGAGAATTGGAGCTAGGAGCAGTCAAGTAGCAGAATTGGCAGCCATTTATAAAGCAATTGCTACTGCAATTGATAATAAATTCAGTGAAATTGTCCTGATGACTGATTCTGACTATGCACGAAACAGCTTTGTGGAATATCTACCTGGCTGGAAAGCGAGAGGCATGATTACATGCAACAAAAAGCCACTTAAGCATGGTAAAATGACACAAGCCATAGACAAATTAGTGTCAGAAAATAATTTGACAATATACTGGACAAAAATTTGTGGGCATTTAAAAACTCCAGGAGAGGATAAAGAGGGGAATGATAAGGCAGACCACCTGGCTAAAATTGGGGCTGTGATGGGAGAATTGCTACCTATTGAACATTTACTGGGTGAAATACAGATTGATGCAGTAACACGTTCTAAAGCACCAAAGGAGACAGAACAATCAGTGGTACAATGGAGTTACAACACCCCAGACCAAGATTTGATTGAGGCACAAAAGAATGATCTAATTTTGGGAATCTATTATAACCATTTGATAGATCCTGGACAAATCCCTTTAACAAAAGATGATTGTGTGGGAAAAGAGGAATTGAGGGTGCTATTAAAGAATAAAAAACGAATTCGACTACAGGATGGACTCATGGTTAGAGAGTCCATAACAGGACAGATGCAATGGGTGATACCCCTTTCATTTAGAGGGCTAATGCAACACCATGCACATGATGCCATAACTGCAGGCCACAGAGGTTCACAAAAAACATTGGAAATACTAAAAGATTATGCTTATTGGCCACATATATCTCAAGATGTGGAATTGTATACTTGAGGATGTCTAGTATGTGCCCAATTTAAACCTGCTTCACCCATGCACAGAGCTCCACTAATGAAAAGAGGCCTAACCCTTCCATGGTCAGATTTGCAAATAGACTATGTAGGGCCTTTAAAAAGGTCGAGCAGAGGAAACCGTTATATTTTGAGTGTGGTATGTTTGATGTCGAAGTGGATTGAATGTATTCCTGCACCAGATTGTAGTGCGCAAACAGCAGCCACATTGCTAGTGAATCATGTGTTCTCAAGGTTTGGGTTGCCACAAAGAATTGAGTCAGACAGAGGAAGTCATTTCACAAGTGCTCTAATGAGCAAGGTCTGGCAAATACTGGGTGTGAAAAGGAAACTACATATCGCATATCGGGCGGCTTCTTCAGGTGGAATAGAACAAGGTAATAGGTCTGTTGTGGACATTTTAAAGAAATTTGTAGCCGAAGCAGTTTCCAGCTGGGTAATACGTTTACCGTTGGTTTTGATGGCAATCAGATCAACTCATGCCAAAGCAACAGTTATTAGCCCACATGAGGTCTTGACAGGTAGGAAAATGGTGTTGCCGCAACACCTGCTATACAGAACACATGAGCAAACACTTGTAAGCGCATCTACAGTTCATGAATACATTGATGAGCTGAGGAAACATTTACAACATGCATTTGCTTTTGTACAGAGAAATCTGGAAAGGGCTGCTGACAGTGCTAAGACATACTATGATAAAAAGTCAACAGTAAAGGAATATTGTGTAGGGGATCAGGTTTATACATTTCAATTTTGGAAAAAGTAAACAGAAAAATTCCAAATTCCTAGCAGCCTGGCAGGGGCCATTCCGAATTATAGATAAAGTCTCTCCTGTAATTTATAAAATGTTAAAGACTGAAGGTGAAACAGCAACAGAACAGTTTGTGCATGTAAACCAAATCAAGCAATGTCATCCAAGACATGAGATAAAACATTTGGAGCGTGTAGAAACAGATAAAGTCCCATGAACACAAAAAGGTAAAATAAATGGGTACAGTCAGGAGGCAGTGACAGAGAAGTTAAATAAAGATGGTTGATTATAATGCACATAAACACTGTAATATATGTAAATATATATATAAAATAGAAGCTGAAGTTTATGGAGTTGGATTACAGAATGAAAATGCATTAAATATTGTATGTTGTTTTATGTATGCTTGTTCTCTATAACCTGTGCTTAATTTCAGAAGGCGAAAGAAAAAGGGCAAAATGTTTTACAAAGCATGTTTTATTTTTGGCAAAAGGGTGAAGTTAGTATTGTGCTATATACTTAATCTGTTTCTTTTCTATTTGATTTAGAATATTAACATATTTGTACCAGAGGTCACGGGAGACGATGGAGTCCTGGAGCCCACGTGGACGTATTCCGGAAAAGTCCCGAAGGGGGGCGAAGACCAAGGCTGCAAAGTGATCAGCATTGAAGATGATACCAACAATATGGTTAATGATGATGATATTCAGAGGGATCTCCAAAAATTCAGAAGCACAGGTTGTCATTGAACCTGGACCAGCATCTGGTATCTTGGTAGAAGAGGCACCAGGATTCATCATGAGTGATAGAAGGATGATTTTCCAGAATATCTACATACCATTGAATCCTGAGATTTTGATTGAAAAGCATTTGAACTATACCGGAATTAAGATTGAACAGACTAAAGAATGGTTGGAAAGAAGAAAAGAGGACTCTAAGCAGTCAATAAGAGATATATTTATGCAATTGGAAAAAACATTTGTGAACTCAGCAGACATTAAGAAGAGGAGAGGAAAAAGAGGAGCGGTGATGCTCGCGATATCATTGGTAATGTCTATAGTTGGAGCCATAATAGGTACCACAATATCAACAGCCAATGCCATTTCGGTAGGAACGCTGAGTACTAAGGCGCAACAACTGAGTGCTGACCTAGAAATAATACAAAAAACATTAGAAGGGATTAGAGGGGGATTGGATGAACAAGTAAGATTCATAAATGAAACTGCAATCATTCTAGATGAACAAGCGGATGTGATGCAACGGGCGACTAAGCTAATTATTAAGCATGACAGAACTTTAAATGAAATATTGAATATAATGAGTACTGTTGATAGACTATTAACGAATTACATGAGAGAAGTTCAAACTGCAGTTTCACAATTGATTCAAGGACATATTCCCTTGTATTTTGTTTCGCAGGATATTATTCATCAAATGATAGAAAGATTGACCAGGAGGGAAATTGATATGGTACAGGTAAAAATTGCATTTGAAATGGGTAATGCAATGCCATTATATGTGGACCTGGAAAGGTTGGAGATTGGGTTTTTACTATGCATCCCATATGTGGCTCATGAACTTATTTATCAAACCAAGTGGGTACACAACATGGGGTTTTGGCAAGAGGACACATTTATTAAGATTAAGACTCCAGAAGTGGTGGCATTTCAGTCATGGGAGCCTGAAGTTTACTTAATACCAAACTTGGAAACGTGTGTCAAATTTAAAGAACAAAATGATATGTGTCCAGGTAAACCGTTTGTTCCTGATGCCACAGATGCTATTTGTGGTTTGAAATCTGACCCAAGTATATCAGAAGGATGTGAAGTGATCATTAGCAATATGGGGAGTGAAGAACTGGCACTGGCTAAGATGGTCAGATGTATGGTTGGTCAGCACCTATTTAAAGAACATGACAATAGTGCATTTGAATCATGGAACATATGTGGTTAAACAGGTGAAATATAATGTTTTTACTTACAGGTTCCGAAGGATACAATTGTGTCAATTGGAGGGTTAACATTGTTTCACGTGGCAAATGATATTTGGGAAAGCCAAGTAGAAAATATCGATTTTTTTCAAAGGGACACATTTCCAATAGATCCGGATGTGGAGTTTTTATTGAATCATAAAGAAAAACATGTAATGAAAATGAATCTGAGAAAAAACAATATTACAGTTAGTAACCTGGGTATAATGGAGGTGGAAAGATTTAATTGGGGAACACGGGGGGAACGTTCAATAGTGGGTTTAGCTGTCCTGGTGCTAATCATGGGTGGATGGTTGATTGTGCTATCAGTAAAAATGAAAATGTTGCTAATCTTAGTAACTACGTCAGGAAGAGAAAGATATCCCAATACGCATACATTTTAAAAGAAGATAGGGATCAAGTTGATTTTCCTCTAATTATGGCTTGGACTGCCAAATTCCCAGAAAAAAAGGAGGGAATATGTAAGATTATTTAGCATTTTTTTCATGCAGCACCACTGCATGGGTTTGGTGCATTGCCATAATGTGGTACAGCAAGGCATGTGTTGCCAGTGTGACATGGACATGTAAATGAAAACAGGCTATTCAGTCAAAAACGATTTCTACATCTAAAATGCAAATCATTTTTTTTCACAGTTAAAAGCATATATTTTTTTTTCTCACCTGAAATCTTTTGTTGCAGGAGACACATTTGAGGATTAATGAACCAACCTCATTAACAATACTAACATGATTCTAACTCATTAATAATATAATGTGTTCTCCAGTGCAAAATGAGATGGAAGATGACAGGCTCTGAAAGTCATTTTAAACATGCATCCAGATTTTTCTCTTTGCTTCTATCTGTGCTCTGTACACAGTATTTGCAGGAAGCAAAGACTCGAATAAGCAGGAAATCAGTTTTGTTACAGTTGCTGAAAAGAAAGTATTTGCATTTTAGATGTAGAAATCGTTTTTGACTGAATAGCCTGTTTTCATTTACATGTCCATGTCACACTGGCAACACATGCCTTGCTGTACCACATTATGGCAATGCACCAAACCCATGCAGTGGTGCTGCATGAAAAAAATGCTAAATAATCTTACACAACCCTATGCAGATTGGGGACTTATGTCTAAAAGTTTCAAAGGGTGTCAGTCATTGCAGGACCCGGTAGACAGGAACGATGATGATATAAAGGTTCAGGATCCCTACCAGGATAATGATGATGATAGATGCGTAGAGCTAGAAGAAATCAGCTGCGGCACGGGCCACCTCAGCTGGGGCACTAATGCACCTACACTCCAGGTGCGCAGTGTTATTATAGTTGCTTGGTGACAAAAACGTTTGAGAGCGATGGGCCACACGCAGGACGGAAGGGTAGAAAATACTTTGAGAGCGATGGGTCACCCGCAAGAGACAAGGGTAGCAAAAACCTTTGAGAGCACTGGTTGACCCATATGAGACAAGTCTACAAATCATTTGAGAGTGATGGTTCACCTGCTGATGTCAGGTGAGATGGTCGAGGAGTGCAGGAGGCAGAGTCACTGGTGTTTTAGCTGCTGGGAACCCAGTGGGCCACTGAAGAGGGATCTCTTTCTCCTGTACCCCTGCAGATTGCAGCTTGGCTGTGTCTTTGGTGATGGCAGACATCGGGTTGGCTTTGGCCTGTACTTCTTGCTGTTTATCGTCGTCTAGTGGAGGTGCTGCCTTCACACACTGGCTTGCATGGACTGAGGCGTAGGTTGTCAGGAACTTTCCGGTGAGGATGCAGAAATGATTTTCGCTGATGTAAATTCAGGACCACCGAATCTCCCGGCAGGAGGCTGTGGCACAGCGTTTAGGCGCTCGAGGCAGAGTTTCTTGAATTTGCTGGCAGTGAGAACTGACAACGAGCATTATTCTTTTGCAATATGACATAACAAGATCATCATTCAGTTGTAAGTCACAGAGCTCAGGGGAAGGTGAAGTAACTAACATTTGCATGAGCCTCCCCATGAGGATCTCATGGGGGAGAGACCTATGTCAGAGTTTATGGAACTGGAAGGCCAGGATCAAAAGAGATGCTAGGTGGTCCTCAAATCATCGAAGAAACAGAGGCCCATCAACAAGAGCCTAATAGCCATGGAGGGTGCTGTCAGAAAGTTGAGTGTGGGCCCTGCACTTCATAATGGCCCACTTGGTATTTGGAATAATTGCAATAAGCGGTGCTTCAACATAGGGCGCATTGAAAATGGAAGTAGCTTGTGTAATTAGGACACCTCTCAGTTTCCAGAGGTTCCCGTAGTCATGTGATACTTCAAAGGCATAATGTGAATCAATGTATATAGCAGCTGTGCTTTGTGTAGCGACTGTGCAAGCCTGTGTTAGGGCAATGTTGTCCGCTTTTGTAAGGAGAAGGGCAGCAACAGCTACCGCTCTGAGAACTTTGGGAAAGGAAGAGACTACATGGTCTAACTGTGAGCTAAAATAGGGTACAGGGCATTGTAAGTCCCTGTGCTTCTGTGTGAGTATGTCTCTGGCATACCGCTCTTTCTCATTACAGAACAGGGTGAATGATTTAGAGTCGTCCGGGAGGGCGGGAGCAACGGAAAGGTGCAGTCTTGCTCTTGGCGAAGTCTGTGAAAGCATCAGGAGACCCAGTGAGTCAGAGTCAGCGAGGGAGACATGAAAGGAAGGTGATGCTAACAGTAGGTCATCCATGTATTGGATCATAGTGGAACGCCCCCGGAAGGTGACATCCTGCAGAATCTATGAGAAGAGAGATGCGGCATCAATAAAGCCCATTGCAAGGGAGCTGTAGGCAAGCTGACGTCCCTTGTAAGCGGATGCAAAGAGGTACTTATAGTCCTGGTGGATAGGGACAGAGAAGAAGGCAGAGGCAAGACAGAAGTGAAACATTTGGCGTGTGATCATTGAAGTCGTAGTACAATACACATGGAAAAAGGGGGGTGGAGAGCTGTAGGAAATGAGCATTGAACTAAAGGAGAAGATCCTGATAGAAAAAGTGAACAGCCACAGAACACATAAGAAAACTAGACAAACAAGAGAAACAGGCGTACTACAGAAGACTAAAAACACAAAACGGGGAGGATACGACCTGCTGACAGAGGGCATGATAATCAGGAATAGGAGAGCTAGAGGAAAGACCAGACGTAAGAGACAGAGACAGGAAACAAGACCCAGAGAAACAGTGTGAGGGAGAGTTTCTGGAGACAGAGGATCGTCAGGAACACAAAAACACAGCGGGACAGTTTGCCTGGACCAAGTGAGAGATGCTGAATCATTGGGAGGAGAATAGATGGACGGAGCAATTCGAATTCATTGAGGAGAACAGAAATAAGAGATGCAGAGGTCGTAGGGTGTTCTGTACACATAGGGCGATGAGGAATAATAGAAGTGAGTGAGTCTGGAAATCGTGAGAAATACCAGAAATCAGAGAAATGTGAGAGTGGGGTGGGGGAGAGTATGGAAACAGGATAACAATGAATATGAGAACGAGAGGGGAGAGACAGTATGGAAACTCAGAAGTAAGACCAAGGATATGTGAAAGAGAGTCAGTCCTAGTCTGTGCGAAGAGGGGAGAGACAACATGCTTGATACCCTCCTCTGCTTGAGTTGATATTCTGTACTGGGGCACGCAGGTCGAGAGGCTCCCCAGGATTCAGAGTGATGCAAACAGGTTAAGCAGAGAGAATATTCCACTGGCACTGAGTAACAAAAGGTGTTGTACCTATGTAACTTGTGCAGGTGTTACTAGTGAAGGAGGCTCTGTAGGAGGCTCCACGTGAGTGTTGGAGGAGAAACCAACCTGCAGCTAGATTGTGGAACCTCTATATAAATGCCATCAGGAGAACAATCAATGTTATAATGCATCTTGCATAGCAAATCAATACCTAAAACCTTAGTAGGTGAGAAAGAGCTTAACAGGCATGGTGTATAGTGATGGGAGCAAGGGAAATTGACAATTCGGGTGATAATGGGTGCAGGAGGGTGGTGCCAGTTTTGCCAACAGCATTGACAATTTCTTTTGAGACATTCACATTTGGAAATCCAGCAGCTGGCAGCATGGAGCGCCTGGAACCAGTGTCAAGTAGTCTACTGGTATCAAAGCAGCAGACCGCATGGAAGGGTCCCTCTGGCAAAGTCATTGTGGACCATAGGTGTGGGAGTAGGGTAGCAAACATAACTGTTTGAAGGAATGAAATCTCATTGCAAGCAGTAGTGGGACCATATTACCCTGGTCAGGAACGTTTGGTAGGACATTGCTGGATGAGATGACCCGTGTGCTTAGAATATCTGCAGAAAGGTTGCCCTGGCAGGGATTGATGGGCAGGGAACAATGGGTATGCAAAAATGTACAAGTGTTGGTGGCCTTGGTGAAAAGGTGGCACAGGATTTTGTTGCACATAGTGCTGGTGTGAAATACCCGGGCGTCCCCGGTCCGCAGACTTTTGTTGAGCATGCTGTATTTGCAAAGCCATGAGGCAGGAAGTTCCATCTTGATGCTGGCGGTTTCTTTTTCATTTTGTCAGAGAAACCTTGAGCTGCATGTTGTGCTCTTTCAATAGATTAAGCGTGTCCACTCACCTGAACATTTTTGCATATTGTTAGATATTTCCATTAGTAGACCAGTCACAAAAAATGTGGTAAGAGAAAGTCAGTCAGTCTAGATAGGCAGTCATAGGGTATCCACATTGGTTCTGTTTGAAAGATGTGGACTTTGATCAGTCAGATTTGACAGGGTATTTTCTTTAATGGAGGTGTGAAAACGGTAATATTAGATGTAATATTCTGACCTTCCGCTAGTGGGTCAGGCCATTGCAGTTTGTCCATAATTTGCTTTTGTATAGAATGTCTTTGAGCACAGCTCGTAGGAGTAGTTTAAGGTCCCCAATGCTGGGATCATAACAGGCCATAACTGTGTCCAAATGTTCCACGAAAGCGGTAGTGGTTGTCAGGCAATGTGGGGAATTGTTATGAGTCAGCGCAGCACCAGGGAGTGTAAATCCTCATATGTTCCGCATCAGTATTAGCCTGCTGGAAGGTGCGCATAGGCATAAGGGTGGATGGAGCGGTGGATGTTGCGGCGTCCAAGGTGTGTAGCAAGAGTTTCTCAGATGTTAATGAATGTGAGAGTTGAATATCTTGCCTGGTGAGGTGTCCAGGCCTGGATTTGTTCGGACAGTGCTTGCAGGTCCTGCAGGTATTTCTCAGTGACAGTGATGAGAAAACTGTATTTGCGCTGACCAGTGAAACATTTTTGCCTTCTAAAGGATGCTGTTTAAATTAACCAATGCAGTGAAAATAACTTGTAAACATTCAGTAAACATTGCAGCTGCTTGATTGTAAAGAAGCTGATGAGAATGGAGGATCGACAGGTGAGCTGAAGAAGTCTAGCGGCAATTTATGTATGTATTTATTTATTTATTGCATTTGTATCGTGCACCTAACCATCAGGCATCTGGGCGCTAAACTTAAGAATATGGTTACAGTTCCTGCTTAGTTGTATAAGTCAGTTAGGTAGTTCTACACACCAGTAATACAAAGAAGTGGCAAGGTAAAGTCTTCATACAATATTGTATATCGACTAATAGCAGATGGCAGACGTAAGTACCGATAGGCAAAGAATCCGATCACAGGGTGTGACAGGGACTCTTATGCGTGAGGATGTGTCGCAGTGTCCTGTGTGAAGAGCCAAGTTTTTTGTTTTTTGCAAAAGAACAATAGTGAGGGATCCGACCTTAGTTCCGTGGGCAAGGCGTTCCAGTAGTTGGCCGCCACGACAGGGAAGCTGGAGCCACCTGCTCTTTGTCTTTTATGCCTTGGTGTGGACCCTTGCCCTAGGTAAGCTGAATGAGTGGGTCTGGCTGGTTGGGTTCTGGCGATCAGGCTAGAGAGGTAGCAGGGGGCCAAATTAGATAAGCATTTGTATGTGAGCCTGAGTACTTTGAATGTAATGCAGTCCCTGACTGGTAACCAATGAATGTTTCTTCTGAAGTTGGAGATGTTTTCAGACTTCGGTATGTTGAGAGCCGCTCTTATAGCATTGTTCTGAACAATTTGGAGTTTTTTTTAATGTTTTTGGAAGAGGAACTGGCAAAGATAGCATTACAATAGACTATCCTGGAAAGAATAAGTGCTCTTGGCAGGGTGATGCAATTCACTTCTTTGAGATAGGGTCTGCATGCAGTGATAGGTTTGGCTGTGTAGGATGAAGCTGAGGTGATGGTATTAACTTGCCAAGAGAGGGTGAGTGAGGAGTCAAGGTAGAATCCTAATGTCTTAACTTCATTGGCAGTTTTGATGAGGTTATCATCTATGTTGAATGATTGGTAGGAGGCTGGGAGGCTCTTAAATTTTGCTGGGCTGCCTAGGATTAAGATCTCAGTCTTATCATCATTAAGGCATAATTCATTTTGAGCCATCCAGGCTTGGATGGTGAGATAGATTGTGTTTAAGGCTTTCGTGTCAGTGATGTAGTCCCCTTTGATATGAATTAGTATTTGGGTGTCATCAGCATAGTTTTTGTATGTGACACCCATATTGCCTAACCCATCAAAAACAGGTTTTGTGAAAACGTTGTACATGGTAGGGGATACGAATGATCCTTGAGGCACTCCACAGGTGACAGGGGTAGGGTCTGCTGCCGCCCTTGATGAGAAATTCTCATTGAACGGTTTGAGAGGAATTATTTGATCCATGCTATGGCGTTGTTGGAAAAGTGGGCATCACTCGCTAGGTGGCGACATAGGATGTTGTGATTTACAAGATCAAATGCTGTTGAGAGGATGGAGTTCTCAATACGCAAGTTGTATGCATTGCTTTTTGCTTAATGGATGGCTGTTATATATTCAGATGCAAATGGTGAACCAATGATTGAGCTGTGCTTTAGGTTTGGCTTTAAAATTCCCCACGTGCAACCGAGTCTATGGCTGCCTCCATAGATTGGTTGTATCTAGTTACTAAGGAGGAGGGATCGGATATGTCATCAGTAAGTGTGGTGAGTTGTGAAAGCAGAGGAAGCATGTTGTCAGGTGTAATGTTACGAAGGTTATGCGATTGAGTTGCAGGTACCATCAGAGTAGGTTTGCTAGCTAGTGTATTGGTGTTGATTGAAAATAGTATTGTGTTGTGATCAGGGATTATTGTTGGATATATGTGTGGTGCAATTTTGGTTGGCGACCCAATCAAGCGTACAACCTTTCGAGTGGTTTGAGGCAGAGGAGCGCAAGGTGAAACCTTGAGTTTCAATGTTATTGCCTAAAACGGATGCTTGGGTGTCAGAGCTGTCATTAAGTCCAAGATTGAAATCGCCAAGGACGATGACTTTGGTGGTAGGTTTTATATCCGCTGTTAGTAGGGCTGCTATGTCGTCATCAAATGAGGAGATGGGTTCTGGGGGCCTGTAGATTAGGTGTAGTGTTAGTGAGGCAGTGGCAGAGATGGTCATTTTAGTGTACAGTAGTTCTGCAGATACGAACTGAGCGTTAGGAATTTTTGTAATGTTGAGTTTAGCTTTGGAGATGAAAGCAATGCCCCACCTTTCACTGTGGTTATATCCTTCATGATGATTGAGTAGTCGTCTGGTAAGGCAAGGGCTATGGATGGGCTCGCTGCCGGGTGTAATCAGGTTTCAGTTATAGCAATAAAGTCAAGATCATTAGAAGTGATCAGGTCGGATATGTCCAAGGTGTGTGCTGGGATCGATCTGGCGTTAATTAATGCACCCTTGATTAGTGCAGGTGTCTTGCTGTCTTTGTCTCTGTTCGGTTTGGTGTTGGTTGAAGTTAGGGCAGGTTTAGTCATAGGTCTTGGTGGAGTATTTTTGTTAGTCGGAATCAGCTGGATGGTAGTGCTGGCATCAGCAATTAGGTATGCTTGGTAATGAAGATACAGAAGATATATATACAATTAAAAAACTCAATGTGCAGTCATCAAGGTGCTATGTTCTTTGTACAGGCATAAAAAAGAAAAACTGTCATGACACTGGGCCACTAGGTTACTGTGCTAAAGGTTCAGACACAGGAGGTGTTATATAGGGAGGCCGCCGGACATCCAAGAGGAGTACCCAATACCTCAATGCCTTTCCCTATACAGCAAAAGAGTGGCATACACAACCATAAATGGAGCGGTGTACCTCAGCTGCGGACCAAGTTCTGCACATAGACCATATCCCCTGAGGCCAGCTGGATGGGTGGCGAGCTCACAAATTCTGGTGCAGAGCTCTTGTCATCTTCTGATCGCTGCAGTGCTATCTATTGAGAGTTTGGTTGATTTGATCAAGGCACAGAGGTACATTTTAATCTCCTTACTCAAGATAAACGCAGCCCTGTGAGTTCAGAGGAGCTCCTAACAGGTCACAATGGCATAAACATGCTCCACCCTTGCACGATTTCATGAGGGCAAAGATGGTGATCATTACTGGGCTGCGTTCCCATGCTGAAAAGGACCAAGGGAAAACAGTGGACCCAATTCTTCTTGAGGGTAACACACAGTTTAGATATACTGGCCTTCAAGACTCAGTCTTTCAATTTAACAATGCCGTTGGCTTGAGGGTGGTAGATAGAACACAGCTTATGCTTAATACCTAACAGTGCTGTTATCTCGTTAAACAGCTAATTAAAGAAATGTGTGCCATTATCTAACTTTAATGCTTTGTACTTGTCTTACTAAAGCTTCGGCCGCAGACTTGGTGTCTGGGTGTGCACATGGACCAGCCTCAATGCAACTGGAGAAGGGGCATACCACCACAATTGAATACCGAAAGGTGTTGCACCTGTCTCCCATATCATCGTAATCAACATGGAGCTCACGGAATGGCCCGGCGGGGTGAGGCAATGTGCCTCGTAATGTCTGAAGTGTTTGCCCAGTACTGTATGTTTGGCATACTATTCAGTTTGATGTGAATACATTTAACAATTCATGAAAATTAGGCACATACCAGTTCTCCATACTTCGACATATGGGAGGGGTAGTGCAACTGCTCAAGCGGGAAATCACCATCTTACCTACATTGCCCTGCCTCCATATTAAATCTGTAGAGATTGCTCACACTCTCTCTTTAGCCATAACAATGTATCCTCTTGTGGCACCCAGCCTTGCAGGTCAATAATCTGTGTAATTGGTAAAGATGTGTATGGAGCTGGCAGCAGTACTTGCATACTTGAAATCTTACGGTATTCAGAAACGTCCAATACCGGGAGATAGGCTGCTACTTTGGCCAATGCATCTGCTGCAGCATTCCAAGGGAGATTGCGTCTGTGTTATTTATATGTGCAGCGCATTTCACTACTGCTACTAGAGTGGGCCACAACAGGGCATACATTAATCTGTCCAACAGGGCAGTGTGCTGTTCTGGGGACCAATCTGCTCTTCTAAATCCCCTCCTTTTTCATCAAGACAACCCTGAGTGGACCGTGGTCGTGACGAAGGCCAGAATATATTGTATCTCTGCAGCTCTGCTATGCCTCCAGAGCTTCAATTAAGGTGATAAGTTAAGCTGCAAGTAGTGCATGAGTAACCTTTTTTGCACTAGCACTTCATATTCTCCATCTACTAGACAGACCACTGCAGCCCCTGTGATCCATCAACAGAGAACACTTCACCATCATCAGGGGCATACTCCTGCGCTTTGGGATGTCATCATCAGGTCATTCATAGGTGGCACAGTTGTGTACATCATCAGTGTCAGTGATGGTTTGAGTGAATCTTAGGGCTAGACAGTATAACCTCATAGGCTGATGCCCTCTGTGTGGTCAGGGTCGATTTGGGTCACTCCAAGATGACAAATACTGCATGTTTCACATACAATGTCACTGAGCACCCCATCGTAATAATGGCTGACTTCTCTATGGCAGAAGCCTGCTACAGCGAGAGCTTGTTCACACAGAGATTGGCCTTGCATAACCAACTCTAACATGACACTATAATATGCCATGGGTTTATGGCTCTTTCCTGATTTTCTGGGTTAGCACTGCCGTGATCATCTGCCCGCCTGAATGTGGAAAAAGATAGAAGTGTCATGTGCAGTCAGGGGTTGCTAGACAATGTGGTGGCAATGCTGTTTTTTAACTCTTGGAAACTAGTGATAATTTCCTTTGTCGGAGTAATTGGGCTCTCTGCTTTCTGGGTGTCTTTGAGTGCCTGCAGCAATGGTAGTTTGTAAGTTGTGTAGTGGAATATCCATGCCCTGCAATAATTACACAACCCTAGCAATTTCTGCATGTCTTTAACGGTCACTGGTTGGGGCTTGCTGTGCAAGCTGCTGCATGTTTTGGTGCTATCTTCCTATCATTAACATAAATAAGTTGACAGAGGTCTAACACCTCCTGTTGGCAGTACTGCAGCATTGTTGTGTCCATCTTGTACCTCTTTTCAGCAAGCAGTTGTAATAGCTGTCATCCCTGCACTGCAGTTCGTTGGCACTACACACACATCATTGGCACTACACACTAACAGATTGTCCACATATTAAATGATGGTGCTTGGCACCTGTATGTTCCCTAGATCTGCATGTAACACCCTGTTAAAGATACTGGGAGACTCAGAGTACCTCTGGGGAAGTCTTGTGTACTAGAAATGCCCACCACCATGCATAAACGCTGTGAAACATTGGAAGTCAGGGTGCAAGGGCACTGAGAAGAATGCATCTTCCAAGTCAATGACAGTAAAATGGGTCACTGTCATGGGTATATTGCATGGCATTGTCACAGAGTTGGGCACTGCCAGAAACTCAGCTTGCACAATGTTGTTCAAAGGGCATAGGTCCTGAACCATCCTCCAACTAGATCTTCTCCAACTAGATCCTTTTGATTTCTTAATGGGGTATTTAGCGATATTACAGGAGGAGTTAGAGGGTACAATGATGTCTTCGTGTAGGAGTACAGTGATGGTGTCATTTATTCCCTCTTCTGCGTCTTTCTATATTGGGTACTGCTTCATTCAGGGAAATACTGCTCTAGGTTTGGTCCCTTTGTTTGTTTTGTCCTTGGCGGGATTCACAAGTGAATTCCGCCTCTGGCTCCAGCATGTCTGGCAGGGACAGGAAATGAGGGAGGTGCCGGAAATGCTCCATGATAAAGCCCCTTGGCTACAGGAATGCACCCAAAGGAGATTGGACGGCTGGCTGTCATCATAGGACAGCCACCCTGCTGTGTGAATGACAGCTATGCTGGAATAAATGGAAGAAACCTGCATAAAAGGCAAGGCTTTTGGCTTGGAAGACAGAGTCGACCACTGGACGAAAGAATCGGAAGAAGAACTTGGAAGAGGCGCCTGCTGCAATTCTTGGATCGTTGGTTTGCCCAGTAAAACCCTGCTGCTGTGCTGAAGCGCTGAATTCGCCTCGACTAGAGAATACCTGCAAAGGACGACTTCTCCCCTTGGGTTGGTGGGACCAATCAACCCTAAGACAAGCTCATCTGGAAATCCTCTGGAAGCTGGCTGTACTTCCATTGCTGCTGCAGGAACCAAAGTGCCAGGGAGAGGAACACCAGAATCGAGTGAGTGTCTTTTAGTCAGACCCGAGCTCCAGGAAGATCCTCCGGTCTCTCAGGAAGCAGGACTGACCAAGCCTGAGCCACCTCAACAGAGTGCTGGACCCCAGATGCGAACAAAGTCTGACGTGGTATGCAAGAACCGCAGTGTTGCTATTTGCTATAGATCTGAGGAGCTGAAACCATGAAGTGCCACTGAATTGAAGTTTGGCTATTGCTGCCCCTGACCTTCCCATTGCAGTGAAAGAGTCCCCATACGTCCTCCCTCTTGTCCCCACCAATGAGGCCAAGGAACAACAGGATCTGCAGAGCTGGACAGAAACAGAAGCCAGCTGGAACCATTTCTTCTAACCAAAGGTAATGTAACACTAAGGGGACTTACCTCTGGTTGTGTAGCCTTGCTTGTTCTCAGTTGAGACTTGTCCTGGTTGCTTTTGAAGAGTTGCTTTCAGCTTTGCCTTTCACAAGCATCCCAGCTTGTGGCCATTCTGTGATTCTTTATTTCTACAAAGACTTCTAAAACATTGTGCAAGACATTTACTTACCTACGAGAAGTGTTTCAGTTCACCTAGACTTTTGCTCATTGACATTGGCTGTCCTGGCTCCCTGAAAAACTCTTCTTACCTCTGACTTTGTGTTTTACCTTTCCTCCATGAAAGGGTTAATTTACTTTGCATTGGTGGTTTAAAAGTACTTACCTGCTTCAGAATATGTGTGTAACTTGTGTTTTATTCCCAAACCATTTTCTTTGACACCAACTCAGTATTGCTCTAAATGTACCAGTGATATATTAATGTCCACAGTGGCTTAGTTATTTAAGTCACCTCAGGGTGTAGGAACCATCTGTGTGCCATCCCAAATGGGTACTGTTGATTTAGTGAAACTAAGAGTGTGTATTTTGAAGTCTATTTGTGGGTTGCTTATATATTGCTCCCTTCTGAAGAAGGCTTATTGAACTGACTGTTATATGAATTAAAAATTGTTTAATCAAGAAACCTTGAGTGTAAGAGTTTGTTTGAACACTTGTTACTGTGAATCGCTGTGCAATTACCCTACTGCTCACATTGACCCCTCTTGAGATAAGCCTGGCTGCTCAGCCACACTAACAACCTGTGTAGTACAGACTTATACCAAAGGTGTTGTTCCTATTGCCAGGAGATCAACGATGCTGTAGTCTCCCAAAGGGTACTGCACACAAACGTGCCTAACAAACATGATCCCACAAGTGACACACAATGCTAAAGCTATCTCTCTGTCATCATCCCTTTCCTTAAACAAATCAGCATCAGTCACTTCTTTCAATGGTTGGGCCGGTTCTATGCACAACACTGTGTGCCACTCCCCTCCATCTGTATCTGTCCCTATTAATACAACCCTGTTCTTTGACACCACCACTCTTTCTATGTCCAAAGTGAAAATGGTCCCCACCACATGTTCTTGAGTCTAAGCGTGTGTGAATTGGAAATGGGGAGGTATTCTCCAACACTAATTACCCACTCGATGGATTGCATTTAACAACACATTAGCCCCATAGATAAACACATAGGGGTGGATTGGAATTTCCCTGGGCTGCAGTTTTGCTCCCTAAGGCATGAATTACTACCATGGCACATCCCTGGGGTTGAACATACCACCCCCTTTCAGTAAATGAGATAGTCATAGTAGGTTGCAGGAGACATTGGGAGAAATAACAAAGGGGCCCATACCACTTTGCCCCCATCTTGATGGCTCTTCTGTAAATGGAACTGATTTTACCACCCCAGAGAAGCCCTGCATGTCCATATTCTCACCTGACAATGGAAAGTGCCCTTCACTGATAAACAAATTAGTTGCACGTGTGTCCACCATGAAAATAAAGGGTTTATTTCCTATCTCCATTGCTACCAAGGGTTTCTCTTCTGGGTTGACAGTGACTGAGAGGACTGGGCATGCTAAGGCTCTCTATGGGCTGTCCTAATCTGGAAAGGTGTTCGTCCCTGGGAAGATGAAAGGATTTCCTCACACTCGCCCCTTGATAGTGTGTGATGGTGCCATTGGGGAATGCATTACTGTTGGGTATTTGAAGCGCTTGTGGTGGGGCAGGATACGCTCTATAAGGAGTCGGGCCAGTAGGAACTTGTGGTTGCAGCTGTGGAAATTGTGGATGGGGCAGGGCTAGTGCAGGCAGTGCACTGTACAAGGCTGCTGTAGGTGTGGGGGTATAGTGCTGGGGGTATGCGGACAGCATTGCTGAGGCATATGGGGGTATCTGGTTGTAGGCAGCTGCTGGCCTGCTCCTACATTCCCATGAGAAATGTCCCATTCTCCCCCATGTCCAACAGTGCCCTGTGTCCCCTGCCCCCAGGGCCGACCACTTTGAATCCTCCTCTCCCCCCTCGTGACCCTACAAACCAACCTCAGACCTGTGGGTGTCCTCCTTGGGGCCACCCCTGACACTGCGGCTGAAACACACCATTCCAGCCATACCCTCCTGCCCGTGCAGTGGCTGTCCTCACATCTGCCTGTACTACCCTGTACTTTGTCTGGGCATCCTGTAAGCTGCTACTACCATCCCTTCTAAAGATATCTTCACTAACTTTTTCTGCACCAGTTTTTCTTCCTCTGTTTGCACTCGCTGGGCCGTTTCCTTCTCCGTATCTCTCAGGAGATTGCAATGATGTATAATTATGGACTGTTTCTCTGCCCACCCCTTTGCCTCTGTTCATATTATCTTATTGCAGAGCATTTGCACCTCTTTACGGAGATCTTTCTTGACCACAAAATGAAAGAATGGGATTTATTGATCCCAGTATTCATCCGTTTCTGCCCTCTACATCTCCTGTGTCTGTAAAATGTACTGGGCGGGGTCTTCATTATCACACTGAAGATCTGGGGAGTCTGGGTAAGCATGCCGTAAGGCAGCCCATACCTGTGCCCTGATATTGTTATAATGTGCCCCATCAGGAATGTGGTCCCCTAAATGCACCCCGGGGTACAGTGATCTCATCCATATGTCATCTGCCTAGTCCCCTGATATTACAACAAATAAGCTTTTCAGATCAGCTACAGCCACAGTGCTACCAGCTTTTTGTTTCTCAATCATATGAATCCATTTTCCTGCACCTACAGTGAGAGATGGCAGTGCTTTACTTTGGTTGTGTTTGATCATGTGCAGCCATGGCATGAACTATGCCCTACCTGGCCCCTTATGTAAAAGGGGAACTGTGTCCCAATTCCCTTTTTCACCATCCTTTTCTCTGTCTGTTTGCTTTTTGCTAATGCCATGAGCCCATACTGATTTCTCAACTTAGGCCCCCACAAGCTCTCTACACGTAGTGATATCACAGGCATAGCCTCTCCATGTTCAACCACATCCACTGTGTCCCATTCCTTTTCCCCTGGGTCACCTCCCATCTCATGCTCTGACCCCACCATCTGGTACTCCAAACCTCCTGTCCACTGTTTTCCACTCCCCCTACCTAATTTATGAATGTGTTCATACCTAATGGCAGTACTATCAATCCTAAACAACATGTCCCCTGCTCTCCATTCATCCACCCCATTCAGTGACTTCTGTCCATCCCTCCTCTCCACCCTCAGCCATGTCAACACCTCCTGTGCACTCCTCAAAGCCTCCTCTAATTCTTGTTGTGGTTTCTGATCTTGTCACCTGTGCTCTTGGCCCCGTCCAGCTGCCGATGCCATGGGGTTACGAAGGTTCTGATTGTGAGCTGGCGATGACTGAGGGATGGTGACAGATCACCAAATAGCAACTCTCACCCGGACTTAGGTATACCACTTTTACTAGCACCCTATATCAAGCCTATACGAAATGTATCATTTTAGGAGACTTCAATGTTGGATTTAATCACAAACAGGACCAAAAAGCTGAGGCCTTCCATAACGCCCTTCAAGACATGAACTTTACACAGTTAGTGATAGCCCCTCACCCAAATCAAGGGTAAAATACTTAATTGGATACTGACACGTAATGCTCAAGTATCCATCGAGGCACTCACCCCCTTCGTTTGGACATATCACCACTGTATTAATTTTACCATCAGCAATGATCTTAGTGCCCCTAAAAAATCCAGATAATGGACACAATCGAAACTAGAAACATCTGTAACTTAACAAGTGAGAACCTTACTCCCCTACTCAGAAACGCTCTCGCCAACCACCCAGCCACAAATGATAATCCTAGCTACTTAGCAAATATGTACCATAAATTCCTTACAACCACCATCGACGCAGAAGCACCCATTACAACAAAAACTTGACGCAGGGATAAATGCACAAGCTTCTGATTTAATGAAGAACCAGTCACGCTTAGACACACTACAGGATGTTTGGAACACATCTACAAAAACTCTACTACAACAGAATCAGACTATGCCTTCAAGAATGTCAACACAACCTATAAAGCAGCTATTATAACATATAAAGCCAATGCCTATAATACCCAAATCAACAATGCCTCCTCTAACTCAAAGGAGCTATTTACCATTCTTAGAGAATTGCAAAATCCCACTCCAGTTACCACTCCGACCAATTCTAGCAAAGATTGGTGCACGACCATCCAAAATGCGTTAACCTCCAAAATTGAACTATTACAAAACAAAATCAAGATAAAAAGAAACATTCTGGACAATAAAAATATGCCTGAACCCATTACCAATATCAGAAAGAAAAACACTGACCTATTGTTCCATTTCTCTCCAGTCTCTCAAGACTTAGTGTTAGAAACCATCTCTAAACTTAAAGCATCCAATTGCAAAGGAGACAACTTCCCAGCTCATCTTGTCAAACTCTGAGCCCCTACCCTCACGCCTATTATTACAAACTTTGTAAATGCTTCTTTTAACACAAATACAGTTCCAGCAGGCATAAAAGAAGCATGGCTGACCCCTTTGTTGAAAAAACCCACGCTTGATCGTACTATACCCACTAATTACCGACCGATAATCATGTTCCCATTTCTGCTTAAACATTTTTTTTTAAATATTTTATTGAATTTGACAAACAATCAAACAATATAAACCAAACAAACAGTGCATGATCCAACAGTTTCATTACACTTTTCTTAATTCCTAACCACTACTCCCTCTAACCCACCCCCCTTGCGAGTCTATTGCATTAAATCTTCAGTTTCTGCATCCTGTGGTTCGGTCCCCTCCTCTACAGGCTCTGCCGGTCCAGCTAATGACCCAAACAGTTCGGCTATCAGCGATTTCCAGGCCATCAGGGACTCATTCTCCTCCTCCCCCACAGTGCTACATGCTTCTTGCCATGCCATGGTTCCGGCTTCTGCCCATTTTTGCAAGTCTTTCCACCACACCTCTATCTTCAGCACATGGCATGACTTCCATCCCATGGCAATCCTTCTTTTTGCGAGCACATAAGCCAAGTCCTTCAGTTTACTTACATGCCTGAGCTTCTGTGGTCTGGGGAACCCCCCCAGCAGACAGGCCCACACCGTATCCACTACTATCTTAACCCCTCTTTCTTCTAGTTTCTCTTTCACTCCCCTCCAGAATCTCTCTATGATCGGGCATGACCAGAACATATGCACCATGCCCGCGTTCTCCTCATCACACTTGGGGCATGCTTGCCGTCCTGCATTTTCAAACCTTGATATCCTCCAAGGCGTCATATAAGGCCCTGTGTGTTATGTACAGCTGTATCTGTTTCAGCCTCGCGTTTCTGGACACGTTTTTATGATACCCTTGCACCCGTTCCCACATCCCATCCTCCATTGGGGCCCCGACCTCCATTTCCCAGTCTAGTCTCAACTGCGTGACCTCCTTCCCCACTTTAGACATCAACATCTCATACAGTCTGGAAATCTCGTGGCCCACCTCACCTATATCATATATCACGTCTATGGTGGCGTCTAATTCTTCCTCCAACACAGTTTCAGGCCATGTTCACTTAATCCTCTATACCACTCTGTGATACGTGATGTACTGGTCTTCGTGCAACCCAGTTTCTTCCCGCAGCCCCTCAAAAGTAATACTTGAGCCCTCCTGCCAAATATCACCCATCGTTGCCATCCCAGCCGGTTCCCAGTGGGTCCCGAGTATCATTCGCAGCTGAGCGTCTGCCCCGGTCAATACAACCAGTGGTATCTGCGGTGAGCATGGGGACGGGTCCTCCATCATTTGGCATGCCCTGCGCCACACCTTCCACCCCAGTAGCATCATTTTAGGGCGCCCCACCATTTCCGCCCTGGGTACCCACATCATCTCTTTCAAATAAAAAGGTGCACAATTACGCCCAAAGAGCCTAAGTTCAGAGGTCTCTTCATCAGAGAGCCATTTGGCGACATACTGCAACTGGCTTGCCACATAATACGCCTCATAGTTGGGCAGCTTTATTCCTCCTTTGTCATGGAAGTTCTGAAGCTTCCATAACACCACTCTGCCATGCCACAAAAAGTCCCTACACATGCTATTCAGTTTGGTGAAGAACATCTTAGGAATCAGGTACGGTATATTCCCGAAGTAGTGTAGGAGCCTCAGCAGGACCACCATCTTTAGCATTGCTCCCCGCCCCATCATCGCCAAAGGCAGCTTTGCCCAAAACTGCATGCTCTTCTCAATTTTCTTGATGGCTACTTCTGTATTACACCTATGCTCTTCCTCCACAGTGTGATATATGTCTATCCCCAGGTACCAAAAAGTACTAACCGCCCACGGTACCTGCAGTACCGGTAACCTCTCCGCTGGAATCCCTATGTACTCCCCCAATGGGAACAAGCTAGACTTCTGGGGGTTCACCGCTATGCCGGAGAGCACCGCGTATCTCCCGAGCACTTCCAGAATGTACTGGAGGTTTTCTTCTGGGAATCGCACGTATGGCAGCATGTCATCTGCATATAGGGAGATCAAATGCCGCTCCCCTTTCACCTCGATGCCTATGGTGTCATATTGCTGCCTCAGATAAATCACCAGAGGTTCCAGGGCCAGTATGTAGAGCATAGGAGACCACAGGCATCCCTGTCTAGTACCCCTGCTGAGCTGCCACCTCTCTGATATCACAGGTCCTGTCTTAACTCTAGCCAGCGGTTCGCTATACAAAATTTTCGCCCACCTTACATATCCAGGCCCTAACCCGTAGTGCTTCAGGGCCGCCAGCAGCCATGGCCACTTGACGGAGTCGAAGGCCTTATCGCATCCAAGGACACGATTGCCAGTTCCTCATCACTTTCTCTGCCAAACTCAATGATTCTCTGGAGTCGCCTATGATTATTGGTAATGTTTCTATGGGGGACATATCCCGTTTGATCCGGATGTATTAATTTGCTAATGACCCTCTTCAGTCTATTCGCTAGGACAGCAGTTAATATCTTGCCACTTGATTCAGCATTGACAAGGGTCTAAAGGAGCCAAAGTTGTGCCCAGGTTTATTAGGTTTAGGGAGAGGTACTATGACAGCCTCCCTCAGTGACTCCGGTAAGCGTCCCATCTCGAACGCTTCATTTATCATCTCTAGCAGGGGGGGGAGGACCTCTTCTATGTAAACTTTGTAAAATTCGCTTGGGAGCCCATCTGTCCCTGGGGTTTTACTAGTAGGCAGCTGCCTCACCACTTCCCCTAATTCTTTCAGGGTAATCGGGGTGTCCGATTCCTCTCTCTCCTCCTCGCTTATCTTGGGCAGCCCCATATCCTCAAGCGTTTCATCGATCATTGCACAGCTACTTTCCCCCTCTTCTCCGTATAATACTTTATAATAATGAACAAACGTTTTATTAACTCCCTCCTGGGTGTCCTCTACGCTACCGTCTTCTCTCTCTATAGTTCTGATTGTGGCTCTGGGGGTCTCACTCTTATATAACCACGCCAAAATTCTCCCCGGTTTATCACCTCCCGCATGCTGTCTCTCTATGTATTTTTTATAATTAAGGTTACACAATCTCTCCCAATATTCCACACATTTTTGCTGTAGCCTAAGTATCAATTCTAGCTACTCTGCTGTATCGTCTCCGGCCTTTAAGGCCTCTTCTAATTTTACTTCCGTCTGCCGCAGTTCAGCCGAAACCCCACCTTGGAGGCCCTTGGATTTCGCTATGGCCGCCCCCCTCATGACAACTTTGAAGGCCTCCCATAGTGTTCCCGCAGAGTCCACGCTCCCAGTATTTGTTTCAAAATAGTTTACGATCTCCTCCCTCAGATCCTCTCTAAAGAAGGGGTCCCGCAACGCCTCCGCTCGTAGGCAGGCAGTATTGCCACGCAAGAATAAGGGGCGAGTGGTCCGAGAGGACCCTGGCCCTATACTCTATGTGTGCAATCTCCGCTATCATTTCAGGTGATGCGAAGACATAATCCAGCCTCGTTGATAACTGCTGTGGGGCAGAATAATGTGAATATTGCCTTTCCTGGGGGTGCCACACTCTCCATGTATCTTCCAACCCAAAGTCATCAAGCAATGTCTGTAGCGTCTGGCTGCAGGGGCCGGTCTATCCAATTTCCCATCCGATCTGTCCACCCTCGGGTTCAATACGCAGTTAAAGTCCCCTCCCCAGATCACTGCGCTTCCTACACATGCACTCAGGTTCGCACTCAGTGTCCTAATTATACGCCGCTGTGTTCTGGTTTGGGGCATACGTGTTAACAATACTTATCCCCCTGTTCTCCACCAGTCCCCTCAGCATAACCATCCTCCCGTCCGTCTCAGCCACCACTTGCAATCGCTGAAAAGGTACACGTGGCGCCACCCATATAAGTTCTCCTCTTGCGTAGGCAGAGTACGATGAGCCAACCAACACCCCCTTCCACTTTCCCGCAATCATGTCCATCCTCTCACGTGTAAGGTGGATTTCCTGCAGCAATGCAATATCTATTTTCTGCCTACGAAGATACAACATAGCCTTGTTCCTTTTTAAGTAACTATTAAGCCCCCGCACATTCCATGTGAGTATTTTAAGGTCCCCCATGGCCTGTTATAGCCCCATTCCCTCTCCTCCAGGTGCAGTTTGACTTTTAATTCCAATCCAGTCTGTATAGGCTTGCATCCCATTCTAAATTCCCTTTAACCAAAAACATGCCAAACTTCCCGCTCCCCTCCCTCCCACTTCCCGTCCCTTCCCCAACATCACCCCCCCCCCCAACTGTTGCCCAGCTCCATCCCTGGATCTCAGACTCCCCCGCATCTAGCTCTTTCTGGCTATCGCCTGTACTCGAAGCTCCGCAGGGTGAGGCCGCCCTAGTGGCCAACCTACTACAACTACAACTATAATTCGGGGGGTAGGGTGCTCTCCCCATGTCACTCCTATAGCACATCGGATAACTACACATTGCTATACAATTTAAATGTATGTACCCGCCACTATATTCCAGTCCATCAAGTCCATTACAATCAGTGGCATTTTATCGAATATCAGCCTCCTACAGCCGCGCCCCTTGTTCTTAGCCTGCGCCCCTGGGATGTTCACACGCCCCCATAACAGTATGCATACCGTATCCCAGTCACTTATCGCATCCATCTTTGGTCCCTTCCATGTCTTGTTCCGGGCAGCCCTGCAGATCCAGCCATGTCGTTGCTTCTTCCGGAGTGTCAAAAAAATGCATTTTGCTCTTGTGCACCACCTTCAGTTTAGCAGGGTACAGAAGCATATATTTTATCCCAGCCGCCCACAGCCTCCTTTTGATGGTTACATAGCTGTACCGTTGCCTTTGAACCAGCATAGTATAATCCGGGTACGCCGTGATGGTGCTCGAGGCCCTTTCGATTGTTCCGCCTTTTCGGAAGTACTCCAGTATTTTCTTGCGGTCTTTGTAGTTCAATATTTTGGCGATTATCGCTTGTGGAGGGGCCCCTGGTCTCGGCTTCCTTATAAGGGCTATGTGTGCGCGCTCCACTACAAATCCCTGTGAGAGTGTGCCGGCCCCAATTCCTTGTAGGAGTAAGTTCTCGATGTAATCAGTCGGGTCCTGGCCCTCTTCACCCTCCGGCAAACCCACCACGCGGATATTGTTTCTCCCGCTCTCCCTTCCGCTTCTTCTGCTTGAGACTCCAAGTTGGCCACCTGTTGCTTAAGGACATGGATCTCCTTTGCATTGTCGGGGCTGTTGTCCGTGTTAGTTTTCACCGCACCTTCCATGCTGCTTGTACGTTCCGCGAGCCCCCTGACATCTTGTCTCAGCAGGGAGACTTCAATGCCCACTGCTTCAATTTTAGCCTCCAGGGAAGTGCGCAGGTCCAACATCGCAACCCCCCAAGAGTCTTTCAGCTCCGTAATGGGCTCTAAAATCTGATGATTATCAGCCGCTGTGGTGCCCTCAGCTGGTGCCATCGGGCCTTTGGGTGCGATGGCCGCAGGAGACTGTTGTGTTCTAGCAAAAATATCCATTGTGGGTTGTTTGTTCTTATTCTTGTCCACGGGCTCTCGCGCTGACATTTTCCGGCCTTCGTTGGGCCTCTCTATCGTGATTCAGCGTCCGCGTGTCTCCCCAACCATCTTTTCCACTCTTATCGGCTGTTGTGGTGATCTTCAAGCAGTCGCGAGGTCCGCCACCTCTCGCCGCTGCTAGTTGCCCATTAGTGCAGAGCGAGCGCTTTTCGTGCCTGTCGTGGTGCGGCCTGTCTTTTCACACCTCCGCTGCCCTCGGGCTCCTGCCGTCCGGGTCAGCACCAAAGACTTCGCGACCCAAGGCTCACCGCCACAGGGGTTTCGCTCTGTCTCCATTCCGCCATTGTCATTCTTTCCCTGTGGCCACCGCCTCTATTCGTCCTCTTCGAGTGCTCTAGTTTTGGTTCCTTTGTCGTCGGCCATCTTGTGTGACAATGGACCGAACGCCGTTCGCCGAGCAGTTCCTCCAGAATCCTGCTTACGATTCTCTCGGTCTTTATACAGTGAGCAGAACACATGTTCCCGTGCATGTGTGATCAATTCTGGAACCAGTGGCGCGTTTTTAAAGGTAATTTTCACGGATCATCTGTCGGATCCTCCGGAGCTGCACGGGAAGCACGTCCTACTCCATGGCTGCCCAAGCCACGCCCCTCTCTGCTTAAAATTATAGATAAAATAGCATATACTCAAATCCAAGCTCACCTGGAACAAAATCAGCTCTTGGGTGCTAGACAATAGGGCTTCAGGCCTAACCATAGTACCGAAACGGCACTTCTTGATCTGAAAATTCAGATGGACTCCATTAGGGATTCTGGTAAACCCTGTATACTACTGCTGTTAGATTTATCTGTAGCATTCGATCTAGTGGATCATGACAATCTCTGCACCACACTTGCGATTGATTTTAATTTCTCAAAAAATGCCACTCAGTGGATGAAATCCTTTCTAGCTGAGCGTACATCCAGAGCATCTATAGGGAAAGAGGCTGCAGATCCTGTCCCAGTCCCCATCGGGGTACCACAAGGGTCTTGTCTCTCGCCCACATTATACAATGTATTTTGTATTTGTATTTTATTTATTTGTATAGCACACCAGGCCCAGGGGCAACCGGGCACATCACTTAGTTACAACATAAGAAAAACAGACAGAACCATAATTACAAAGTTTACAAGTATAATACAGAATTAACAGGTATAATAATAGCAATGAGAGGACAAGCAGATTATATATACATGTACAAATTAAGCAGAGAACCCAGAGCTAAATGTCCTGGGCGGCCAGCCAGGTTTTCGTAAGGTGTTTGAATCTCGGGAATGAGGGTTCTGCTCTAAGCTCATTAGGAAGCGTGTTCCAGAGTTTAGCTGCCAAGATAGGGAAGCTAATTCCACCTGATCCTTGGAGATTGAAACGTGAAACCTCAAGGCAGTTTAAATGAGCCATTCTGCGGGGTCTAATGGAGTTGTGGAGGGCAAATCGGTTGGCCAGGTAGCAGGGAGCTTGGTTATGAAGGCATTTGTGGGTAAGAGCCAGGGTTTTCAAGGAGATACAGTGTGAGACTGAGAGCCAGCGAATATTGCGTCTGGTGTCGGATATGTGTTGGCGCCTGGGAATGTTGAGGGCAGCTCTAATCGCATTGTTTTGGACAATTTGCAGCTTGTTTAGGTTGCAGCAATTGGTGCCTAGGTACAGTGCATTGCAGTAATCAATCTTGGATAATACAAGACTTCTAGCCAGGGTGACACAATTGGTTGCGGAGAGGAAAGGGCGACAGGCTGTAATAAGCTTACAGGTATATGCTGCTGCGGAAGAGACTGAGTTAGTTTGTCTGGTCAGGGATAGAGTCGAGTCAATGTAGATCCCTAGGGTTTTTGTGTCCTTGGCGGTTGGGATAATATTCCCATTGATGATGAAGGACTTGAACGCAGGGTCGAGTTTGGTAAGTTTTTGTGGGGAACCAAGAATAAGGAGCTCAGTCTTTTCATCATTAAGACAGAGTCTGTATTGAGCCATCCACGCCTGGATGACCTGGTAGATGGCATTGATAGTGAGGGAGTCAGCCATGTAGTCACCTGAGATAGGGATTAGTATCTGGGTGTCGTCGGCGTAGTTGGTGTAAGTGACACCCAGATAGTCCAAGATATCGAAGGGAGGTTTGGTGAACACGTTATACAACGTGGGTGAAACACAACAACCTTGTGGCACGCGACAGGAGACAGGTACAGGTAGGATGGCTGCTAGTGGAGAGAACACGCGCATAGATCAATTGTCTAAAAAGGAGCTAATCCAGGTTGTAGCTTTATCGGAGAAGTGTGCAGCTGATTTAAGGTGGTGGCAGAGTATTTCATCATTGATGAGATCAAAGGCCGCTGAAAGGTCCAAGAGGAGTAAGAGAGCAAGTTTGCCTTTGTCTTTTAGATCTTCACTCTGTGTTTTTAAATCTATGAGGGCAGTTTCAGTGCTGTGACGTGGCCGGAACCCAGATTGCCTAAGTCCCAAGAGTTTGTTAGATTCAAGGTAATCTTGAATTTGTAGATATGCTGCACGGTCGAGGATTTTGAGTAAAAACGGGACCGTGGTGATTGGCCTGTAGTTTGCGGGTATACTAGCGTCCAGGGTAGGTTTTTTCAATAGGGGGATGACCCACGCGTCCTTTAGATTGTCAGGTATGATCCCAGAGCTAAAGGAAGAGTTGATGAGCGTAGTAATGAATGACGCTAGGTCATGAGCTGCTTCCTTGATTATAGGTGCCGGGCAGAGGTCGCCTTGGCAATTGGTCGGTTTAAGGCTGGTGATGATCTTTTCCACTTCGGAAATGGAGAGTGGAGAGAAGCTAAAAGGAGTCAGAGAGTCTGGGATGGGGTGGTTTAGGGTGGGGATAGGGTTGGGTTGGGGGTTCGATTGTAGGCTTGATTGTTTGTTATTGATTTTAATTTGGAGGGTGGCAATCTTGCCGAGGAGAGCCTCTTGGATTTTGGTACACCAAGTGCTATCTTTGATGCAAGTGTCTGGTGCAGTGACAGGGGTTTCAAGTTCTTTTAGGATTCTAAACAATTCTTTGATGTTGGATTATGTTAAGTGTCTTTTTTAGCCTGAATATGGCTTCCTTGTAGTTAAGGGTGGCCAGGAGAAGGCACGATTTGTTGGCTGCGGACTGGTTGCTTTTCCAATGTGATTCCGCAATTCGTTTTTCTTTGCGCAGCGTTCTGAGCTGGGGTGTGAACCAAGAGTTCAGGTGGGCTCGAGGTTTGGGGTTTCTCAATTTGGATGGGGCGATGATATCTAAGGCTTTTTGCATAGCGAGGTTAAAGGTGTCAACCATAGCCGTGGGTTCGGAGCATGAGCGAACCTGGTCATTGAGAGCCGGGAGGAGGGGGAGGAGTCTGTCGCAAGTGATGTCACGTTTATTGCGGGTGGCAGTAGCCGGTGCAATGGTGGGAGAGAGGCTGGCAGGTATGGACTGAATGTTAAATGTAATTAAGTTGTGGTCGGTCCATGCATACTGTTGGCTAGAGATGATATGGCATAGCTCTCAACCATTTGTGTTGCAAAGGTGGGTGAAATCACCCGATTTTGTTTTTGGCGGGTGAGGCGCCCATTGGAATCAATGGGCGTGCAGGAGGCTTGGCGGGTGAGTCAGCCCTTTACAGGGCGGTGACACCCGCCAAAAGCGTGTGAGTTGAGAGCTATGATATGGATAGGACAATTGTGGGAGGCTAGCCAGTCGAGGGTTCTGCCCTTAACGTGGGTAGGTTGGTTGATAAGCTGTATGAATCCTGCATTCATAAGCATATTATCAATAGTCATGGCAGCAGTGTCATTGGGATCAGTGAGGCCCAGGTTAAAGTCCCCTAATATCGAGGCTTGGGATTTGGTTTTGGTGTTATGAGTGATGATGTTGGAGAGGTCCTCAGCGAAGGTGGATAGCGGCCCAGGTGGCCGGTAAAGTAGAAGGAAGGTGATAGAGTGGTTAGGAGTGACGGCTAGTTTGGCTGTCAGTGCTTCCATAGAGGAAAAGTGATGCACAGAGGAGAGGTGGAAGTTTAGAGCATTTTTATGGATGATGGCAATGCCACCACCTTTGGACTGGTTAGAGTTACGATCGTGTCTGATAATGTTGTAACCTGGAGGGATGGCAAGGGAGAGTAGTGGGCCAGAGGCTGCGTGAAGCCAAGTTTCGGTGATAGCCATAAAGTCAAGGTTGAGGGTAAGAATAAGGTCAGCCACTATTAGAGCGTGAGCCGTGAGTGATCTGACATTGATTAATGCACCCTTAATATTGCTAGTGTTAGGGAGTTTGGGTTGAGGTGATGATGGGTTTTTCAAGTGTGTGGAGGCGGTGCAGGTCAGAGGCTGTTTGTTAAGATGCACAGAGTGATGGCAGGCGTGCGTGAGTCGGGAGCCAAGTCTGGCATTTCTCAGGGTGATGGAACATGGTATGTTTGGTGAAGGTCTGGAAGCAAAGTGTTGGAGCCATAAGGCTGGGTTGTTGAGGAAAGGGTTGGTGTGGTGAGCAGTGGACGGCATAGTCATGGTGTTGTGAAGATTGGGGTAGTGGAGGGAGGCGGTGGTGTAATTGGGTACTGTCCCACCGGTGTGCCGTGTGAGGTAGAGTAGGGTGGACACAGTAATGTGTACATAAAACTCCTATTCGCTGCTTTGGATGCGATGGGTGTCAACTGCATTAATTTTGCAGATGACACCCAAATCCTCATCCCACTCACAGGAAACTATGATTATGATACCATGAACATAAACAAGATATATGCCATAATACAAAACTGAATGGCTCTCAACAGTCTATGCCTCAACGATGAGAAAACCGAGATTCTCATCGTGGACTCCAAAAGTAAAATCAACACCCTCCACAATGACTACACATCCATTAATATAGATGGTGCTCAGATTCCCATCTCCAAACAAGTAAAAACGTTAGGAGTCTACTTAGATGCTAGTCTTACAATGACAAAGCATGTGAACACCCTATCTTCTTCCACCTCCTATACAGCCAAGTTAATTGCTCTAAGCCGTCAGTTTCTAACCCCTACCAAATGCATGACTTTAGCCAGGCGTTGATGTTATCTAGGTTGGATTACTGTAACATACTCCTACTAGATACTTCTAACTCCAACATTTGTAAATTACAACTCATGCAAAATAAAGCCCTACGAGCAGCCCTAGAGCTAAAAAAAATCAGACCACATCTTAAACATTAGGAGAGAGAACCATTGGCTTCCCATTAAAGCTAGAATCATCTTCAAATCCTTGTGCATCACCCATAAAGGTCTCGCCAAGAAAACACCAGTGTACATTAATAATTACATTCTCAAAAAAGAAATCATCAGAACGCTTACATCGAACAAAAACGTGCTCCTGGCAATTCCCTGTTACAAAAGTGCCAAATCGGGCAGAGGCAGTTTCCAAGTTTTGGCACCCAGACATTAGAACGCCCTACCCAATAGTATAAAAAATGAAGAATAATTCCCTTTCTTCAAAAAACTCCTAAAAACCTGGCTGTTCAATCAATATTAGAAAATGCTGCATGCCTGTAATCTACATTATTAATATTGAATATGTTGTAACTGTAAGCTTATACTTGGAATACTGTAACTGTCTTATTTATTTATTTAAATTTATTTATTTATTTATTTATTTAAATTTATATAGCGCGCAAGCAGCCCAGGGGCATTGAGGCGCTGTTACTTGCAATAACTTAGTTACATGGTACATATGATAGCGATTGTTGACACATTATGAGTAGTACAGGAAATCATACTGTTGTTACTAATATTGCATTTGGGCGTAAATTACAAACCTAAATGATAAGTATTTGTGCTGATGTGTCGGTCCTTATGTGAAGATTAAGAGGTGTCTTAATTTGTCTGTATCCTTAAGATGTCTGTAACTACGCCGTGATACCCGAGGTTCTGGGCGTATAACAAATGCAAAAAATAAATAAATAAAATAAAAATGGTACTGTGGTGGGTAGAGGGACATACACAAAGTTTGCATACCCTGAGGCTGCCCGGGTATGATAACATCCTAACAGGGCTTGGGGTGGACCTGAGGGAGATTACACTGTTGGCTCTTGTGTGAGCGGGGCATGAGGACCTTAAAATGATTGGGTGGTGGGCGTGCTCTGGACACCTGCTGTTGGGTTACCATTAATGTCTTTGCTGGGCCCGGGGAGACATCCTCTAAATCTACCATTCTCCAGAATTCCAACACTTCTTTTCATTTTGTAACTTATTCCCCTTATATTTGGATGCCAGAAATGTATATATGTGGCCTAAACCATCATTATTGGTTCCCTGTTCTGGCCAAGGTTTAAACGGTCCCGTCCCAGTCTCGGTCACCCATTCTTAGTGATACTTCAAAATCTTTTCCTTGTACAGTGGTAAGGCTGCACACATATTCTAACAGGGTTTTCTGCTCCGTTTTAGCCGCCCCAGTCAAAGTGTATTGAAACAAGAAGCTTTCTGTTTATTCGATTCAGTGGCACCTCTGTCATTCTCTTGTGCCACCCTTTTTCGTTCCAATACACCCACTCAATCTTCCCTCACTCCACTGCCACACCAATACACCTCCACCTTCTTACACACAACCACTCCACAACACTCCACAAAATTCCACACACTAACCCTGGACCCCTCTTCAGTCCATGCCAACACAATAACAAAATCAATATAATATACCAAA
Organism: Ambystoma mexicanum; assembly: GCF_040938575.1. Classification (NCBI taxonomy): domain Eukaryota; kingdom Metazoa; phylum Chordata; class Amphibia; order Caudata; family Ambystomatidae; genus Ambystoma; species Ambystoma mexicanum. Next base: position 168,583,693 of record NC_090924.1, read on the forward strand.
AATACTACATATCGTTCCCACACACCCTTTACATCGCGTCGGGAGATCCCAGGCCCAATGAATATACGAGCCTCTACCCTTCTTCCTTAAAGATACAGTCTTCTTCCCCCAATCAGAAAGTATCCTGTTACTCCATCATCCACATAATCCATATAATAATAATAATAATAATAATAATAATGATAATAATAATAATAATAATAATAATAATAAATAATACATATATTTAAAAAAAAACACCACATGGTCTATCTACTCCATATCCAAACCTTGATCGCTGCATTTCACCACTTCCTTCCACACTCCTCAACAGTCACATTTCTTCCCTTTACCCCTCCCCACGTTGTTTTCTCAGACAAAAGGTTTACTTACATCTACTTGCTATTGCAAATTCCTCTGTCACGGGGTCCCAACAACGGCCTTCACAATCCGGAAGCAGCACCCTGCTCCAAAGAACAGACAGGAATTCTGGCAACATGACTCCTGTAAACCAGCCAGGTTGTGCATGAGGGACTGGTTACTGCAGGTGGGCATGTCCTCTCTGGATGTGTGGCCAGGATTCCTCTGTCTCTGCGCAGGAGGCTGGGTTCACATTGGGGTCACCAAATTTTGTAGGGCAGACCACCAACAACCAAACCAGTAAAAACAATCCTCTAAGGAAAGAGGCTTGATGCACCTCTTGCAAGGATAACAAGGTTTTATTTCTCATACCAAAGAAAAGAGCATGTCAGTAGGGTCATACAATCCCGACTACCATGGAATGTGCACTGGTTAGTTCAAAACGAAGCAACACACTGTAACTGGCAATGTTGTCACCCATGATGCAAAAAGTATATGATACTCAATCCCCAACCTCATTGCCTATCACCTACATACATACCAACTGCTCCCTATGGGGCATCAGATGATTGGTTGAAGTTGCTAAATGCCAGTCCCCTTCCTGCAGTCTTTAGCCTTTCCACCTTGGGTTCGAATTGTATGATTGGCAGCCCATGTAAGCATTTTCCCTCCCCATGAACAACTCATGTGAGTTGCACCTGGTAATTAGACATGAGCTTAGTGGATACTCTCGAGATTAAAGTGGCCGTCTGAAATGAGAGGCACCACTTCTTATCCCAGACACACAGTTGCCCTGCAATGCCTCCCCGGCATAGACCTAGATTTGTTGGCATCACCCCATGCACCTCATAGTACAAATCCCAAGAAATCCTGCTCTGTGCTCCCCCTTGGCAGCCGCCCCCTCCCCGGGCCATCACCTGGGCTTCTCCAGGCTCACCCCAATCAGTCAATTTGTATGGGATTTAGATGCAGTGCTTGTGGGTATCTGGCAGTTCAAGCAGAATGACCATTATTCTGGGGGCACTATTACTCTAAATCTCGGTTGAGCTCTATTGGCAGCTCTAGATCTCTGCCCTGGCTCCAAAGAGATTGTCCTTCAGGGACAGGCACAGCTCTGCCCGCGCTTGGCTATTCGGATTCATTTCTGATTGCATGGGGTTGCAGCATAAGACAATGGATAGTTATGTCTATCCAGCTTGAAGGCCTTTTCATCCACTGCCTGGGCTGGGAACAGGACTCAGAAAAATGACTTGAAACTGGGTGGCAGAATGTGGGTTTGTCATTTTCCCACATCCTGTGATCACTAGGCCTCAATTTCAGTTTGACGATACTTCGGGGCCTTCTTTCGTGGGATGGGGCTGGCTGTGGACTCGTTCAGTTATGTCATTTACTATTATATTGCATAATTATACAGAGATACCCCCTCCCAAGATTGTGCTTGTCCTTTGGCCATTTTGTGGCTTATCCTTCATCCTGCCATTGTGGGTCTACAATTGCCATACATAGACGGCTCTGTCCCAAGCAAGGATCTTACTTTCATGGAAAAGAGGTGGTCTATGTGTATGACATGATGTAGGGGCTGGTTCTGTCAGGACCCAGTCCACATCCAAGCCACAGTGTGTCAGATTGCTGTGAAGATGTGTTGGCTAGAGGTTGTCCATGATTGGACAGCCCATGCCTGTTTGAATAGTGCAGATTCTAATCATTAGGGGACCTGGGTGTGACTCCAGTCCAAATCCTGGTAGAATGAGGACTCCTGCAGCCAAATTGGGAGACCATCTTTAAAATCAAGACCCCTACAAAGAAGTGTAGCCCACTGAAGACCTGAGGACAACCATTTCAGCTGACAAACATTGCTTCCAGCCAAGTCCTGGTCAAGCCCTGCTCCTCTCTTCTGATCTCCAGGATATGTGCCTCCTGTATCTACAGAAGTGTTCCTGGACCACCGAGTGCACCGACCAGCTCTCTCCTGTGCCACCTCACTGCACCAGTCACCCTTAGGAGATCATTCATGGAACATTATGGCTCTTCAACTTATTTAGCAAGGCTCCTACTCCTTCAGTTTCAGTCTTCCTGTCTGAAGAGAAGTCATGCAGGGCCTGCTTCTCTGTTCACACCATGTGGATCACCTGTTGCCGTCTGACAATGGTGACTCCTGCCGTAACCCATACTCATCTTGCCTGGAAGTCTACTGAGCTTGCCTATTCTGTGGAGGTCTTCTTCCTGTTGTACCAAAGTTGTACAGTTGACCAGTCTCAGAACTATTTTGCAAGAGCTTGTGGTTTAGAACCAAAGAATCAATCCAAGGAAACAATAATGAGAGGCACGGGTAGCAAGGAAAACAGCTTTAATGCATGCAATAACATGGCCATGAGATTCAGTCAGCTCCATGGAACTGAAAAATTGAAAACTTGCTGCCCACTTTGGGTTACAGAATTCATTGGCAAAAACTACACGATTAACATACAATACAAAATATCAGATGTATTATGATTCCTTCATCCCCATTGGCTCCCAACTATATGAGTACCTAAGCACAACACACATAATTACATTGTATTGGTTAGTGAGGTAGTGAGTGCAACCCACTGCAGATGCCCTAATTGCATAATCAGCAGAAAAAGTAAAGCCAACCCCCTGTGGCAACAAACTAGAAACAGAGAGCTTCTATCCCATGGAAACTGTCATGTAGGAAACCCCCTAATTCTAAGGCCTTGCAGCCCCTCAAACTGTAACATACTTGTGGCAACTTTCTCAGTGTAACATGTTGCTGTCTCCGGCCCACAGTCTTCTAGCCCCCATATCTCTTGTGAAGTAGATGGCAGATGAGATGTGTAACTAAAGCATCGCACTTGGAGAACTAATTCTTCATATTTTTGTGTGTTTCTAAGCCACCCTACTATGTACCCAGCAGTGCTAAGTCTTGATAGAGGGAAGTAAACCACTGCTTGGTTTAGTGTTCTGACACCATCTCTACACACAGCCTTTGTTCATATTAAAATTCCCTTTATTGTGTTTGTCTGCTCTGCACCAAGGACAGAAACTATTACTTTATGGAATGCTCAAATGTCATGGGAACAGCTTTATGAGAAGGAGCAGCGATGTTCCAATTCTCAAAACAATAGCTTGTGCATGTCCTGCCCCTCCACAGAGGGCTCTGCCATCATGGTTTTGTTTTCTCTGAAAGGAAGCAGGACTGCAGTTTTATTTTAGCAAATGACAGAACAATCAGAAATGGGACTAGTGTTGTGAATGGCAAAAACTATCACCTTAATGTTAATAACTACCTCAAAAGCAGCAGACAGTGGACTCTGTCATCTTAGTGTTAGACATTAGGCCTAAAGTGACAGAATGGTGTAAAATTATAGTGAAACGCTAGAAGGGCCTGGTTCAGTTAAACAGCCCAACCTTGGTCAGCTTGTCAGAGCTCCTTGTGTTGATAAAAATCTCAGAGCCTATATTTCCTATTACGTTTGGTGTGTTGATAGTGCATCCCATGTCTACAAGCTCGAAACCACTGATGAGCTGGATTCAGCCCCAATGCTGAAAATGACCTCTGTACCCACCACCCCGGGGCCTCCATCAACCGGACAGAACAAAGAAGTGGGCTCACCAGATAAAGAACCCCTGAAGTGGTTGCTGGCGAAATCAGAGTGCCAGGTGTTTTTCCATAGCTATTTCTAAGTCTCTCCCACAATAGGGATTTATAGGGATACAATGCTAACCCCAACTGCCTCTTGCCTGATTACCATCGGTGGTGGTCTTCCCAGGGATAGTCCCAGACTTCGCCTAGAGAGGTGACTTTGGAAAAGAAAATTGTAAGAACTTTGCTTTACTCTACTTTACATAATGTAATCTATTGGGGTGCACAGTGTCCCATGCTCTTTTCCTGAAACTACAAGTGCTCCTTGAAGATGTTGAGTGCCAAGAATAGGAGCGAATATCACACTCTCCCAAAAAACTGAAATCTAAAAAATATTGCTATGGTGATTGTAATCTGGTGGGGGGAAGATCTGCCAGTGAAATCACCTTGATAGTATAGAGCTTACGGCCTACATTGGAGTATTTCTTCTGGTAGGGATGGCATGAACCCTTTGATAAGCTTTGGTAAACAACTTTAGCTCATTCTTTCATCAGAGCAACCATGGGCCATAGGAGATTTTGTTTTATCCATAAGGCAACAATAGATACTCGTGGAGCTACTGGCATGCATATATTTTCATTGAACTTCTGGAACATTTAGCCACAACTTTTGGCTTTGCCAACTCCTGCTCAAGATCCACATAGTAAAATATCCTTCAAAGTACATATTGTGGAACTAGTGACTTTTGGGGAAAAGGCCCCAAAGCAGTGTTTATCCATAGGTGTTCTACCTAATTTACTTACCTGACTATAACTGTTCTAAAGAACGGTTTGCTCTATTCGCCACTAGCAATATCACATTTATTTACAGTGTTGCCCTTAACTGTGCTAATTATTGCATTATCAGTTTCCAAGAGTGAGTGTTGCAGTCTAATATCAGAGCCCTCATAGTGAAAATAAATCTAAATATATATTACAGTTCAACATTTGCTGCAGTGAAGTATTGGGAAATCTGAAAAAAGAATTGCTTATACCTTTTGACTTGTACAAATAGAAGGTTTGCCATGTCCTCACCGCTTGACCCACCCACTCCCCCACACAAGAATGCACATTTTGGGAAATATCCAGTACAAAATGAAAAAGAAAAAAAGAAAAAGTCAACATTTCAGCTCACTCCATAGTAAAAATTACTGAATGGAATTGGGACAGGTACAAAACAAATTGGCCATGAAGTGTTGACTTATTCCAGGCAAGGTCTGGGTTTATGCTGTCCAGTAGTTTTTTAAATATTTGGCAGAGAAGGAGCTATCCCCTTCTCACAAAATTATGGCTATACCTCCCGTGATGCATTGCAGGCAAGAGGCTTTTCCGAAATGAAAATATGCCATTTTTTTCTTGTTCAATGTGAGAGATAACTGCAGGATCACGTGAATAACCGTGGTTGGCTGAAAACAACAAGTGGAAATTTTCCATTTTGAGGGGGAAAAAGTGATGAAATAGCATCAGGTTAGAGGTGGGGAGGGGGGCAGAGGACACTATGTGAAATTGGAGAGTTGGTGGGGGTGGGGACCAAGTTCAGAACTTGAATGTTTTCTCATAGCCACAGTTATTCAGAGGGATAACTGTGGCTATGAAAGAAAACCAGTTCAGGCATTTCAGTGTGTCACACAAAACCAAAGGTGTTGGAGAGGAATGAGAGAGGGCTAAAGAGGGAAAGAGGAGTTGAGGGGGTGGAGGGAGCATTTCAAAGGGAGGGGGCTCTGGTGAGTGCCTGAGAGAGCAGAGAAGAATTCATTTTCAACAGTGTTTACAGATAACCACGGTTATTTACGGGTGATGAGTGCCTACCGCTAACCATTGGTATTTATAGTGCATTACCAAGATAAAAGTGGTAATGGGAAAAACATTTAAGAAAATAGAGAGTAAAAACGATTTTTACAGCTACAGTGAGGTGGGGGTGTAAAGTGGGCATGGCCGAACGCCATGGTTAGTGGCCTGATACTGTTCCAAAATATACATTGTGCATGGCCAAAGGAAGTATTCACTAGCAAGGGCGAATGGTCCTGGCTAGTTGTCCCAAAAGTCATGTATAGTGGACATGGCCGTATGCCGTAGCCACCTAGGGGGTCCAAAGAAACATATTGGGGTAACATGTACAGTGGACACAGCTGAAGGCCGTGGCCAATGGCCATGGCTGCAAGACATGGCTAGTCGCCCTTTAGTGTTTTAAAATCAACCCTCGCTGGTGCGTCCAAAAGGCATGCATAGTTACCATGGCCAAAGGCTGTGGCCAGCCAGTGGGTCCAATAGAAACATATTGGGGGAACATGTACAGTGGACATGGCCAAACGCTGGCTAAGGCCGAAAGACCCTGGCTAGTGGGCTCAAAAGACATGTATACATGGCCACATATCGGGTACAAAAGAAACATATTTGGGGAACATGTACAATGGACATAGCCAAAGACGGTGGCCACTGGCCATGGCCGAAGGCCTTCGCTAGTGACTAGGTAGTACTTTAAAATATACAATGGGTACAGCCAAAGGCCGTGCTCACTAACCAGGGCTGAAGTTTTTCAGAAACCACAGATAGTGACCTACATGCGCAAATCTTATGCTTCCAAAAATGCTGCCAACATAGATATAAAAACAAAGGTAAATACTAGACCACATTTTGTTTTGGCTTCCCTAGACCAGTTTGCAAAAAAAGACAAGTAAATAGCTTCATGTATTCTGTCAGACACAACGTAAAAGGCAAATCCCCTAAAAACATATGCAACATTAAAAGGAGCGAAGCATCCAAGTACATCAATGATTACAATGCAATCATTGCCCTCTTGTGGAATGCAAACAAGACATGCAATACATTGCCAACAATTCCACTGCAGTTGCAAGATATGTTGCAGCCAATCTCACCAAAGGTGAGACAATAGAGCTAAAAGACCTCTGGGATGACATCATCTGACAAAACACGATCACAAAAATTGTACAGCTTCGGTATAACTATGAAACTGTAGACTGTTTAACAGGTACAGCGTTATATGGAAAATCTCAACACATTTCTGGCTAAACCTTGGTCCAGCTTCATCCCAAAAAAGAGTACTGAAATACTACCAAGAAATAGAAACAACAGCCACAAATGATTGCAACAGCCAGGACATTTTAAAAAACAATTTAATTGACACATACTACCCAAACAGAAGTACTGCTTTGAAAAACATGCACTTATATGACATATCCCAAAACGACTCCTACAAAAACAATGTCACACCAGATGGGAAAACTGGCAAATATTCAGTCTGAACTTGTTAAGGAAGCCTAGTAAAACTGACCAGAACCAGCCTAATTAATCATACATATAAAGTTATCATTTAAATCTCCAGAACATAAAGAACTATATTAAATGGTCCTACTACAACTTTTTAAACCTTGGAGAAAAGAAGAAAAACTATTAGGTGACTATGACTCATTTGAAACTGCATTCAAAGCAAATGAAAGCAGTATAACAAAGGTCAATTTCATAAAATACAAAGAAATGTTGGACAATGAACCACAATGAGAGGAAGAAATTGAAGCTCAACTAGAAAAAGACACTCCTTAGGGCAGTCAACATTTCATTAAAGGAAGCCAAGAACCACTTGGAGGACCCCTCATTCCAAATGGAGCAGAAATAGCCATGACTGAGATAGAAAATACCATGTGTCAATATAAACAATCAGAGAATTGTCAGTGATCAAATCACAGTTAAATGATGAACAACTCACCATTTATCTAGAAGTCACTAAAGTTATTGAACATGGTTTTAAATATGAAACTAAAACTGGTATCTGTAAAAATAATAAACCTCTTCTCCTGTATGTAAGTAATAAAGCTGGCTCTGGTAAAAGATTCTTAAATAAAATAATCAGCAAATGATAACATCCCCCACAGGTTTAACGGCCTACAACATAGGAGGTGCAACATTACACTGACTACTCCTCCTTCCAGTAGAACACCAAAATAAATTAGAATACTACAAATTAACAGCTGAGGCTGCTATTGAAGAATGCAGAATTCTGAAACAAATGAAAGTGCACCTAATAGATGAGGTAAGTATGGTTTCCAACCTGATGTTGGCTTTAATTCATCTCAGAATGCAAGAAGTCTTATAAACAGACTACGAACAACTGCTTGGAGGAACACATGTGACTGTTTTTGGAGACCTTCTACAGTTAACACCATTAAAAGGTCAACCTAGTTTCAAAACATTTGGACACAAACAATGACACAAAACACTTGGCCACATTGGTAATGTAAATCTCTGGCAACATTTTCAGTACAGAGGACTTACTCAAAACATGCGTCTGTCTGCAGACCTCACCTCTGCTAACATTTTAAAAAGCATTTGAACTGGTTTGCTTACAGAAGATGCAAAATCCATCTTAACTACTAGAGTAATCCATGTGCTATATGGGTGAAACACATCTGCTCCTGATGTCATGGACAAATGAACTGAACAAAATCTAAAATGTATGTCCTTAATGCCAACCCTTGCAAGCTGTAGCCAATTCAATGAGACAATTTTAAAAACCCATGCTGTATATCAGCTTCACAGACAAACTAGAAGTGCACGTCATGACACTCCCTATGGGTCAACAAGCAACAGCACGACTAAATACCTTAGAAAAATCTATCTCCAACACAGCTGGATTGGAGAAAATATTAACTTTGTGCATAAACAGCAGAGTAATTCTAAAGCGTAACCCTGATGTAGAACAAGGTTTAGTTAATGGAGCAATTGGTAAAGTTGTTAGCTTCCAAACATCTCTACATGACAACGACATACAGTTTGTCCACATCCACTTTGACAAACTTGCAGAAGTTAAACAAACTGGCTGCACAATAGCATGTTTCCTTCTTTTCAAAGACGTACGTATGCAGAGAACAATTATCTTGTTACTACAAAATGTATTCTAAAGCCTAATGTACTTAGAATATGCCAACCTGTATTTAACTACTTTCAACATTCCCTTAATAACAACACACTTCAAACAAACATACTATCACACTTACACTGACATCATTGTAGTAGTTTAAAAAAAAATACTCTATGGGTTTTTTTCCCATGACCCAGTGATTATTGAAGTCAATACAACGACAGTGTACCACGCACTAATGTTGTACCAAAAATAGTACATCGAATGTATTGTTTATGAGGATCAGAAAAAGTAAATGTATATGTAAATGTGTATGCTATTAAACCTTTTCAACTCTCTTGCTTAACAAATTATACTGTTTTTTTCTCACGGAAAACAAACTAGTGATTCTAGCTTTACTACTTTATAGAACTAAGTAAACATATCAACTGTAAACAAATACATATCCCATAAGCACTATCCTCAATTGTACTATGATCATAAATACTACATACTTTCAACTCCCCCTACAGTACCTATAATTGCCACACCCATGTTATTATAATAGTTGTGGCCAGTGACCACAACCACCACAATATAATTAAACAATATAACAAGTACATACAATACACATGCAAATAACAAAACTCGCCCTGAAACCCCAACCATTTAATTGGTGTCTGTGGACACCAAAACTGATTGCGGACCCTGCAATATCTGCAAACAATTTTTCACCTAAAAAATAGGCCCATATCATCTCTATTCCACTCGCCTACCTATGCCCTCTTTCAGCCATCAAATAACCCCAAATGTGTTGTCCAAGCTGTTCATTCACTGGACTGTCCGGTGACTAGTGCAGTGTCCATGGAGTGGCCGGCACCCATGCCCACCTTTTCACCTAGAGAAACAGCCCCATATCATCTCTATTCCACTCCCCATCCTTTCCAGACCCTGTTTTGTTGATCAAATAACCCAAAAAGTGTTTCCAGACTTTTTCACCAGCGCTCTGTACAATGATGCGGGCCAGTGTCCGCAGACCCAACATGGCAGCTGTTTTCAAAAATATGACACACCTCACGCTTTTCACCATCCAATCAGTGGGTGCGTCCGATGTCTGTGGACATCCACCACTCTCTGATTGGTCTAGAGGGCTTTCTGGAGATCGAATAGGGAAGTGAGTCCGCGGTCTGAACCCAGATATCACAAATATTGTTTTACCTACTTTATGGCTACTTAAAAAAAAAAACTGTTTGAATTTACACCAAATTCACAAAAGCACACTTTTGGGAGCAAGCCACCGCTCCTGCTACACATTTTGTGTAGGCATCAGCAAAATGGTGTTTCAATTGCGTCTTTGTGGAAAACCATGCATTTTGGAACACCCCTATAACTTTGCCTCCGGTGGACAAAACCTCCCCAGACTTTGCAGAATCAATCTGAGGGGGCCGTATATATTTTTGCAAAGTTTGGTGAGGATTCATCCAGGTGGGCCAAGTTATAAGCTGCCCAAAAAGTGCTCTTCGTATGAGTTGAGCAACTTAACCATAACTACAGGTCTGCTAGCACAGGCCCTGTATTCCATATGAAAACACGAGACAGAAATGCTGCAAAAACGCAGGCAGACAACTCCAGGGGCAGGAGACACTCAAAAATAACAAAAAGCCATGAAAACAGTCTCACAGCTATTTTATCGTAAAAATAACATAGTAGGCAGGGTTCAACAGGACAAAAAGGGCAGGTAACGAGTTTCACCCTAGAAAGGTGCTTGTTCACAAAAAGATTCAAGTGGCTGCTTGTCACTGAGATATAAAACAGTCCCTCCCCCTTTTGGCAGCAAAAAAAATAAAACCAGCCAGGCAGGTGATGCAGGCGGCCATGTTGGAATTAAGGCCAACCCCATCAAATACAACAAACCAATAGCAAAATGTAAAGAAAACATGACTATAATCACCATGATAGAAACACAAAGTGATTAGGACAAATTAGTACATCATACATGAAGGATGAGCATACAAAAACACATCCCTAATTGAAAAAACAGCAAAATACTTTGCAAATGGTAAGGCGTAGCAGATTGAATGGTTAAAAATACATATCACATGGGGGCAAAAGAAGAATACAATATTGTTTTATAACATGCACATGCAATGGGACACAACTGTGGATAAACCCAAAATAATCTACATCTAAACTTTAGAGGGCCATGGAATAGAGTACTGTTGCTGATAGCTGCCACTAAAGCAATATGCTAGTGGATGGAATGCTGACAAAGGCACAAGACAACACACTGTGCATAGCTGGGTGAATGCTGGAGTAGCCAATTAATAAAGTGCCAGTGCAAGTATATAAGTGCACCCTATTACCAAAGCCCCTTTTGTACAAGGTTCTGCTGCCTCACAGCTAGTTTTTCAGTTTTACCTTTCCTGTAGTAGCGGCCTTGTAGTTAAATTGCTCAACTTATAGAAAGAGCACCTTTTGGGAGGCTTATAACTTTGTTCCCCCTAGACAAATCCTCACCAAACTTTGCAAAAAACAGTATATGGCCCTCTCGGAAGATCCTGCAAAGTTTGGTACGGTTTCTTAATGTCAGGCAAAGTTATAGAGGGGGTCCCAACATTTTTTAACTACTCATAGAAACAATGAAAAAAAAAATGTACTTGTGCCTACAGCCAAACCGCTGAATGTATTTGAATCAAACTTGCCCGAGGAGCAATAGCTCGGTCCTGAAAGTGTGCAAATTTCATGTAAATCCATCCAGTAGTTTTTATAAAAATGGCCAAAAAGTAGGAACAAAAAACATGTGATATTTGGGTCCAGTCTGTAGACTCATTTACTGATTCGGAGTCCACAGACACCCCTTAGACCAATCAGAGAGCAGCATGATGTTCCGAGACATAATACGCACCCGCTGATTGGTCAATTAAAAATGTGAAGTGCATCAAAACCTTAGAAACAGACGCCATGTTGGATTTGTGAACAACAAAGGTTATGAACTGGATAATCTGGCAACTAGCCATGACCACGAGGGACCAGCAATGGGGGTAAAGTGTTCATGACCATGGCCACCAGGGATCGGCTATGTGGTAATGTTTTTCAAAATTGGGATAGGTTTAAATGGCAAAAAATATATTCTTTTGGTGGCAGCCCAAGGTGCTGGACAGGATTGCAGCAAACATTCACAGGGAGCATGAGCAAGGACTTCAAAGCATGGTTTTGCAAATCTGTCTTGTTTTTTTTCTCCAAAGTGTCAAAATGTAAGTACAAAAAATTGTGATATAACTTTGGTGCATGGATAGTGGGCCTGGCCATTGCCAAGGAGAGATGCCTACTCTGATTTACCTATTGGGGCTTGTGGCATGGCCAACGCCCTCAGTTCAAATGGGAAAAGAAAATCTGTTTGCAGCTGCAGCCCAAAGTGCTGGACGGGATTGCCGCAAACCTAAGCGAGGAGCATCAGCAAGGACCTGAAAGCATGCTTTTGCAAATCTGTCCTGAGTTTTACTTTTTTTAAAGTGTCAAAAAGTAAGTACAGAACATAGTGATATAAGTTTGCTGCCTGGGCAGTGGGCTTGGCCCTCGGCAAGTACAAATGTCTATTCTGATTTGGCTATTGGGGAATGCAGCATGGCCGAAGCCCATGCCCCATGGATTGTGGAGACTGGCCATGGCTGCAAGCCATGAGCACTGTCCATTGGTCACATTGTGAGGGTATAGTGGACACTGACCTAGGATGCAGGGTAGGTGCAGTGGATAACGGGGGTGCTTTGGTGAGGCTGGGGTCATGGTTGAGCCTCATGCCGTAGGCAATTCAACCATGACTTGCATCCCCAGCATGCGCTGCTGATAACGACACACATCAGTATGCGTTTACAAAAAATATGTTTGTTAAAGGACGTTTACAGTTCTTTCATAAATGTTAAAAGATGAATTATTGATAATTTATGTACAGTGATGTAACATGATGAATCATTTTCTCTTATAAAAACCTATGAAATTCAGTGAAAAATCTTTGTTAAAGGGACGTTATGGTTAAGTTGCACTAATAAAAACATGTGAAATTCAGTGAAAAAACTTTGTTAAACTGACGTTATGGTTACAAGTAAAACTGAAAAGCCCCAGAAATTCACCTGTTATGGTAAGCTAAGCAACCATAACTCGTGCCACCATTGTTCACTTCTGAGACTAAGACAAAGGATAACAAATATGACATCACAAATGTCATTGATAACATCACTAATGACATCACATATGAAATAAATTTTGATGAAAAACTCCTATAAGGTGTTGTGTTTATAATGTTGGTAACACGATGTCAAGGGTGATTGTGAGACCTATAATGAACTACTTAATGTATTAAAGAATGTACTCATCTAAGCAAAACATTACATTGGAGTGGTGTTGTTAATAGAGGAACCTAATCATGCATAGACATAGGTAATGTCTGCAGCATGCATGATAGAACTACAATAGTTTTAATTTGGTAATTCTGGAAAGTAAAACAAATAATGATAACTTATCATAGTTTTGAGTAATGTTAAACATGGAATAAACAGCTAACAATTCAAGAGTTACTACACAGTTGTGCTGGTACAAACAATACATATGAAGACCCAAAATGCATATGAATCAAAGGCACATACAGGGAAACTAAAGTACGGAAGAAAGAAACAACATCACTAGAAAATGTCAATAACATTAAAGGTCATCTTCATGTATACAAATAAATTGTGTTTTTAAGGCCTGTTCATTGCCTCATGTATGTACGCCATGAGCTGAGACCAAACCCAAAGGAAATTACTTTAAGAACACACAACAAGCTTAACGTCTAGATATATAGCACCTTTTCAGTGAACAAATACACCTGCCCTAGATACGTCAGTGAACAAACACAAGTAGCCTAGATATGTGATGTCATCATTGATGTCATCAATGACATTTGTGATGTCATCTTTGTCCTCTGTGTTAGTCTTAGCAGTGCACTGTGGTGGCAAGAGTTATGGTTCCTTAGCATACCATAACTGTCAAAAGAATATTGTTCAGTTTCACTTGTAATCATAATGTCCCTTTAACAACGTTTTTTCACTGAATTTCATAGGTTTTTATTAGTGCACCTTAACCATAACTTTCCATTAGCCTTGCTTTTTCACAGAATATACATATGTAGTGGCTGTGTAGTTATGGTTAAGTTGCTGTTCCATAGGATGTCATCAATGATATTTGTCATGTCATCATTGATGTCCTGGGTGTTAGTCTTAGCAGGGCACAGTGGTGGTGCGAGTTATGGTTGCTTAGCTTACCATAACTGGTGAATTTTAGGGGTTTTTAGATTTTACTTGTAACCATAACGTCCTTTTAACAACATTTTTTAAATGAATTTCCTAGGTTTTTATTAGTGCAACTTAACCATAACGTCCCTTTAACAAAGTTTTTTTTTTACTGAATATATATATATATATATATATATATATATATATATATATATATATATATATATATATATATATATATATATATATATATATATATATATTACAGTGTGGCTGTCTACTATTGATAATAACTTTTCACTTGCATGACAGATTTGGCTGATATTTTTAAAATAAAATGTTTGTCACAGGCCCCCCCCTAACAGGAATTCATGGGAATGATTAGTTAAAAATGAAAAAGGTTATTAAGAAAGTAAAAGAAAGGCTGTTTTCAGCCTACTCCTATTAATTTTCCCATACAGAATAATTTCAACTTCTGCTTAGCGAAGCGACAAAACCGCTGGATGGAATTGGACCAAATAAGAAACAAATCCAACTTTTTCCAGGACATGTCTAGGGTTATTCTGTCCATTCGTTTTAAAAATAGTTGATGGGTAACCCCGTCTCCCAAAATTATTGCTACCTCTCCCATGGTGCATCGGATCAGAGAGACTTTTTTTTAGAAATGAAAAGCGTCACATTTTCTGTTGCTGGAGAGTAAAAGATAACTGCGTTTATATTGGGGTTAGCTGAAAAAAAAAGTGTTTAAAAGGCTATTAAGAGGTGAAAAAAGTATTTATAGATGTCATGATAGTGGTGGGGAGTGGGGGGGAATCATGTGAAATTGTGAAGTCTAGGATGCAGAAGATAATGAGATTCGATTGAAGGAATATACAAGAACCGCTTCTACAACCATGACTATAACGTTAAATATGTGAAATGTAAGTGTGTCAGAGGACAGTTCGAGTGAATATGAACAGTCAGTGCTGTGGCATCATGAGGACGGGAGTAGAGTTTGTTCGAGTGTAGGGTGGGTAACTGTGTGCAATGGGAGCCATTTCAGGAATTTAAACAATAAAACATGCACATCTGCGGTTTTGCACATCCCACAGAATGGGTCAAAATATAGGATTCTAGGGACTCATCTGTAAAATATTGATGATATAGGGTTTATCAATCCATTTATACAGTATGCGAAAAGTTTTTTCTATTTTAAAAAATGTCTTTTGTGGTGGTACTTAAAAGCACATTTGGGGGTGAAAGGAGGAGGGGGAGCTTGAATGGGTGGAAGAGTAGGGTTGGAACATGTGACAAAGGATACAAAAGGGATCATATATTTGTTTTGTTTATTGGTTTTGTAAACTCTTTAGGTTTTTTCTGTTTAATAAGAGGGGAAAATTGCCACTTAAAAAAACAGGAAAGCCTAGCTGTGGCAGTTTTGGTGATTTGCGATATGAACTGCCCACTCGTCTAAGGTGGCACCCCCTACAGTAATCCTGTTGTGGCACAAAAGGCATAAAATCATGCACTCATTCAGGTTTACCGCTGGTCAGATAACAGCAAGCTGGGTCACAAGTGGTAAAGCTGCTGTCCCGCTTGTGGAAGGAACTGCACTTGCGGAGGCCTAGGAAGTTGCTTGAGATGTGGCCAGCGATGGTGGTGTGGATGAGAAGGTGGATGGCATGCTGCAGGCCGGTTGTGTTGACTGTTGTCTGTGGGCCTCCATCTTCTGCTTCCTTTGGGCCTGTTGGTAGGGCTTGTTCACTTTGTCCCAGTGCACCCAGTTAAGATGTTGAATAAACATTGAGATGCCCAGGCTCTAGGACGGGACATTGGAAGGCCCCAGTCGCAGCACCATGCAGCAGAGGGTGCCGTGGATAGACTCCACCTCCTTCAGTCTGGGCTGCGCCAGCACCAGGAAGCACCTTCAGCTGTCATGAACCACCGGACGCGTCCCTTCTGGACTTCGTGGTCCCTGACCCATAGGGGACTGAACTCAGCAGTACTCCCAACATGGCCGCTGAACGTGAAACGCTGTTTGCCAGTCTCCGCGTTGAACGCTCTGCGTTCTACAAAGCAGACACGCCCCCGCAGCCCTGCGCATCTCAACGCTACCGCTTGCAGTAGTCAGACATGTGCTGCCATAGTTCGTACAACTATTTCCACTGATTCCTGGTTCCCAGTCCCCTAATTTTCCTCCTCCTTCATCCTCCCCTTTTTGTCCTCACCTTGCATTCCTGGATTTCCTTCGCACTCGCCTTCCGAGTGCGCTCCTCGCCATTTCCTGGACTTTTTTCCCAGACATCTGAACGCTCCCTGGAGACGGGACACGAACCGCATGCTGGAACCTGAGGACCCACGCACAGGGTTATACAAGACCCAAACGGTGCGAAAGAAGACTTCATCGAAGAACTCGAACAAACAACACAGACAGGTGAGAAGGGGGAATTTGAAGCCTATATGATGCCCTTCACCTTCTTGCGTGGGGTTGAGGTGATGGTGACCCAGACAACATCTTATTTTTCCTGAGGGACGATGACTTGCTGGATGTTGTCATCACTGCTGTCACTGGATGGTTGTTGCACAGGGAAAAAGCAGAAACATGGAGGAAAGTGTATAAAGGGAAAAAAAGACCAGACAAAAGGACAATTCCACTTAACATAATACATACACTTGGCAAGAAAAGGGAGAAAGTTTAAGGAGTAAGGGAATTTAAAAAGGGAAACATACAAAAGCATTCTAATATGAAACTGATTTTTTGGTGGAGTTCAAAGTACCTCAAACAAAGGTAAAAGCAGTGGAAGAATCATGCAAATTTCCTGTGGATTTGATGAAATTATTGTTGTTGCGAATGCAGATCAATCAAGAGCCACAGTGTGAAGTCACAGGAGGTGTCATCGCTTTCACGCAGTAGGAGTGGTTTCATAACCATGGTAACGGGTGGAATAAATGAATGCAAATAGAAGGAATTCTATGTATGTGAAAGGTTGAAGAAAGAATATTCGGGATGTGGCCCACTTGTGTGGGAATACATATATCAACATATTCCAGTTTGTCCATATAGCTGCGGAAAGTACGCTTTTGTGTCAATAAATGCGATGATAAGTGGGATCACCGGGTTTGTATTTCCTTGGCTAGAAAAAAGCATGCTGTTGAGGTTACCATGCACACCAATTGGAGCGCATCGCTCATAGTCGGGATAACAGGATATGAGCACCTAAAAAAAGCTGAAAATACAAGGAAATAGTTCTTTTTAAAGGTGGGACGGCCAATAATTGTTTGTTTGTGGTGTGGACTTGGTTTGTTTCTTTTGGTTCAGAACAGCTGTGTAGTAGCAGCAGGAGTACCGTGCTTGCCATAACTGCTATAACCGTGGCTAGAAAGGCCTTTGTGTAGTTGAGGTTATCTCACTGTTCACGTCTCTTGTAGCTGTGGTACCAGGCCATAGAACCCCCCCCCCAAAAGCAGGAAAAAACTGGAAAATGTTTGTTGGACAGTGTAAATGAGTTCGAAATATTTGATTGTGGCATGGACTGGAGTTGTTTGTTTGCCAAGTGTCATTTTAAAGTTTGTTTCAGATTGGCCATGTAACGGTTATGGATCCACCAATAGGACATTGTGCATTTTCAGCAGGCTTCAACTTCTGTGGCTATAACTCTTCCACTGGGTTGTCAAGTGATGAATCAGACTTTTTCAGAACAGTGTGAAGGTATATCTGACTTCGAGAATGGAACTAACAGTGATGGAGATGGTATAGGCAAGTGTGTGAGAAGCATTGGCTAAATATATTTTTCTGGTTTTAACATATTACTTTAGATGGAGTGTTTGAACAAAGAGCTATGTGTTCAATCTGTAGACAGATATTTTTGAATGGGAGCACTGTATATTTTTGGCAAAAGGAAATTAATCATCCATTTAAGAAAAAAGCACAGTGAAATGTTCGATTTTTTTTAATTCTTTGAAGGGATGCAGTAGTGGAATTGTAGAAGGAGAGGGGTTCACTGAGTAGAATACCTATTTCTGGGTATACTTTTGATATGAAACACAACAGTTCTTTAAGACCCACCTATAGAAGGTATTTATTCATATAAGAAATGTAGTGAGTGTTTTTTGTATGTATTTGCGTTATAATCGTGGTTATGCATTAATTGCAAAAACAAATTTGCCTTGTACATTCACATGTATTTTCATGTGTGTAATAGGTAGCCCTTAAAAGGAATTTTTTTGGATATGTTGATTGTCATTTTTTAACAAAGTTGGATTGTTGATTTAATATTCTCAAGCAAGAGTGCATTTCCATCATCAGTGAGATGTACTCCATCATGTCTGTAAAGATTAGACATGTAAAAATGGATGTTGCTATTGGATATCCACATATGTTTGTGATCTAGTTGCACACATAATGTCTCTCTCACATACTCTCCATACTAACTCTCCGCGCCCATCCACTATATGCTCAACTCTAAGACACATTGCACTACATCTATACCATTAGAATGCAGCTATCCCCCATGATAACAATTATGTCTTGTTGCACACATAATGTTTCTCCTGCTCTCACATATTCTCAGCATCCTTCCACTACATGCACTACTCTAAGGGCAATGTGCCTCTGTCATTTAAATGCAGCTATCCTTATGATAAAAATAAAATCTAGCTGCAAACGGAATGATTCTCCAGCTCTTGCACACTCTTCAGACTACCTCTCAGCACACTTGCATTACACACACTACTCTAAGGCACACTGCACAACACGTTTTCCTTTAGAATGCAGCTGCCCCCATGGTACAAATTCAGTCTAGCTGCACACATAATGTTTCTCTCGCATACTCTCCAGACTACCTCTCCACACCCATCCACATGCCTTCTTGAGATGGGTGACTAGCAGGGACCTGGCCACCACTACCCACCCCCGCATTGGCTAAAATGCACACATGCATTCTATAACTCTCTGACGAACTTCCCATACCTGGACCTCTGTCCCCCAAGGGCGTTCATCCTACAGTGCGTTGGGAACATACCAATGGTGAAAGGCGCTATACAAATGACAATTACGAAGTCATTACATTACATTGCATCTCTGATGAAAGCAGAAACTACTTTATTTACATGTCTCTGTGATTTCTCAATTTTGGAATTAAATTTGGTGGTCCACTTCCACTTTTGCTGCTCGGTTATGTTGGAAAAAATTAAGGTGGTGTGAGGGAAGAGTTCCATGACTTTTTCCAATTCTTGTTTTATAACTAAAGACAGAGACATGCCTCAAACATAGACGTGTAGAGTCTGCATCTGTAGCTGGATAGTCCAGCATTCAAGGTGATGCAGAGGTTATGCCAGATACTGTTGACTCAATATTGCTCATGAAACCTATTGCCACACACATGACAGGCACACCTATATGCCAGTGTACTTCAGTCACATGAGGAAAAAGATTTGAAGCTGCAGGTCCTTGTCAGAATACTGGGTCAATTGTGGAATTAGCAGGTACCCTTAGAATTGCAGCTGAAGGCATAATGGCAGTTTCCACCTAGGCCTCCATCCGGATTGTACTTTAAGGGCAGACACAGGGGGTGAACAGGTATTGTCTGCACAGGGGTTTACATTGGGTTGGACATATAGACATAGGGGTGGCTAGGGGTATTTGGTGAGGGCTCCAATCTGCAATCGTGTTAAGAGAAATAGGTGCAGGTGGGTGGCTGTTGGGGCATTTTGCACTGGCTGTGTATGTCATGCTGTCATCTCATCTCCTGGTTTATAGCTGATCGCCACAGTTCTTCAGCTGTTGCGGTGTGTGTGGTAAAGTAGGTTGTATTTCTAAATGTCTGATTATTTGGGGGTATTGGTTCATGTGGGCAGTGTGACTAATTCTTGAAGGTGTTTCTTTGTTGTGTACATCCTTTGTGATTATTTCCGATGATTTCAGGCCACTAACGTTCATTGTCTTTCGTGCGTGGGGAGGATATGGAAAATTATAGCCAATGGGCCTCATTACGAGATTTGTGGTAATGGAAAAACAATGCCGGTAAGGGAATACGGGCACCGTTTACCGCTCCGGCCTATTACGAGTGGACATACTGGTATCAGCGCCACCACTGAGACTATGCCCCTCCTTACCGGCATGTGCGCGGGCACGCGCCCCTTCGGGCCAGCAATACCGGGATGCCGCTCCTCCAAGGTCTGTGCGATCCAGGCCAGGACCTGGGTCACTGCTGATAGCCCCTAGCATATCCGCCTGGTATTCCTCTCCATGGCCCCTGTCATGGCCGCAGTGTTGTCACGTGCCTCCTGGCTTGTCAAGTCACCATCCGCAACATATTGTTTGACAAAGTCTGTGAGCTCCTGCGGCCTCCCCACCATTCGGGCCATGCACCCCTCTACGTCCCGAATGGCTGTGGAGGTGAACGGGGTAAATGCTGAGTGGCCCAATGCAGGTCTGTCCTCTAGGGGGCTCCAGGCCTCTTGGATCGACTGTCCTCCTGACTGGTGCTGAGAGGTGCTATCTGGGGTGCTCTGTGGGGTCTGCTGGGGGTTTTTCTGGGGGCTTCGTGTGCGTGCACCATCCCTGGACAGGTTGCCGTCCTCATGTAAACATTCCTCGCCCTGGCCCTCTCCCTTGTCTCCACTCTAGGACGCTGAGGCAGCTGCCTCTATGATGGAGCTGTCTGCAGCTGACTGGGTACCGTCTGCCACTGCCTCTGGATCAGTGGCTACGTCCTGTCTTACTTCTTGTGGTTTTCCACCTGTTGTTTGCCGCCCCTGTGCCTTGGCATGTTCTATTGGTGTTGCTTTGGGTGGCAGTTGGTGCTAGGTAGTGGCCTTTGATGTTGATGGCCTGGTGCCATCATCCCTGGCCCTGGCCTTTTTTGCTGGTGTCCTGGCCTGTGCTGCAGTATCCTGGCCATCGTTGTCGGCATCTATGCCTGTGGGGGATTGAGAGAGGCACGGCATCAGTGATGGTTGTACGTACATAATGCATACATTGGTGTTGGTGCAGTTGTTCCCATGTGATGCATTGCTATCTTGGAGTTGTGGCATATAGGGTGCTTGCCATATGGGGGGGTTATTTAGGCATACGTCATGTTCTCGCATGTGTGAGGTTGTGTATGCTGTGTGATGGCTTTATGTTGTGGACTGCGTGCAGTGTGACACATGCTGTTTTGCTGTTTGTGGGGTGTGTTTCAGTTATGACATTGGCTTGCAGCATGCATGTTGATGTGACAGTGCTGGGGACAGCATCTGGACAGGGGTGTGCCCATGTGTGGGTGATGGTCCATGCATTGCCTTATTTCACTATCACATTCTTAGGCCAACATCATGCATTGGTTTTCTATGGTTTGTGTGGACACTCACCTCCATCTGCCGATGACGGTACTCCACACTCCACATCTCTGATTTCCTCGATGCCCTCCATGCCGATGGTACTGGTGCATGTCTCCTCCCATCTGGTGAGCTTGATGGGGGAGTAGGCCCCACCTCTGTTGCTAACCCCTAGCTCCGATTGGTGGACAGTATATTCCTCACACGGAGGCGTATGTCATCCCACCGCTTCTTGACATCTTTTACCATGTGAGCGGTAGTGCCGGCTGCACTGACCTTTCTGGCCACTTCCTCCCATATCTCCTTTTTCCTTATTTGTGCGGGTCGGTTGAGGACTGCAGCAAAAACCACGTCAGCATTCTCTACCAATGTGTCCGCTAACATGTTCAATTCGTCTTCAGAAAAGCACACATTGCGCTGACGGGACGCACCTTTCTTGATAGCTTTTGGCATTCTGGTGGCGATGGATGTGGTGTTTTGGGGGTCCAGGTCCTGTGTGTGGAGGATTGCAATGGATTGTGTTTTTCAAGATGGCCGCCATTGCATTTCCCGTTCCGGCGCGATGACGTTACTTTCGGTTCGATTATTGTCGGGCCTGGTATTTAGGGGAGGAGGTGTCAGCGCATTACATGATGCCTCTAACGGGGGTTTGAAGGTCGTTAATGGCATGCCGGTACGGACGTTACCAGCATGCCAGTACGTGCGTGCATGCATTCTCGTAATCAACTGCTGTTAGCAGCATCAGAGCTACTCGGACACGGTATTGCCTCCATGCCGGTAAGTATACGTTTTTACAGTGAATCTCGTAATGAGGCCCACTGTCCTTAGTGTATATCTGTTTATATCAATGTTTTTCGATTTTTTCACCTATTTTCCTTCCCACAATCCAAGATGTGAATGTTTATCTCACCAAGTCAGTGCATTTACTTGTACTGCTTGGTTGGTGTGGAAAGTATTGTGGAAGAACGGATATGTACAGTTATTTTCTGGTGTCTTGTGTTCAGTGATTGAGATTTGTCTTGTGCTTGTTTCTTTTAGTGATCATGCAAAGCTGCTCAGAGCATGGTTACGGTTTTGTGCACGCGTTTGTGCTAATGTATGATGTGAATTTCTGTGCATGTGATGCCTCGGCTCGATTGGTGCCTTCACTTGTCCTGGATAAATATGTTGATGAGGTGGTAGTCAATTGACTCTGCTTGTAGGTTTTTGATGACTACTGCCTAACTGTGTGCGGATTTCAATGTTGCTCTATTCACTAATCATTCATGAAGCTGACCTTTGCAGGACATTGAATCTGACACACACTCAGTGATTCTGTACGCGCACATTTTTGTGATTGTGCATTTCTTCGATAAGGTCTGTAATGTGTTATGCTGGCTCTTTGGGGAGGAAGACTGAGGAAGAACTTGTCTGAGGATTTCGTCTCTGTTTTTCATTGACAATTGTAATTTGGAGGAAATTCATACCATACCTTTACTGTTAACATTATCATACCATTTCCAATTTCTGCAATATTTGCGGATCCCTCTTAGATGTCAATTAAATTGAAATACTTGTATTTAATTTCATTGAATTGAAAAATGTTTACAAAAGTTTTCATCAAAGTCCTTTCAATTAGCTTGAAACTTACTTGATGGTTTTGGGAACATTCCCTGTTTGGTGATTTTAATATAAAGCAAAACAAAGCTGAATTAAATTAATGGCCCCACCCCTAAGGTCTTCAATGTCATGTTCTTTCTAATAACCCACAGCAAGCCACAGTTCTCTTCCAGAGGCAGCTCTTAAAAGATCCATTTAGCTGGTCAGAGAGCACAGCAAGTAGAGCGCTGGCTTTGGCATTGAATACCGGCAGGGCCCAACTCAGCCTTTCATCCTTCGAACAATGAGTACTACACACACACACAGTGGGTAATAACAAGAAGCACTCAGATGCCTGATGCCTGATGGTTTGTAGTGCTATATAAATGTGAATTATTATTATTATTATTCTCTGCAGGCACAACACCAAGAAGCTTAAAGGGCTTAGCATGCATTACGCACAGAACTGAAGAAGCAGGACATGACAACTCATTTACTGAAATGTGGCCCTTCAGGCAAGCAAGTCTTAGTGCTGATATGTTGACCATATCACGTAAAGCACAGATCTGCATCTGCAAACTGCAACACTGCACTCTACACAATCCTCCACCAGGGGTCACTGTAATTGTGATCCAGTAATCCTCAAGCATAGAAAATCAAGTAAAAAAAATATATGCACTTATCACAAGCACCGAAAATATTGGACGTGCAGTGATATGGAAACCCGCCATATCAATAACATAACCTTTCAAATCCAGTCAGTAGGCATGCACAATTTACAGCCTGTGAGTTCCAAAGCATTGCTGGATAGCCGCGCACACACCTTATATCAAAACACAGCAAGAGTTTACGTCCTGAAAGAATTACATATTGCTCCGGGCATAGTGTTTTCTACCTTTTCACAATGTATGACCTCACATGTATAAGTACACATTTTTCAGTTTTGCATTCTTCAACTCTCTGGAGAAACTCAGTAAGTTTAAGGAATGCGCGTACGGCATTGGGGAATGGTTCGAGAAATTGGACATGCCAGATGTGTGGCATAAAAAGAAAGTTCAGTCTAATAGTGACACATGCCTTTCTCATTAACAGCAGGTCGGTGGTGTTCTACGCAATGTGCTTCTTTCTTAAATTCATCGGAATTAAATACTTGAAAATCAAACCGCCCAGTATTAGAGCAAGACAGGGCAATGTTTTTCAGGGCAGTAACTCAGCTGGAGCTCTCCCACAGTTTGCGTGGCTTATTATGTGGTTTGCAAAAAACTGCCTAAACTGTGAGTGTCACTGTGATTGTTTTTCAATCATGTTTCACTGTACTGAGGCCTTTTAAACTGATGTAATGGCATAGGGTAGGAAAATGATGCCTGAAGCAAAAATTTGCACAATCGCACTTGCCCAAAGCAAAAATGCTTACATTCACAACAAGGACTTGGGTGGCTGCCCGTATCCTTCACGGTACTATTGTAAGGAATGCACATGAACCTGGTTCCTACATATTCAGCTCCCTTCATCCTAGAAGCAAAATCGTGCCAGGATTAAAAGACATCCGCTACTCCGTTCAAGAGGTAGATATGATGGGCCTCTTCACAAGCCTGGCGGTAAACCTTAAAAGTGGCAGTAACGGAATTAGCGCTGCCAATACCGTTCCGATGGATCATAAGCCGTCACAAATACCACTGATTGTAAAATCAGCCGGCGCTATTACAAGCGGTGCTATTACAAACAGCGCTATTTCAGTAGGCCACATGAGGCGCAAACACAGCCATGTCACAAGACATGTTCAGCGGTATTAGCGCCAAAAACACGGCACAGTTACCTCCAGCTGGAAGGAAATCAACACAGGTGCTTGAAATGAAGCCACAGGAGACCCCAATCCACCTCAGTGTGTTACATAAGGCACACCCCTACCCCAAACATTGTTTCCAACACCATGGTGCCACTAGTCACTGTGTGCTCCTTGGAGAGGCTGCTGCTCATGCTGTGGCTGGAAGTAGAGAG
Organism: Ambystoma mexicanum; assembly: GCF_040938575.1. NCBI lineage: Eukaryota > Metazoa > Chordata > Amphibia > Caudata > Ambystomatidae > Ambystoma > Ambystoma mexicanum. The sequence goes on from NC_090924.1 coordinate 168,608,647, forward strand.
GCAGGGCACCGGACCAGGGCACAGGGAACACAGGGAATACAGGCGGTGGGGGGTGGAAGAGGAGGAAGAGGAGAGCCCAGGCAAGGCGTGCACTGATCCCCAGGGTTCGACCCTCACCCCAGAACCTCACCGACAGCCAGTTGATCACCCTGTACTGCCTCAATAGGGAGACCATAACAGAGCTGCTCAACACGATACAGCACGACACAGGGAGCAGGATCAGCATCTGAAAAAGCTGTGCCCCTAGTGTCTGTCCTACAATTCCTCCAAAAAGGGCACCTTCGAGCACTCAGTGGCCATGATGCACGGCATGGCACAGCCCACATTCTGTGCAGTGTTGGACCAGGTGCTTGAAGCCCTCCTGCGGCAAGCGCAATGCCACATCTCAATGTCTACTACCACAGGTCAATGCCATGAAGGCACAGTTCTATTACATTGCCTAAATGCCAAATGTGATTGCTGCCCATAACTGTACCCATGTTGTACTGGTGGCCCCCCAGGCCCACAAAGCAGTGTACCATAACCGCAAGCACCACCACTCCCTGAATGTGCAGGTGACCTTCGACACCAACCTGTACATCACACACTGCTGTGCTCGCTACCCTTGTTCCACCCACAATGCCATGGTCCTGTGGAACATCACACTGCCAGGATACATGGGGAGGCACACAGGATAACAGACCTGGATAGTGGGTGAGTAGAAAAGCGCATGCCCAAATGGGGGTGGGGGTTTATATAACTACACAAAGGATGGCATGACAAGCAATTGTGAATTCCGTACTTGACCACCTCCCGCAGCAACGTCAGAGTACAGTCCAGGAAGGATTCATATGTCAGGTTTACCTTTATGGAAAAACTGTTGTACACATACAATAGCAACTACAAACACCAACATATGATTATGATTTTGATCAGTTATTTACAACACGCTTAATACCCAGAGGTTTGTAAGCGTGGACCCGGGGATCAAACCTGTGCTGCTCCCCGTCATCTTGCTTCCAAGGCAAGCGTGTTGCCCCTGAGCTATCCTCCCGACACCTACAGGTACCACAATGCAGTGTTCGAAATTGCCAGGAGCTGGGAGCTATTTATCTCCTGGTTATAGCCAAAAGGTGCCTGGCTAGCTTGAAACCAACAACTACCATGAGCTACTTTGGACTCCTCTGGCAAGTGGTGCCAAACAAACCTAGCTATGTGATATTAACTGTGTATGTTTGGGACTGTATAACAAGAAGAATAAACAACTTGTCTAAGGGACATTGAGAGCATATTGGATAATATAAAATGGACAGAAATTTAGAGTTTGCATCTTGCACAAAGTTAAATTTGCTGTGCGCTATGTACAAGCTCTTGGTTCACCACAGGTAGCTCCTGCCTAACTGATTATGCTTGATACTCAGGAGCTGCTTTTTGTGCTGGTGAACAAACCCCTATTTCTACCCCTGCAATGCAACAAGCACTTACCAAAGCAAGGGTGACAAATGGTCACATCGTCTCACACAACAACAACCCTGCCAGTACCACAGCAATGCACACATGTGTGACCAGCCCAGATCCAGATGCTCAGGGAGGGCCCATGGGAAACCCAGCATGCCACATACACAGTGAAAATACACTGCCACATGACAGCCACCATGTCAGCTGCACCTGTCACCGACATACACCTCACATAACATATGCTGCAAGGGAACAGGGTACATGTGAAGCAGAAACAATGCATGATACGAGTGATACTGCGGGCACAGACATAGAATCGACACATGACATGAAAATAAGGTACATATGCAAGCACAATTTCTCCATTGCCCTGATATTGTGTAAGCCCACCCCCACACCTTATTCCGTGACTAATGTCTGTGCTTCCCCCATGGAGGTGACACCCGATACCCACAGCTGCTCTGTCTAATGACTCCTGTGCGTGATGCACAAAAAACACAGGATAATGAATACAACCACGCTCACAGCAGGAACCGTGTGTGCATCGAGAATACCTTTGGCCTCCTGAAGGTGCTGTGGAGCTCCAATGTACGCTCCAGAGAAAGTGGGTAAAAGTGTGCTTGTGTGTGCCATGCTGAACAATATCTGCCTGAAAAGTAATGTCCCAATACCCCCTGACATGGACATGACACCCCAGAGGATGAGGATGCAGTACCTGTGGCAGAGGCAAATGCATGCATTGCCAGAGATGATGTGCGGGATGGGAGATTGGCCTCCCAGTGACCTAAAAACACTGGGCCTCATCACGGCCCAGGCGGTAGAGGGTTAACGGTGCCGGTAGAGCTGCCAGTGCCGTTAACCCTCAACCGCCTCATTACGAGGTCAGCTTGCGGGTCCCGCTAAGGATGTCTGGTAAAACCAGGCATCCTTAGCGGGACCCGCAAGCAGACCAGGATGCTAACAAAGGGTCCGTCATTAACGGGCCCGTTGTTAGCATCCTCCCCATTCCCATTGAGCCCTATGGGGGCTCAAATGGGAAAGGGGATGTACCGGGGGAAAAGGAATTTCGGGGGCCTCCAAGGTCGGAATGGCCTGGTAATTCCCCATTCCAGGAACTCGGACCCGGTACCCGGTATGGGGGTAGCCATGCCGCTAAAAGCTTCTAATGAGGCCCAATTTCTTCAGACACTTTAACACGGCAAAAGCCATGCACAACTGTGTGACACTCGCTGCTATCAATAAACATGACAATGACATAATCAGGAATGTCCTCACATTGATACATTTGAACGGTTTTAATGTAATGAAGTGTCCCAACTATCCCTGCCCGCTAGCAACTCTCCAGCACACTATCCCCCCTCCTGTCTCCCCCACCAACTCCCCAGCACACTATCCCCGCTCCCAGCAACTACTCCGAACACTATCCCCATTCCTGCCTACCCCCACCAACTCCCCAGCAGACTCTCTCCCCCTGCCCCTCCCACCACCAACTCCCCAGCATGGTCACTCATGGCAATCAATGTCTTAAGAGTCCTTCACAACTGTGGTCTCTGCCACAGCCCCATGCCATCCCCCGGTGATTTTTGGTGCAGTAGGTGCTGTAACTGACACCTCGGAGTGCCCTGCTGTAACCCCTCTTTGGGTGTGGTTGAAGTGGAAGGGACAGAGTCTGTCCCCAGATTTTGTTGGCGTTGCACCTCTGCGCTATGCCGGATAGCCTCTCCTAGTGCAGAGATGCCTTCAGTCATCTCCCTGAGCCTCTCGGCATACAGTGTCAGGGCGGCCGTGCTGGCAGTTGTCTCGGCCATGTTCCGCTTCATGGCTCACACAATCCTGTGGCCCCTTGAATGCTGTCCCTAATAGCCAGCAGGTGTTTGGAATGTGTGTGGCCAATTGCCTCCATCTCCCGCTGTATGCGCTCCATGTCTCAAGCCTGCAAAACAACATGCTGCGTGTCAATGTGTGCTGTGCGGCTGAGGGGCTCTTCATTGACCCTGGGCTGTATTCAGGGGAGCCAAATGAGGGAGTGTCAACATCGGACTCAGGTGACTGTGCACACTGGCAGCGGCCAGTGCTGCCTTGGGCCTGTGGATGCTGGTGGCATGGGGGGATATCAGGGTTTGTGGATGCTGGCAGCGTGGCGGGCTATCCAGGGAGTGTGGAGGGTTATCCAGGGAGTCTGGATGCTGGTGGCGTGGAGGGCTCTCCGGAGTCTGTGTCTCTTTGGGAGGTGGTGACACTGGGCTGGTGTCCCCCTAAGACTCTTCAGTCACCCTGCCAGCAGGTGTGGCCTTGGTGTGTGTGCCTCCAAATATGGGTGTGGGTGCAGTGGGCCTTGCACTGCTCTTGGTGGCCTGTGGTGTGGGCATTGGCTTGGCCCTTCAGTGTTGTGGAGTTACACAGTGGGACATGCGCCTAGTTGTAGCCTGAGTGGCCCTTTGTGGGGTGCTGGTGGTGTCAGACCTTGAGGGTTTGGATGGGCTGCTCCCATATGGACCTGTGACCTCCTCCTCCTCCGATGCCTCTGGCGATGCATGAGGGCCTGTAGGGGAAATAGGAAATGTAGTCAGGTATGGCTTCTCCACGTGTGTTGTCATGCAAGACACATTTGCTATGGTACAGACTGGGACCCTGCACATATGGACAAATGGGAATGGTTGGTCAGTGGGTATTACATGTGGGCCTGGCATCTTGGGGTCGCTTGTAGCGATGAGTATGTGACACATGGCCAGTTGGTCTTTGGCATGTGTGTGGGGAAGGCAGGGTGTCCATGCTGGAGCAGCTGATGCCTGGCATGCATGCTTGTGGTCCGTCATGCCCCCACATGCCCTTCCAAGGTGGCCCTCACATGGTGGGTGTGGGGGTGGTGGCTTAGTTCATGGCACTGTCATAGCTCTATGGGGCACTGCTGTGCTACAGGCAAGACTGCACTGTAGTGCACAGTGATTGGCAAGCTGAGCACATGTCGGTGTGGGGGATGTGTACTTCCCTTTGGCTTGTCTGCCATGCCAACATGGGGCAGGTCAACTGGGCCTGCAGCATGGTGTGGCACTGCTGCACAGTGTCTTAGTTACTCACACACCTCAATCCCACTGGCACAGGGTGCACCAGTAGGGGTGTGATGTGCATGGCATTTGGTTGGGTCACTTCCCACCCCTTCCCACTGCTGTGACACTCAGGGGTGACCTTGGTGCACTGCCCCATTGCTGCTGTGGATGGTTGCTGATGTGCCACCCCTTTCCTCCACCCTGATGGCAAGCCCAGCTTCTGGCTCTTCTGACATGTGTGCCTGTCCACTGGGGCATCTTATGCTGTGCTGTCATTTGTGCATGCACTTGTGTTGGGGGGATGTTGACTCATCTGCCTCCTGCCTGTTGGCATCCGCCTCCAAAATGCAGAGTCCCCCATCCTTTTGATGTCCAGCACCGTACTGCATTCCTCCCACCCAGGTGAGGACCAGGGGCTCCACGGTGCCTCCTCCAGTCGCCGGGTTGCACTTGCCACAGCTGTCAACGTCTGGCAGATGGCATTCCAGATGACTGTCTTGTGCTGCCCAGTGGTCTTCTGGTGCTGACTGCCAAAAAAAGTTCCTCACAGTGTCATGATCAGGAGAGCCAAACCCAAGAATGTCCCCATGAATCCCTCTGACGCTCCTGTTGCCTTTATTGAAGTATGTGTCCAGTGCAAGAGTAGGGACAGACTTATCTTTGGGGAGGGCTGGACTGCACTGGTGCACTATTGGCGTAGGCATCAAAACCATCAACACCATGGAAACAGCTCACCTCTCCAAGATGGCCGCCATACTGCAAGCCCAACCTGGAACCCAACATGGCCGCCAAACATCCCTCATACTCCTTTGCATGTCATGAACTCTAGTCCACCAGGGACTGGCCAAGTGCTTTAAAAACCAAACCCTGAGGCCCACTCCTTGCTTCGCGTTTAATTTGCTTCCACAAGCAGAACGCCTGTCCACAGCAAACCTTTAGCGTGATCACGCACCTGCAAGCAATGCATGAGGAAACCGTAAGACTTAATCCTGCACTTTTATTATCAGCATCTATTTTCATGAATACTTACCTGGCGTATCAGCTGCTGCATTGCTTTCCCGCTTTGCTCTCCCTCTGGGCATGCACATCCAGGACCAAAAAGCCTGCAAATAAACTGAAGGAGAAAGTCAGTAGCACATTGGGGGGAAGCAACATGAATGAGAGACAAAGGAGGTAGCTCTGCATGAGACACCAGGGAGCACACACCATTGGCATTATTTATGGAAGGGAGAAGGAAAGCATATTAGGACCTATAAACTGCATATCAGGAAGCTACAAACTGCATATTAGGAAGTTTCAAAACTGCATATTAGTAAACTACAAATTGTGAAAGGACTCTATAGAGATTGAGAAAACAACCAAAACAAATACCCAGCATAAACAGTTGGGAGGGGAAACAGAGTTCTTCCCAGCACCAAGAAAGTTGCAGCAGGCCTGGACTAACAGCAGCCAGAGAAGGAAATGGTCAAAGGTATAATCCACTGCAGAACACACCGTAGCAGCAATCACACCAGCAGGTGAGTCCAGCCTTTCCCAAAGTGCAGGAGGGTGCAAGATAATAGTGGGAAGGGGTAGGCAGCACCACAGTAATTGTCCTTTTGGTTCTAGTGAACCTCACAGCCACTACAGCAGACATCACTCCAACCGGAGAACCCTCCACAACATATCCAGCATTCCAGCCCCTCTTTCCCTAAACATGACAGTGCTTAGTCATACTGTGCTGCATGGGTTTGAGGTAGATAGAGGTGTGGAACACGCAACACAATGAGAGGCCCAGATGCTTCTGCAGGGTACCAGTTAAGCATTACACACAGTGGGCAATGACCTCATTTGTGAGGACCACCAGCTCACCCTCACTAAATTTGGGTTTGCACAGGTGAAGTTCTGCCACCTTGCCTCTTATCCTCTCCTGGGACATTCTTGCTTCTTTACAGGACCGGATGGCCGCAGGAAATGGAGATATTTTATTGACTGTTTTTCAAAATGGCCATCACAATGCTTCCCATTCTGGTGATGATGCAATTTCCGCTGGTGATAATAGTGCCGGGATAGACATCAGTTGCGATATTAGCACCGGATTCTCTGTGTTAACCTTTATTTGGTGCAGTTTGAGCCAGACGCTAATAGCGTTACCGCCATAGTCAGGGGTGTTCATGCCTGTTGTGGCACTAATACCGCTGCATGACTAAATAGGTCTTATTTAGTGGCAGTCATGTTGGCCTCGCTGAGCAAGAGAGTAGGGCAAGGTTGGTCAGTTGGATAGCAGATATGCAGATGCTGAAACCTTTGGTGTTGACGGATGCAGGTCAGAAGCACCCATTACCCGTGTGTGCAGCCGATATGAACATCTCCTTTCTTCCCACCTCTCTCTCTCTCTCTCTCTCTCTCTCTCTCTTCCCCGCTGGTCAAGCCGACTCCAGCACTGCCATCCACCTTCTCAGTCATCCAACCCATGAAGCGTTTTCCAATTGAGGCTTTCACGCTACTTTCTCTCCTCCTCCTCCACCTTTGGCTGACTCACACCGTGACACAGCCCTCTCTAACCTTAATCTCTCTATCTCTGACACTCTGGATGTCCTTGACCGTGTCATGAGGACCCACTTGAAGCCCAAATCCAAGTGCAACCTTTTGTACGATTCCAACCTCGCCACCCTTAAACGCAAGTGTAGGGCAGCAGGGAGGAAGTGGAGGGCATTGGGCGCACCCCCTGACAAACTGTCCTGCTGCCTGCTCCAAAGGCAGTACAGAATCTATGTCCTCTCTAAGAAGAGAGCCTACATCAAAGCCCGCATCTAACTACTCTGCTGAAACGTATCCAAATCTGCAAGGAGCTAGCCAATCCTGCTGCAGTCTCTACCTCTCCTGTTCCCTTCCAGGCCCTCTGCACAGCATTGGCCCCTCATTTTACTGCTAAAATATGGGACATCCTGTCCACCCTCTCTTCCTCTACCTCCTCTTACTCCTCCTCTACCACTCCTGACCTGCTGAGGTCATCTCTCCTCCTCCTTTCTTCTCCTTTCCCCTGTTCACCCCTGATGATGTTTCTAGACAAGTCCGATCCATGAAAGTCTTGTCAAAGCAGGTTCTCCCCTGCTCATCCAGAACCATCATGCCCAAATCAACATCCTTGCTCTTGCCTTGGCCAATTTCTGCAATCACTCCTTTGCCATTGAAACCTTTCCATCCCCCTTATGCACCCCCTACTAAAGAAGCCATCTGCTGATCTTTCCTCTCCGGCTAACTATCGCCCAATCTCCATCACTCCTTTCATGGGAAAGCTCTTGGAAAAGCTGGCCATCTCCCAGCTTAATCCACATACTGAATCTGTTGGTTGCCTCCATGACCACCAGACTGGCTTCAGAGCTGGCAGAAGCACAGAAACTGCTCTCCTGAACACCCGTGAAGACTTGCTCTCCAATCTTGACAATCACATTTGTAATATTCAATTACAACTGCTTTTTAAATCAGTGAATCACAGATTGAGATAAGCAGTAACTCTTGTAACTCATTTTAGGATGGCACGCAGCTAACTCAAGGTAAGTAAAACCCATATACTTTTTCAAGGCGCTATCAGCAACTTGGGGCAGGTATAAACCTAAGACTGTGTTTGTGTCTGTCTAAAACCGAACAGGGAAAGCAAAACCCAGTGTTACTCTTTATAAATGACTCAAGGTTATTCTAGGTAGGTAAAACCTAATGCAGATTTATTCTGGACAGGCTAACAGCAAGCCAGGGGAAGTTGGGAAACTTACACACTAAGTTTCTAAAAGAAATAGTTAAGTGAAGCCAACAGCATTACTTTTGGTGAAGAGACACAACCAATTCACAGGTGAGTAAAATAACCTTTTATCTACTTTTCAGAATGGCAGAACATTTCTAAGGTAAGTAATACCTTTTGTAACTGTTCCCTCTCAAAGTTACAGTTACCAACCAACTCTTTTACAAGTAAGTAACTTTTAAACATGTATTCTCTTTTCTAGGCAAAAGGACCAATCCTTTAAAAGTATTTCCCTTATTGGCATGCAAAATGGCAGCTACCTGAGAGGGCTCAGTCAGAGGCCAGAATATTTGGTGGAATATCCTGTTTACTGCAGTGGTTTCAGCCCTGGAACCTGAGGTGACAGCGAGGCGGAACACCTGCTGATCCTGGAGGTGCAGCTCCGGCCCTGTGAGAACCACCCAATCCGGAGTTACCCATGCCGAATCCTTGGTCCTTCAGTACACGCAAGCTGGTGTGAGGATGGAAGCCCAACCCCCAACGTCTCCCTCTGGCCTGGAGGCTGCGCCGTGCTGGAAGTGCTTGAGCGTGGTGCCCTTTGCGCCTGCTGTCCTTTCTCCAGGGATCCTTGGGCTCTGCCAAATCTGGCGCCGGGGCCTGCACTGTCCGCTGTCTGCTGTGCGCGTCGGGGCTCGGCAGTGTGCTGCCGCGGGCGGAGGGACTCTCTGCGAGCCAGGTGGCTATGGCGGGCGCAGCCCTGGTGTGGTGGCGGGCTGGGCCGGAGCTTCTGCTGCGTGGTCCTGTTCACCTCTGGGTGGTGGGGTGGGGGGGAGTCCTAAGCCGTAGACTGGCTTCACCTCACAGACCTGGATCCCTACCTGACAACGAGGGCTGAGTCCCTCAGGAACAACGGTCCTTCTATCCTGCGCAAACATCGCTCTAGCGGGCAGTGGCAGCCCGAGAGACTCTGCACACGTCAGATCCAGATTCAGAAGTCTGGGACCAAGATAGGATGGGCCCAGGGGCAGGGGAGAAGGCTATTTTAGCATCAGTTTTAGACTTTGACGGACTGGGTGGAAGCCTTGTCACTGTGCAGATTTAATAAGTAGGCCACCACATTTTGCTGCTGCTACCACTTCCAATTTGCTGATCTGGAGGGCCCTTAGCACGGGGGCCAGTTGCATGACTTCAGAAGTCTTTCACCTATAGAATGGGTCGGCTGGCTCCCAGGCATTAGCGGAATCTCGTGTGCCTTCCTGTTAGCAGTCCTGGGGGTTTGCAGACTGCAGGACCCTGCGTGCTAGATCCCAGAGCCACTTAAAGACACTCTTCCTGGAAACATCCAAATAGTGACCCCCGGGGCTTGGGCACATCCTGTGCCCCAAGTTCTAAAGAAGCCATCTGCCGATCCTTCCTCTCCGGCTAACTATTGCCCAATCTCCATCACTCCTTTCATGGGAAAACTCTTGGAAAAGCTGGCCATTTCCCATCTTAATCTACATACTGAATCTGTTGGTTGCCTCCATGACCACCAGACTGGCTTCAGAGCTGGCAGAAGGACAGAAACTGCTCTCCTGAACACCCGTGAAGACTTGCTTTCCAATCTTGACAATCGCAGTTGTAATATTCAATTACAACTGCTTTTTAAATCAGTGAAGCACAGATTGAGATAAGCAGTAACTCTTGTAACTCATTTTAGGATGGCACGCAGCTAACTCAAGGTAAGTAAAACCCATATACTTTTTCAAGGAGCTTTCAGCAACTTGGGGCAGGTATAAACCTAAGACTGTGTTTGTGTCGGTCTAAAACCAAACAGGTAAAGCAAAACCCAGTGTTACTCTTTATAAATGACTCGAAGTTATTCTAGGTAGGTAAAACCTAATGCAGATTTATTCTGGACAGGCTAACAGCAATCCAGGGGAAGCAAGACCCAGTTGGGAAACTCACACACTAAGTTTCTGAAAGAAATTGTTAAGTGAAGCCAACAGCACTACTTTTGGCAAAGAGGCACAACCAATTCACAGCTGAGTAAAATAACCTTTTACCTACTTTTCAGAATGGCGGAACATTTCTAAGGTAAGTAATACCTTTTGTAACTGTTCACTCTCAAAGTTACAGTTACCAACCAACTCTTTTACAAGTAAGTAACTTTTAAACACGTATTCTCTTTTCTAGGTAAAAAGGACCAATCCTTTAAAAGTATTTCCCTTAATGGCATCCAAAATGGTGGCTGCCTGAGAGGGCTCAGTCAGAGGCCAGAATATTTTGTGGAATATCCTGTTTACCGCAGTGGTTTCAGCCCTGGAACCTGAGGCGACAGCGAGGCGGAACACCTGCTGATCCTAGAGGTGCAGCTCTGGCCCCGTGAGAACCACCCTATCGGAGTTACCTGTGCCGAATCCTTGGTCCTTCGGTACACGCAGGCCGGGGTGAGGCGGGAAGCCCAACCCCCAACGTCTCCCTTTGGCCTGGAGGCTGCACCGCGCTGGAAGTGCTTGAACATGATGCCCTTCGCGCCAGCTGTCCTTTCTCTGGGGATCCTTGGGCTCTGCTGAATCTGAAGCCGGGCCCGCACAGTCCGCTGTCTGCTGTGCACGCTGGGGCTCAGCGGTGTGCTGCCGTCGGCGGACGGGCTCTTTGCGAGCCTGATGGCTGCGGCGGGCACAGTCCTGGTGTGGCGGTGGGCTGGGCCGGAACCTCTGCTGCGTGGCCCCATTTGCCTCCGGGTGACGGGTAGGGAGGAGCGCTAAGCCGTGGACTGGCTTCACCTCACAGACCCGCACCCCAACCTGACAACGAGGGCTGAGTCCCTCCGGAACAAAGGTCCTTCTATCCTGCACAAACCTCGCTCTAGCGGGCGGTGGCAGCCCGAGAGACTCTGCACACGTCAGATCCAGATTCGGAAGCCTGCGGCCAAGGTAGGATGGGCCCGGGGACAGGGGAGAAGGCAATTTCAGCATCAGTTTTAGACCATGAAGGACTGGGTGGAAGCCTCGTCACTGTGCAGATTTAATAAGGAGGCCACCACATTTTGCCGCTGCTACCACCTCCAATTTGCTGATGGGGGGCCGTAGTACAGGGGCCAGTTGCATGACTTCAGAACTCTTTCACCTATAGAATGGGTCACCTGCTCCCAGGCATTAGCACAATCTCGTGTGCCTTCCTGTTAGCAGTCCTGGGGGTTTGCAGACTGCAGGGCCCTGCGTGCTAGATCCCAGAGCCACTTAAAAACACTCTTCCTGGAAAAATTCAAATAGTGACCTCTGGGGCTTGGGCACAGCCTGTAGCACTCCTCTCGGGCCTCCCCAGGGGGGAAGGAAGGAAAATAAAAATGCAAAGCTTGGCCCCTTGGAAATATATCCTGCAAGACTCATAAATTGGCTACTGGCATGTTAGGCCGATTTGCATTGCCCTCGGCATGAATCATCGCCCTCGGCACGACTCCAAGCGGTGCCGGGGTGAGCCCACCGGTTGGGGCAGGGTGCCCCAGCATATTGAGAACAGATATCTGGGAAAGGGAAACTAGAAAAAGCAGTCCAGAATGGAGCAGTTTGCCAAGATAGAGTCCCTCCACAGCAGGAGAATAATCTTGGCACCCCCCAGTTAGACACTGCAGCTCTTAACCAGACTCTGTTAGCACTGAAGATCCGCACAGACAATTTAGGGGTGCAAATCGGCGCCTTGACCTGTAAAGTGGATATTTCTGTGGTTCAGATAGACAAGTTGTGTGGCAGAATGACTGAAGCGGAACACAGGATCGGGAAAGGGAGGATAAAATTGGTGTGCTGCAGCATGAAGTCTCTTCTCTGAAACAGTAAGTGCAAAAAGTAATGGCCAAGAATGAGGATTTGGAAGAAAGGTCTCAAAGAAATAATGTGAGGATTACGGGTGTTCCAGAGACCACCCCTATAGACAATATGGAACAATTTGTCAAAAAACATATGTTGGAGGTCCTGGACAATCCCCCGGTCACAAACCTATTCATGGTGGAGCGAGCCCATCATTCGTTGGCAGTCAGGCCCCTCCCAGGGGCCCCTGAAAGGGCTATTATTGCTTGCATATTTAATTACCGGGACCACAATATATTGCTGAAAGCGGTGAGGGAGAAGGGTCCCTGGGATGGGGGTCGGCGACAATTCGACTGTTCCCCGACTTCGGTCAACAAGTTCAGGAACAGAGAAAACCATATCAAGCTGTCAGGACAGCCCTGTGGAAAAAGGGGGTTAAATATGCAACTAAGGGTCATCCATAGATGGTAATACAATGTTTTTTACCTTAGCGGTGGCATGCTTTGCGGCAGAGATACCAGATTCTAGTGCCCTCCCGCAGGGCTCCTCTTGACATGTATGCATCAAAGCCAAGGCTGATAGATCTTTGTGGCAGTGGGCTTCCCCGGACCCAAGATCTGTCCTTGGAATTGACTGTAAGCACACTAAGTCTGATGAGGTTCTTACATGCTAATTTGTTCTTGTGGTAATCAGCCTCTTGACGGAAAGATTCCCAGCAGCCGCCGCTTTCCCCATGCCCAGCGGCAAAGTAGTTATGGTTAATGTTGGGGTTCAATGTTTAGGGGTTGAGGGAAGGGCTGGATCAGCCGGTAGATTGGGGTTTCTGGCATGGGTGGGGGAGGGGGAGAAAGTTTACAGGTTAATGTTCATTGTTACACTGCACCTGGATGAGGGTTGGGGGGGAGAATGGGCACCAAGGTCTCATTACTGTTGTATCCGACACTCTGGGCGAGAGACGGTTAATTTTTTGAATTTGCACTAGGCTCAGATCTAAGGTTTTCCTTCACCTCTCTTCGGTGCTGACGTGACAAACTCACAAGGGTCAGGGCTCCACGCTAATGATGAAATAATGCTTTTGACCTGGAATATTTGGGACTTTATGAATGGTAAAAAAAAACAGGCTGCTGGTAAACTATGGTAGGACAACATATATGGTCCTAATTATGACTGTCCGAATGCGGGCCTATACAGGGAGCCAATGTAGTTTTATTCTGGCAGTAGTGACCTGCTCACAGTTTTACATCTGAAAGATGATGCGGACGGCTTTGTTTTGTACTATCTGGAGTTCATGGAGATCAGCTTTACTTGCCCCACATAGAAGTGCGTTACAGTAATCCACACATGGTAAAATGACAGCTCTCACAAGTTTAGTGCGGTTTTCGATAGAGACAAGTGGGGCAACCTGTCTGAGCACTTTGAGATGGTAATTGGTGCTCTTTGAGATAGCTGTAACGTGAGCATCACAATCTAAGCTGCTCTCCATATAAGTACCTAGCGTTTTAACTTTCTGCACGATTTTTATGTCACTGCTATCAATCCTAAAGCCTGAGTACGCCTGGTCCAATTTAGTTAATGCCTGGCTGGGTCCAAAAAGCATAAGCTCACTTTTGATGCATTTAGGCAGATCCAATTGGTAGACATCCACTTTTTTATTAATTGATACACCATGTCCACCAGATGTTGGTCAGTATCATGATTGCCAGTGATGTCAAGGACCAATTGAAAATCATCCGCATAGTTACAGAAGAAAATTTGAAAAAGTTCTAAATCATAACAGAGGGGTGGGATATAGATATTAAACAATAGAGGGGAGAGAAATGCACCCTGTGGGACTCCACAAGTCAGCATTTGTGGTTCAGAAGCACAGTCCCCCCAGTATACCTGAGATCGTCGACCCTCTAAAAAAGATCTCAACCAAGCTATGGCATTTGCAGAGAGGCCCCCGACCGACTGCATTCTGTCAAGAAGGATGTTGTGATCAGGCAGGTCGAAAACTGCTGATAAGTCCAGTAGCATTAGCAGCCCCGACCTACTTTCTTCCATACAGTATATGACTGTATATTTTTTAATATTTAGCAATGCTCATTCTTTAATCCCCAACTTCTCATATTTTGACTGAGTCAGGAGGTGTATGGTCAATTGATGCAGTCACTTTGGAAATAAGGTAAGACCAGATTCATAGAATCTGTGATCACAGCGCCACCTGTAACTGCACCAACAAAAATGTAGACGCCAATTACGGCGTGGCACAGTGATCAGATAGATCACTTTGCCCGCATCGCCCGTACCCGCATTCCCTTTCCTGACCCCCTCCAACCCCACTTACCTTTACGATGGCACACTTCTGTGTGTGCCGCCTACACCTTGCTATCCCTGCGGCTTCATTTCCACGCACTAACGTGGGTCAGAGGTGACGCTGCAGGGTGCTTTTCCTTTTTTCTTTTTTCACTTTATTGTCCCCTGCAACCCCTGACTCCTGTTGCAGCGCCCGTGGAGAGCGGGGGACACCCCCGCAACCCCACTCTGCTTGGGAGCAGTGATGGGAGGTATTTTGTGTGCCCCCAAAGTCGCAGTGACTGCAGGGGCACACAAATGAGGGTGACATTTCGGTACGTTTCCGATTTATACAGTGGGCATTGGTATCTGTACCCAGGACTGGATTTCCCGATCCATTAAGGAAATTAAATGGTAAAACAAAACAGAATATTTTGGGTATTGGAAGGGGGGGTATTTTCTCACCAAGACATTACATAATTGAATTGACTATTTGACCTTAAATGATAGTTATCCTCTATGAATGAAGTACATTTTAAGTGCAATCCAATATGGCTCTAGATACAAGGCTATGTTTGAAATAACATCACTAGAAAATGTGTGACTTTAATAGTTCCAAACAATCCAGTCAACATAAGGAAACACATTCCAATAGATGCAGTGGATTTTGAGAATTCCAAGATGGCCGGCGGGACAAATGATGTCACGGGGTGTTTACATAATAAATAATGAATCCAAAATTGTACCTGCTGTGAACAGACGCACATGGAGAGTCCTAAACATCAGGGTATCCTCATTTATAAAGAAGGTAAGTGGGGCCTTAAGAATATAGCAATAGGCCTTTCCTCTTTTTGTGGAAAGCACACATGGTGCCCATTGGCTTTTAGGCTTTGGTAATATACCAATTAAGCATTGACCTGTTATTAAATGATGGTGATATGTTATAATGGACAAAGGGGCTGTTTGCAATAACACAACATAACGTACTGTTTATGCTTTGAGAATTAATCATGTGGCAAAAACATGCATGCAGAGCATCTCCGGTTGCCATTCTTATTACTCAAAAATGCTTTTAGAAATACTAGAATGTGCATGTACATCTGACATTTTTTCCCAACACAAATACCAGCACAACACAAGGGATTACTGCATTTGCAGGTTTGATATGGTAGTGCTTGTACATATCTACAGGGTAATTCATAGAAAGTGGCGCACGCGGCTGGCGCACAGTGTCCCAGTGCGATACACTGCGCCAGCCGCGTGCGAAAAAATCCTTTTCATCGCACAGCGAATTCATGGATTTTAGCCTCCGAAACCAGCCGTGGCGCAGAGTGGCGCAGTGACCCTGCAGCAGCGCCAGTTACGCCCCCAAGAACGCCCTCGCGCAAGGAAAAGCCTTCAAAATTCCCAAATCATCGCAAAGGGCTGCGCTAACCCTGGACCAGTTCACAGGGCTGCCAAACAGGAAACGCCAAGCGGGGAACTTGTATTTCAGTGGTTCTCGGGAAGTTTCACACACGATTGTCCTGGGTACGTGTACATCAGGGGTGCGTGGGAAGTAACACACGCAATTCCATCAGGGCACGTGTATTCCAGGGAATGCGCGGGAAGTATCACACGCAAAAACCGCAGGGTACGTGCATTTCAGGGGTGCGCGGGAAGTATCACACACGATTCCATGAGGGTACGTGTATTCCAGGGGTGCGCGGGAAGTATCACACGCAAAAGCAGCAGGGTACGTGTATTCCAGGGGTGCACAGGAAGTATCACATGCAAAAGCAGCAGGGTACGTGTATTTCAGGGGTGCGCAGGAAGTATCACACACAATTCCATCATGGTACGTGTATTCCAGGGGTGCGTGGGAGCACCACACGTGAATTGCATGCGTGGGTCCTCCCAGGTGTACCCTCTACACCCTCCACGGCCCCTGCAGGCGGCCCACACCATAGGGGCCTACCCTGCACATGTCCCGCATGCAGCCCATCCACCATGCCCATGCCCCCAGCCAACTCACATGTCACCTTGAACTACTGCCCACCAACGCATGTCCCCCTGCACCCCCAGCCCTCAGCATCCAGGGGCACCCTCCACCAGGCCCCCACTCATGTCCAACTCATGTCTCCCAGCACCCTCACCCCCAGCAGTGCAGGGCACCCTCCACCAGGCCCCCACTCATGTCTCCCACCACCCCCACCACCCAGCAGTGCAGGGGCATCCTACACCAGGCCCCCACTCATGTCTCCCATCACCCCCACCCCCAGCAGTGCAGGGGCACCCTCCACCAGGCCCCCACTCATGTCTCCGATCACCCCCACCTCCAGCAGTGCAGGGCACCCTCCACCAGGCCCCCACTCATGTCCAACTCATGTCTCCCACCACCCCCACCCCCCAGCAGTGCAGGGCACCCTCCACCAGGCCCCCACTCATGTCCAACTCATGTCTCCCACCACCCCCACCCCCCAGCAGTGCAGGGCACCCTCCACCAGGCCACCACTCATGTCTCCCATCACCCCCACCCCCCAGCATCTAGGGGCACCCTGCACCAGGCCCCCACTCATGTCTCCCTGCACCCCCACCCCCCACCAGTCAGGGGCACCCTCCACCAGGCCCCCACTCATGTCTCCCATCACCCCCACCCCTCAGCAGTGCAGGGCACCCTCCACCAGGCCCCCACTCATGTCCAACTCATGTCTCCCATCACCCCCATCCCCAGCATCCAGGAGCACCCTCCACCAGGCCCCCACTCATGTCTCCCACCACCCCCAGCCCCCAGCATCCAGGGGCACCCTCCACCAGGCCCCCACTCATGTCTCCCACCACCCCCACCCCCCAGCAGTGCAGGGCACCCTCCACCAGGCCCCCACTCATGTCTCCCACCACCCCCACCCCCCAGCAGTGCAGGGCACCCTCCACCAGGCCCCCACTCATATCTCCCACCACCCCTACCCCCCAGCAGTGCAGGGGCACCCTCCACCAGGCCCCCACTCATGTCTCCCATCACCCCCACCCCTCAGCATCCAGGGGCACCCTCCACCAGGCCCCCACTCATGTCTCCCATCACCCCCACCCCCCAACATCCAGGGGCACCCTCCACCAGGCCCCCACTCATGTCTCCCACCACCCCCACCCCCCAGCATCCAGGGGCACCCTCCACCAGGCCCCCACTCATGTCCAACGCATGTCTCCCATCACCCCCACCCCCAGCAGTGCAGGACACCCTCCACCAGGTCCCCACTCATGTCCAACTCATGTCTCCCACCACCCCCACCCCCCAGCAGTGCAGGGCACCCTCCACCAGGCCCCCACTCATGTCCAACTCATGTCTCCCACCACCCCCACCCCCCAGCAGTGCTGGGCACCCCACACCAGGCCCCCACTCATGCCCAACTCATGTCTCCCATCACCCCCACCCCCAAGCATCTAGGGGCACCCTCCACCAGGCCCCCACTCATGTCTCCCTGCACCCCCACCCCCCACCAGTCAGGGGCACCCTCCACCAGGCCCCCACTCATGTCCCCCTGCACCCCCACCCCCCAGCATCCAGGGGCACCCTCCACCAGGCCCCCACTCATGTCTCCCACCACCCCCACCCCCCAGCAGTGCAGGGCACCCTCCACCAGGCCCCCATTCATGGCCAACTCATGTCTCCCATCAACCCCACCCCCCAGCATCTAGGGGCACCCTCCACCAGGCCTCCACTCATGACTCCCTGCACCCCCACCCCCCACCAGTCAGGGGCACCCTCCACCAGACCCCCCACTCATGTCCCCCTGCACCCCCACCCCCCAGCATCCAGCGGCACCCTCCACCAGGCCCCCACTCATGTCCCCCAGCCAACATGTCATCACAATCTAGATCCCTGGCCCTTATGGTCAGCTTCCAAATGCCAAACACCCACCCGAGTATTGCATCCACCCACTTAGAAATGGCAATAACATGATAGAACCCCAATTGCAAGTTTGGAAATGAACACATGTCCCTCACATACACCCAATGGGTGTCAGTGAATGTCAAAACCCATATCATGATATGCATGAAACCAATGAGATGATACTACAAATTGAAGTTTGAAGAAAAAGTATGTATTACAAGCA
This sequence comes from Ambystoma mexicanum, assembly GCF_040938575.1. NCBI lineage: Eukaryota > Metazoa > Chordata > Amphibia > Caudata > Ambystomatidae > Ambystoma > Ambystoma mexicanum. The sequence continues at coordinate 168,627,005 of NC_090924.1, forward strand.
ACATAAATTGAATCAAAAATAAACAAAGAATAATGGAAATTTAAAAAAAAATAAACCAGCATGTCCGTGAAATAATGCAAAACCACAAATCATAATCCAAAGGAAAGGTGTCCAAAGTAACAGTCCACAAAAGTAAATCCAATGGAAAATTAAAATCGAAAACCATTGCTCCATGGGTAAATCATTAAAAAAAATGAAAATCCAAAAGTCAACTATATACAGATAAACAATCCAGGGTCCGTTATCCCAACAGAAAAAATGAAACCTATCTAATAACACTACCTAAAAAAAAAACTATATACAAAAATGTGGCCCATTGTCCAAAAGGTCCACAAAAAATGCAAAACCAAAGGAAACCTAACACTAACTACAGAACTATTTACAAGGGCAGCGGGCTAGTCCGATGGCTCACTTCGGGATGTTCCGGGCCAGGGCAACATCGAACTCCTGCTCAATGTCCCAGAGGCAGTCCTCCTCCATGGCCCCGAGGGTCCGCAGGGCCGTCGACATGTTCACCCCCAACTCCCTTCGGATTGCCTCGAGGCACTCGGCCCGCCTCAGGGCCCTCTGCATGGAGTTCTCCGCCCTGACCATCGTGAGCCGTGCCTCTTTCGCACGCTGCCGCTCCGCATCTATGGCATGGCCCAACCGCTGCCACACGGAAGACACTTCCCATCCTGGGTCCTCCTGCCCTCCGGCCGATGCCTGCCCCTCCGATGTCGAAGGCCCCGAGCCATCATGGCTCCCACCACGTTGCTGCTACTGCTGTGCCTCTGCCCGTGCACTGCCTCCTGCTACCTGCACATCCTCCGCTGGCTGGGGTGCAGTCGTTGATGTGGCCACCCCTGCTGGACGTCCGAATGTGGCAGGGATGCCTCCTCCACCAGCCTGGCCGCACCGTCAGAGGCAGCTCCACAGGGCACCCAGGAGACTAATGGGTGGGAAGATGGCACGGAGGACGACTGGCACATAGGGGGTTCAGTTGAGGAGGGGGTCTGAGCAAGCCCCATCAAACGGAGGAATCCGGCCTGGGTGACCTGTCCCAGTAGGCCGACGCGGTCAACGAGCCATTCGAGATGACGTGCAGTCTCCTCATGAAAAGACTGCAGGTCACCTCGCATGGCCCGTTGACGCAACGCCACACCAGTCAGGACAGGCTCAACCCGGACCCGGATAGCCACGTCCGCAGGCAGAGAAAGGCCAATTGTCGTGAGCTCATCCCCTGCCTGAAAACGGGTCTGGACGTAGGCATCCCTGCTGGTGCAAGATGATGCAGTGACAGGATCAGCGACAGGATTGCACACAGGCACCTCCGCGGCGACCTGTGCTGCCTCCTGTCCCTGGTCCTGCACTGCACCACTAGCACCAGTGGAATCCCCACCTCCAGACCCCGTCTCTGTTGCTTGCACAGCCTCCTCCTCCAGCAAACCCCCAACCAACCTGGATGACTCCGTGCCATCTTCCCCCGTTGGGCCCTGTGGGGTCCCAGCTGCCCCTTCTGCTGCCGAGGAGTCCAACTCCGACCTCCGCCTCTTTGACTTCCCCCCGGCAGCTGCGGCCTGGGACGCGGCACCGGACTCCTCACTCCCCGATGAGATCACAACCTGGGAGGGGAGCCGGGCCTTGCGTCTCCGGCTGGCGGTGCGATCCCCGCCGCTATGCTCCACAGAACCTTCTCCGCCCTCTTCATCAGTTGACGCTGCAGACAGGGAGAAATAAAACACAGGCATCAGGGCACTGTACAATGGACACATACACACATGCCAGTTGCACATGAGTGGCATTGGCAAACCTCAGACATGGCATCACAATCGGCAACACACATGTCATTTCAACTTGCACACATGAGCCATACCACAGCCATATCGCAACTGCCAGCACCATCCATACACATACAACAGCATGAGCAGGCAAAGGTGAGCCAGACATCACAACACAGGGAGTGCACTACACATGCACGCACACCACCACACTTGCATGCATGTGTACACCTCAGCCAACTGTCGCAGTGTTCAGATGGGCATCCATGTCACATCTGCCAATCAGGCTTCCACATCCCGCTGTCACATGCATCCATGTTGCATCACTGTTGCACCCTTGTCAAAAACACACACATGCACATGTACACAGTGCTGATACATGCAGCTGAAAACAACATACATGCGTGACATCACGAACATGCCTACTTACATACACATTCATCCAAACATGTGTGCCCACACAACTGCATTTGGCATGCAAGCCTACACACACAAGCACCATCCATGTCTCACACATGACAGTCCTCGCATGTGTTAGCCTCACAGCCCTGTACACCCCCACCCATACTCGACCCCATACAAACAGATGTGCAACCTGCACACTACTGGCACATCACCACACGCACAGCTTACAATCATGATGCATGTACACTTACCGCTCGACTCCAGACGGGTCTGCCTCTCAAGTACCTGGACGTGGAGCACTGGGGATATGCGTTTCAGGACCCTCATCTGATCTTCCGACAAGTGGCCCCGGCGCCCCTTAGCATCCGCTGCCTTTAAGAGGCGCCGGGCCTTGTTGAGGGTCCTGGACCTGAAGTCCTCCCAGCGCTTCTTGACATGTTGGAAGTCGAGGACTGCCACCCCCTCCGCGTTGATGGCAGTCACAATGTCCGTCCAGATCTGAGTCTGTCCTTCCTTGTCGGCGCGCACACTTCCGAAGAGGGCATCATACTGCCCCAGGACTTGCTCCACCAGGACACCAACTTCCCTGGCACTGAAGCTGGTGCCCCTCTGTCTCTCTGGCCGGGGGTTGTCAGTGGTGCCAGATGTTGCAGTGCCCGACATGACAACCCCAGAGGCAGGAGTGGGTGGGCAACTGGGTCCTGGGGCTGGGCTGTGGAGCGATGGAATCCCAGTCGGGAGTCTTCGGTTCCAGCAGGGGTGGTCACAGCAACAGCACCCCTGGCTGATGTGCAGGCAGCAAATGGCAGGGCACGTGGGCAGCAGGCAGTCAGGCAGCAGCAGATGGCAGGTGGGAGCGTGCTCGGGGCTCTGGGGGGCAGTAAATCGGCTTTCTGGGCAGGAGCGTGGTCTTCTGTGTGCTTACGCGTGGCCAGCTTGATACGGAGTGATTTGGCACGTGAAAATCCTGCACGTCTGTGTGTAATTCGAGGAAAGGCCCTTGGTGCGTAAGCGCGTCTGCACGCATACGCGATTTCATTGGCCCAAAGGCCCCCATGCGCAACTATGACGTCACGCGCATGGCCGTAGAGAATGGCGCATGTAAAAAAAAAGATACACGTCTGAGTGTCAGAGCGTGTAATTGGTGGAAATGGCCTCATCGCGTATGCGCGTCTGTGACGTGTGTATAAAAGGTACGTGTAGAACGCCATTTCCTTGTACGTGCTTTTCGTGGAGAGTGAGTGGGTGAAATCTGTACTTCTTGTCAGTTCACACACGATTTACTTCACGGCGTTTCAAGTTCGTACTCCCTGTTACCTCTGACAGCTTTTTCTCTTTTCCTCTTTTTCCTGGGCCTGTTTCCTCAAACAGCGTTCCCTTCTACTGTTGTCCTGTCTCCTCAGACAGCGTACAATTCTTCTTTTGGCGGGGATGTTGCCAACGCGCACAAGCGCATATTTTTCACGCTTTTGTTCCTGGCAGGCGGTGAGTCGTGCACGTATTTAACATCTGTGCTTGCCCCGTGTGTCGCATACCCCTTCAGAGGTCATTGTAGGCTGCGTGTGACACGCATACATTCATTCTTGTGTTTCTGGGTGCCACAGCGTAGTGCAGGTTTATTTTTCCACACACGTGGTCTAGGAGGGGTTGCGTGCACCTTACTTCCCTTTTTTGGGGTGCCTGTGCGTTGCGTGACCCGTCATCTTTCCCCAGGGGTGACATACAGCCTTGCTAGAGCACTAGGGTACGATTACCATCTGGTACCCAACCCCTTTGACCCCCAATTGCCCAGGACAATAGTTCACAGCGACTCCCATACGCACAATAACATCAGTGCCATGGCTGGGAGGCGAACAAGCCGTAAGGGTGGCAAAGGTGGCCGAGCCCCAAGATGTGGCCATGGTGGATCCGGTAGGGGACGTGGCCGTGACTTGCAGGGTGCCCCTAGCCCCCCATGTGTGGAGGAGCAGTCAGGGACACCCATGCCCCCCCCCTGGTTAAGGGTAACGTGGCTGACACCATCCATGCTCAGCCCTTGTTGGACCAGCCCACTGTGGAACCAGACCTGGCACAGGGTGACTCCATGGCTGACTTCCAGGTCAGCAGGTCTAGGCCACGTGCGCCGGTGCACGTTGGTGTCATCAGGCCACGTGGATCAGGGGCAGCTAGGTCATCTGCTGCCCCGCGTAGGCAGGCTGGGGAGGCTGCAGGGGCAGCTGCGGCTCCATCCACCCCACCTCTCACACACCCAGCCAAGACAGTGTCGGTCCAAGTCCATCCTGCTGACATTCCCCCTGACACCATCACACTTGAGCTAATGCCTGCACCAACTCCCATGTTGAGTGTGCAATCCCACACTCCTAGTACAGAGTCCACCGGGGCTCCTGCCCCTAGTGTCCAGAGCGGTGTAGGACACTCAGGATCCCCACCACCTTCCAAGCGGAAGAGGAAGAGTGCTCGTCCAGTAGAGGCTGATGCCCCAGACACGGCTACACAGTCCGGCCCGTCAAGGAAGCCCAGCTTCAATGAGGCCGAACTGAGTGCAATTGTAGAGTATGTGTCCGCACATGACCGCAAAATGGTGATTGTTGCAGGATCCAAGACCACACCTGCACAACGTCTGGCACACTGGCAGACCATCGCGGACATCATAAATGCCCTTGGAATCGTGAGGCGCACAGCTAATGAATGCTACAAGCGCTGGCATGACCTGAAGCGCAGGGCAAAGAATAAGCTGGCCTCAAGTCATGCCGCTACTCTAGTGACTGGAGATGGGTCTCCAGCAGAGGACATAGAACTCACTCCACATGAGCATGTTGCTGGGACCTCATCATGGAGGAACAGATTCAAGGCGTGGGAGAACTGGCAGATTACGAGGCATCGTCCGGTGAGTGCACATGCATGTGTGTGTCATCCATGTGCATGGTGTGTGTGTGAGGGCTTCTGTTTGGGTGCCAGGTGAGGGTGTGTGTACCTGAGTGGTTTGGGTCACCCATGTGCCTCATCCAATACATTCTGCGCACCAGCATTTGGGTATAGCAGTATCCATTCTGCCAACATTAGACATCTAGCCCAACACCACGCCAGTTGCCCTTGAAGTGTCATCTTGCCACAACATTGTTGCTTATTTTCCTCAGTTTATTCAGGCAGATTGTTTGCATACCACCACTTTTACTAGGCATTTCACAGTCCTATTGTCACATGTCTGACATGGCTATGGTACAGTGGACTGGCTTTGTTTTCTGGATATGATTTGTTTAGACATGTCCCTGTGCTATAGGACCATTTTGGACTGTCTGCTCCAGGTTAAACATTTGAACCATTTCAATGAAAAAATCAATTTCATGAGCAAACTAGACTGAATGAACAATTGGTGCCCTCCTCTCCCTCTTCACTTTATGGCTAGGGTACATGCCACCTGTGTGATGGCATGTGTATTTGACCTGCCAATCACAGGCCAATGTGTGATGCCACTGCTAGGCAGCATGCAGCAAATGTGTTCATCTTCCATCTTGGTGTCATCAATGTGTGCCATCTGCCTCCCCTTCACACGCAGTGACGGTGCATACATGGGAGAGTTTTAGTCATGTGGGACATGTGTCAATCAAGTACTGTTTCTGTAGCTTCTCAGCCCTAATTGTGTGCCATAGTGCTAATGCCTGTTTCCATTTGTTTTCTTTTATGTCTTTGCAGGGGATGACACACTTGATACTGCTGGGGTTGTGGAGATGGTGCAGACCCAGGAGGGGTCTCAGGCCCGACCGACCACCAGTGAGGGATGTGGTGTGGTGGTGGGTGAGAACCCACAACTGCTGCAGGTCGTGCTCTCAAGGGGTGTCTCTGGCTGCACCTCCCCCGAGCTGTATTCAGGTGTCGATTCGGATGATGAGACCTATGTGCCGTCGCAGGTGAGTGTTCCTGGGAGGGATTCTGTTCTGTCCGACCCACCTGCACCAGGGTTAGAACCCTCAATGGGGATGTCAGTGTTGGCAGGTACGCCTTTGGTGGTTACGGATGCAGGGTCACACTCCGCAACATCTGATCCTGTTCCTGGGCCAGCAGATCAGAGGGGGAATGCAGTCCTGCAGCCTCAGGCAGTGCCGGCACAGCAAGGCGCTGTTCGCCTTGCCCCAGACAGATGTGGTGCCCGCCGACGTGGTGGCCGTACGCCACCTGGCAATACCGCATGTGAGCAATCCATATACGGTATGGCAACCCAACAGGCAGCATCATCAGAGATGATGGCTCAGGCCATGGATAGGGTGGCCACTTCCATTGTCCCCCCCGAAAGGCTGATGGAGCGACTACAGCAGGCAACAGACTCCATCTGCCAGTCACACAGGGAGGACATGTTGGCGTCCGACAGGGACAGGAGGGTGGTACTGGCGATTCTGCGGGAAGCCATTTCCATAGAGTCCCAGGGCCACAGGGAAGCCCTGAGTGTGGAACTTCTTCACCTCAGGACGACTCTTGTTGAGCTTGAGGCTTCAACAAACAGAAGGATAGAACAGCAGCTGGAGCGTCTCACACGTACGCTCTCAGCTGAGATGCAGGCAACTAGGGCGGAGGTCTGGGCATCACGTGAGTTGTTGCATGGGGACCTACGCACAATTATCCTCCAGAACGAGACCTTCCACACCCGAATGCTTGCTGCCATGGAGGACCAGACTAGGGCTTTGTGTGGGCTACCTCCCATAGTGCCACCACCTCCTGATGCAGCTGCAGAGGGTGAGGAGAGCGACAGCAGTGTTTCTCTCACAATAGGGTAGCCGTGCAGGCCATGAGCCCATGGAGGTGTTTTTTTCCGCAAGATCCACACAGGTGGGTTTTGGTGTGCACCCTTCCTCAGACCTCCTGGGTGGCCATACCCCCCCCCCCCCACCCCCCCCCTCGGGCCCATTAATGGCCATTTTTTATTTATTTATTTATTTTTTTATTTTTTTTTGGGCAGTGTGTTGCCTTGTGTGGCTCCCGTGGGCATACGCTGTATTGTGGCTGGGCACATGCAGGCTTGTCATGAATTTGTTTCGGATGCTTGGGTTTGTGTGACACACACCCCTCCTGCTTCCCGTTTCCATGGGCTTGAAAAGGGTGTGCCCAAGTAACATTGACGTACATGGTGACGTTGGACTCCCATTTGATGTGTGGGCAGTCTGTAGTCAATACTGTGTATACATTCATAGTGCATATTGTTGTTGTATTGTACACTGCATGGTGTATTGATATGTGCCTCTGCAGCCATCTCATCCTCCTAATTTGCAGGTCCATTTCTCATGTCTTCACAAGGCGGTCTACCTTGGAACTGGAGTCCATGTTGTAAGCAGTTCACCTACACTCTTGCGTGGCGCTAACACTGTATACTTGGAAGTGTTCGAAGTGCTGGCATTATCAGGTAGTGAGGCTACCAAATTTTTAAGTCTGTAATGTCATGTTTAAGGTAGGTTGGAGGTTGTGTAGGTGATTGGTATTCTTGGTAAGTATTTGGTAATGTGTGTTGTAGGTCCTGCATTACTGTGAGCATTTCATGTGTGGCCAGTTTCCATTAGGGACACTGTAGTTGGTGACACTTGGGGCATGTTGTGGGGATTAATTTGTTTGCTCTCACATTGCATGACATGCCATGGTGTGTTGTGTGGCCGTGCCGGGGAGGGGTTGGGTGACATGGCACTGTTCTCATGTAATATTTTGCAAGTGGGTATTCATTTCTGCAGCATGGAAGTGTGTCTTTTGATGACACTGCATTGGTGGTGTTTGTGTAGGTAGGGATGCACACATTCTGACACTTCCACATGAACAATCTCAGGCTGCTATGGTTCTGACAGTTGACTGTCCCTTTGTTCGTCATAATTGTCAGGTCGAGTCATCATTGCTTATCAGAAGGTATGTGCCAGGGCTGTGTGCACTCCACAGGGGTGTGATTTCTATGTGAAGTTATTAGACACCAGCTGCGTACGGGCTGCCTCACCCCGTGCCCTCTCCCCTCCCATGCGCAGCGGGCGTGCATGTGGTTGGGGATGTGGGGGCACCACCATGTCCACAGCCAGGCCCCGGCGTGTGGCAACATTGTGCAGGACACATGCTGCCACTATGATCCTGCACACTACTGGGGGCGCATATAACAGCTGCCCACCAGAACGGTCAAGGGAGCGAAAGCGTGACTTGAGCACTTCGAATGTGCGCTCCACTATGCCCCGGGTTGCAATATGGGCTGTGTTGTATCTTACCTCGGGAGGCGTGATGAGGATCCGAATTGGCGTCATCATGTGGGTGCTCAGAGGGTAGGCACTGTCCCCTGGTGAGGAGGTGATGGGTATCATTAGTGGGGTAGTGACATAACTCTGCATCTGACATGCATGCATGTGCAGTGGCATTCATACTCACCAAGCAGCCATGTATCGCCATGCCGCCCAGCTTCTAGGTCCCGGCTTAGGGTAGACATTCGGTAAATGAAGCTGTCGTGGGTGGACCCTGGATAGTTGGCATATACTGAAGTGATGATTCCCCTGGCATTACATACTACCTGCACGTTGATGGAATGCCAGTGCTTGCGGTTCCTATAGATGTGCTCAGATGCCCTGGGGGGACGTAGTGCCACATGGGTGCAGTCAATGGCACCTAGCACTTTGGGGAATTGTGCCACACCGTAGAAATCCAGGGCGGCAGCCTGCCTTTCTGCAGGTATCCTGGGCAGGTATATGTGCCTGCGGACTGATGGGCGTGCAGTGATGATGTTCAAGACCTGGTGTAGGCAGCGTGACTGCGTGGCCTGTGACACCCCACCCACTATGGCACTTGTCCGCTGAAATGATCCAGTGGCCAAGAAGTGCAGTAGATTAAGGACTTTCTCCAGGGGGCTGAGTGCTTGGGAGCACAGGGTGGGTGATGTGAGGTCATCCTCCCACTCACTGACCAGGTCCAGTATTATGTGTGGTGGAAACCTGTACCTCCCATACACCTGGTCATCAGGCATCCCAAAAAGGCTGGTTCTGGGAGTGAAAATTCGTGCCCTCACTATCCTCCTCCTCCTCCTTTAGTAACCCACGGCCACTGCTGCTAGGAACGTTATATACATCCTAGCGTCTGAGCTTGTTTGTTGCTTGCACGCACTTTTATGCTGAGCGGGTCGACGTACGCCTGATTCATGCTGGCGTACGTGTTTCAGGATTGGACCATTTATTTTTCGGCGCATTGTAGGCGACTGTGTAAATCTTCCCGCCCACCCCAGGAATACACGTAACAAGCTCTCCCAGGCCCAATCGCGAGTAAATATTCCCGCCCACCCCTGGAATACACGTACCCCACTGTCACAGGCCCAGTCGCGTGTGGAACTTCACGCGCACACCGAAATACACGTACCCTGCAAAATCGCATGTGAAACTTCACACGCACCCCGAAATACACGTACCCAGGGCAATCGCGTGTGGAACTTCCCGCGAACCCCGTAATACACGTAGCCTGCTGGTATCGCGTGTGGAAGTTCACGCGTACCCATAATACACGTACCCTGATGGTATCGCATGTGAGACTACCCGCGCACCCCAGGAATACACGTACCCAGACAAATCGCACGGCTGGGTGGTGGGGGTGCTGGGAGACAGGAGTGGGGGCCTGGTGGAGGGTGCCCATGGATGCTGGTGGGTGGGGGTGATGGGAGACATGAGTTGGACATGAGTTGGACATGAGTGGAGGGTGCCCCTGGATGCTGGGGGCTGGGGGTGCAAGGGGACATGAGTGGGGGCCTGGTGGAGGGTGCCCCTGCATGCTGGGGGGTGGGGATGATGGGAGACATGAGTTGGACATGAGTGGGGGCCTGCTGGAAGGTGCCCCTGGATGCTAGGGGGTGGGGGTGCAGGGGGACATGAGTGGTTGCCTGGTGGAGGGTGCCCCTGGATGCTGGGGGGTGGGGTGCAGGGGGACATGAGTGGGGGCCTGGTGGAGGGTGCCCCTGGATGCTGGGGGTGGGGTGCAGGGGGACATGAGTGGGGGCTTGGTGGAGGGTGCCCCTGGATGCTGGGGGGTGGGGGTGCACGGGGACATGAGTGGGGGCCTGGTGGAGGGTGCCCCTGGATGCTGGTGGGTGGGGGTGATGGGAGACATGAGTTGGACATGTGTGGGGGCCTGGTGGAGGGTGCCCTGCACTGCTGGGGGCTGGGGGTGGTGGGAGACATGAGTTGGACATGAATGGGGGCCTGGTGGAGGCTGCCCCTGGATGCTGGGGGGTGGGGGTGCTGGGAGACATGAGTGGGGGCCTGGTGTACGGTGCCCCTGGCAGCTGGGGGGGGGGGGTGCAGGGGGACATGAGTGGGGGCCTGGTGGAGGGTGCCCCTGGATGCTGGTGGGTGGGGGTGATGGGAGACATGAGTTGGACATGAGTGGGGGCCTGGTGGAGGGTGCCCATGGATGCTGGTGGGTAGGGGTGCAGGGGGACATGAGTGGGGGCCTGGTGGAGGGAGCCCTGCACTTCTGGGGGGTGGGGGTGATGGGAGACATGAGCGGGGGCCTGGTGGAGGGTGCCCCTGGATGCTGGGGGGTGGGGGTGCAGGGGGACATGAGTGGTTGCCTGGTGGAGGGTGCCCCTGGATGCTGGGGGGTGGGGGTGCAGGGGGACATGAGTGGGGACCTGGTGGAGGATGCCCCTGGATGCTGGAGGGTGGGGGTGCAGGGGGACATGAGTGGGGGCCTGGTGGAGGGTGCCCCTGGATGCTGGCGGGTGGGGGTGATGGGAGACATGAGTTGGACATGAGTGGGGGCCTGGTGGAGGGTGCCCCTGGATGCTAGTGGGTGGGGGTGATGGGAGACATGAGTTGGACATGAGTGGGGGCCTGGTGGAGGGTGCCCATGGATGCTGGTGGGTGGGGGTGCAGGGGGACATGAGTGGGGGCCTGGTGGAGGGTGCCCTGCACTGCTGGGGGGTGGGGGTGATGGGAGACATGAGTGGGGGCCTGGTGGAGGGTGCCCCTGGATGATGGGGGGTGGGGGTGTAGAGGGACATGAGTGGGGGCCTGGTGGAGGGTGCCCCTGGATGCTGGGGGGTGGGGGTGATGGGAGACATGAGTTGGACATGAGTGGGGGCCTGGTGGAGGGTGCCCTGCACTGCTGGGGGGTGGGGGTGGTGGGAGACATGAGTGGGGGCCTGGTGGAGGGTGCCCCTGCACTGCTGGGGGGTGGGGGTGGTGGGGGACATGAGTGGGGGCCTGGTGGAGGGTGCCCCTGGATGCTGGGGGGTGGGGGTGATGGGAGACATGAGTGGGGGCCTGGTGGAGGGTGCCCCTGGATGCTGGGGATGGGGGTGATGGGAGACATGAGTTGGACATGAGTGGGGGCCTGGTGGAGGGTGCCCTGCACTGCTGGGGGGTGGGGGTAATGGGAGACATGAGTGGGGGCCTGGTGGAGGGTGCCCCTGACTGGTGGGGGGTGGGGGTGCAGGGAGACATGAGTGGGGGGCTGGTGCAGGGTGCCCCTAGATGCTGGGGGGTGGGGGTGATGGGAGACATGAAAGGGGGCCTGGTGGAGGGTGCCCATGGATGCTGGTGGGTGGGGGTGCAGGGGGACATGAGTGGGGGCCTGGTGGAGGGTGCCCTGCACTGCTGGGGTGTGGGGGTAGTGGGAGACATGAGTGGGGGCCTGGTGGAGGGTGCCCCTGCAATGCTGGGGGGTGGGGGTGGTGGGGGACATGAGTGGGGGCCTGGTGGAGGGTGCCCCTGGATGCTGGGGGGTGGGGGTGATGGGAGACATGAGTGGGGGCCTGGTGGAGGGTGCCCCTGGATGCCGGGGATGGGGGTGATGAGACACGAGTTGGACATGAGTGGGGGCCTGGTGGAGGGTGCCCTGCACTGCTGGGGGGTGGGGGTAATGGGAGACATGAGTGGGGGCCTGGTGGAGGGTGCCCCTGACTGGTGGGGGGTGGGGGTGCAGGGAGACATGAGTGGGGGGCTGGTGCAGGGTGCCCCTAGATGCTGGGGGGTGGGGGTGATGGGAGACATGAGTGGGGGCCTGGTGGAGGGTGCCCATGGATGCTGATGGGTGGGGGTGCAGGGGAACATGAGTGGGGGCCTGGTGGAGGGTGCCCTGCACTGCTGGGGGGTGATGGGAGACATGAGTGGGGGCCTGGTGGAGGGTGCCCCTGGATGCTGGGGGTGGGGGGTGCAGGGGGACATGAGTGGGGGCCTGGTGGAGGGTGCCCCTGCATGCTGGGGGGTGGGGCTGATGGGAGACATGAGTTGGACATGAGTAGGGGCCTGGTGGAGGGTGCCCTCCACTGCTGAGGGGTGGGGGTGGTGGGACACATGAGTTGGACATGAGTGGGGGCCTGGTGGAAGGTGCCCCTGGATGCTGGGGGGTGGGGGTGCAGGGGGACATGAGTGGTTGCCTGGTGGAGGGTGCCCCTGGATGCTGGGGGGTGGGGGTGCAGGGGGACATGAGTGGGGGCCTGGTGGAGGGTGCCCCTGGATGCTGGGGGTGGGGGTGCAGGGGGACATGAGTGGGGGCTTGGTGGAGGGTGCCCCTGGATGCTGGGGGGTGGGGGTGCACGGGGACATGAGTGGGGGCCTGGTGGAGAGTGCCCCTGGATGCTGGTGGGTGGGGGTGATGGGAGACATGAGTTGGACAAGTGCGGGGGCCTGGTGGAGGGTGCCCTGCACTGCTGGGGGCTGGGGGTGGTGGGAGACATGAGTTGGACATGAATGGGGGCCTGGTGGAGAGTGCCCCTGGATGCTGGGGGGTGGGGGTGCAGGGGGACATGTGTGGGGGCCTGGTGGAGGGTGCCCTGCACTGCTGGAGGGTGGGGGTGGTGGGAGACATGAGTGGGGGCCTGGTGGAGGGTGCCCCTGGCAGCTGGAGCGTGGGGGTGCAGAGGGACATGAGAGGGGGCCTGGTGGAGGGTGCCCCTGGATGCTGGTGGGTGGGGGTGATGGGAGACATGAGTTGGACATGAGTGGGGGCCTGGTGGAGGGTGCCCATGGATGCTGGTGGGTAGGGGTGCAGGGGGACATGGGTGGGGGCCTGGTGGAGGGTGCCCTGCACTTCTGGGGGGTGGGGGTGATGGGAGACATGAGTGGGGGCCTGGTGGAGGGTGCCCCTGGATGCTGGGGGGTGGGGGTGCAGGGGGACATGAGTGGTTGCCTGGTGGAGGGTGCCCCTGGATGCTGGGGGGTGGGGGTGCAGGGTGCAGGAGGACATGAGTGGGGACCTGGTGGAGGGTGCCCCTGGATGCTGGGGGGTGGGGGTGCAGGGGGACATGAGTGGGGGCCTGGTGGAGGGTGCCCCTGGATGCTGGTGGGTGGGGGTGATGGGAGAAATGTGTTGGACATGTGTGGGGGCCTGGTGGAGGGTGCCCCTGGATGCTGGTGGGTGGGGGTGATGGGAGACATGAGTTGGACATGAGTGGGGGCCTGGTGGAGGATGCCCATGAATGCTGGTGGGTGGGTGTGCAGGGGGACATGAGTGGGGGCCTGGTGGAGGGTGCCCTGCACTGCTGGGGGGTGGGGGTGATGGGAGACATGAGTGGGGGCCTGGTGGAGAGTGCCCCTGGTTGCTGGGGGGTGGGGGTGCAGGGGGACATGAGTGGGGGCCTGGTGGAGGGTGCCCCTGGAAACTGGGGGGTGGGGGTGATGGGAGACATGAGTTGGACATGAGTGGGGGCCTGGTGGAGGGTGCCCTGCACTGCTGGGGGTCGGGGGTGGTGGGAGACATGAGTTGGACATGAGTGGGGGCCTGGTGGAGGGTGCCCCTGGATGCTGGGGGGTGGGGGTGCAGGGGGACATGAGTGGTTGCCTGGTGGAGGGTGCCCCTGGATGCTGGGGGGTGAGGGTGCAGGGGGCCATGAGTGGGGGCCTGGTGGAGGGTGCCCCTGGATGCTGGGGGGTGGGGGTGCAGGGGGACATGAGTGGGGGCTTGGTGGAGGGTGCCGCTGGGGGCTGGGGGTGCTGGGGGACATGAATGGGGGCCTGGTGGAGGGTGCCCCTGGATGCTGGTGGGTGGGGGTGATGGGAGACATGAGTTGGACATGAGTGGTGGGCCTGGTGGAGGATGCCCTGGATGTTGGGGGGTGGGGGTGCAGGGGGACATGTGTGGGAGCCTGTTGGAGGGTGCCCTGCACTGCTTGGGGGTGGGGGTGGTGGGAGACATGCGTGGGGGCCTGGTGGAGGGTTCCCCTGGATGCAGGGGGGGTGGGGGTGCAGGGGGACATGAGTGGGGGCCTCGTGGAGGGTGCCCCTGGATGCTGGTGGGTGGGGGTGATGGGAGACATGAGTTGGACATGAGTGGGGGTCTGGTGGAGGGTGCCCATGGATGCTGGTGGGTGGGGGTGCAGGGGGGCATGAGTGGGGGCCTGGTGGAGGGTGCCCTGCACTGCTGGGGGGTGGGGGTGATGGGAGACATGAGTGGTTGCCTGATGGAGGGTGCCCCTGGATGCTGGGGGGTGGGGGTGCAGGGGGACATGAGTGGGGGCCTGGTGGAGGGTGCCCCTGGATGCTGGTGGGTGGGGGTTATGGGAGACATGAGTTGGACATGAGTGGGGGCCAGGTGGAGGCTGCTCCTGGATGCTGGGGGGTGGGGTTGCAGGGGGACATGAGTGGTTGCCTGGTGGAGGGTGCCCCTGGATGCTGGGGGGTGGGGGTGCAGGGGGACATGAGTGGGGGCCTGGTGGATGGTGCCCCTGGATGCTGGGGGGTGGTGGTGCAGGGGGACATGAGTGGGGGCCTGGTGGAGGGTGCCCCTGGATGCTGGTGGGTGGGGGTTATGGGTGACATGAGTTGGACATGTGTGGGGGCCTGGTGGAGGGTGCCCAGCACTGCTGGGGGGTGGGGGTGGTGGGAGACATGAGTTGGACATGAGTGGGGGCCTGGTAGAGGGTGCCCCTGGATGCTGGGGGGTGGGGTGCAGGGGGACATGTGTGGGGTCTGGTGGAGGGTGCCCTGAACTGCTGGGGGGTGGGGGTGGTGGGAGACATGAGTGGGGCCCTGGTGGAGGGTGCCCCTTGATGCTGAGGGGTGGGGGTGCAGGGGGACATGAGTGGGGGCCTGGTGGAGGGTGCCCCTGAATGCTGGGGGTGGGGGTGCAGGGGGACATGAGTGGGAGCCTGGTGGAGGGTGCCCCTGGATGCTGGGGGGTGGGGGTGATGGGAGACATGAGTTTGACATGAGTGGGGGCCTGGTGGAGGGTGCCCTGCACTGCTGGGGGGTGGAGGTGATGGGAGACATGAGTGGGGGCCTGGTGGAGGGTTCCCCTGGATGCTGGGGGGTGGGGGTGCAGGGGGACATGAGTGGGGGCCTGGTGGAGGGTGCCCCTGGATGCTGGGGGGTGGGGGTGCAGAGGGACATGAGTGGGGGCCTGGTGGAGGGTGCCCCTGGATGCTGGGGATGGGGGTGATGGGAGACATGAGTGGGGGCCTGGTGGAGGATGCCCCTGGATGCTGGTGGGTGGGGGTGATGGGACACATGAGTTGGACATGAATGGGGGCCTGGTGGAGGGTGCCCCACATTGCTGGGGGGTGGGGGTGCTGGGAGACATGTGTTGGTGATCAGTAGTGCAAGGTGACATGTGGGTTGGCTGGGGGGCATGGCCATGGTGGATGGGTTGCCTGTGGGACATGAGCAGGGGTGCAGGGTAGTCCCCTGTGGTGTGGGCTGCCTGCAGGGGCCATGGAGGGTGTAGAGGGAACACCTGGGAGGACCCACACGGCCAAATCACGTGTAGCATTCCCCGGCACCACCGAAATACACGTACCCTGCTGTAATCACGTGAGAATCTTCCTGTGCGCCTCGGAATACACGTACCCTGCTGAAATCGCGTGTGGGACTTCCCGAGCACCCAGAAGTACACGTACCCAGGCTAATCGCGTGTGGAACTTCCCGCGCATCCCGAAACACACGTACCCAGGCTAATCACGTGTGGAACTTCCCGCGCACCCCGAAACACAGGTACCCAGGCTAATCGCGTGTGGAACTTCCCGCACACCCCGAAACACACGTACCCAGGCTAATCGCGTGTGGAACTTCACGCGCACCCCGAAGTACACGTACCCAGGCTAATCGCGTGTGGAACTTCCCGCGCACCCCTGAAGTACACGTACCCAGGCCAATCGCGTGTGGAACTTTCCGCGCACCCAGAAACACACGCACATGCTATTTTTCACACAGCGGTTGTCCGTGTTTGTCGGTACCCCTTTGCACCTCATTTGTCCTAGAGGGCCACTGTTGGACCATTCATCATGGCTGTATATGGGTGCTTTTTGTTAGCGCACATTTTGGCGCACATTTATTTCAGGCGCAGGGACGCTACCGCCTGCTTTCTTGTGGTGTACTTGTTTGGCCCAGTGCGCGTCTTTCACCGTGCGCTGGTTTGCCCTTTTCGATTCCATGAATACGGGTTGTAGGCGAGCGTGTGGGCGTTCCGCGCACTTGCCTCCTGTACTTCCCCCGTGACGCCCATATTTTCACGCGTTGTTCCCCATTCTGAGTGTTACGCCCCGTGTTCCGCCTACTTTTGTGATGTGCGCCGCGCTATGTGCGATTTCGCAGTGGCCGTGGCGCACGCTGTTGGATGACCTGTGCGCCGGCGTGCGCGGTGCACTTTTTCAGCACACATCCAATGATTTTCTCGCGCACGACTTCCATGAATCGATGTGCGCTGGTTTCCCTGCGATTTTCGCACTTGCACTGCGATTTTCGCACTTTTACTGCGATTCGCACGTTTTGGCACCTCTGCGCGGGAATTTTCGGCGCACATTAATTCCATGAATCGACACCTTATTGTTTTAAGGCCAAGGGAATTATCCCATAGATTTTCAATGTATTATTTCTGAGGATGTCTGCAATTATATAAGAAAACAAGGTGAGCTTGCATGTTGATTTAAAAATAAAATGAGGCAAAATGTAATTACTAATGATGAATGTATGCTTCAGGGTGTTTTGTCCTGGGAAAAGGACACAAAATATGCATGCAATAGGCATTGACCTACACAAAAATCGGAAGGTTGGACAATTCGATACATTTGCTAATATGCATGGTCACAAACAGTTTGGGTTTGGTTAACTCGACACTACGGATCACCTAAAATTAGGCATCATTTCTCGCTATTAGAACAGTATGATGGGTATTCATGGAATATCACGTCTTTACATTGAATATCACCATCTGCAGTTGAAGTCTAACGGTGGATTGACAGAATTGAATGCAATTCATTGTTATTGAATTCTATTTTCTCATACCTCTCTCTCCCTAACAATCCTCCCTTTGCCAACCCTGATTTGTCTGTGTGTCAGCAAAATGTTGTGCGCTTACATGTACTAATCTGTTACTATTATCCGTATTTGAATTTTCTTCAACACCACATTGTTTGGTTGTGGCTTCATTGGAATTATAATTTTCTTTTTGGACAATATATTATTTCTTGATGTTTACTGTTGTGTTCTTTTTATAGGGGTCGACACTTCCATGACTTTTCTTTCCTTTTTAATTCTATGTAATTTGGTTTATATGTATATCCCAGGTTTAAAAAGTTCCTAAGTAAGGCCGAAACACGTGTCACTTATGGGCAATGTTATGAATGGGAATTGTGCAAAATAAAATGTCCACCTTCAAAAAAAAAGAAGAAAAAAAAAAATTATGACTGTCCGTAATTTTTCCAAACCTGCTCTGAACATCTCCGCTCCTTCCCGGATTACGAGGTTGTATGGGCGGGAGACTATAATTTGGCATTATCACTGCAATGGGACAGATCCTCCTCGGCGCAGACTTCCCTTGCTAGGGCAGCCCAGAGATGGAGGTCCACAGCGACAGACTATGCGCTGATGAATGTGTGGAGGTTTCTCCACCCGGAGGGCCGTGAGTATTCGTATAATTCAGGGGATTATGGGTGCTCATCCAGGATAGATTACATATACTTATCCCCGGTGCTTGCAAGAGCAGCCCGCAGGGCGCAGATTCTGCCACAAACCCTTTCTGACCATTCCCCGGTTCTCGTACATTTCCAGACCCGGCACTCCCCCGAGGGATCTCTGTTGGAGATTTAGAGCCTGTGCCTTAGAAGACGTAGCATTCCGAGAGGATATTCGTAAAGCCATTATTGAGTTCTTTCAAATTAACACTGATTCCGTTCCAGATTTCAGGATAGTGTGGGAGACCTTCAAGGTCTTTGTCTGGGGTGGTGCATCTCCCAAGAGGGTGGGGTGTTGAAAAGTATCCGTAGAGCCCTGGCATCCAGGGAGAAGGAGCTGAAAGACGTGGAGACTACCCAGGGGATCAGGGACTCTCCCGAGCTACAGTCTGAAATAGCCCTTAAATGGGAGGAGAGCCGTGCCCTCTTATCCAGTGGGGATCGATTCCTGGGTGACCCCATAGCTGCAGCCAGATATGTGGAGGGTGACCGTCCCAATAAGACCCTGGCATGGGCCATTAGACAGGAGCGGCGTCACATCCCTATTGTAGAAATAGTAGCCCAGGATGGGGATCGCATGAGGGACGCTGGGGAAATGATTTGTAAATTCAGAGAATACTATGCAGAACTTTATTCAACTCTCCTAAGGGCCGGGCATGATGGTATTGTTCAATACTTGGACAGGGTCGCGCTGGGTGTAACGCTCACCTGATTCCCGCAGAGGCGCCGGTCTTGACTGGGTGAATGCCGTATCTTCAAAGGTGATGTGTAACACACGGTTGGCTCTTTAGGCTGGACCTCTGTGCACTGTATGTCTGACTCGAAGAGTAAGATGTCTGCAAATAGAAAATGTGGGATTAATGAACTGGGGTTATTGGGTGCCTCTCTCCTCTTCCCTTTCTCTTCTCCTGTAGAACCCCAAAGGTTAACACCCTCACCTTAGGTAAGTGAACGCCGAGCTCTCCATCTGCCTCGGGGCAGGGTGCCGTAACCAGTTTCTTCACTGGATAAGGGTGCAGGCCTCTTGACCTCAGAGGACTGCTGTCCGTCGTTAACTGCACGAACGGTAAGTTCTGGGCACTTCAAATGTCTTAAAAGTCTTTTGTAATGATATCTCTTGTTTTGCAGGGTTCCGGCGATGGCGGATGGCGGGCTGATGAGAGTTGAGGATCGAACCCGCGTGAGGAATAGAAGCACCTGGAAGCACGTAAGTAAGCGCTTGTAGCCTGCTTCACGATGCGCACTAACTGTCCCTTTTATCTTGCAGGTACAAGTTCGGAGCTTTAGAGAAGCTGAAGGGTGCTGGAATACCCACTGGATTCGGCGTGGGAAGGAGTAATGGCACGTGAGTAATAAAGTTGCCCAATGTCTTTAAACGCACCTTCTTTTGTCTTTCAGATGCGGGATGCAGCGCCGAAGGCCTCCGGAGCATGCGAAGAGCTGGTAAGCTTTTGTCTTTCAGATGCCGGAATGCAGTGCGAAGACCTCCGGAGCATGCGAAGAGTAGGTAAGCCTTTGTCTTTCAGATGCCGGAATGCAGCGCGAGGCGTTGGTGACAGCCGATGGACCAGGTAAGAGATGCGCTGCCACTGAAGACCGTAGTGCTAACCTGTTCTTTCTTTGTCTTTACAGGTGCTGCTGAAGACTGGATTCCAGGATGGTAAGCCTTTGTTCCCTTAGGCCCAGGATCAGAAGCAGAAGACACGATGAGCGTTCTGCTGCAGAGAATGCAGAATAACGCAAAGCAAGATTCATCCATCGGGTGTGGTTTAAATAGCCTCCTGTAGTGCTTAGGTATCTCCTTCCACAGCCACGCCTAAGAAAAGAGTTCCTGCTTTCCAGAAGAGTTCCAGTGTTCTGAACCTAGGGAGTGGCTCCTGCCCCACCCAACAGGAAAAGTAGTCCCAAACAGAAGAGGATCAGGGGTTCAACTGGCAGGTAAGTAAGCAGCATGGTCTGCTGCAGGTAAGTCCACCCAAGCATTATGAGCCCGGCGCTTCCAGCGCTGGGACTGGGCATCTTTATGAGCCTGGTGCCACTGGCGCCAGGATAGGGTCCAAAAGGTCCCAATTGGGACTGGCTGGCACTCGGAGCCGGGGTTATCGGTCTGCTTCCAAGGGAGTCGGGCAAGTCCTGATCTTTTGGAAGCAGAGATCATGACAGCACCCCCCCCCCTCAAGGCCCCTCCCAAACCGGGCTTCTCCGGGGGTTTGGGCTTGTTAGGAAATGTTCGATGAAATCTTTTGATTAGACGAGGCGCGTGGACATATTCTGCAGGTTCCCAGGATCTTTCTTGGGGACCGTAGCCTTTCCAGTCAATCAGGTAAAATAGTTTAGATTTGGAGATCTTGGAATCCAGGATGCTTTTGAAAGGCTTGGGTGATTGTAGAATGCAGGTGGTCTACTGCTGGTGTTCCAAGATCTTGGAGTGGATCCAACTCCGAGGTTCGAGGGTGACTACCGTATAAAAGAAAAAACGGGGTCTTCCCAGTTCCCGATTGGACAGAGTTATTGTAGGCATATTCGGCTATCCAAAGGATATCTTTCCAAGTTTTTTCAGTTTGTTGTAGCATGCAGCGCAAATACTGTTCCAGAGTTTGATTGGTCCTCTCGGTTTGTCCGGCGGTTTGAGGGTGGTGGCTGGTCGAAAGTCTCACATCCATTTGAGCCGACCGACAGCAACTTCGCCAAAAATGAGAAATAAATTGACTACCTCGATCCGAAATTAGAACTGAAGGAAAACCGTGCAGTCGTACGATGTTTTCGAGAAATTCTCGGGCCAGAGTTGCTGCTGTTGGTAAGCCTTTGAGTGGAATGAAATGCGCCATCTTGGAGAATAGGTCCACGATTACTAGGATCGTATTGTATCCGGAGCATGGAGGTAGATCGGTGATGAAGTCCATAGAAAGCGTATGCCAAGGGCGAGGCGGGATGTCAATAGGGCGTAAGAGGCCGGCTGGTTTTTCCTTTTGACTCTTGTTTTGGGCGCATACTCCACAGGACATTATAAAGTCTCTGATATCTTTTTTCCAAGACGGCCACCAGAAGTAGCGCTTGATCTTTTCCGAGGTCTTGGTCATACCGGGATGTCCTTCCATTAAAGAATCGTGATAACAAGAGATTACCTTTTTCTGTAAATCTGTGCTGGGCAGGTATAACCGTTCTTGGAAATATAAGGTTGTCCTTCACCGTAAAGTCCTTTCCCTGCAGATGCCAATTCTGTATGTCTGCTGGAGTTACCAGTAGCCTGGCTTTATCCTTAACTTCCTCTATGGATTGTGTGGCGATTACACCTAGAATTCTTTGTTCGGGAATGATAGGTACAGGTTTAGGATTGATCAAATGTTCTTCCACTCCCATCCGAGAAAGGGCATCAGCTTTACCGTTTTTTGTACCAGGTCGATAGGTAATTATGAAGTCAAACTCGGCAAAGAATAGTGCCCAACGGAGTTGCCTAGAGGATTGAGCTTTTGCGGTTTTCAAATATTGCAGGTTTCGGTGATCTGTAATCACAGTAACGGTGTGTCGGGCCCCCAGAAGATAATGCCGCCAAGCCTTAAAGGCAGACTTGATAGCTAGAAGTTCCTTATCAGTAATAGTGTAATTGATTTCAGGAGGTGAGAATTTGCGGGACCAAAATGCCACGGGATGCAACTGATTGGTTACTGGGTCCTTTTGTGATAGAACTGCCCCCATGGCAAGGCTCGAAGCATCAGTCTCAACGATGTAGGGGAGTTCTGGGCGAGGATGTTTTAAGATCGGTGGAGAGATAAATCTAGTCTTCAAATTCTGGAAAGCTTGTTCCGCCTCGGTAGACCATTCAAAAAGTTGTTTTTCTTTAACAAGGTGGTGATGGGCTGGACTATTCGAGAGAATTCGGGGATAAACCTGCGGTAAAAGTTAGCGAAGCCTAACATGCTTTGAACACCTTTTACGGAGGATGGCGATGGCCATTTGAGAATTGCATCGACCTTCTTTGAATCCATACGCACTCCGCTAGGTGATAATATGAATCCCAAGAATTCAACTTCAGTCACGTTGAAAACACATTTTTCCAACTTAGCGAAAAGTTTGTGTTGACGCAATCTCTCGAGGACCATTTTCACGTGTTTCCGATGTTCAGTTTCCGATGAAGAATAAACGAGGATGTCGTCAATGTAAACAACAACACACACATCTATGAGCTCTCTGAGGACATCGTTCATAAAATATTGAAAGGCGGCCGGGGCATTGCAAAGTCCGAAGGGCATGACCTGATATTCAAATAGCCCATGCTTGGTGCGGAAGGCCGTCTTCCATTCATCGTCCTCTTTTACTCGTACCAAGTGGTAGGCTCCTCTAAGATCCAGCTTTGTATATATGCATGCTTTTCTGACTTGGTCCAGGAGTTCAGGGATCAAAGGTAACGGATATCTATTCTTAACGGTGATCTGGTTCAGGGCGCGATAATCTATACAAGTTCTAAGGTCCCCTTCTTTTTTTGGAACGAAGAACAAAGCTGAGGAAGCAGGGGACTTGGAAGGACGAATAAACCCATTCGCTAGGTATTGATCCAGGTATTGTCGGAGGTGAAGATTCTCAGGCTCGGTGAGGGCATAAATTCTACTACAAGGAGGAGTAGATCCAGGTATCAGGTCTATCTGGCAGTCATAAGACCTATGAGGAGATAGAGAGTTAGCCTGATCCTTCCGGAAAACATCTTGGAATTCTAGGTATTCAGGAGGTAACTGAGGAGCCTCCGAGGAAATTGCTGCCAGTGCAACACCAGGTCGAGGGTGACAAGTGGAGACACATTCTGGAAACTGAACCGTTCTTGCTCGCCAATCGATCTGAGGATTGTGCTTCTCTAACCAAGGAATTCCTAGAATAATCTGGAACTGGGGGGCTTTGATCACATCGAACACGATCTTCTCATGGTGTCCATCTTGACTTACTAGCGTCACTTCTTGGGTGGTATGCGTTACTGGTCCGGAGGCTATCTCCGTACCATCCACCGTAGTAATGACGTCCTTTGGACAAAGAGTCAGATTCATCCTCAAAACCATTTCATGATCCACATAATTGCCGATGGCACCGCTGTCGACGTAAGCTTCAATCGCATGTAATCGATCTGGATGTTCAGGGCTAATGAGGACCATAGGTATCACGAAATGCGAGGTCACGGAACTGTTTTTAACGCTCGGCAAGAGGACCTCTATTCTTGTCGGGCGAGGTCGTTTCCCTGCTCAGAGTTTGTGACCCTGGTAACTGCAGCTCCTACTGCCTTCTTGGCTGGTTTCACCGGACAGTCTCGAAGAAAGTGCCCCGAGTTTCCGCAATAGAGGCATAATTGCAGCTGTTTTCTCCTTTCCCGCTCCTTTTTTGTTAGTGGTCCTTTCAGGCCCCCTATTTGCATGGGTTCCCCGGTTCTCCTTTGGTAGGAGTTGGTGGTTTGGAAAATACTCGAGCATCAAACTTGGAACGATCGGCCTTCCTGTTCTGCAGTCTGTGGTCAATTTGAACGACTAAGTCAATATAGTCCGAACAGTCTTGCGGGGGATTCACTACTTGGGCTAACACATCTTTGAGCTCTCCACGTAGACCTCTATAAAACAGCGTAATCCTTTTGTCCTCAGGCCATCGAGTTTCCACTATCAGTCTGTTGAAAGACGCAATATAAGCCAAAAGGTCTTGATTACCCTGTCGCAATGAAAGGAGCTCATTGTCCAAGGCCTGCCCCTGTGAATGTCTTGCAAACAGTTTTTCCATACTGAGCTGAAAAGCTCGAAAATCATGGAGAACCGGATCATCTTGATTAACTAGAGGGATCGACCAGTCTGCCGCATTGCCACTAAGGTACGAAAGCACGAAAGCTACCTTAGCTTGATCAGTTGGAAAGGCTGCTGGCCGGCATAAGAAGTGCAACCGGCACTGATTAATAAATACTGCAAAACTCTTTGGGTCACCAGAAAATCGTTCGGGCGGAGCCAGAGGTACATTCCCAGGTAGGTTGATCTGCACTGGGTTCGTAGAGGATGTTGAAGGAAGATTTGCCCCTGATGCGGGTAACAGAGTTTGTCCGGCTTGTGACTGTAGCAATTGTCTAGCGAGATCGTCTGTTCGCTCCTTGGAAATAATCAGTTCCCTTCTTAGAGCATTCGTTTCCTGAGGGGCTGCATGCACTTCTGCTCTTAGTTCCCCAAGTAACTGGGCTAGCTGGTCGGTATCCGAGGTTTCCATAGCGCCTGGGTGGGAGTTTTGCGATTGGCTTTGCGTTCTGTAACGCTCACCTGATTCCCGCAGAGGCGCCGGTCTTGACTGGGTGAATGCCGTATCTTCAAAGGTGATGTGTAACACACGGTTGGCTCTTTAGGCTGGACATCTGTGCACTGTATGTCTGACTCGAAGAGTAAGATGTCTGCAGATAGAAAATATGGGATTAATGAACTGGGGTTATTTGGGTGCCTCTCTCCTCTTCCCTTTCTCTTCTCCTGTAGAACCCCAAAGGTTAACACCCTCACCTTAGGTAAGTGAACGCCGAGCTCTCCATCTGCCTCGGGGCAGGGTGCCGTAACCAGTTTCTTCACTGGATAAGGGTGCAGGCCTCTTGACATCAGAGGACTGCTGTCCGTCGTTAACTGCACGAACGGTAAGTTCTGGGCACTTCAAATGTCTTAAAAGTCTTTTGTAATGATATCTCTTGTTTTGCAGGGTTCCGGCGATGGCGGATGGCGGGCTGATGAGAGTTGAGGATCGAACCCGCGTGAGGAATAGAAGCGCCTGGAAGCACGTAAGTAAGCGCTTGTAGCCTGCTTCACAATGCGCACTAACTGTCCCTTTTATCTTGCAGGTACAAGTTCGGAGCTTTAGAGAAGCTGAAGGGTGCTGGAATACCCACTGGATTCGGCGTGGGAAGGAGTAATGGCACGTGAGTAATAAAGTTGCCCAATGTCTTTAAACGCACCTTCTTTTGTCTTTCAGATGCGGGATGCAGCGCCGAAGGCCTCCGGAGCATGCGAAGAGCTGGTAAGCTTTTGTCTTTCAGATGCCGGAATGCAGTGCGAAGACCTCCGGAGCATGCGAAGAGTAGGTAAGCCTTTGTCTTTCAGATGCCGGAATGCAGCGCGAGGCGTTGGTGACAGCCGATGGACCAGGTAAGAGATGCGCTGCCACTGAGGCCGTAGTGCTAACCTGTTCTTTCTTTGTCTTTACAGGTGCTGCTGAAGACTGGATTCCAGGATGGTAAGCCTTTGTTCCCTTAGGCCCAGGATCAGAAGCAGAAGACACGATGAGCGTTCTGCTGCAGAGAATGCAGAATAACGCAAAGCAAGATTCATCCATCGGGTGTGGTTTAAATAGCCTCCTGTAGTGCTTAGTTGTCTCCTTCCACAGCCACGCCTAAGAAAAGAGTTCCTGCTTTCCAGAAGAGTTCCAGTGTTCTGAACCTAGGGAGTGGCTCCTGCCCCACCCAACAGGAAAAGTAGTCCCAAACAGAAGAGGATCAGGGGTTCAACTGGCAGGTAACTAAGCAGCATGGTCTGCTGCAGGTAAGTCCACCCAAGCATTATGAGCCCGGCGCTTCCAGCGCTGGGACTGGGCATCTTTATGAGCCTGGTGCCACTGGCGCCAGGACAGGGTCCAAAAGGTCCCAATTGGGACTGGCTGGCACTCGGAACCGGGGTTATGGGTCTGCTTCCAAGGGAGTCGGGCAAGTCCTGATCTTTTGGAAGCAGAGATCATGACACTGGGCTGGTTGGACCCAGAACATGCCTACTCTTTAAGCATCCCTCCCTCCAATGAGGAATGTCTTAAAGTCATCCAGTCTCTCCCAAATGGCAAAGCACCAGGTACAGATGGTATTACTGCCGAACTTTATAAGGCCTTTCCTGGCCTTCTTATCCCCCCACCTGAAGAGAATGTTTGAAACGGCCTGTTCGGAAGGGTTCCTCCCTGATATCACCAGAACGGCACTGGTGACCGTCCTGCTTTAACCGGACAAGGACCCGAGTAGGTGCTCATTTTACAGACCCCTTTCCCTTATAAACACGGACAATAAAATCATAGCGAAACGTTTAGCAGACAGACTCTTACCCTATATGCCTGGCCTGGTCCTCCCCAACCAGGCAGGATTTATCCCAGGCCGCTCCACACAAAATAATCGCTGTAGATTATTTATCTTGATGCACAATGTGAATCAAGCGGTCCCCTTGGCGGTTGCTGCTCTTGATGCCAAAAAGGCGTTTGATTCTGTAGAATAGCCTTTTCTCTTTGAGGTTCTTCGCCGTGCTGGCTTAGGTATTCAACTCTTACGCTGGGTGCGCCTGCTCTACATGGCGCCAAGAGCTTTAGTTTATACTAATCATAATCTGTCCATTCCGCTTTTTCCATCCCGCGGCACTAGGCAGGGTTACCCTTTCTCCCCTATCCTGTTCGCCCTAGCTATCGAGCCAGTGGCATGTGCCCTGAGGGAGTACCATGCTCATAAGGGGACAACACTACGCTCGCAAACTTCAATTGTTTCTTTATATGCGGATGACATGTTAATATATATCAAACACCCATAAATAAATTTACAACCAGTGATGGGGGACATTTCCAAATTCGGGGCCCTGTCGGGACTCCGGATCAACTGGACTAAGTCAGAAATCCTTCCCCTTACCCTTTGTGTGTCCCCCGGGACGTTGGTGTCGATTTTGCCTGGTGCCCGCAGGGAATTCAATACCTAGGTATTCGGGTGTCTACATCCCCGGCGAGATTATATGAAGAGAACTATTTAGCGGCCCTCCGAAACCTGGAGCACAAGGTGGACACTTGGTCACGGCTCCCCATTTCACAGGCAGCTAGGTTATCCCTGGTAATTTTACCCAAACTTTTATATGTCTTTAACAATGTCCCGATATGGCCCCCTGCGAGCTTTTGGAGCACATTCAAGACTATGATGAATAAATTGTTGTGGGCTGGAAGGCGCCCTCGCCTCGCTTTGGCTGTTCTCTGCTGGCCGAGATCTCGGGGGGGTGTTTGATGTACCCGACCTTTTCTTATACTTCCTGGTAGCACAGGCCCAGTATGCAGTCTGGTGGTGGGCCCCCACTGCGGATCTGCCACAGTCTAGGTGGTGTCTAGGTGCTGTGTAATGGGGGAGAGTTCAGTGTTGTTTTTTACTTGTTTGGTTCTACATGTGTGGTATGTTGATGAATTCATAATAATAACAGTTAAAAAAGTATTTCCCTTATTTTTGGCGCATGAGTGTTCTCAGTGGCAGAAAGGGCGTACCTAGGGTATATTGTCTCAACAGGCAGTGTCAGGATAGGTTCTTAAGTAGCAAAAGTCAGAGTTCCTAAGGAAGACTGCTCAAACAGGTGGGTGTTTTACTTTAGAGTTAGTTGAGGGTCAAGGGGCTTTACGGATGACAACCTAGGTGGATTCCAGCAGTGGGACTGGGTGAACTGGACTAGAGGCCTCCCAATCACAGTAAACACCCCAAAACTACACAGGAATCACAAGATATGTAAGGTAAGTAAATACCAAAGCCAGCACAGTACATCAGCAGAGAAGGAGTTTTTGCAGCAGGAGTGTTAAGTGACTTCAATTCAGCAATCCCACTAAGTCAGTGCCTCGTCTGGGACTCCCAAGGGAAGCCCTTATTTATATATTTTTATGACAAGTTATACTCTGGATGATAAACCCTTATATAACGCCCCTCTCTTTGAATCCCCCTGACCTCACTGAGCCAAGAAGTAGGTTTGTTTTGCAATTTAAAAGATTTATTGGAAAAATTAAACAATATATATATATATATTACACTTTTATAATAAATTAATATTTGATATCACACTTATGAGTATAATATCGATCAACAATGGATAATGTTATACTAGCACACTTATTTTATTACTTAGGAGTTGGTATGGAAAGAACAAGGTAGCTGAGAATACTTTTATGATTTCAAGGAATGCAGTGATGGAAAAATGCAGCACAGGAATAAACTGATATGGGTTCTACAAGAGCTAATATGTTCACGTTTTCTCTGACAATTCACTCCCCCCCATGCAATGTAAGGAGATGGAAGTAACACACACAGTCTTCAGGAATACAATCACAGTACAAAATGAATTCAGTTCCCCCCTAGCAAGCTTAGATCACAGGGATGATTTTAAACACAGGCAAAGTACTTTAAATGTGGTTTGCAAAGAAGGGAAAAATATGCTAAAAATTATTTTAATTCTCTATAAGAGATTCAGGGTGGGTGATAGCTACTTTAAATTAGTTCAGGATCACTTTAGCAATGCTCTATGAATGATTGTCAGGTTGCAAACGAATTTTAGCAAAGGAAAGCAAGAAGCTGCTATTTTGACAAGTGAGGAAATTTGAGCCAAATCGCAAATCGCAGCACTTTTTCCGAGTGTGTCGAACGCGATTACGGAAAAAGTATAATGAATAGAAAGTCTTCTGGGTTTGTTGGAAAGCCTAGAATCTTAGCTTTAAAATGAAAGTTAAATCTCGCTTCTAGCACAAACGGTTCAAGAGATACGGACAATTTCGTGAAGGTAGATTTTCAGAAATGAAATAATGATTCAAAATGGCACAGTTACACTTTTATAGGTTTAAAATCGGAGAAGGGACACACGATTCCTATGATGCAGTTCTGGACAGGTTCAAATGTTTTGCACAGTTCTAGCTGGGTACTCACACTATGAATTTGAAATAGGCCGTCAGGGTCTGGTCAGGTCGGGACTGGACTCCAGGCGGTTGGTTCTGAAGTCACATCTATCTGGGTCACCTCTGCTCTGCTGGTCTGGATCTCTGGTTCTGGTCTCTCTGGTTCTGATCTGGTCTGTGGTTCTGCTGTCGGCACTTCTTTCTGGGTCTGCGACCGTTTCTGGCAAAAGTTCTTGGCAAAGAATTCAACAGCTCGCCCGGCTGTAGAATAGTTTGGTTGGATTGCTGGATTCTGAAGTTCTGGATTCTGGAGTTCTCTGTCAATGTGCTGCGCAGGAATTTAGTTGAAGGTTGGAAAATGAATGTCCCTGTCTGGCTTCCAGTGGCTCTTTTTATGTCTTTTGAAAATGGGTTTGGATGCTAACTTTCTTTGCCCAACCCACTCACGATTTGATAGGTCAAGGATTTCTCTTTGACCTGATTTGAGAAGGGAGCAGTGAGTCAGAGTGAGTCAGAGTCTTACAGTCTATTGAAGAAACGCCCCTTTGCTTTTACTTAGAAAATGAATTTTTCATAACTAACACATTTCCCAGATACAAGTGGTTGACATTCCATATACACATCATATATCACATAAGGTAGTTTCTGTTCCAACTCTGATGTTTCTAAGAGCTTGGATTAAGAAATGACAACATTTTGTGCTTTTTGGTTGGTTTACAAATATTGGATTTTTACCAAAAATGACACAGATGTACACCGCCTTCCTACACATATTCCAGTAAATTTTCATTTTTCTAGCGTGAACCCCATGTCTGCAATTTCCATAATTCATGGGGTTTTGCCTCAGAACATGGTACAGAGTTCTAACACCTCTTAAAATGTGCACAGAAAAATCACAAGAATAATGATATTAATCATATAATTTTGACAAGTCCGTACTATGAATTATCCATCTTTTTTTTAAAATTACGCTCTGGCCCAGAGGGGTGTGGTTTCCCAAAGCACATGGTGGAATTTCTGGTTTGTCCACTTCCTCCAACTCAAGTTGCTCACAGAGGCACTGCCCCTCCCTGTTTCTCTCAAGAGGAAGCCATTTACGACCCCCCTAATTTAACATTTGCCTGAGCCAAGGAAGGCTCATTGTTCAGTTTCCTGCAGTCCCCAGCTGCTCCTCCCCTAATCCAATCAGAGAGGTGTCATCTCCCTTTGGTGAGGGCAGGAGAATGCAGGACAGGCTGGGAAGAGTGGCTAAGCAAGTTTCAACTCCTGTCGGGGGTAGTTGCCGGGAAGAATTCAGTCTCTTCAAGCCAGGCTTCAGCCAAATGTCACTTTTGTTCCCAGTTTTTCTTCATCCAAATCAAACTTACAATGTTTACACCTGCAGCTATAATTCTGATTCTAAGTTCAAAACTATGACATTTAACAGTTGCAAACTATGTGACACTCAACAGTAGGTCACTCATTTATTTTAAACATTTATATTTTAGTGTCTTTCAGTCCAATTTCACTTCAGCTGCTGACATCCACAGCTCAGCCAGTTTTGTTATAAACATTGTTTTGGGCTCTTCATCTTTCCAGATTTTGTATGCACACAAGAATACATTATGCCAAATGTCTGCTGGTGTTCAGTGAGATTTTTGATTTCAGAGAAACAAAGGTGATTTCAAAGCGCTTTTTGAGCCAACCGACACTGCTGTTTTTCCTTTGGCACGCATTCCACTCATGGCACTCCTGGCCCATCACGCTCGCACTGGTGGGTGGTAGGTCAGGCGACCATTTTGGTGTGCGCAAAAACTGCGCAGTTTTCCTGGATCCTGGCGCAAATGTGGGCTTTTCCGCCATCTTGGATTTCCTAAGCCCACAGCACCAAATGTTGCAGCATAATAACTCGAACATGAGTCAAAACCCCTGACAAGCCCTCCCGCCCGACTGCGCTTTGATTTCGAGTCAAGGGGAAGTCAGGTGCAAAGGATGTTTTGATCCACGTGCTGGGATGTCCGTATCATCTTCTCTCGATTCCGCAGATTGCACAGTTCAGCATTTTCCTTCATCAGGGTCGTTAGATCAGTTCTCCTTGTCGGTCCTGATGGGAGTATTGGGCGGTACCCCGGGCCCCTCGGATCTTTGCTCCCGGTCCCCAGGTCGTCCTCCTTGGTCAGTCTCCATGGTTTCATCTCTCCTAGGATGATAAAGCAAAGCGGCAATACACATTCCTAGACATTTTTCCACCACTATTTATGGTGCGGCAAACATATACATTTTATACATCAGAATTCATTTTGCAGTCTTATTTTAAAAACAAGATATAACAGGATACATTGGCATTTAAGAATCATAATATTTTAGAGACTGTATGTGGGATTTTTTAGGGTTGGAACTGAATTACTCTGGAGCGGCCCTCTCTGGGATTCGAGAGGATTCCTCCAGTTGTTGCAGAGTGTGCCTGGGATGGCAACACTTTAACTGATTTATATGGACCCACTTGTCTTCCCCTTCCGCCAACCTACCTTTGGGGATGCGGATCTTGTATGCAACTGGGGAGATCTTGTCTATAATTTCAAAGGGTCCCTTCCATGTAGGCAATCCTTTTTGCTGTTTGGCCTGGTTCCTTTGGAAATTGTATAGATAGACCCGGTCTCCCACATTATATTCCTTCCTGGTTGTCTTCAGGTCGTAATGGGTCTTCATGCTATCAGCTGATCTTTCTAGATTCCGCTGAGCATAGGCAAAAGCATGTTGAAGGTGTTTCCTTAAATTCTCCACATACTCATGAGTTGTGGGGGCATTGATCAATGTCTGCTCTTGGGTCCTGTAGAGCAAATGCTGGGGAAGCACCTTCTTGTGTCCAGTCATCAGCTCAAATGGTGACATTTTAGTTGCAGATGAAGGGGTAGATCTGATGGACATTAGGACCAGAGGTAATCGGATATCCCAACTTGGCCCAGAATCTGCCACAAACTTTTTTAATATGCTCACAATGGTTCTGTTGTATCTCTCTACTGCACCAGAAGAGGCTGGCCGGTAAGCAATATCTAGCATTCTTTTCACCCCCAGTATCTCCCACATCTTAGTCATTACTTCGCTGGTAAAATGGCTACCTCTGTCTGACTCAATCCTTTGGGGTATACCAAAACGCGAAAAGATGTGGTTGATCATCAGGGCAGCTGCTGTTTCTGCCTACAGAAACAAGCATGTGACCGTCAACATGTACTTGTTTTCCCTAGATGAGCGAATCACAGGGCCTACGAAGTCGATTTGCAAATCTGACCATGGCAGTGTCATCCCCCTCTTTTGGAGAGGTGCCCGGTGTGTGAGGGATGTTGGCTGAAATTGTGCACACACCAGACACCCCTTCAAGTATTGGTCGAGGTCCTGCCCCATGTGTGGCCAGTAAGCAACCTCTCTTAAGATCTCAAGTGTTGTATGAAACCCCCTATGACCGGCGGTGGCCGCATCATGGGCGTGACTTAACATCAGGCTTCGGAATGAGGTAGGGACCACCCACTGATCATGGGCAGCTTGGGATTTCCTTACCAACAAACCGTCTTGGATTCGGAACATTTTTGGACATTTCATCAACACTCTAAGGTCCTCTTTCCCAATGTAATCGGTATCCGTCAGGGGAAAGTTCTCAGGGTCCTCAATGTGTTGGTAAAACTTACCAATTATTGGATCCCCCTTTTGAGCCGTAATCAAATCAGCATCTGGGGTCTCCTTACTCCATTGTGCAGTTGAAAGATCATTGAGGGCATTTGTCTGGGACCTAGTGATAGCAGTGTCCTGGATTTCCCCCAACAGGGACTCAATCTCTATTAGATCCCCTTGGATGGCCCCGGTTTTGGCCAGCTGATCAGCTAAGTCATTTCCAGTTTTGTCTGGTCCCTCTACTTTGGAATGACTCTTGATCTTTTTCCAGTAGATGGTCATCCCATTCGATGTGACCAGATCATCAATATTTTGGATTAACTTCCCATGTTTCAGGGGTTTGTTATTAGCACATAACATGCCTCTGGTTTTCCAATTAACCAGGTGATCCACGAACCCGTTCCGTACATAAACTGAATCTGTGATTATGACCAGTTCATGGAGTTGATGTTGGACAGCAGTGAGGATGGCTTGATACACAGCCATCAATTCTGCCACCTGACTACTTCGGGGACCAATTTTGTACCCAGCGGAGGGTTCTGGGGACTCCTTCACCGATGCATTCCCTACGCCAGCCACCAGTTCTTTTTCCCCGTTGTTGTCAACATGGTAAGAGCATCCATCCACATAGACAGTGGGCATTCCCTCACACTTGTCCTCTTCAAAGACTTTGTGTGGGGAATTAAGGTATGCCTCCATGTTGTCCTTGATTTTTAGACTTTCGTCCTCGAGACAGTTTTCTCTGGCACAATCATGCAAGTCAGCCAGACCTTGCGCGAGGGGACTCTTCTTGTTTTAGCCATATCTGACCTCCACAGTAAAGCCTTGCATTGACAGAATCCAGGAAGTAATTTGGGAATTACTCACATTTCAGGCTCGGATGCTGTCACTTTGGAGATATTGCAGAGGCTGGTGTGGAGTCTCCACTATGATGTGGTCCCTCTGGATGAACAGGCGGTAATTCTTCAATGCCCACACCGTTGCCAGGAGTGCCTTCTCACAATCGTTGAATTTTTCCTCCACAGAGGATAAAGTTTTGCTCGCATAAGAGATTACTTTATTGACCTTGTCATGCTTTTGGTATAATACTGCCGTCAAGCACGTATTAGAGAACCCTGTCTCCAGGAAAAACTCCTTGTTTCTGACAGGGTAAGCTAGGCAGGGCGCTTGTGAGAGGCTTCTTTTGAGCTGTCTTACTGCCTCGGATTGTTCTGGACCCCATTCCCACTTGACCCCCCCTTCAAAAGATGAATCAGGGGTCTAGTGATCTCTGCGTAGCCCTCAATGAACTTTCTGCTGTAATTAGGCAGTCCAAGGAGGCTCCTTAGTTCCTGCAGAGTTATGGGATCCTTCAATTTTTGGAGGGCTTCCACTTTCTTTTCCTGGGGACAGAGACCCTGAGGGGTAATCTCATGCCCCAAGAAATTAACACGGGTTCTACACCACTGTGCTTTCTGAAAGGAAAGTTTTGCTCCGGCGGCCCTCAACTGTGTCAGAACATAACAGATTTCCGCTATGTGTTCCTCCACAGATGAACTTTTGATTAGGACATCATCTACATAAGCCAGGTTACCCCTGGTACCCAGGTCAGGCATTGGCCTTATGTAGGAAAATGTTGAATTCATTGTCGGATTTGAGGTATCCGAAGGGAGTTCGGGTCCATGTGTACTGCTGGCTCCCAAAGGTAAAAGCCAGTTTGTATTGGTCCTCCCTACTGACAGGCACGGTCCAGTATCCATTGGTCGGGTCTATTGCAGTGAATACCTGTGAACCCCTGAATCCGGGCCAGCCCTTGGTCATGTAGGGCAGAGGCCATCGGGAAGTATGGGCCTGTTTGTTGAGCTCCCTAAGGTCGGCGCAGAGTCTCCACTGGCCGTTTGGCTTCAATAGTCCCAGCACCGGATTATTGAAGGTGCTGTGTACTGGACCGATTATTCCCTGGGACTCAAGGTTCTTAATTATTTCAGTAAGGGACTCCATGGATGCGAGAGGCAAGCAATATTGCTTCACAAACACTGGAGTCATGCCAGGATCCGTGGGAATTGTTGTTGTGTGGATGTCGGTGCGACCACAGTCATATGAGTCTACCGCAAACAGATCTTGGAAATCCAAGAAAACTTGTTTCAACTTTTGCTTCTGTTCCAGAGTCACGCAGGCATCAGCTAGGTTGACTCTCTCTTCCACCATCTGCCTGAAGCCTTGAAAGACTTCTGGCTTTGCTATCTCAGCAGCCTCCTCCAGCTGGGTGGAGAAGTCCCTGGTCAGAGTGCTGATTTGGACTGGAGGCTTCAGGTGGGAAAGGCAGCCCTCATGGACCTGGAAAATCACCTCATCCCTTCTGAAGTCACAAGTCACGTCTTCCTTACCATAAGGGCAGGAAGTGTACACCAGGAAGTTCCCCCCATGCATGGTAAAGATCCTGTCTGGTGTTGTATTGTCATCACTGTCACTGTCAAAACAGTCCTTGGGGATTGGTCCTAACAGTTCATTTCCTAAATCAATGGAGAAACGTCGGTCATCAACCGCCATTCCAATAATGGTGCCTGCGGCTAGAGTAATACTCTTTAAGTCGCTGTTATCCACCTCTATTGGAATGGTGTCATGCTCTAGATTGACTAGTGGAGTTGGGTTTACCCCCAACCCTTGCTGTTGGAGAGAAGCATTTAGATGAATATAAGCATCAGGGTTTTTCAATTTTTGTCCTCTTTTAACTTTCACTTGCAGGGAGAATTGTCGGGTCCTTTCTGGGATGGTGACTTCCTCTTTAACCTGAATTTCAACTGCATAAGGTAGCAATTGAGCTGACCTAAATGCTTTTTCTGGATCATCAAAGCCCATAGGATTATCCGCTAATCGGGACCAATCTTTGAAGTTTATTAGGTCCAAACTAATGGCAAAGCGATTCAGAATATCACTGCCTAAGTAAAAGGCGGCAGTGCCGTCTCGCACGACACAACAATTATGGACTATGCTCTTGTTGCCAATGGAGATTTTGAGCATACACCTGCTTGGCAGGAAATGTTTGGAATTGAGTGTTTCCAGATCCATTTCCCATTTGTCTATCAGTTTGAATTTGGGAATGGCTGGATCTTTTGGGAGTTGGCGGAACATGGCTTCGCTGATGAAGCTCTTACCGTTGTTCACACACACTCGGGCGAGAACAGAGTCCTTCCCATCATTTAACTGAACAGGGATGAACAACTGCTCTCCAATTTGCTGAACATCAGCCAGGAACTGAGCTGATTTCACACCTTTCTGGACTATCGGAGTGGGAATGTCTGATTGTGGATTAGTAAAGAATTTCAGAGTGTTTCCTTCCAGTGTGGAATACCTATACCACCTTAAACTGGAAGGAAGGTTGATTTTCAGAAATAGAGAGGACCCCCCATTACCAGTCTGTTTTCCTACTGCTATTACTGTCACGTCTGGAATCTGGTTGTTCTGGAAGTGAAATTCTACTCGGTCAGATTTTTGTTCAACCATGTGGCACGTGCCGTTTAAACTAACATGGTTGACACTCTGCTTTAATTTTATTGGTCAGCAAGTTTGGGTCCAGAGGACCTTGTTTACACAATCTATTAGGGGTGACAACCTTCTCAGGAGGTCATTCCCTAGTAAACAAGGGGTGCCCTCTGGAGTTACTACTATGACCGGGTGTTTCACCATGTGTCGCCCAATTTTGATGTCCAAATCTGCAGTCCCCTCGACAGGAATTTCCTTCCTGTCAAAGTTCTGCAGTTGTCCAGGAAGCGAGGTGAGAGGAATCTGGTATTTCTCCCCCTTCCTGCATTTAGTTCATCAAAGGCCCTTTTGGACAGAAGAGTAGCTTGGGATCCACTGTCCACCAGTGCCAAAATTGTACCCTGCCCCTGTACTTGTACCGGGGCATAGTATCTTCCCTCCTTCTCCTCAAGGGGGCACAGATAATGCACATTTTTGGACAACTGGTGGGCTAATTTTCTGGTTTTGGACATTGAGAGAGAAGAGATTTGGGCAGAATTCTGTGGAGAGTCATGGGAATCTGCAAGAAAAAGTTGGCAACTTGAA
Organism: Ambystoma mexicanum; assembly: GCF_040938575.1. Classification (NCBI taxonomy): domain Eukaryota; kingdom Metazoa; phylum Chordata; class Amphibia; order Caudata; family Ambystomatidae; genus Ambystoma; species Ambystoma mexicanum. The sequence continues at coordinate 168,663,377 of NC_090924.1, forward strand.
AGAGGATATTCGAGTTCCCCTGGTTCCGGTCCTGGGCGGCCCCCCCCTTTTTGGAGGCAGTCATCAGGATGGGTTTGACCCATGGGATTTTGATGCTGTTGGTTATGGGATAGGATGATGGGTGGCGACAGCTCAATCCCCACATCTACCCAGTCTATTGATTCGGTTTTAGGTACCCCTGGTTCCGGTTCTGGGCCGCCCCACCCTTTTTGGAGGCAGTCACCAGGATGGGTTTGAACCAGAGGTTTTCGGTCTTGTTGGTTCTGGGATAGAATGATGGGCGGCGACAGCTCAATCGCCACATCTACCCAGTCTGGGTTGGAATCCCTTGGGGCCCATTTTTCCTTGGGAGGAGTTTCCCCATCTCTGAAGGAGAAGATCCTTTTCCTAGGATCCTCTGAGGATCCCTCTCCCTCAAATTGGAAGACCTGTACCTCCTCCACAATATGGGTCTGTTTGGGTCCTTTGTTTCTCCTCTTTGCTCCTTGGGTGGCAGACTTTCAGGGGTAGGAGATTTTGTTTCCGGTTCCTGGGTTTCCAGGGGCTGTTTACAAGTGGGGAAGGAAGCTTCCTCCAAGGCTTTACACCCCCCTTCCACTTGTGCCTCCTCCCTGCCTCCCTGGGAATCGGTGGGTTATCGGGGTGCTGCCCCCGTCATTGTTCTGGAGCACCAGGCCCAGAGTTTGGGGCATTCTGAGGTGGCATGCTCATCTGAGGGTTCTGTTGAGCCCTCAGTATGTGACCCAGATCCCGGGCCATATTTTGGACCTGGCGCTCAAGTTGGGAAACCCGCTCAGGCTGATACGGGGTTCTGTTTTCTCCCTTCGGCTGATCCCGGGAAAAGTAGCTATCCCTTCTCTGGTAATACCTTGTGTTGGGAAGATTTGGGTACCCCTCCACCCTTGGCCTCCCCTCTCCAGGATTCGGTTGTCTGGGCTCAGGGAATTGGGGAAAAAAGGATGGATGATTTTGGGGCTGGAAGTTGGGTGGATACCTGGGGAACAAGTTCTGCCCGGGATTTGGTGAATTTATGCCCCCCTGTGGGAAGTTAGGAGGGAAGTTCCCTGGGTCAGGTGCTTGGCTGGATCCCCCCCTTGGGCTGGAGGAGTCCACACGTAACCCAGGATGGGTCTGTTTCCCTTGTAGCGGGGACTTAAATAGTCAGGGGTGCGAGGGACCCCATTTGTGGGATTACCTCCTTGACCCCCTGTCTGTGACTGGCCCGAGGGCCTTCTGGGCTGTGAATTGTTTGGTGAAGGCAGGTTTTTAGGCCCCCCCACCTCCAAATCTAAAACGGGGGCAACCTTTACCTCTGCCACCTTGGCAGCAGCAGGGGTGCTGTTGGTTTTGGGGTTTTTGGGCTGATTCTTATTTTCCACCAGTTTCTGCACCTCATAGATGCGGGTGGCTTGCTCAATGACCCAGTCTAAAGATCTTTTCTCGTGAAAATCTCTCACGAGATGGGTCATTATGTATTTGGGTAAGGCATGGAAAAATGTATTAACAAATTCCTTACTGTCGGTGCACACTGTTTTGATAGTCTGCGCCAAAGCATGCATTAACTCCTGCAAAAATTCTTGTGGGGCCTGATCCTCCCCACATTGCAAATTGTAGGCTGCCTTGCGAGCCTCTTGAGGATTTCTATGAACAGAAAAATGTTTCAAGATGGCCGCCCTATAGGTGGACCATCTTGAATGATTTTGGTCCTCCAGCCCCGCAAAGAAACTGGAGTATTCTGGGGAGAATGTCCATTTGACGTACTGGATGCAGCTACTGCTGTCCTTCAAATGGAAAGTCTCCATCATTTGCTCATAAAGCTCCAAGTGTTCCCAAACAGAATACTTGGCGTTCTTGTGATAAGGGGTGATGACACTCCTTATTGCCTTGATCTGCTTTAAGGGGTCCTTAAGCAAGGCCCTTTTTGCCTTATTGGCCTTTTTGGTTCGGGTAACCCTGGTCCACTCATCCTCTGACTCAGAGGCACTGCTCCCAGAGGTGCCCGTCTGATCTTCCAGGTTTTCCCGGATTCTGTGAGCCTGGGAATGGCTGGCAGAATGTGGGGACCTTGTCTCCTGTGTCCTGGGCCGCTCAGAGGAGTCTTCAGATCCCTCCTGCCTGCCAGGATTTGATGGGTACCCCCCCCCACTGACCTAACTGGGCAGAGGTTTTCAGGATGCCCTTAGTGGGCCTACTCTCCTGGGGTTCCCCACTAAATTTCACTGTGCTTAGGTGCCCATACCCGGATGCCCGCCCATCCATTCCTGGGAGGTACTAGCCTATGAACCCCACACTTTTGGCTGGATAGTAATCTGCCATCCCTGTGGCCCTGTGCTCATGTGCGCCAGGGCACATGGGGGTGGCAGAGTCCAAGGACTAGGAGAGATGAAGGCCTCTGGTACTAGGGCTCCTGAGGTTATGCTCAGGTGTTTCCCTTTCCCAGCGAACTTCATCTCTGTCAGCCCCTGCTCCCTGTTGCAATGCAAGAGCCTGCGCTTTCAGTTCCTCAGTTAAGGCCTTACTAGACTCTATCAGTCTCTCCTGCATGGCTACCTGTTGTTGGAGCCTATCATTGTGCTGAGAGAGAGCCTCATTCTCTGTCTGTGCCTCCTGATTGGTCCTGGAATACTGGGCCAGTCTTTGCTGCAGGAGGGTTACCTCCTGAGTCCCATCCCTACTGGCCTGCTCCTTTCTTGCCAGAGCATCTTCCACCCTCCTGGTGTGCTCTAACAAGTTATGATGCTCTTTTTGGAGGTCACCCAGCCCCTGGAGGGCCAGGCGATTTCCTTCAATTTTTTCTTTTAATTGGCAGACTTCCTGGCCTAAGGTGTCCCTTTCCTGACTAAGAGCCTGCATCTGTGCCGCCAGGTCATCCCTCTGCCTTTGAAAGGCACCAGCTTTCTGGCGTTCTTCATCAAACTCTGCCTGGCTATCGAGGTCTTTCAAAATCAATTCATTGCTTTCCTCTTTCTCTCTGTCTAGTCGGATTTGCAGGGTGGCTACCTGCTCTGTGCATGCCCTGTTAAAATCTAGTTGTTGCTCCAGCTTTTTCTGGCTCTGCATTAGGGAGTCCAAACCTTCTTGGTACTCCTTCTGCAAGGCCAGAAATCTGGTATCCTAGTCAGCCTTTTCCTGTTGCAGGCTATCCGTATCCTCCTTTATTTTAATAATATACTGCCTACTATCATTTTCTGACTCCTGGCTCCTCTGCAGCCTCTGCTCAGAAGAGACCAGGTCAGATTGGGCCTTCTCTAATGCCATCAGTTGCCTATTTGCCAGATCTTGGCCTTCAGCACATTTGTCCTGTATGGCTCCCATATGTAAATATAAATATGCTGCTACCCTGCAATCTTGTTGTGCTCATCCTTGGCCTTAGGGGTCATATATAGTTCACTCAGGGCCACATGTAAGGGATCCTGATCTCTTCATATATTTGACCCTGTTTCAGTGATCTGGGGGGCGATTGCCTGTAACCAGACCGCCTGGTCCTGATGAGCCCACTCACCTCTCACAAATAGCTTATGTAAGAGGTGTTCTCTGGCTATTTTGATATCTACCAAGGTCGTCATTCTGGAACTTGATTTCCTTCCTGACTTAGAGAAGTTTGTATTTTATTTTGCAAAACAGACCGTTTCCTTAGAGCGTTCCTTTGAGGGGTGTTTTTACAGTGTAACACGGCGTGGTGATCCAACAGAATTTATATACCTGTCAGTTAGCACACTGTATTAATTTGCACAAGTGATAGATCTAATCCAGAATCCCTGGCTACGAGCCCCCACTCTGTTAAGTGACTTCAATTCAGCAATCCCACTAAATCAGTGCCTCGTCTGGGACGCCCAAGGGAAGCACTTATTTATATATTTTTATGACAAGTTACACTCTGGATGATAAACCCTTATATAACACCCCTCTCTTTGAATCCCCCTGACCTCACTGAGCTAAGAAGTAGGTTTGTTTTGCAAATTAAAAGATTTATTGGAAAAATTAAACAATATATATATATATATTACACTTTTATAATAAATTAATATTTGATATCACACTTATGAGTATAATGTCGATCAACAATGGATAATGTTATACTAGCACACTTATTTTATTACTTAGGAGTTGGTATGTAAAGAACAAGGTAGCTGAGAATACTTTTATGATTTCAAGGAATGCAGTGATGAAACATTCAGCACAGGAATAAACTGATATGGGTTCAACAAGAGCTAATATGTTCACTTTTTCTCTGACAATTCACTCCCCCCCTATGCAATGTAAGGAGATGGAAGTAACAAACACAGTCTTCAGGAATACAATCACAGTACAAAACGAATTCAGTTCCCCCCTAGCAAGCTTAGATCACAGGGATGATTTTAAACACAGGCAAAGTACTTTAAATGTGGTATGCAAAGAAGGGAAAAATATGCTAAAAATGATTTTAATTCCCTATAAGAGATTCAGGGTGGGTGATAGCTACTTTAAATTAGTTCAGGATCACTTTAGCAATGCTCTATGAATGATTGTCAGGTTGCAAACGAATTTCAGCAAAGGAAAGCAAGAAGCTGCTATTTTGACAAGTGAGGAAATTTGAGCCAAATCGCAAATCGATGCACTTTTTCCGAGTGCGTAGAGCGCAATTACGGAAAACTATAATGAATAGAAGGTCTTCTGGGTTGGTTAGAAAGCCTAGAATCTTAGCTTTAAAATGAAAGTTAAATCAGGCTTCTAGCCCCAACGGTTCAAGAGATACAGACGATTTCATGAAGGTAGATTTTCAGAAATTAAATAATGATTCAAAATGGCAAAATGACACTTTTACAGGTTTAAAATCGGAGAAGGGACAAACGATTCCTATGATGCAGTTCTGGACAGGTTCAAATGTTTTGAATCAGATTATTTTAAGCTAAGAGATGGGTTCTGCACAGTTCTAGCTGGGTACTCACACTATGAATTTGAAATAGGCTGTCAGGGTCTGGTCAGGCCTGGACTGGACTCCAGGCGGTTGGTTCTGAAGTCACAGCTATCTGGGTCAACGCTGCTCTGCTGGTCTGGATCTCTGGTTCTGGTCTCTCTGGTTCTGATCTGGTCTGTGGTTCTGCTGTCGGCACTTCTCTCTGGGTCTGCTACCGGTTCTGGCAAAAGTTCTTGGCAAAGAATTCAACAGCTCGCCCGGCTGTAGAATAGTTTGGTTGGATTGCTGGATTCTGAAGTTCTGGATTCTGGGGTTCTCTGTCAGCGTGCTGCGCAGGAATTCAGTTGAAGGTTGGAAAATGAATGTCCCTGTCTGGCTTCCAGTGGCTCTTTTTATGTCTTTTGAAAATGGGTGTGGATGCTAACTTTCTTTGCCCAACCCACTCACGATTTGATAGGTCAAGGATTTCTCTTTTACCTGATTTGAGAAGGGAGCAGTGAGTCAGAGTGAGTCAGAGTCTTACAGTCTATTGAAGAAACGCCCCTTTGCTTTTACTTAGAAAATGAATTTTTCATAACTAACACATTTCCCAGATACACAAGTGGTTGACATTACATATACACATCATCTATCACATAAGGTAGTTTCTGTTCCAACTCTGATGTTTCTAAGAGCTTGGATTAAGAAATGACAACATTTTGCGCTTTTTGCTTGGTTTACCAATATTGGATTTTTACCAAAAATGACACAGATGTACACCGCCTTCCTACACATATTCCAGTAAATTTTCATTTTTCTAGCGTGAACCCTGTGCCTGTAATCTCCATAATTCATGGGGTTTTGCCTCAGAACATGGTACAGAGTTCTAACACCTCTTAAAATGTGCACAGAAAAATCACAAGAATAATGATATTAATTATATAATTTTGACAAGTCCGTACTATGAATGATCCATCTTTTTTTTAATTATGCTCTGGCATAATCTGAGGGGTGTGGTTTCCCAAAGCACATGGTGGAATTTCTGGTTTGCCCACTTCCTCCAACTCAAGTTGCTCACAGAGGCACTGCCCCTCCCGGTTTCTCTCAAGAGGAAGCCATTTACGACCCCCCCTAATTTAACATTTGCCTGAGCCAAGGAAGGCTCATTGTTCAGTTTCCTGCAGTCCCCAGCTGCTCCTCACCTAATCCAATCAAAGAGGTTTCATCTCCCTTTGGTGAGGGCAGGAGAATGCAGGCCAGGCCTGGGAAGAGTGGCTGAGCAAGTTTCAACTCCTGTCGGGGGTAGTTGCCGGGCAGAATTCACTCTCTTCAAGCCAGGCTTCAGCCAAATGTCACTTTTGTTCCCAGTTTTTCTTCATCCAAATCAAACTTACAATTTTTACACCTGCAGCTAGAACGCTGATTCTAAGTTCAAAACTATGACATTTAACAGTTGCAAACTATGTGACACTCAACAGTAGGTCACTCATGTATTTTAAACATTTAGATTTTAGTGTCTTTCAGTCCAATTTCATTTCAGCTGCTGACATCCACAGCTCAGCCAGTTTTGTTATAAACATTGTTTTGGGCTCTTCATCTTTCCAGATTTTGTATGCACACAAGAATACATTCTGCCAAATGTCCGCTGGTGTTCAGTGAGATTTTTGAATATCTTGCAATGTTTAAAATAGGCATTTTTAGCTTGCATTTCAGAGAAGCAAAGGTGATTTCAAAGTGCTTTTTGAGCCAACCGGTACTGCTGTTTTTCCTTTGGCACGCATTCCACTCATGGCACTCCTGGCCCATCATGCTCGCACTGGTGCGTGGTAGGTCAGGCGACCATTTTGGTGTGCGCAAAAACTGTGTGGTTTTCCTGGATCCTGGTGCAAATGTGGGCTTTTCCGCCTTCTTGGATTTCCTAAGCCCACAGCACCAAATGTTGCAGCATAATAACTCGAACATGGGTCAAAACCCCTGACAGGAGGACTTCAGGATTTGCAGCCAAAAACCCAGTCAATGGATTCCTTGTCGTGGTGACTGAAAACAGGACTTTGGAAGGGATTTTGCAGCAGGCATCAACGGGGAAGGCTGTAGGCAAGATCTTCCATGGAGCTGGACATGGCTCTGTGGATTTGGAACTTTTTCAGGAGCACAGAAAAAGACAAAATATTGCTGGTTGGATTCTCGTCATTACAGAGGTCCAGCATTCTGGTGAGGGGACTTTCTGGACTTGATTCATCTCTCTGGCAATCCAGCAGGATGCCCATGAAGTTTCAGTGAGATTCGGAACTCAGAAGACCGTTCACCGCACAATGGCTCGAGGTGCCAGGGTATTGGGGTATTGCAGCCCTGCAAGGTCACATTATGGTGTGGGATGGCTCAAAATACTGGTCTTCCGGAGTCTAGAGGGTCTCACCAGTTACTTGGTCGGGGTCTTCCATTTCGGGATCCCCATGATTGATTGGAAGGAAGGGCTAAAGCAGGCTCTGGTTACTCAGCAGGCTCTCCAGTCACTGGAAATTGTCTCAGCCACTTTTCCCTCATCATGCTCTTCAGTTTTAGTTTCAGTGGTCGACTTGTCTTCAGCTTCCAGGTTTGGAGTATTTAACAGGAACTACAGCACAACTTCTGTATTCTCTCCCTGCATTTTACAACAAGGGGTGGTCTGGTTGTCCAATCAGGACAGCCAGCCCCCCACTGGGAGTTGTACCCATTCAGGCAAGGAGAAAGACAAAGTGCTATGGAGTTTTGGACTGCTCCCTGGCTTCCTGCCTTCACAGACAGACTGGAGCCTGGGTGGGGAGTGCAGGGGACTCACGCCGAAGATAAAAATCACACAAAGGAATTTCTTACTCTGGATGTCAGGGAAAGGAAGAAGGAAGGACTGGGAACACTAAAATGGCGAAAAAACAAGACAGGAGCCATTTTGGTCAAATGAGCACCTTTGGGTGCCTTTACTGTAGCTGTGAACACAGCCCACGGTAGAGGTGCACTAAATTAGTAAAAGGTATCACTGCCACCAGCCATTAAAGGTAAACTTGTCCCTATAATAGAATTGTTACAGTTTTAGTGTGAACAGTGATACATTGTATCTCGCCAGCACTCCACATAAGGTGTGGTGTTCTGGTTTTTACCAAACAAAATATAAAAGGGATCCAAAGATTCCTTCTACACTTGGGAACTGTAGTTCTCTCAAGATTATCCAGAGAAAGTGAAATGGGGAGCCCAAAGGGCAACCCGACCACAATAGGCAGTATGTGCCAAAAGTTGTGAAAGGGGATAGAATTAAAAAGACACTATAGAAAGTCTAAAATATGAAACCCATAAAAAGAGTAAAAGACTCTGAGTGTGGAAAAAGGTTCCCATTCACTGAGGTATAAGAAAAAATAGTCCACCAGTAAAGCAAAACGTTCTAGGATTGACACAGGTCAGGAAGATGTATCATTCCTGTGAAAATCATCCCTAACAATGAGCAAGAGAGGAGAGGAGGCTGAGGGGAGCTGAGTGTCATCTGCATAACACTGAAAGTTAGAGGAGAAGCTAGAGATCAGGTGGCCCAAAACGGCCAAGTAGAGATTGAACGCGTATTTCTTCTGACTACAGGCTGATGGTAGACTGATTTACGGCCACTGACCACAAATATAATTATAGATGGGTAGCTATCAAGTATGATAATATATCCAAGGAAAGTTTTTTTCAGTAGTTTGTTCAACTGACCATGAATTTGGCCAATGTATTATCAAAAGTATTATAACTACCTATGAACAGCAATTGACTGAAATGAAAAGATTAAGGATGCACCAAGATATCAAATGTTTCTTTAACCTGAATATAATTAACATGAGTTGGTCATAAGGAAAAGCCTTGCACATATAGTATGTGTTGGCATAGGCAAATAATGGATGTACTAACAATAAACTAGAAACCTACACATTTGTTATGAAGAGAACCAACATGTCATTGTTATCATTTACCAAAACACATATCTTTGAAGCGTGAGCCGTCAAACAATTAATCCAGAACCTATCACAATTACGATTTGCAAGCAGAAATACAAGTGTCGACACACTCAGCGGATCGGATCTCTGTGATCACTGCAACCACACATAATTGCGACGGCCAAAAATGCTGACTTTTTTCAAACTTATTTTTAGTTAAACCCCCTTTACGCCACATAGATATGCAGGGGAGACTCCCCAAAGACCCCCCCCCATATTACTATAATATCCCATACCCCCCATAGATATATATGTGGTGTAAAGGGGGTGTTTAAAAAAATAAAAGTCATGCATTTCAGTCGTCGCAATTGTGAGGGCGACATTTTGGCCCATTACAAGCGGATCATAGCCTACTTGATAGTTTGTTGCTCACTGAAACTCCTTCTGGAATATCACACCAACAGTGTATCGGCTTACCATTTTCCCAGTTCTGTAGTATATAGGAATGGAACAGAGTCTTGTGCTTCAAAAATAACAAGTACTTCCCACTTAGAAACATGCAAAACGAATCAAAATAGAAAGTTATGAGATTTGAGCACCACCATATTATAAAGGCATAGTGCCCAACATAATAACCAAAATATGAATCAAAATGTACTATTTTCTACAGTATGAATATCATGACAAAAAAGTGTATACAATGTTGGGAAAAATAACAAACACATATATATAAATATGTAAAATATGATAGTATATACAACCAGATATCTTCGGTATTTTGGGGCACAAGACTCTCTCCTCCTTGTAAAATGAAACATTACAAAATTTGCAATGGGGGAAAAAGAGGGTACAGGCAAATGAACGGAGTATAAGGAGATTGTAGTCAAAATACACACAATAGGAATAGTTAGAACACCAGCAATAATAAATCAAATAGCTATAAAATCCTTATACAGACTAAATGCATAGAGTAAAATGTTATCCATAAAGAAACTATACGCTGTTGTTACCATACGGGCATGATAACACAAAAAGAGAATAATAATATAATCCATGAAACATATAAAATCAAAATGTAATTCATAACAATGCATGAACATCACTATGTTCAAGCCGTTAGGCTATAGTGACTTAAGATGGGGTATTTACTCTAGCCATTGCTGGTCATAATAATATTAATTCAAAATTGTCACCTTTAGGACAAAAGTATTTTCTATGAATGGCAAAAAATGCATGTATTTAGGATCTGAGCAATGACCTTGACTATTTTAAATAATTTGCATGTTCGTTTAGAAACAGATATAAAACGTGGGTACCTAGAAAATAGCATTTAGTAGCATGGCTATTGGGTTTATGCCAAAAAAAAATTGGGATTTTATATCATGCTTCATGCCGGAGTCCAGCCTCATGCTGTTCAGTGTTGTCTTTGCTTCTAAGACAAGTGCATTGTCCCTGAGCTATCCACCTGGAACTCTTGATTCATGGAATTATTTGTGTGGTAATTCGGTACATTGCATGCCAAACCACGCGCAAAACTAAGTTTTGCGATTCATAGAATCATCTGTGCAGCACTTTTTCATACTTCGCAGGGATTTGCGAGGGGTCAGCAAATCTCTCTGAGCAGCCGAGTGCCTTGCGCAAGATACCTCTCAGAGAGTGGGCGTTGTCTACACATAGACCAGAGTAGGGGGTGGAACACGCAAAATGGAGAAGAACCAAGGAAAATGTGGGCATTGTGAGGGACGGCCTGCATGCAGTCCATTGCACACCCACAAATACGCATAACCGAGCGTATTCATGGATCGATCCGTGCATCCTCTTGTCAAGGAAATGGACACGCAATGCACTCGATCTATCCACTACCCGAAGGCAAGCGTACAGACACTTGCGCATAAGAATCTCTGCGCAGAGGTAAGATCGGGTGTCAGATTTAGGGGTTTGTGTATGCAGTCGAGGTTGCGATCGTACTTGAGGGTGCTCGTATGCAGTGTAGTGGGGTGCAGGAACGGTATACGGGAGTTTGCACGCATATTTACCTGAAAATTATGATTTTTATGATACGTGGTACGCACATTGAGGGGGTGCTGGGAATAGTGACGGGGACCCACACACCCTTACAAGGGTGCTGGCTCGGTTGGGGGTGTTCGTAGGCAGTTTTTCCAAGGTGCATCGCTTTTCACGCACTGAGTGCGCAAAGGTATGTTTCTATGGCTCGAATGGCTCTGCTTGTGAGCGTGTTGTGGCCGTTCCGGCCGCAACTTGCACAGAGGGTTACTTTGCATGGACAATTCCATGAATACGCGTGGCATGCAGATTGTCTTATGCGTGAGGGGCCGCGCAGAGTTCTTCTCGGTGCACAGGCTTTGTGGGATTGATGCTCCCATTTCAATGAATCGGGCCCTAAATCTGAAAAATAAAGATGGCTCTTAAGATCAGCAACAAGCCTTTTCAGTATGTGGAATGAGCTGTTTTCTATCCTTAACACGGATGTGAACTTGAAAGCCAAGGAATGGTTTGGTAAATGAAGAGATAAGTTCATCCAGAATAACAGGAGAGACATTTTTTAAAGATCTGATGTACCTACCCTGTCAAATTACAGTAAGAGACAGAGACTAATCTAAAAGGGAGAGAGCAAACAAAGGAAATAATTAAGTGAACGGTCCAATCTAACACCACCACGGGAGCAACACAAACGAGCTGCAATTGAGAAGAAGTAATCAAATCCGAAGTATTCTCAAAACTATGCGTGGCTATGACTTCAAAGTATCTTTGATGCAGTGTAGCAGGTACTTTTGGGAGTCAGGCACGCTATGAATGCACTCACTAATCACAAATTGAATATGTATGTATCCATTAAAGTTCTCCCATAGCGTCAACCTGCTCCAAAGGCAGCTAACAGATGCTTGGCAAGAGGGAGAGTAAGATACAAACATGAGTACCCTTGCAAAAAAGGGTGTATTTAGGAATTTGTGCAAGGCCAAATATGCAATGTGCATTGAAAGGTGGTGAGAAATAAGCATGGATCGATGTGTCCAGTAAGCAGACTCTTTTCAATTGTACCCTATCGCAGATGGTTATCCAGGGAGGTGTCTTGAGGCCAGAATTGATAATGACCTAGTTCTTCAAAAAAAATTCTTGCCTGAGCAAAATAAATGTGCTGCTAATTGTTTTAGCAGGAAAAGGTGCTTGCCGGGGGATTGCAGATTGGATTGAACCTACTGTATGTACAGTTGTGGAGTGCCCATTAATCCATGTGCAGTCAGCAACATATGACAGTAATACAGACAGACTGGAGAACTTGGAATTGATTAAAAGCAAAAGATCTTCATGGGTGATATACATGCTTCCATTATGTAAAACAGTATTGGGAAATTACTAACGCATGCAAACCTCTTCTAAGCAAAGGGTACAGTTGATGAATTGGTGTCATTAATCATTCTGTGGCCATTTAGCTTCTAATGCAAAATTGATGATTGAATATTTGGGATTTGACTTAATGCTAAAATGATTAATGTTTCTCGTACGACAATCAGAGTTGATTCATCGTTGTTTTGAAGACTGTTTTCACATGTTTTCAATCGGCATCTCTGCTAGAATCATTAACACCAACAGTGTGTTGAGGAAGTCTTAGTACCGTTAGAAGCGAGCTTCATACAATGTGTTCAACACCATGCACTCGTGCACGTGTACTCTCTACTGTGTCCCGCTGAAGCTAATGCCAACGTCCGAAGCCATATCATCTTTCTGATGACTCCAGTACGTGGCCACTGGGAAAGTTCTCTTAGTGTCTGTAAACGGATTCAGTAGTCCGTCTTTTGTTATGCTAGCTAATAACCTTACACTACAAAACAAATCAGTATTTCCACCTGCTTGCAACACCTAACCATAATTGCATTTTTTTCCTTAGCTCCTACAAGTATACAAAAGAGAAATATGCCTTACTGACTGAAGCTCGCCTTAAAATGGAAATCCTCTCCCAATCACCACAGTCTGCAGTTCATTCTTAAATCATGGGTGTATAATTGCCCTAACAGTTGTGTCAGTAGTTTTAGCTTTGACTGTTTGGTGGTGTTTTACACCACTTATAAGCCAAACCGATTTCAATGGAGTGTGGTTAGGAGGAAGGAGGGATGTGTGGAGGAATACACAGCTTGGGTATGCTGTTTGCTTATTTCCCGCCCATTGTCAGCCGTGGCTATGCAAATCCCATGGCCATGTTAATCCCTATTGCCATTCTGACCCCACTACCTGTCCTTCCCCACCCAGAACACACCCTCCCGGAATCTCTTTGAGTTAGCCAGAATATGCACTAACATCAAACTTTGTGCTGTATAAGGCCTTCCAGTGTTAATTCTAAACAGTGTTCTGCGAGTTAATGGCTTAGTTACCACTGTAAGTGTAAATGAGATCCCACTGTAATAAAAGTGTGTGCACTACGTGTGCCTTCAACCACATGCTTAATAATCAATATGTGTCCTTGCATCTGTTCATTGCACTGAAGTCCTGTTAACACCAGGCATTGGCAGAGCCAAAGGTTGTGGCTTGTGTATGGGTGTTAGGCATTTTACAGTCACTGGGCCTCATTACAGGGCAGGCGGTCTGGAAATAACAATGGCGGTAAACCCGGTGCCACTGTTAATTCCGGACCGCCTGATCCCGACTCCTGCAGGCGGGAGGTGATGTTCCCGCCAGGTCTGACCTGGCGGGTTTACCACCTCCCGCCTGCAGGCGGACGAGGAAACACCAGCACCATCACGAGATGGTGCCGGTGTTTCCACTTCCCCATTCCCATTGAGTTTTATTGGACTCAATTGGACTCAATGGGAATGGGGATTAACCGAATTCCGCCTCCGGAATTCCCGGGACACCAGGGTCGTAATGCCCTGGTATTTCCAGGAGTCACGGAGGCGGAATGGTAATACGAGTCCGGCGGTAACCGCCGGACTCGTAATGCGGCCCACTGTCATCATATGCCCAGGTACTTACACAATTGTCCACCTGTTTCCACTAGTGGCATTACGGCAGTTCCTGGCAAACGGCCATTCCATGTCAACAGAAAATCTGAAACTGTTGGATTGGCCAATGCTTGTTGATGCCGGAACTAGTCAGCGTGCCATGAAAGAAAGTGGTACTTCTAATCGAATCGTTAAGAAAGTCCCTTCCAGGCACTGGGCAACATTTACAGGAATCTATGCAGTGGTTGTTGGATCACTCGAAGTGAAAACATATAACCACATTTCAGAAACAACCAGATACAGAGACATAATGGGGAGCACAGATATTGTGGAGGACTAGTCAGGCAGAAATAAGGAGGGGAGCAGATGGAAGGATTCCATGTGTCATGATTATTTTCGTCAACTGTGTTTTTCTGGGGGTGAATGATGGAGGTGTGAGTCTATTTCATGTACAGTGATCAGGCCTGGTGTTGTAGACTTTGGCACTGGTTGCTGCACAGTGGCATGCTATTGCTTGCTTGCCGAGTTGGAGATGTCCAATAGATATTATTAATTTTGGAATTATACTTACACTTGCATTTCAAACATGAGGAAAACAGCGCATTTATTGAACGATGGGTGCTGTGTGCTGCTGTTAATTTGTCTTACTTTGGCTAACTCAATTTCTGTAAATACGGCCAGGTATGCAGCCATTAATGTGAACATTTCAATGACACAATTAGGGTTAAATAAATGGATCAAGGATGCCTAACTCGTTCGGTAAATTAACGGTTTGCCAGTAGTAGAAGGTGAAATCATAGAGAAAAGATGCACATTTAGTGGGTGGAGGAGAAGGCACTGAAAACATGACTCGTCTTTTGAAGCATAAAGCTAAAATCAAGGAGATCCCCCCATGTGCATTTAGAAGGCAGAGGAGAAGGCCTAATTCCTGAGAATCCCACATCCATTTAGTGTATATTGGAGAAGTTGAAAGCACTGAAATCTGCATGTGGATTTAGCAGGCATAGAAGAATGCAAAAGCACTGAGAAGCCTGTGCACATTGTGTGATAATAGTAAAAGACGAAAGCACTGTAAACCCAAAAAGGTGGAGGAGGAGGCGGCTAAAGTGCTGTGAACTCATGTACCTTTAGTAGGAAGAGGAGAACGCAAACCACTGGGTATCCTGCATGCATTCAGTTGGCAGAGGAGAAGGTCTAAGCAGAGAACACACAACATACAAACCCGGCTTGGGCTGGCCAATAGGGCAATGCCCGAGCCAAAAACACAAAAAGCAAGTGTGGGCCCGTTTATTTCTTCTAAGTGGGCCACCTTTTTGGCCCATGTGGGACAGTTTGATAAATTACTTCACCATGCGGCTGGCTAGTAGTTTTGACCAGTGTTACTGAATACATATTCTTTAAAATGCACAGTGTGCATCACATTGTATCAAAAACCTCCCCCTGGGTACTACTCAGTCTGTCTCAAAATGAATGAATTGCCATTTGTAACTGTGGGCCACTTTCACCTTGGTGTCCGAGACAGTTTTATGCGCCAGTCTGACCTTGCATACATATAGTAGCTGGAGGATAAGGTCAAGCCTTCAAGAACATCAGGTACATTAAGTTGTCTAGGAGACGACAAAAGCAGTGTTACACACTCTGCCTATTGAAGGTCAGTGGTAAATTAACATGGCTGATTCTGCTGATTTATCCAAAGGTGTTACAGGAAGGGTTTGGACTAGAAATGTTTTAGTTAGATGTTTGTCACCTGCTACAGCAGTTGTTGTTTGCATTAAAAAAGCACAGTTGGTATATGAGTGTCTGCACCAGCCAAACTAATCAACGTGTGGCAGCAGATGTATTGCCCGGCTAAAAACAGGGACATCTGTCTTAAGTGAACATGGAACACCAGGAAGAAATGTCACCAGAGGAGGGTGTTCGGGGCTAGGAGGCGGGGGGGGGGGGGTGTTCTTCCCCATTGTGAAGGATGGCCTTCTGTGAGGGTGTACTAGCCTGAACATCTTTGGTTTTTAATACAAACTGCACCTGGGTATTCTGTCTGAGAAAGTGAGGCCTCACGTTCATAATGCTTCATGCTGAAAAGTACAGTGCAAACATGTACCTCTGCTGTTCCTCTGCTGAGACCATCTGCTGACAGTCGCAGCATCTACTTTGTAGTTGGGCAAAATGGTAGTTACAGAGCAGCATTCCAGGACACAGCCAGCAGCAACCTGAATGTTCAACCGGCATTGACCTCTAGTTTTAATTCATATCATACTCCTGATATGAATTCGATATCATGTGTATCCCATGGACTGGTAGCATTTCTAATAATACATAATAATACGCCATGGCTGGTTTGACATGGTGGCTTTTGGGAATAATCAGTTATGCTGGTCAAAACCTTTCAATTCTCTTTTATTTTCAGCCTGCATTCTAATTACCCCTTATGCATACAGGGCTCTTGTGTGTCAGCCATCTTGGACTGAGTGTCACCCAAAACAAACCATTTGGGTCATCTCTAGAAGATCCACTTAGTTTCTATGGGAACGGCGTGTGACCTTCCCCAGAGTACAGATAATAGCACACAGGTTACGGAAGAGACATGTGATTCAGGAAAATAGCCCACCTAAGGAAATAGTGAGGTCATACCAGAGAAGTCGTTCCTGGAGACTCTTTTATGCAGGGCAAACACGAGAGTGGGCACCGTTAGACTCACCAGGAGAGTGGTTAAAACTCACAAAAGCATCCCACCAACTTGGAATCCCTTAGATTGCACACACTTCCTGTGCACTGTACTCAGGTGCAGTAGAGAAAGCACTTTGGGTTGACATCACCAAGCAAGGAAAACTATCAGAGCAGTCAGGTTTGGACCCTTACAGAAGGCTTGAAAGGGAAGGGACCAGACCACTGTGAATCTTGCATACCATAAAAGGAAGGTTTCACTTAACCCTCTATTGGGGTACAAACTGCCCAAATCCCTCTGCCTTAGAAGTGAAGAGAAAGGATTCCAAGGAATGATCAAGTCCTTTCCCTCACCCATCTCGAGAGCACCACTTTGGGTGAACTTCTGTTTAGACAAGTACTGCATGCTGCCAGTACTCTGGTGACCAATATCCTGCTCACTGGACATGATACCCCCTGCAAGTGTTATCTGGCAAACCTCCTTGATTGGCAGAGCAGAGGAAGGCCTCACCTTATCCATGAAGACACTGGACTGGTTACCCCAGTAATGTAATGCCAAGGAGCAGCTGTAGCATCTTTTTCCCACTTTGATCCACTGTTTGAGCTGCCCAACTGTGTTTTAAGTCACATCGAGCTGCCACAGGACAGCTGAAGCTGCCTTTGTAACTGTATGGACTCACTCTTCAATCCATCTCAATGGACACCTAACCCACTGAAAGCTGTTGTCTCACTTGTCCCATATGCTGAAAGAACCGTGTTGAAGCAAGTGCCTTACTCATCTTGATCATGGACCCAAACCGGCCGAAGCCATCAGCTCACCCCATCTCAAACCATGACTCGATCTCAACCCGTCTCGAATGAAGACTCGATCCAGTGAAATCAATTGTCTTGCCTTTATGGCATGTAAACACGGGAGATTGGGAAGCCCCAATCGATCAATCTTAATGCTATCTCAAAATGCAGAAAGGTGACTAGAAGCCTCTCTGCCAAGACCTTAGAACAAGTTTAAACGGTATTTGTAGAGGTTCTGTCGCCTGTCCTGCTTTAAAGGGCACTAGTGACATTTAAGTCCTCACTGCTTACCTTTTATTTACGGCCATATGTTGAATTTGAACTTCTGCTGCAGAAACGATTTGCCTCTCTGCCCTCCGTTCATAACCATAGTGCCTTCTTTCATTGCAAAATCTGCGTACTCTGTTTTTTCCTATTCATTGGTGTTTTTTATAAGTTGTGTGCATTTTCTATTTTATTGAAAACTCATTTGGTTATAGAACCTTGAATGGATCTTCATTGTTTTTGGTACCTGTGTTGTGATGTGCTTTGTGTTATGGATGGATGGAAGCTAGTCCGGAATGCATGAGGTCAGAGTGAATGGTGCGATGTGAGAATATGTATGCATGAGTGAGAGAATGTTTAGTCACTGGTGTTCCACCACGGGATGTTGGAAGATGTATTCTGGTTGGGGAGAGCCAGTGGGTTCCTATTTCAAGATCTTATGCACTTTACTGGACTGAATAAAGCAACTTCATGGCTAGTTGCCTGCAGTGCCTAGGTGACCTCCTTCATAGCAGTACCACAATATTATTGTTTATTGGACTGTCTGTGTGCAAGCCCATATCCTTCCTGAAGAGTATAGCCTACCCTCCACCCACTTTAACACAAGAGTCAAAGGAAGTATACCTGTCGTGTTGTACCTGTTTCACCGTTACGGCTGAGAACAATGGGCCTCATTATAAGTATGGCGGTAAGTTAACAACAGTGCTGGTAGCGCTACCATGCCCCCCTACCACCGGTAAGCTCCCCAGACATTGTATGATATGTACTCTGTTTTTGAATGGTTTTGTTATCCTTTCTAGGTCCGAATGCCCTAGCTCGCTTCTTCAGCCACACATATTCTCTCTCCATCTATTACAGCAGAGAAGGGCACAGCATTGCCAACACAGCGCAAGACCACCCACCCCTAGGCGCCTGCATTCAACATGATCCTTACCTCGCTATATATATTTTAATTGCAGGTAAATTCTGACCTTTTGTTGGTTCGCTTTCTCCTAACACTGGGTATCTAGCTTTTTCATGTTGAACTTTAAATACCACTGTCAGCACAAAGTAGATGGATGATTCCTCACATATTCTTTCTCCAGTTCCCTACGCCACTGCACTAGACCAGGAAGCAACCACTGCTGCAGAGGAGCGGACTTTGGATTTCCCCCTCGCATATATAAGGCCCTTATTTTAGTACTACTCTTTGATTTTTTTTTGCATTAGAGGACATCAAATAACTCCATGAGGGTACGCCCTCACACAGGATATATATATCCATATATATATTACTTATGCTTTCCGCTTCACAGAATCTTTGAGTCCAGGGCATTGGCCCCAGAACAGATACAGATCTGCATTCCGCTCACCCCCATCAGACCAGCCCGATTCGGCTCTCTGGTCCTCAAGGTCAGTTGTATAAAGTCTTTTACACCTCCCATTTCTCCTTGCTTTTAAAACATTGCTGCTCATTTATATTTAGTTCAGGTTATGGTATCACTCCAGATAATAGTAATCATATCATCCTATGTCTCCACTCCAGGGGTTCATCATCTCAAAGGTCCAGAAGAAGGCGTGTGAAACCACTCGATGCCGAAACGTCTCAGGGGAGGGGCAGTAACCCTACTGTGTACCCTACCCCTGACTTTGACTAACAAATAGCGACGTCAACCACATACAACTTCTGCTTTGCCTGAGAAGTATCAATCCAAGAACATAAAAAAACATAAAAACCTAAACCAATACAAATGATGACCATAGCTTAGAACATGGGCACATGGATTAAATTATAGTTTGTTTAGGTCATTATTATGTATGTCTATGTAAAGTGAAGTGCCAGTGTTTATGTATTTCTGTGTATATCTTTGTATTTCTTTATATACTGAAAACAGGATTTATGCTTCTTCTTCCACATTTGACTGTTGTTTCCATGGATTCTACAAGTATGAACCACACCATTGTTTTTTCACTGTCCTGTAAAAATTGAAATATATGATGGTTGATAGGAGCGAAAGAACCTTTTGCTACCTTCAAGAATATGCTTTTGTGTTACTTTGTATAGAAACATGTGGAAGCAAGTACCATGTTTCTGAAAAAATGAAATAACAATGAAATAAAGATAATGGAGGAGATGGGCAAATTAATTTCCAACCCATATCCAATGTATGAAAGATAAAAGGACTATTCTATCCTTTGTGATGTTTGAATTGGGAACTTAGTAAGACATTTGATATGAATTCCTACTAGAAATGTAGTGCACAGTGTATGCATAAAGAATAGAACGGTTAGGACACCTTTCTGTTATAATATATCTGTGAAACCCTAGGTCCTAAACCAGAGGGGCTTTTCCCTTTAGTTACAATAGCGATAAATGAGTACCAACACATATTAGGTGATTTTGTATATATATATATATTTGTTCTATTTAAAGCGCTTAAGTGTAAGTACTATAGAATAACACATCAGTGTCATTTGGCCTTAGACGTCTGCTTGCATTCACAGTAATTTGGTAATATGGGCCTATACACACTGATTTTAACTATACATATGGTGATACATTCTTGCATGAAATGTATATCACATTGTAACTATGTGATGCCACTTCCTGTTTTGTCAAGGGGTGAAAGGTTGTGCTCCATTGCTTCCAGTGGTGTCACTTTGGGGTGGGGTCAAATGACATCACTTCTTGTGATGTCATCATAGTTCAAGGGTTGTGTGATATCACTTCCGCTATCCCTGCCATTTTGGTGAAATGACATCCCTGAGGGTCCCGCCACACGTTTATCTGTTGTAATTAGAACTATCCCACTAAAAAAATTAACATGGAAGGTCTGGCAATACAGAAGCCATGAATCTGCTCTTAACCAGATTCAGGCATTTTAAGGCTGAAAGAAAATATGGAGTACCTCCTGGCACCTTTTCTTGATCCAGAGTTTAAATTTAGTGTGGCAAATGTTAAACTTGTGTGTTAGGATGAGGACAATTCAGGGAAGTGTTTCTTGCAAGAGTACATGTTAGCCATCTGTAGGGATTCACTAAAGGGTCAGAGATCAATAACGACAATGCGTTGTGTGACTCAAACACTGTTACAAAGTTTATCGGACAGTGCTCAATCAGTCTCCACAACTTCTGACATGAGTTTAGGTGGCATACAGCAAGTTTTCAAAGAGTGGAGTGGAAAAAGTAACATGCTGAGAGACGGGCTACTTCCCCAAGATGGCTGCTATATTCATTGGTCTCTACATGATCATTTAGCTGGCTGACTACAGATCAGATGGGTGATGCCTATATTATTGACGTATACCAATCGGGTACTGATGAAGATCCACTGCAATAATGGTTTGGCAAACGGACAGTCTGGAATCTGTTCATTTAGCAGTGAAAACCTAACCTTCCCTCAGCTCGGATACAGTGTTACCAGGTTTTTGGACCTGCTGAGGCTACTGTATCAGATAACAGGAGACACTGCAATAGCACACAGTTCAGTGAGCTGTAATCCAAATGGACAATGCAGCCACATGGCCTGGAGCGTTGACAAGCATGTAAAATCAGGAGGATCCCTGAAGGGTGTAGTGAAAATCTGGACTCCTAGCAAGCACTTTTTCAAGAAAGAATACCAAGAAGTGGAGAATGGTGAAGGAGTGGTGGATAAATCAAGCAGAGGGGGAATCTATAGGAGCAGCGGAATGCCTCTGCAGGGAGTCCTGCCCCTATTCTGCCTATGTGTTGGAAACCGGAAATTGTGACATGCGCACACCAGTAATGGTACCTATGTCGCGAAAAGCCTTTGAGATGAGGTATCCACAGAGAAAACCCTCCATGATGTATCCCTGGAGAGAGGACGGTCTCCTAAGAGAAACCCCCAAAGAAGTATGAAGATGTGAACAAAAGAGGCTGGTGATGTCACAAGAGATGAGTGTGATGCACTGAGAAGGATGACCACATAAGAGATTACATAGACCTTATAGAATCTGATGGCGAAGTGAAGAATCGAGAAGCCGTTCATATGTGAAATGAAGACTGCATGTGTAAAGAAGCACTGAAGAAAATGCAAGTCGTTTTTTATAACTGTACAGATGCCGTAATGCAAGTAGACTAAGTAATCATAAGGCTGGCTACACGTAGTGAATAGACTGCAGGAGTCGACGCCAGTCTATATGTATGTGTGTGTAGAATCTTGACATTCTATGCTATAATTTTAGTAAGCTCAAACCCTGGAGAAAGGAGGATTGATAGCTGTGTGTGTGTCTCACAGCAAAGAATAAGCCGAAGCTCGAAGATGGACCAAAGGAAGACTGCTTGGCTTGGTGTCAAGGGCTGGGTCATCCAAGAACTGGTTATCTATTCTCACAATCTCACGTAGGTTTTTGTAGTTTGCCACATAGTATAACATCACGCATGATGAGTTTTTGCTATAAAAGTAACGTTTTTCATGAAATGCATTGATATCATGCTGTGCGGCATCAGTTGATGTCCGCTGTACTCCCTTTTTAGATAATTGATATTAAAACAGCAGTTTTTGCCAACTTCCTGAGTCGGTCTTCATGTTTGGTGTGAGAATTATTCTTCATCCCATCCATCATATGATGTGTTACCTTAATTAAAATGTCCATAAGGGTTCACTACAACTGGCTTCATTTTTTCTATCCATTTGTAACACATGCTGGTCAGTATAATTCCTATGCTTCACACAGTTCCACCTGAAATAATGTGCCATAGCGGCTAATGTGTTATATATTGTTCTGGGCAAGTTTGACTCTATTGCATGTGCATGGTTTTCAAGTGAGATGGTCTAGAACAGGGATCTGCAACCTTTGGCTCTCCAGATGTTTTGGACTACAACTTCCATCACTCCTAACCAGCAAAGTCAATAGCCAGATGTCGTAGGAATTGTAGTCCTAACTATCTAGAGAGTGAAAGGTTGTAGAGCACTGCTCTAGAAGGAACACAATGGTGAGCGTGCACACTTGTACTCAGATAAATAAAACAACATCCATTAGCATGTTGTTACCACACATTTGGCTACCTTGTATCACCGCCAATTGAGATCTTCAGAAACAGGGTCCAAAATTCCACTTCCATGCCATTGACAGATCTAAGGGATTGATTAAATTAAAAATATAAATGAAAATAAAAAAATGTTTTATACCAGCCCTTTCCCTTATTTTATGCCTCCCCGCAATAGCAACTCCCCCAAGTTACCACTGATGCCTGCAGAATGATAGATCGTACTATTACTGCCTGAGGAAGAGGCACATACAGTCATGAAAGTTGGCTGGCAAAAATCGAGCTGGCCTAATAAACGTATTGCTGCAAGCTACTCTGTTGTTTTTTTCCTTTTTTTCAAAAGAGGAAAAAAACCTGTATAGAAAGATAAACATTCTTTTTATAATGGCACCAGTCCGGCACACTTCCTGGGAGTCTACAGCACCTGGGTTTGGCACTCAGTATAGATATGCAGGAAAGACAACTTAAAAGTACACTAAAATAGCAGTGCTTAGCCAAATCACTATATGGCAGCCATCTTAGAATCACACATATGAGCAATGAGTTGAGCTTCATCTACTATTTAAGTATTTAAAAAAACAATTGGCTCTTTGTGCAATCATTTCTCAATTACATCAAACAAAAATAAAACGTACTTAGAGTCAAGACCATGAAGGTAATCAGTAAAATTCATAAAGCAAGAATAGACTTATTTATATCCTTGTTTTCCATGATCAAATGTGTATACTTAAATGCCCTCTGGTGAGAATTGGATCCCATCCCTATCCCAGCACATACATTCATATAACATACACCTGGCATGTGTCAAACACGCTCACAATTGTTTATTAAAATACTCGTGGGAAGAAAGGAAGAAATTCAAAATGAATAAAACAATCCAGCCAGCTGTTGAAAAAAATAGAAAAGAACTACTGGCCCTAGATTGTAATCGACTTGCGTACTGGTATACTAGTATATGACTAGTGCCAGACAATGAGTCCCCACATCCCACACAGAATTGCAAAAATGACAGAATATGTTCAAGACATATACAAGTATGTGGTAGCTACATGTGTTTGAAAAATAACTATTATAATATAAACTTTCATAAATTATTGAAAACATTATTTTGTTTATTTTGGTTACAGCTTCCTCAGTGTCCTCTTTGCAAGTCACATATGATTCAGAAGGATGCTTTGGTATAAAAAAATGAAAAGTTGCCTCCCTGTACACGAATGATTGAAAGAAGAGTTTCACTGTCCACTGATCTCTGGTGCAGAAACCATGATGTGATTGATATAAAAGCAGGACAAGTGTTTGATGAAGAAATAAACTAGAGAGAAGCAATATCTGCTTGAGGGAGCAGCTGGTTGATAGGAGACCCTATGTCAGATTGATTTGCAAGAGGTCTGGAAGGATCTGATAGCCTTATCTAGCGAATCCTAAAAAGGAGCACTAAGCAGAGTGAACATTTGTCAAATGGGATTAGGAATGGGAAAACTGGTTTGAAAAGTATTCAAGCATGTCCAAATAATAGGGTTTTCAATTGGCTTGAACGATCTTAGCAATTCAATCTGGAACTCCAAATGATTCTAGAGATTCAGACATAGGCCCACAAAATCAGTAATCCTTAATGTAAATGGGTTTACAGACAGCAGGCCTACAGCAACACACGTTGTGCCTATCTACTTGACTTGGACCAGCTGGAAACAATGGTTAAACATCATAGTATTCGGTCACTGTGCTCGCTGTCTGGCCAAGGCACGTTATATTAGATATTGAAACATTAAATTACACCACTGCTCTTGTATAGTTTAACAGAATCTATTGACAAGTTTTTATGTCGGCAGAAGGTGTATTTGTGTGCCTATGTGGAACAACTGACATTCTTTAAAAAGTGTGAGAACCACATTGCATCAGCCTGTGTTGGGATCACTCAAATCTCACCACAGTCATTCCAGCCATCCCTCATCGCCCAGAAATACCTGACTATTTTGTTCATTGCTCCCTAAGCTACAATTTGGACAATAAGAAACTCTCATAGAGGAAGCACTCACAACTCTCTTTCAATTCACAAACACTTGCCCCTCACAAAGAATTGTCTCTGATGCACTGAAGACTGGCAATGACTATGTCCACTGAAGACCCACCCTGAAAGGTGAAGACCTATTTAATTACCTTCCAATTTTTTACAAATCATCCATATGTAAACTCATTTAAATAAAAGATTGCCCTCGAGCTAAGTACTAGAAAGAATCTTCCAACACAACCTCCTACAAGACTACCAGCCCAGGATTAGACTCAAATGCAGCTCGACGACTCCAGCCATGCCGGTTATCAACAGTGGTGTCCACATCCTTAACAAAGGAGTGCCTTCTGATTCTGTTTGATGTCTCTTCTGTATTTGGCATGGGTGACCACAAACACTCATTGATGTACTGATATCTATCATGGGTTTTGATGAAAATGTCCAGCGCTGATTCTTCGCCTACCTTGCCCTCAGACATGAGTTGGTCCAAATCGGCACCAGCAGTTTTCTCCAGTGCCATAAAAGCCGCAGAGAACCAATAATCTTGACCATCCACATGGACCCACTAGGGGACGGAACTCTTGTGAAACCACTACATCAGGTTACACCAATTTGACAACCACCAGCTGAAACAACAATCAACTGCATTCTCTCTGTTATTGATCAAATCTCGCAAAAGAACAAACAGCTGGGTACCAGTGCACTCTTGGGTAAAAGGTCCAACCCTTCCACACACTCTCATGTCACATAAATAGTGTGAGGAAATGTGATCACTTATCGCCTATTCTCAAAGATCTTCATTGGTTACCCCACTAGTCTGCATCACCTTCAAGACATCCTACATCATTTATGAGGAAGGAAATGTATGACTTTCTCATAAATGACCAAGTAACTGTCCATCGCCAGGGCCAAAAAAACCACAAAATCGCCAGACTGTAGATTAAGGAGTGCAAGAGAGAGTGAATGAGAGCGTTCTCATTCGAGCATCCATGACTGTTGAACAGCATGTCAATGCACATCTGAATGGTATCCTTCCTCATGCACCTCTGGAAGAAGACAAAGACTCTACACATTGAAGATGATTTGAGGCTTCAGATTAGCACCTTAAACTCTTGTGTGCTCAATATCTGTATGCAAGGTTTGAGCTGGAGTTTGAATATAGCAGGAACTCAAGGGATACCCCTAAAGGAAGATGAAATGCGCATTTGAGGTTACACATCTCAGATAGGGCTTTCTCTGAAACAAAAATGACATGCATCCCATAACCCTTAGCACCTTCCTTATGGTAATGAGGGGCACTCCAAGACTGCCCCCTTTCCTCCGCCACCAATTCCTAGATTTATGTTGCACAAGCTATATAATGTAGTGGTTTGAGAGGGATAGATGCAGTATGACGCTACGAAAGTGAGAACATGAAAAATTAGTTGTGTACAAAGGCATAGGATATGAGTGCCTCAGATGATTTGTATAAACGACATACCTACCCTACAGAAGTAAGGTTATAATGATTCTCTTATCTGCAAAAAAATAATTTTGCTAAAATAGTTACTGCACGGTACCATGGAATGTTTTGTCTCTGGAAGGCAAAGTTTCATTTATCATGGATGTTCATACCATGGCGTTGCACCATTTAAACATATAGGGCCCGATTCATGGAATAACCTGCGCTGAAAAATGGGACTTGCACCTGAAATCGTGCACAAGTCATCTTTCGTCGATTCATGGAACACAATGCGCTGGGCTTAGCCAGGACTTGCGAGTAATCCACGCCGGTCCAACACGTCACTGTGAGCAGACGAACGGCTTGCGCGAGACTCCAAGGGAAGAGCCGGCCAGGGCAGCCACCTAAAAAGGGAGCGTAACACCTGGAATGAGGAAGAACAAGAGAAAATGTGGGCGTTACGAGGGACGTTCCACTGTCAAACAATCACACCGCCCATACTTGCACAAAACAGCCATTTTCATGGAATTGAACAGGGAATGCCGGCTTGCGAAAAACCACGTGCAAATCCAGAAACACCTATGCCAAACGATAGTAAATATCAACGCGCACACTAGCAAACACATAAAAAGCACACGCGATCAACAAATGCATGTATGCAGCCACGATGAATGCACCATATGTTGCAGCAGTCATCCTGGGACACAACAGGAGGAGGAGGACGGAAAGGGCCTTAATCTTCCACCCAAGGACCAGCCTTTTTGGGATGCATGATGACCAGGTCTATACCAGGTATAGATTCCCCCCATATCATCCTAGACCTGGTCACAGAGTAGGAAGATGACCTCATATCACCCACCATGTGCTCCCAAGCACTGAGCCCCTTGCAAAAGGTGCTCACTGTTCTGCATTTTTTGGCCACTGGCTCATTCCAGCGGACCACCGCCATGGTCGGTTCGATCTCCCAGGCCATGCTGTCACGCTGTTTACATCAGGTGTTGGCTATCATAATGTTGGCTATCATAACTGCACGTCCTTCTGTCCGCCAGCATAACTATATGCCCAGGCAACTGGCAGAAAGGCAAGCAACGGTCCAGGAGTGCTTGGTGCCATTGATTGCACACATGTTGCTCTACGTCCACCTCTAGCAACAGAGCATATCTACTGCAACCTTAAACATTGGCACTCCATCAATGTTCAGATTGTGTGTGATGCCAAGGGCATAATTACTGAAGTGTATGCCAACTGTCCTGGCAGAACCCATGATAGTTACATGTTCAGGATGTCCCAGCTACACTGGGCCCTGGAAGCTGGGAAGTATGGCATCACATGGCTCATTGGTGAGTATGAATGGACATGCACATGCAAGCATGTTTCACACAGACCAATAGATACTTTCAACAAATAACGACAACCATTCTCATCTCTACAGGGGACAGTGCCTATCCTCTGAACACATACATGATGAGGCCCATACGCAACCCCAACACACCTGCCCAGGTAAGGTACAACACTGCCATATTGCAACTCGGGGCATAGTGGAGCGCGCATTCAGAGTGCTCAAGTAACGATTCCGCTTTCTTGACCACTATGGTGGTGTGTTGGTATATGCAGCACCAGTAGTCTGCAGGGGTGTGCAGTCATAATGTCGACAGTCAAAATGTCGACAGTCAAAATGTCGACAAATAAATGTCGAAAAACAATAATGTCGACAAACAAAAATGTCGACATTTTTCGATATTTTTTCGAAATTTAATTTATTGTATGAATAAATAAATAAATATATATATATAAGATGTGTTGAGTATGAGGGGTGGTTGGGGGGGTGGCAGGGGGGTGTTGGGTGAGGGGGAGTTGGGGGGGGACCCCCCCATAGTAAATGATACTATTTTTATTTATTTAATTATTGACTAAATAAATAAATAAATATATAATTGTTATGTGTTGAGTATGAGGGGTGAAAGGGTGGTTGGGGGGGTGTGGGGGGGTGGCAGGGGGGTGTTGGGTGAGGGGGGGTTGGGGGGGACCCCCCCCATAGTAAATTATCCTTTTTTAGGTTATTTATTTATTGAATAAATAAATAAATAAATAAATATATAATTGGTATGTGTTGAGTATGAGGGGTGAAAGGGTGGTTGGGGGGGTGTGGAGGGGGGTGTGGCAGGGGGGTGTTGGGTGAGGTGTTGATAGTTTTAAGGGTTTATAGTCATAATGTCAAAAAAAAAATGTCGACTTTTTTTTCGAAAAAATGACTTTTTACATTATAAGTATAGGATGTCGACATTATTATTTTCGACATTTTTTTTTTCGACATTTTTGTCTGTCGACATTTTTTTTTCGACATTATGACTATAAACCGTCTGCAGGATCATTGTGGCAGCATGTGTCCTGCACAATGTTACAACACAGCATTGCGTCCCAGTGGACATGGTTGTGGCACCCCATCCACATCCACAGGCACACTGCTTGCATATGGCTGGGCAAATGGCACGTGGAGAGGATGCACGTACCCAGCTTGTGCAATCTTATTTATTGGAGTGCACACAAACGTTCCAAATCCAGGGTGCCTTTCAATGATGACAATGGGCCAATCCACTGTGCCCACAAAACCACCCTGAGAAAGTGCCCCTTGAAGTGCAAATGTGTGTGCAGCCATTAGAACTAAAAAGACATTTCTTTTAGGATTTCCAAAAGAAACAAATTGAAGAGTGATGACACCACTACCGCCATGCCAACCATTTAATTAAATCACCTCTTTGGCACCAAAGCCATCCCATGTGTAAAGTTAAAGGATATTGATACTGCATGCTATCCCCACTCTAGTTGTCCCCTGGTGGTCTGGCAGATCTGACTAACTAACATACCTGTCAAATGTGTAAGCATCGATGAATCCTGAAACATCATGTCTGAGATGCAAGCCATACATGTCCGCAACAATTTGAATGGACACAAAACACAACAAGCACAATTTCTAATAGCTGCACACCTGTCCTGCAATGTGCATGATGTGCACGAACAAGTCCCTATTGTGGGGTATAGAAAAGCAGTGCAGTATTGACACGCAAGTTACTCAACATATCAACATGACCACAAACCCCATCCACAAAATAAATATTAACAAGAGGTAACAGACAATTGTGACAGAGGGTGCGACCCACCAGAATTATCACATCCAGACATGAAGCAACAAAAGTATCCATTCCATAATGATAAAGATAAATGCACATCTTTCCTGACCCCTTGGCATCCAGTCGCCATTCAAATTTCATCGCAGGAAATAGCTCTCATTCCCAGATGGAAGGATCTGCAGACAATGAACAAATGAGTGCAGCTAACACATCCATGCACACCAAAATTCCAGTGCCACGGGCGCCCCTTAGTGACATACAACACGTGCAAACAACAACTCACAAGACAACCATCAACATTGTCCCAGCACACAGGCAGCAACATCTGCATACTGCATGCAAATCAAACACACAAAACACACACTCACAAACAACAACATCCCCCACACTGCCTGTCCCCCTCAATGACATGCAGCAAATGTGCATGCCACATATCCCCATTCACTAGCCGATGGCACATACACAACGCACTCATCAGTCAACACGCTGCATGAAAATGAGAAGACTTCACATATCACAACTCCAAAAAAAAAAAATCATTCAGAACAATGCCCTAAGAGCAGCACTGAATATCCGAAAAAATGAAAATATCTCAGACGCTAGACGCACTGCACATTGGCTATGCACAGCCCATTGGCTACCAGTCATAAACCGTCCTGTCACTACGTTTTCAGCTGCCATCTGAAAAATACTTGGAAGACCCACGCTCCTGCCTCTGTGCCTTTTTACCTGCCTCCTACTGCCATGTGCTGCCTCCTATTTAGCCATCTGCTGCTGCCTGTCCATTGTGTGTGCCTGCTGCCCACCTGCACTGCGTTTGGAGTGCCTGATGTCCAGCCATTGCCAGTGCTCCTGTCCTTGGCCCTGTGACACCTCAGCTGCTTCATCAAACTCCTACCATGCCATACCACCACCACCGCTTAGCTCTAGGACCACCTTGCCCACCCACACCTACTTCGGGGGTTGCGATGTCTGCACCGTCATCTTCAGACTAGAGCGGCAACCCCATGGCAGTGAGGCAGAGGGCTGTTAACTTCACTCCCAGGGAAGTTGACATCCTGGTGGAGAAGGTCCTGGAGCATTATGATGCCCTCTTCAACCCAGTGATGCAACGTGGCAAGGAAGGATGTCAGCAGATATGGGACGGGATAACGGATGCCATCAATGCAGAGGGGTTGGCATCCCGCACCTTCAAGACCGTGCACAGGCGCTGGGAGGACCTGAAATCCAGAACCAACAGTAAGGCCGTGCGCTACATCCAGGCCATTGCCACTGCGGAGGTGCACCATGCGTGCAGGTGCCAGATGTCAAATACCTCCTGGAGAAGTTTTACCGGGCGCTGCACACCCAGGTCTGCGAGTTACGTGAATATCTGGAGTCGACTGGTGGGTATCCATAGGGTGCAATGCTCTAGGTTGCATGTGCATGTTGCTGCATGTTGCTGCATGTTGGCAGTGAGCCTTTTAGGCTTGCAGCAAGTATGCCTCTGAGACGGATGTCTGCGTGCATACCCAGACATTGCTCTCCATGTGTGCATTCAGACGATATGTATTTTGAATGAGATATCACTTGCATTGTGTGTTGGAGCTGCCTTTCAGACCATGCACACGCAATGTTACTTCTGTCTGAGACCTGTCAGTGTGGCAAGTGTGACAGTTGAGATAGTGTTGCCCACGTCATGTGCATGCATGATGTTCAGGTGTATTTGCCAAAGATGGCAATGTGTAACTGGCCATCACTCACGTCTGGATGCAACATGTGCATTTGGATGTATGGCTTAGTCACACAGAGGGATTACAATTCACAGGACTCTGATGCCATTGGTCATCATAATGCTTGGGGCCTCTCAGTTGATGTGTGTGCATGACATGTGTATGTGCTTGTTGCTGTGGCATGCTGACATGTGCATGTGCAAATGATGCATCTGTGTGGACCATACGCAATTTATTGGATGTGACAGTGGCAAGTAGCCTGATGTGAATGTCTGGAGTGATGGCCAGACATGTGTCTGCATGGATGTGGATTGAAAGTCCATGTGTGTGGGTGTGGAGGTTGATGGTTGTTCCCTTGACTAGTCATGTTCATTTGAATGTTGGCATTGCCACACGCAAATTGGTGCAGTCCACTGATGTTTCTGTTCTGTGTCTCCTTTTCCACAGTTGCATCTGATGAGAAGTGGGGAACCAGTGCTGCGGAGCATGGCAGCAGCAATGCCTCCACCAGGCAAAGGCGCAGGGCGCAGCCACGCCCCCATGAAAGCACATCTTCGGGAGCGATGTGGCTTTGGCCGTGCCGGTGACATCGGGCATGGCTGCTGGGTTTAAGTTCAAGAAGGTGAAGGTGGGAGTGCCACACAGGGGCCATCCATGGTGAAAGATGCCCCAGAGTCATCTACGTTGTTGGAGGAGTAGGGGGAGGAGATGGCCATTGCAGTCCAGCCCATGGGGTCAAGTGGGGGTGTTGAAGTTGGCGTGCCTACTGCAGTCCTGTCCCAAGGGCATGAGGCTGTGCAGGCCACCGTGGAGGTGCCTGTGCAAAATCTAGTCCATGGGTGTCACAAGTGCTGGGATATAACGGAGATTCCTCCAAATCAGATAAGTCTATGTCCTCCTCCCCTTTCTCCTCACCTGTTTCTTCCAGGAGATTTCCTCGTCTGTAGGACTTGTCTTTTGGTCTTTTCTTCTTTGTGAAGAGATAAGGTCGTCCGCGGGAAGAAGCCACCCTGATTCCCTGATAAACAGGGAAACAGCCGGCCCCTGTCCCGAAGATGCCAGGAAGAGAGGAAAAAAGCAGCCGCTTAAAAAAACTTCTCGCCGGATGTTGTTGATAACGAATAAGTGCTGGAGGAGTTGACTGGTGAGTCCGGAATGCAAGTGAAAATCAGGAAAGTCTTTCCGAAGCAGTCAAGCTGTAGTATTTGAAGTTGTAGCATGAGAAGCCCGGGGAACCGGGATGGAGGAACACACCACTGCCAGATACCGGAACGAGATCCGGAAAACAGGAAGGAATAGAGGAGCCCCGAAAGGCACGGGAATCGATAGAACGGAGAAAACAGGTAAATAAGGAAGGGAAGAAGCAGTAGAAAGAAACACTGCTTTAGTTACTGAGTAAACCAGGCAACAGGCAAAAGTACTGGAAACACAGTAGCACGGCAACAAAGCGAAAGAAACAAAGTTGCAACGCACAGAGCCCAGAGAGGGGCGTGGTTAAATACGGAAACAAGAGAAAAGGCTAGACCGATAAACCAGGAAGTGGAAGGAAAAGACACACAGAAGAAAAAGACTAGACCGCCAAACCAGGAAGTGAAAGAAAAAACACACGGAACATCTAATGGCGCCGCCAACGCCAAGCCTTCCATAACCGCCAGCGACCACCAAAAGACGGCGGCATGACACTGGGCCATGGGATGCAGCTGTGTGCACCTGCCGGGATGCTTCCACCCAGACCCACCACCCAGTGTTGGCTGATGTTTCCACCCATACCAACACCACCTTAGCACCTGGTGTTGCCATCGGGGTCTATGTGCTACCCCTGCAGGCGGGGTGGCGAGGCGTACAGCCATCATTCGTGATGATGTGCAGTCTAGACGTAGTCTGCTTGTACATCATCACAGTTATGTATGCCGCCTCATCAGCTGGCTTGCAACATACCTGTTCAGTGTTGTGCTCCATAGGATGTTCACTGCTGCGACCCCCTCCTCGTCTTCCTCCTCTGTGTGCCAGTCGTCCGGTAGGGTGCCTTCTGATCCAGATGCCACCAAGGCCCTCTGTGCACCAGTCCTACCCACATTTCACAGTCCGGAGGAGCCAACATCCCTGCCCGAGTTGGGAGTAAAAGGAAAATCAGCTAAGATGGTCACTGTGCCTACCCAGGAACTAAAAGGGTCACCGGCAATCAAGGGACAGCAGGCACCCAGAAGCACTGCATGTGCCGTAAGCCCCTGGGTAGCGTCATCAGCTCGAAGGGTGTACACATATAGCAGGCACCGGACACTGTGGCAGCAGGTGGCAGCAAGGAGGAGGGTATCTTTTTTCAGGGCAGAGCATCAAAAGGGGGCAGGTGCGCTGTGTTAGTCGGGAAGCACATGTGGACCTGAGGGACAGGATGTATTCTGTGTTCTGAGGATATGGGCAGCAGATCGAAGCAGAGAGGCAGCAGTCTCGGGAAGCAAGGGTTGTGTTGGCCAGGGCTGAGATTGCACTGCGTCTAGCGAGGAAGCAGGCTGCCATCCTAGAGGCCACTTGCAGGGTGGCCGAGGTCATAGAGACACAAATGCGGGAGACCCTGCAAGCCCTCCAGGCAAGAAGTGAGGACATGGAGCTGGACTCAGCCCTGGTAGAAAGGCTAAGTGAGATTGGTGAGGAGGAGTTGGACTAGCCCGCTGCCTGTGTACAAAGTTCTTTAGGTGTAGGTTTCCTTTATTTATTATTTTCCCCAGACTGTAAAGACATTCCTTCCCATTTTTATTATATGTAGTTGTTTAGGCATAAGATAATCATTTCGGTACATATTTACCATGGACTACTAAGTTTATTTTTGTACATATTTCTTTAATATATATTGTTCTGTTTGTTACATTCCACGCTTCGTGAAGTCATTTGTGTGTAGGCCTCTTTGCTAGTTTTATTTTCAGCCAGTGCATCTCGCCATTGGAAGTCATGTGTCTTGTCGCATTCTTGTGTGTTCTTGTTGCTGGGATGGTTGCAGATGGCAGGATGCACATGTGCCTGACATGTGAGGGTGGGTCCATCAGACGACTGGGTCTGCACTGTAATTTTAGATTAGCATTTACCTGTGCTGCATCACTGTGTGTTTGGCATCAGTGTGGTTGGGGTGGAGGGAGGTGGGCTCACTGTGGGAGTGTTCCATGGTCACGTTCATAGCACATCAGTTTGTCATTGCTGTGTAAAACACATGTTGTGCAGACACCTTCACCAGCATGTGCAGTCACATAATGCCTTCTCTCATGTGTTGCTCAATCTCCACCACTGGAATGCAGAAGTGGGCCATATTTGCTCTTCCAGAGTGGCAGCACAATTCTCCAGTCTCTGCGAGTACAATTCTCCAGTCTCTGCGAGTCATGCCATCTCTGACTGCACTACCATCACCCATTAATGGCCCTGTCATATGATTGGTCCCTGACAGGTATTTTGCCATCCAGGTCACTCATGCTGTGACACACCTGCCCATTGTTTGTGGATCTTGCTACAACTTTTGGTAGGTATGCTTCTGTCGTGGGCACACATTTTGTCAATGTGCTTTGATGCCTTGGCAATGTACCATGGGCAACATGCACATGTTTTTGAATTGACTTGTCACATGTGTATGTGGGGAATAATTAAGGCCTGGAAAGGTGTGTGAGCAGTGATTCCAGTTGGTATTGTGTCAGACTGTCAGGGTGCTGCCTGGAAGGGGGGGGGGTTGTCATACGTGAGGGAGGCTCTGAGGAATGTCCAGTCTGGAGTGGGCTGCCTGTGAGGGGTGTCCAGTCTGTAGGGAACTGCCTGTGGGTGGTGACACAGGTGAGGGGGGCTGGAGGGTGGCCCAGTCTGGAGGGGGCTGCCTGTGGGGGTTGTCACAGGTGAGGGGGCCTGGGGGTGGTGTGTGGACCACAGTGGTTGATGTGCTGTAGGGGGGGTATGTGGACAGGATGGGTTCTGAGGGTGTAGAGGGGGGCTCACATTTTTGTAAGGGGTGTAGCCTACACTTATGAGGGGGGCCCTCTTTATCGCTGGGGTGCAGCCTGAGCATGCCAGGGAGTGCATGCATTTTCTGTGAGGTGCGGCCTGGGATTGCGAGGTGAGGCACGCAATTTTGCTGGGGTGCGGCCTGGGCTTGCCAGGGAGGGCACGTGTTTTTTCTGGGGTGCGGCCGGTGGATAGCCAGGTGAGGCGCGTGATTTTGCTAGGGTGCGGCCTGGGCTTGCGAGGGTGGGCATGCGTTTTCTCTGCGGTGCAGCCTGGGATTGCGAGGTGAGGCACGCGATTTCGCTGGGGTGCAGCGTGGGCTTGCAAGGGAGGACACATGTTTTCTCAGGAGTGTGGCCTGGGATTGCGAGATGAGGCAGGGGATTTTGCTGGGGTGCGGCCTGGGATTGCATGGGAGGGCACCCGTTTTCTCTGGGGTGTGGCAGGGGATTGCGAGGTGTTGTTGTGCAATTTTGCTGAGGTACGGCCTGGGCTTGCGTGGGAGGGCACGCATTGTCTCTGGGGTGCGGCCTGGGATTGTGAGATGAGGTGTGCAATTTGGCTAGGGTACCGACTGGGCTTATGAGGTGAGGAGTGCCATTTTGCTGGGGTACTAGATGCTGGGCCAGGGGTGGTGCGGAGGCTTGTGCCGTGTTAGTCCTTTAGCTTGCTTTTTGGTGTGCGTGGGGTGTGTTGTGGGCATTCTTCGTGTAGCTTGTTGTTACTTGCGCGTCGGCTAGTAATGCGTCTTGAAATCCATGAATACGCATGGTACGTAATATTTTCTCTGTGCCACGCCTCGCGCAGGGTCCTACTTGATGCGCGGCCCTTGAGCCATTTCTGCACCAGATTCCATGAATCGGGCCCATAATGTCTAACGGTTATGCTTGTAATATATATATATAATACCTTCATTATATACATGCAATTTGCATATGTTATTGCAGAACACTCAACTCAATGGTCATGTTTAAAAACGTTGTTCAACTAAACTTTCAGTGCAGTATCCCCTCATTAGCTGATTGAGCCACATGCCAAATTCGTTCCAGGGCAGCAATTGCACATTCACTCACATTGGTAAGCACACAGCACCTGACACCAAACACATGCATCTTCTATATATAATGTTAAAGTATTGGTGATCTCAGCCCAACAAATATAATGATCATGCACTAGGAAATGTATCTTTGTGAAGGATTACCATCTGGCATGAGAAGCACAATCCGAACGCTGTACTCGACCCGCACCAAGCTCCTGCTTCGAACTGACCAGGTCCAGCTCGGTGCTTGACCCAGCATGAGTTGCTGCACCCGCAAGAGGTTCTGCCTTCACCAAAGAACAGCCTGGTTTGATGCTGTGAACTGTCGAAAATGTGATTATGGTACTTTGAACTCACCCTGACCCCCTCTGCCCACATTTTGGGACCATGGACACTGGTGTAGTCCCTTTTGCACATTTTCCACCGAAAGACATATCCTTTTTAAATTCCTAATGCATTTCTTATTTGTTTTGCCTCCATTCTTAATACCCAGAGAGCTGCACCATTATGCTTTGCATTGCTTTTCTTTATAGGCGTGAGTTTTTATAGTGTTTTACAGTTATTTGTACATTGGTGTGATTGATGAAAGATATGTATATTTTATTTAACCTTTATTGGACATTCCCTACATTTTGAACTCATGTACTCTGCTATTTGGGTTTCTACTATATGACATTCACCCCCTTTTGAGAGTATAGTCTTCCCTCATCCCACGTTACCTCAAAATGTGAGGATGTCAACCTTTTAGCTGTGCCTGTTTTACCTTTATGATTGGGATCAATGTTGGTTTGTAAAAATGTGGGGGCTTACTAGGTGGTCTACCCACTACGCATCCTTTTACTCCTGCAGAACCAAAGTAATTTCATTACAATCTTGCAATTACCTTCTCATGTTATGCAATATACT
The DNA here is from genome assembly GCF_040938575.1 of Ambystoma mexicanum. NCBI lineage: Eukaryota > Metazoa > Chordata > Amphibia > Caudata > Ambystomatidae > Ambystoma > Ambystoma mexicanum. The sequence goes on from NC_090924.1 coordinate 168,700,064, forward strand.
ATTTATCATATATGTTGTTAGGGAGTTTTTCTAAAGTCCACCTGTGGTAGGACTTTTTAAAACGGACACCTATGTATACAGGGGTCCAACTTCCAGTATAGGCCAGTACCACTCGATGCTTTGGTAGGGTGGCAGATCAGCTAGGCTTATCTCAGGAGGGAGATGTGAGCTGTAGGTCAGTACAGAGAACATAGAATATACATAGGCCCAAAGAAGCCCTTACACACTTGGCGTTATATCAAAATTGCTATGTATTTTATATATACACAAGGCAAAGATAAAACTTCATTTAGGTAAATGCTATTTCAAAGCTAATAAACAAAATAGAAAACCAATAAAATCATTCAGGTGAGTAAACCACAGTGCACAAACGTATAAGGTTGATGAATGCAATTCAAATAAGTAAAAACACTGGTATAGTAACTCATAATGTTCTGTTGAAGGAATACAATGAATGCATTGCACCAACTACAGCAGGTAGTTGTCCAGGAAGATAGCTCAGTGGCAACGTGTTCGCTTTGGAAGCAAGACGACACGAAGCAACACAGGTTCGATCCCCGGGTCCGCGCTTAGAAACCACTGGGTATTTAAGCGTGTAATAAATACGCAACTAAGACACACACAAAAACAATACTTCCTGTAACAGCACCTCGATGCCCACGGGCTGTGTGAGCACTTTAAAAATGCAAAAATAAATAAAGTTAACCCTTTTTCAGACTTGTAATACTTTTCAGAGGCCTAAAGGCTTTAGCAGTTCATCCCTACCTATGTATGAGCTTGTCAAAGTCAGATTGGAGAGAAAGCAGGTAAGGCACAACTGTAGAAAAAGCAAGGTTCCAGAGGATTCTTCATTTACACGTAAGTAGCAAACTTTTGTTGGTATAAATGGTTCAGGTACTTCAGGGAGGGCTCCCTGAATACGCACAAGCGTTAGGCCTGAAGGAACGTGTATGAGCGAACACCCAAACACTCAAATCAACACTCCAGCCACAAAGGAATGACAGAATGACTCGAGGTAAGTATTACCATGAGTGATGAAGATGATGAAGCTGGGCGCCTTCACGATGCAGCAGTTGCAGAAATGGTCTTCTGTTCCTTGATTGTGGGATTGTGGTGAGGAAAGGAGGTACTCTTGAGGGGATGTTGCAGCAGCAGTCAAGAGAGGGAACCCCCAGCAATGGATTCGGAATGCTCCAATGCGGATCTGTGGTTTTGGTGCGTTTTCACACACACCAATAAAGAACGGTTACACCCTGTTTGATCCACCTCGCTTGCTCGGTCCTGCACTCTCATGAGTGGACTTTGAGGCAGGGAATACTGCCTCTGGTGATACGGAAGGAGTCTACCAAAGTTTATGGAGGATTTGTTCTTTTTAAGATGATGCACTGCAAGATAGTCGCAGGTCCCAGGGTATTGGAAGATTGCAGTTCAGGAATGTGCAGGTTATAGTGGGATGGCTCAATTTGCAGGTCATCTCAGGGCTGAATATGCCCACTAGTCTGAGGGAAGAGGTCATCCTCTTTGGAGCTTTCCCGTTGATTTGGTTGATTTGAAATCGGGGTCAGGGCAACAGCAGTCACTTCAGTAAACTTCTCCGGGCACTGCAAGGTCCTGTAGGCATTTCTGGTCATCTTCTTCTTCAGATCTTCAGTTCCAGTGGTTGACTCTCTCTGTGCACCAGGAATTCAGCCTTTTATCGAGGAACCTTTAGGACAGGCAGCCTCCCATTTGTAACTGGTTCTGGGCAGACTTGCTAGAAGGCAAAGACCAGCAGTGTTTCGGGATCCTCCCCTGCTTCCTGTCCTCACAGATACTCTAGAGCCTCGGCGGGCTCCACAAAGGATTCCTGCCGAAGACAGAAGTCAAACTAGGACCTCCTTCATCCAGCACGGCAGAAGAAGGGCCACAAAAGGACAAGCAACCCAGAAATAGCAAAAAAAGAAAACAGTCACCATTTTGGGTCAATGGTGACCCTTCTGTGCATTACCACAGTTGTAAGAATAGCCTGCGAGAATAATTGTACACAAGTCTGTAGAACACATCCACTGCCAACAGCCATTCAGGTATGCTTGTCACTGTAACATAAATGCTACAGGAGCAGTGAGAAAGGGTAACCCCTCAGCACTCCACATAAGGTGGTGTGTGCTGATCTCACAAAAGGAAATGTAAGAAGAATAAAACGTATCCCCCTATCCTTGAGAACATAAAATAAAATAAAAACAGAAGCCTAAGGGGCTCCTCAGCAAATCTGCACAGAAAGTGCTTTGTGCTGCAAAAAGTAACTTACAGATCCCTATAATGTTGGAGAAAAGCATGATTCCAAAACAAAGTACAAAAATAATTAGCAAAGTTCCCACTGTCATAGCAAAAGAATGAGTGAGTGGGAAAAAGGCTCCCACTCACTCAGGAGAACAGACATGAATATCCAGGAGTCCAGCAAAATGTGGACAGGTGGAGGAGATTTGGCATAGCATTGAAAAATCTACCTAACATATGTCCAGACTTCAGTCTGTGAAGCTTCCAGCCAATCAAAAGCAGGTCTTGAGTGATGGCAATGGTAGGTAGGTTCTACACAAATATCACATCACAAACATAAGTCTCAGGTGAGTATTTGAGGTGACCCACAGGCATGTCTTCAGGAAGCTGACCCTGCACTATTCCAGGAGGCTGCTACTGCAATGTTATGTGTGGACCAGTATCACTGCTCTGTGATAACTGTTAATTGACCCATGAATTGTGTTAGGGCATATGTTTCACTTGTGAGGTTTATGCCAAACTCTCCAAATAGTGTTTGCCTCACAATGAAACCACGATAACCGTTACTATACCTGTGAATTGTGTTAGGGCCTATGTTTCACTTGTGAGTTGCATGCCAAACTCTCCAAATAGAGTTTGCCTCACAATGAAACCACCTTCATTCTGCTCTGTGGTTAAAGTAATTGACTAGTATATAGCAAATTGTGTCTAAAGAGATAATCATTCTATGCCACTGTTAGAAATAATGATTAGAAGTCAATCTTTAATTTTAATGAGCACCAGGGTGTACTGAAGTGATACCAGTAGAAAGGTAAGTTATCTCACTGGCTCTTTCATCATCAAATGGGTTTTTAATTCAGAACTAGTCATAAATCTCTTCAGACTTAAAGTAAAACTGCATACTATATAGCTCAATGCTCACACTTGCAGGTACAGCATGAGTGATTGGGGCAGCAGAATTGTGACTAGAGGTGCTAAGGCACTGAAATCACATTTAAAAGAAGTTACAACGATTTATCCCACACCATGACAAGATCACAGGGGTACGCTCCTTGCTATTTTAATTACAAAAAACATTGGCGAACGTTGTGCCACTTTATAATTGTTTTTTTAAAAATTTTGAATAGTATATTGGACACAGAGATGGGTTCTAAATCTGGAAGAATCTGACTCTTATTTACAGACATGCCTACAAGAGAGGGTGTCCAGAAACAGGGTTACAGCCCTAGAGAGGCCCTGAGTGGCTCTAAGAACCTGAGTGATACTTCCTGCACATCTAAGTGGAATATTCTATGTATTAATCCAAATGGTTGAACTTGGCAAAATTTCTCAAGGTGGGATTTGAGGCTTGATGTCCACTTGCAGGGCCAATCAGAGGCCATCAGTCATTCTTAAACAGGTTTGAGCGCCTTTCTGCTTCTTTAATGAATTTTGTTTTGCAGTCGAGTTAGGAGTGGACAAGACAAGCTTAGAAATTGGTAGTTTTGGAAGCGTTTTGTAATGTCTTTTGAGCTTTGGGAATGCAGGACCTCACTGAGAGTAACTCCGCACAAGGGACAAGGAATCCCATTCCCACAAGGAACTCCCTTGAACTAAGGCATTATCTGCATACATGGGAATCTGAGAACCTGATGTTACATCCAGCAGTGAGACTAAAAATAACACTGACTGCCTTTGAATGTTTGGGCTCAAGTTGATGCTGGTCTCTCTGTGGGCTTGTCAGTTGAACATAAACAATATCCCCCCCTTTTTTTTCATGGAGCGAGTATAAAATCATGATCTCCTTGAATTGAAGAGGAGGAGCAAGAGACGAGCCTCCGATGTGAGCATGTCCCTGAGGGGCGGAGCCGTCCTGCACAGGGAAGCCAGCTGTGGGCCAGAGAGAGGAAGGTGAAGAAAATAGATGCTGCCGACCAGGCAAAGAGCTGTGCAGAGTCGGTGAACCCAAGGTCGAGCAGAGCCGGTCTTATCTGAAGACACAACCACACGGAGGGCATGGGGGGCCGAGGGCCCAAAAATCAATGCTGAACCCAGGACTTGAGGGAGGAACGAGTCCTCCACTCTAAATGAAGGGGCCAAGGAGCAGAGAAATGCTGAAATGAGTGAATCCAGTGACATACACAGTGCCAGGCTTGCTCATAGTGAGGGGGGGGGCACATAGACCAGAGAGTGAAGGAGGCAGAAGGAAGGATTACTTTAACCCCATACCATGTGCATAAAGGACAAGAGAGAGAGAGAGAGAGAGAAAGAACGGACTAACAATAAGGGTTACAGGTGCCCAGAAACCCTAATATTGTGATCAGCCAAATAGCTCACAGAAACTACCGAGAGGGATTACCAATACCCCTTGGAGATAAGTGAGACACTGGGACAGAGAAACCCAGGGTAGCCAGAGGGGCCCAATAAGACAACTCAAGAACAAATTCAAGGGGAACACAGAAACAACCAAGACATGAACCGAGTGGGGAGAGGGATTAATGAGGTTTCCCACTACCCATGACAACTTTGGCATTGGATCTTTTCAGGAACTTGTGACTTAATTTTGAAAACTTGATAAACTTTTGCAACTTTGACAAGATGGACCAGAACTGCTAGACCAGGGAGAAATGTTTTCTACGGATATGCATTTGATCTGAAACCAGAAGGTATTTCTGGAAGCCCTGAGAGAGATCGGGGTGAACGGAATCGTACAAAAATGTCGACCTGGGAATTGCGACGACCGAAAATGCTGACTTTTGTTTTTGTTAACGCCCCCTTAGACCACATATATATGTTGGGGGGGGTTTAGAGTATAATATTAATATGGGGGGCTGCAGGGGGCCTCCCCCACATATATATGTGGTGTAAAGGGTTAAAAAAGTCTTCATTTTCGGCCGTTGCAATAATCACATAGATCCGGTTGAACAACTCTGAAGGCAGGACACTGGACTTGGATTTCTATTTATATTTATATTTCTTTTAATTGGTAGGGCCAGTTTAGAAGTAGATTTGGTCAGAGGACCATTTATGTTGTTTTGACTATCAATGAACAAGTATGGAATCAGGGGACTAGATGTGGTAATCTTGTCTGGGGCAGAGACTTAAACATCAAAATGGGCATGTGCCCATCAGCCGATTTGCTTGACCTCCAGGAGGACTTATCTTTACATATCCCAAACCCGCAAATGAAGGATGCTCGGGTGTGGTGGAAGGGTTTGCAATTTTGTCTTTGGTTAAACAAATGGGGGATGCATTCCGTAAATGGACGCCTATCACTCTGAGGCAAATAAATTGAGACTGAACCTCCAGTTTGTGACTGTAGTACTACGGCTGGGAGAGTGGCTTTGTCAAATATATTTTGTAAAACCAAATAAATTGAGGTAGAACCACCACAGAATCCAATGTCGATGTCAATTGGACTGAAGAAGTAAAAAATGTAACGCTAATTAGAGGATGTTGTGTGACTCCGCTGGGTGGAAGAGCATAATAAATTCAAGAGTGTCTAGTTTGTGAGTGCTGTATAAAGACTCGGTGGCAGGAACAAACAAACTGAGGATGAAGAAAAAACCAAATATTTTCTTTGGCAGTGCACTCAACCAATAATGTCAGCAATGGGCCTCATTACACGTTTGGAGGCATCTGGGCAGTAAATCCGCCCAGATGCCACCACTGTGTATTACTGTTACCGCCACTTGGTCCAGCGGTATTAGCACCGGATTACAAAAGTGGTGGTGCTGGTGTAAATTCCCATTTTTTTAAATGTGCCATTTTTGCCATAATTACCACAGTCGTAAATCTACCGTGGTAATTCTGGTGAAATTTGGTGGAAAGCTGTCGGATTTACCTCCAGCTCATAACTTGAGGTGATGCCTCCAACTTTCTGCCAAAGTTATAGTTGGGCGGTGCGGTAATTAGGCAGTATATGGTAATACCGCTGCATTTAAGCCACACTGCCCAACTTGTAATGAGCCTCACCACCTTTCTCCATGCCCCTACATCTGCATGAGGAATATTTAGCTTTCCTTCCTTTTGATGGGCTTGCTTTTTCCTGCTCCCAAAGATAACATTCTCATAGGGATTGTGATAATGTGTGAATCAACAAATCAATGGTGCAATGATGTGGGATGATGGTGCAAATGTGCTCACTACTGCTGAGGGGTGGACGCCTGTACCTTTCCCCCTTCCTTCTGCTGCATGCTGATGATGCAATCTCATGTGAGCCAACAGAAAGAGGGTGCTCAAATTGGTACCTGTTGCCGATGTCCTTAGCAATATTTGTATTTTGTATTTTATTTATTTATATAGCGCACCTGGCCCAAGGGTATCCGGGCGCATGCCAGTGGGAGCCTGATTTACCTCCAGCTGCCGTCTGGAGGTAAATCAGTGATCCCCACTACAAAACATGTAGTTTCCCGGGGCTGGAATAGTGCTGTTGGTGGCATAACCACCACTTAAACTGCTGTCTGCATTTATGGCAACAGGAAAGTTGAGCTTGTTGCTTTTCTACCATAAAATACATCCACATCTGGCTTTTCTGGAGGGCTAAAATAGGCCCTAAACTCCTCTTACCCTTGGGGTCTGCTACATGTCAGAAAGATGTTTTTTTAATTTTTCTTTTATGTTTGTGTATTGCTTTGTGATTTTATGGTATTTTTTTATAGAATACATATTTCTGTCTACATGTACTTAAACTTAATGATGTGTGCTTGATGCTGACGGAGGGGCCAGTGATGTGATTGACTGCAAATTTGTTCTACCACGAGAATGTGTTTTTTGCACTACCTTTGGAAAACACTGGAATGGTGCACAGGGAGTGGTGTGATGGTTGCTTCCTATGTTGAATGCTTGCACCTGACAATTGGACGGGCTCGTCAATGCCTGCACGCTTGTGCTCTGTGTCTTTGGCCTGCTCTCTATCTGTGGTACCATCAAAGCAGAGGTGTCTGATTCTCAATCTTATATCACAGTGATGTAGCATAATCTTGATTTTCTTTACTGTCATCTGTTTCCAAGGGAATCATAGATGGGGTACTTTCAGGAATTGCATCGTCTTCCTCATAAATGTATTGCTCTTATTGTTGCTTAGCTGGTGTCATATTTTCTCCCACTTGCATCTCGGTTGGTGGTACCTCAACTTCCTCCTCCCCCATCTGACCACTATAATCTGGCACACGATGCATGTACCAAGGCACTGCTTGCACAATGACATGCCTCTCAATGCAATGTACCAGATAATTGTGAGACATGCACCATTCTTTCTTGGCGAGGAAGAGAGATGCGGATGCCCAATGACTGGCGGGGAATGTTCAGAGAGCCACATACTGGCTGGTCTTCTCCAGCACAAGAAAAGCCTGCTGGATCAGATGAAAAACACCCAAAACAGGCATTTCACCCCTACCTTCTCATCCCATCCAGTAACACTTTTAGGCCGTGCAGATTTAGCTGTGTTTCTTTAATTCACAAATCCCTTCAATAATTACACGTGGGATAACTCAGTGTTTTAGCCACCTCCTCAGCCTATAAACTGACCATGGGATTCACAATGATTTGGTCTCCTAGCGTGCCTAGTAAATTAATACGTATGCCTAGTAAATTAATGCATTGGTTCTCAGTGATTTGGCCTTCTCCTACACCTTCAACATGTAAATGGGGTTCTCAGTGCTTTGGCTTTCTCTGCCATCTACAAGATACACGTGGTGTATTCAGCGCCTTCACCCTCTCATTCAGTTAGTAGATGTATGTGGGGCAGTGTAGTGTTTTGGGCTTCTCCTATGCCTAATAACCTATTTAGTGTTCTCAGTGCTTTGACCTTATCCTATGCATAGTAAATGCACATGGGATTCTTGGTGCTTCAGCTTGCTTATAGGCCTTCAAAATGTCAGCAGAGTATTCAGTGTGTTCTTATCTACTCCGCTGCCTACTGAAAGAAAATGCACAGGGAATACTCAGTGCAATGACCTTCTCACCACTTAGTAACTGCTTGTGGGTTTCTCATTGCTTTGGCCTTCTCGTCTTCCTGCAAATTGCATTTGAAGTTCTCAGTGCTTTGTCCTGCTCTCACTAAAAATGTGTGTGGGGGTCTTAGTGATTTGGCCTTCTCCTCCATTTACAAAATACACATCAAAGTTCTCAATGCTTAGGCCTTCACCTCCATCTGCAAAATGCACATGGCGTTATCGTTGCTCTCGACTTCCTGTACGACTACAAAATGGATGTTGGTTTTTTTGTGCTTTGGCCTTCACCTCAGCTATGCTTTGCTCTTCTGCCAGGCTCACAAAATGCATGCTGGGTTCTCAGTGACATAACCTTCTCCGCTGCCTAAAAAGTGCACATGGGGTTCTCCTAAGCCTACAACATGCACTTAAGATGTTTAATGCTTGGACCTTCTCCTACACCTACACAATGCAAATGGGTTGAACTGACCCCCACCCACAATTCACATTGCTCACCCACCCACAAATGATGTGCCCCAACCCCCTCACAAAATAATTCCAACCCTAATCCCTAACTTTACCTAGGCCCTATTATCAATTTAATACGAATATAACTTACCTACCCTAAAGCTCCCTTCCCTAAGAAGCCTGAGCCGCTACGGCCTCTTCAAATACCAACAAGCAACTTTCCTGTTTTTTCCTACCTGCCTTTATATAGAGGCGAAGCCAAACCCAGTCAACCTCATACCTTGAACATGAGGGAAATCCTGTAAAGTTTGTCATGGGTGAACCCATGGATTCTCTACGGGTTTGAGTGTTGCACAAACCAACCCATTCATGCATAGTATGCAGTCTTGTGCAGTGGGTGAACGCCCATGGTGAAATATTCTTAGAGCTGTAGTGAAGAACGAAACTGTTTGACTCTGTGTCATCACCCACCTCTGGCTATTGTTGCAGGACGTCATGGGAAGGGGGCTATGTGTGACTAGGTTCAGTACGTAAAGGTCCCCCCCAGTCTAACTGCTTGCATAAGGTCAACCAGTTCTGGCTTTTATAGAGCGCAGAGATTCAGACCAAAGTTTGGAGTTTCACACTGCACTGGCACAGATCAACGGGATACAGTCTTTATATCGAAAATGATATACCAAATCACTTATATATGTAATCATATACCTTGAAAAACTCTTATATCGAAAAGGTGAAGGGTTCATTTTTTGGAGAAAAGGTTGGGATGGGTTTTTAGGGGTCTTATATCGAATAGGTAAAGGGTGGATTTTTTGGGGAAACGGTTGGAATGGGTTTTTAGGGGTCGGAAACGGGGGTTTGGCGGAAGAACATTCAATATTCAGATTTTCAAGGTAAATGTTTCGATATATAAGTGATTGGTTATATAATAACTCGCTATAAAGACATGTAACTCAGATCAACTTGCAAAGTTCCCTGGATCTTTCTGTATGCCCGCCAAAGGCCAAATGCCCTACATGGATAACAGTGGGCGTTTGGGAAGCTCCTTCACTGTGGCTTTTCACTACCACATTAAATATATTGGTACCCTGCTCTCTCTTCTGTATTGTTAAAATGTGTTGCTGGAAAAACAGGTGTGAAACCATAGCAATGAGCTGTTTTGTAATAACCAACGTACTAATAGTGCAATGGCTCTCATTATGAACATAACCGAAATTCATATTTTTCTGCACCACCAAACACGTTTACCGCTACTGCCACTCGGTATGTCAGATTTACCACCGTATTACCAGTGGTGGTAAGGAAGTGTTGATAACTATTTTTGGAGTCCATAGGGCTCTGTGGGGATTTTGGCTGATTTTACCGTAAGCGGAAATTCGGCCGCTATTAATCTACCGATTGCTGGAGGTAAAGTGCGGAATGTACCTCTATCTGTATGGAGGAGAATCCCCCACTACACCTGCTATCTCAGAATGTAGTAGTGTGAGAAAATAAACTGTAATTGCGTTACCTTCAAAAGAAGTGGAGGTTACTGAATTACTGCCAAACATGTATTCAACTGCAAAACTCGTAATGGGGCCCACATCTTCGGCAAAGGAGTTCATAATACGGGGTACTTTGTAACAGCTGTTCTTCCCTGTTCTGGAGCTACTGCTCACAGGGGAAAAGCGTGCTTCAATAAAGCACTCGCTGTGGCACGTGTGCATATGAAAAGTCGTTCTTCCATCGGGCCTCTCCCAACCGCCCTCTTCTGGACCACTCCAGCGTTACGTACCGAAAAACTACGGAGCGCATCCAACCTTATTTAATGTAAGTGACTGCAGTAAAAGTTAATGAAAGATAATTCATTTGAATTAAAAACAATTAACAGCTTCCATTTGACCGCAAATTCCGCTCACGTGTAGTTCACCACAATTGCCTCAATCGATCATACTGTCAACAGAGCTCATGTCAGCTCAGGAAAAACGCAGCATTAATCATTCCGTTCCCCTTTCCCTAGGACGTACGTTGTATTTTTAGCTGTAATCATAGCATATGGAACATTCACGTTTTGAAATTGCAGGTATGATAATTACGCATGTTCTTTTTTTTATATAAGGCTGGTCAGAATTCTCGCAACTTCTAAGTGCTGGGATCATAGATGTGTTTGTTACTTACTTTAATGGTACTCGCTGCACCGACCTCAGAAGGATGAAGTGCTGAGGTAGCCATGCGTGGATTCAAACTGGCAACGTGCAGGCTGGCCCTAGGTCAGAAACAAGTGCTTAATGGGTGAGATATCTTCTCACATCATCCGCCCATGTGGCGTCAAAATTAAAGATTATACTTAAGTGGTGTTGTGCCCAGCTTGGCCGCTCTTCACTGGATCTCCCCTTCCTCGGGCACGCACAACATTCACATAAACGCAGGGAGCCAGGGAGTTCTTCAACCATCTTTATTGCCCTCTACAAGTTTCTGTTCCCCTACTAGCCCCTCCTCTTCCCCCCTCCTCTCCTCTGTCCTTGGCTTCCTCGTCTTCCCTTAAGGTGGTTCTCTCCTTAAGGTGGGCTAGCCATGTTGCATGTCACAACACCTCCCCTGCTTATCATCTTCGTAGGGGTTGATCTTCCTTCTCCTGGTTTACTGGAGGCTGTTGTGGTACCCCCCTTGTTCCCCTTCGCTGTACTTCCTCTCTGCACTCATGCCGGGACCTGTGTGCCATACTAGCAATGCTGCCTGGGGTGAGATTGTCCTCCAACAGCATTCAGGCTCGTGGGCCACACTGTTGTGTCTCCTCGGTGCAGTCCTCAGTTCCTTCGGGAACGTTGACGTCTTCCTCCCCCTCTTCCACTTGCTCCTGTGCCACGTCCTTCTTCCCCATTAGCATTGTCATACTGGCATCATTAGCTGTCTTCCCATCTGGGCCCCCTTTCCTTCAAATAAGATGACGCTGGGCTTTGCACTTGCCGATCCCCTTCTCTCTTCGTCCTTGGAGGGCAATGTCTGCAAGTTGTTCTTAGGATCTTCTTTCTGTGCATTCAAACTCTTAGCCCAACACTCCAACTCTTTGACATCACGCTGAGCAGCCATGTTATTGTGTTTCTTTTTCCCGCCTTTCTTGTCCTCTCTGTTGACGGCAATGTCATTTGGTTGCCGCTGATGCGGGTCATTTTTTAAACCCTGGAGATAGATTTGTTTCCCTCCCTCCCAGTACACGTACTGTGCAGTTGTCGAGTTGTAGTCATACTGAGGGCTGGTGTTATAGTATAGTCCCGTGTTTGGATCATAGTGACAATCCAGGGATTAATTGAAGTTGTAGATAGAGGTGTCAGGGACTGCCTTTTTATCACCTGGAATCATAGCAGTCAGAGAGGAGGCAGCCTGTGAAGCAGGACATGTGATAGTCACCTCGGTGGCGGCAGGGGTCTCTGCAGTGCTGGTACAGGCCTGAGGCACGCTGCTTGACTCGTTGTACTGCTGAGGATTCTGACAGCCCGCTACTGACTTAGTGGCTGTTGACTCTAGCCTGGTAGATTTGCTAGCACCCCCTTTAGGCCGATAATGTTGTTGATACACCTGCTCATGCTGCCTGTGGCCTTCTTGGTAACTGGAGTCTGCTCTTGCCCCTTGTTCCTGCTTGGGGACTGCTGATCAGCAGCAACTGTTGTGCTGGCTGCGGTGGTAGCTGTGGCCCAGTTCCCCACCGGGGGAACCAGATGTTTGCATGCACTTTCCCCACAGTCAACTGCACTTGTTTTGCCTGTTATCTCGAGCAGTGGGTGTCCCCTCCTCCCTGTAGTATTTACGGGGCCTCCAATATTGAAGCAGACTGTCTCCATGCCAGTCCTCTATTCTGTTGTTGTTTCTTGTCCTTGGTAAGTAGTGTTACTCCTGGCAGGTGGCGCATGTAGAGAAAATGCAGTCATGATGTGCTCCACTGCTGTCTGGGGTGCTATGTTCCGAAGTGTGATAGTCTCATTGTGAAATTCCCTTGACAGCATCATTTCTTTTGCACTCCAGAGGGTAGTCCTGGTCACCATCAGATGTAGGAGCGCCACTTCTGCAGTCCAGCCTTCTGCTGAAGGTCTATAGGGGACAAGTACTAAGTACTGCTTTGCTGCTACGGCGCTCTGCTCTGCTGCCTTTCTGTGCTGGCGACTTCCCCATGGTGGCTTCGGTGCTTCCTGTGGACTGCAGACCCTTTAAGAAGGTGAAACATACCGCAAGCAGTTTTGTGGACTTTGCCTGTTTGTGGACTTTGAGGACTTTGCCATTTGCTGACCTTTGTTTTTTTTTCTCTCACTTTGTTGTCAGAGTCCCTCCTCTTCCTCATTCAGATTGCCATCTGTACTTAAAGAACACGCACGCGCACCCGCGCGTGTGCACCTGACGCAAGTACTTGACTAAGTACTGCTTTGCTGCTTAGCTGCGCAGCCAGCGGTCGAGGTATTCCTGACTTTTTTTTTAACTTTCCTTATTTTTGTTTATTTTTTTGAAAGTTGCGCCTCGGAAAACGAACAAAGTTATACATTTAATAAGTTGAACTATTTTGTCTAATTTGATTTGAATTTCATTGACGTGCCTTTTTAGGTGCTTTTCCGTTGTCTTCTTTTGTCACCTCATGGCTTACTTCTTAAAAACTGGCATGCCAGTGTCACTGCATGATCAAACAGAGGGAGATTAAGGGATAACGACCACAAGCAGTCCCTTAAACTAAAGGGATCCCCTTGATAAATTGAAACACAGAGCTTGTGGTTGAGAACTGCTAGCTTGTCTAGGTGGATTCCATTAAATGACCATTTTCACTAATGGTGCTGGAAAGAACATTTGCATGACAGCAGGTTTATCAAAAAATATACATATGTTATTAGTCAAGTGCATACAAAAAGTTAAAAGCTCACAATGTTGAAGTACCTGTTTGGTCTTCTACCAAAAAGATGAAGAAGACACGTGTATTATTGTCTCTACATGTGTTAACCCCTTAGAGCGGTAAGTATGTTGGTTTGGGTACTTAACCGTTAAAGTGTCTTGTGCTGTGCTACTAGTTACACCGGGCCATACCTCATTAATCACAACTCACTCAATCACATTAGATTCATTCTACCTTCATTCAGTTTCAAAATTTCATTCCACAACCACAGAATGTGCCAGTCCCAATGCCCCAGAAAGGCCCATCCACTCTGCTTACACGCGCCTCATGCTTGTCCCATAAGACCATTACTTTGTCCCCGGTGAATGCGGCGGCCATCATAAAGGAGTGATTTTATCCGCCCTGCCCCGCCATTTATAAGCACTGAGACTATGCACACCCCACAAGTATTTTTCCCATGGGCTCCAATAGCTCCCATCCAACAAGAGCCTAGTTCGAACTTCTCAGCGCTCCTCCTTTCAGACAATACCATGCTCCGCACACTACTTCGCCATTTCTCTCTTTCGAAGAGAGAAGCTGTGAACGCAGCGATGCCTCAAACCTCTTCGCCTTGCACTGACCCTGACCTCTCCATATATGCTAGCCAGTGTGAGTCATCAACTTCCATGCTCCCTGGCCCCAATGGTGTTGTGGAACTTACATCAGACTCGACATCTTCTACGAGCTCCCCAACCATCTCCTTCGTGTACCCGACCCCACGAAGAGCGCGTGCATTGGCTGCCCTTCCTCCCTCTCCCCCAACCCAGGACCAAGATTCTATCTCCTCGAACATTCAACCACGTCCACTCAGCTTTGATATTACCATCCAGGCCATACCTTCCTCGCCCCCCATGCTTGGTATCACCTTAGCTGCTATGCAGTTAAACCTACAAAGCCTCTTCAAATTATATGAAGGCCTAGACGCAAAAATCTCAGAACAATCTACTCAATTTCATCAAGTGCTCTCTTCATTAGAAACGCTTGTACAGTTTTCCAAGTTGACCCCCCATGAAGCCTTTGATGCAAATGATGTTTCTATTATCACAGTTGGCTCTGCTGGTTCCCCATGTCTTCTTCCCCACCTACTTCAGCCTTACCTGCAATTGCTAACATCATTACCCCTGAGGTTGGAATTAGCCTTCCTGCTGACCTTGTTCCGCCCAACGTGTCGTGGGCTAGCTTACCGGCATCGCCAGTTGGCACTGATCCAGTTCTAATTCCAACTATTCCACCAGCCACAAGCCCTACCAAAGAGGGGGGCTCTACGCCCATTCCAATTACTATCAAAAAGAAGAAAACAATTTCAAGAGTGTCTCGTCCTCCTCCCAAGAAGAATCCAAATCATATTACACTAAGAGTCCCTAAACAAACAATGTAATCTTTTTTCCAAACTTTGAAACCAAGTTCTCGGACACATAACTCTGTTGAAGTAATAACGTGCCCACCAGTGCTGCCCATTGTAGAACCCCCATCTGTTCTACCAGCTATACACAGTTCACAAGTGCCCGTCTCTTCTGTGCAGGTGTTACCAGTACCCTTGAATCCAACCGCCTTGCCATTTAAGCATGTTTCCCCAGAGTCAATTTCTAGACCTCAACATCTGGTGATGCCTGCTTTGCCTATTCTATCTGCAGCCACCGCCTACCTCCCACTGGATGCCCTTATTCGGGAGTTAGATCATGTGAACATCCAACGACCTTCTGTTGCTGTACAAAGTCTCTCGGGCCAGGTTGGTCAATCAAAAATTATACCTCCCGCCAACTCTGTGAGTGAAAAAGAGGCCGATGTACTTTCAACAATTCAAATACGCGAGGCAGTGGACTCTTATCAAGCTTCCTGCATTCAGCCTCCTGTACCCACTCCGATTCAAAAGCCCCGAGAATCCAACTCTAATTTCCTTCAATGGCTTCTCCCTAATACCGCTCCCACAGACGCAGATGCTTTTCGTCCTTCCGCCCGACCTCTCAGCATGACTCATTCCCAAGCACCACGACCCACAGTAACTTTTTCCCATCAATTGAATGATGTTGCCCTATCCACAAATATCAAGCCACAAGGGGCTCATTCTACGTCCATCAGACCTCCCTCTTTAGACACTCGGAAATGTCATTCCCTAATTCTAAAATGTCAAGCAGGCAGTTTTGACACCTATGATCTTAACAGACGTAGTGTGTTAAACATCTTCTCAGAGCTTGTGGAACTCGAAGATATTTGTTCTAGCGACATCGAACAAATTGAATTTATTTCTGAGTCCAGTTGCTCGGTAGTGCGCCTGTGGATCCCCTCGGGCATTGTGTTAAATACAGTTTGGAAATCCAAAATGCAATTGTTCAATATGGGCTTTTTATTAGCGCAAGATCCTGCGCGCATGCAGGTGGGAAATGATGCAAAACAACTGCTACCCAACATCTACTCGAATGAAACAACAGTGAAACATGCTTATCGTGAACAGCCTTACATGTTATAACCATCACTCACACCTATTGATTGCCATTTCACCATTGCTAGTTGGGACACACGAGGCCACTCGCACTTACAGATGTCCATTGCTAGTTTCCAGACAGAGTATGACATCATAGCTCTTGCAACCGCCTGCATGGAATAACTATGAGATTGTATTACTTCCAGCTATTGCAGGCCTCGAGGGTCGTCCGTCTTCGGGCCTTCTGGTGGGGGTTAACATGGCAAGGGGATTTGCTGTCCAGTCATGGACTTCAGTCTCGGCTTTTATACAGCTTGTGAAAATGTCATATCCTTCCCACACTGTTGCTTTGATTAACATTTACCGCAATCCTCTTGGGCTAACTGATTCCGCCTTCTATGCAGGCCAAACCAGCATCCTTGAACTGGTAATTCATACGCCAGGAATTACAGACACAATCATCGTAGGAGATCTTAATTTAGACTGTCTGCACCCCAAAGGGAAACAACAACTGCGAAGGTTAAGCGGCGGTCTGCATTCATGTTGGAACGCAACTTTCACATGACTAATGGCCCAATACGCCGTGATATTCCAGCTCACCCAACATGGCAGAGAGAAAACATATGCACCACTATTGATTATATGTATACCCATTCTGATCTAAATGGACAGATACAAATGTTTCAAGTTATTCCACAGGTGCATAGCAACCATCATTTGCTTTTACTAACAATAAACTGTGTTTGTGCACCACTTAATAACTCCTTTTTCTTGCAGAATTTGGTTGTTAACAATGCTAAATCTCGTTTTCGTTGGTCTGATACCAACCTCCTAGCCCTGTCACGGCTAGTTATCTGCAATATTAAGTCCTATCACCCCACCCAGTATACTTATCTTCTAACTAGATTCAAGAACCCAGTGAAAAATTTGATTCATCGAGAGTTTTCTCATAAACATTCCTTTAACCCTTTAGCTAAAGCTAGAAAGACTGAGTATCATCGAGAAAGAAGACAGATTTGTACATTAGATAAGCCAAGCCGCAACCAACAGCTGAAATCTGCTAAATGCAGAGACCGCAACTGGATACGACAATATAGAGTTCACATTCTGCAGCGTGATGGCGAGCACATGCTCAAGCTAATAGCAAATAAAAACACAGCTGAAACTTGGGCAATATTTAACCAGTGTGCCCACCAGACCCAATCTGTCATGCAAGTTCTCAATGTGACAGAGGCGCAGTGGATCCAGCATTATACAAATCTGTATGCGGATCCGACCTTCTCTAACTTTGCCTATCGACCCGAAGGTCCTCTAACCTGGTTTCTTGAATGTTCTCCGTCGATTCTTCAAGGTTATATCAAACACATTAGCCCCTCCAGAGCTATGTGACCTGATGGCCTCAGTAATTTTATGTTTAAATACAATCCCCCTGTGTGGGCAAAAATCTTGAACAATCTTTTCCAACAGATCATTGTTTCTTGCAGCATTTCTTACTCATGGAAAACTTCCATCATAGTTCCAATCCATAAGAAGGGTGACCGCACCCTCCCTTGCAATTATAGGCCAATTGCACTACTGGATGCGCCTGGGAAACTTTTCTCTAAACTCATACTCCGGGATTTTAACCTCTGGACCAAAGCCACCCGCACTAGAGACCCCTTTCAGACGGATTTCCTAGCAGGCATGGGCACAAATATCAACATGCTCTGCCTCAATGTGGTCAAATTTGAAGCGCAAGCGGCAAAACAGGAAATATATTTTGCCTTTGTAGATCTTCATACAGCCTTTGATGCCATTTCCCGTCCCCTTCTTTTTGCCAAACTCGCCAGAGACAAATGTCCTTCCACATTACATCAAATGATCTACTCATTACATTGCGAAACATCGATCCGCATCAGGTTAACCTTAGGAGGATTACTATCCACGGCAATTCCAACTGCCCGCAGCCTAAAGCGAGGTTGTCTTTGGCATCTGAGATTTTTAATTATTTTATGCATGACGTCCGGTAGGTCTTTGAGGCGATACCATCTGACTCACCCAAAATAAACAATCATTTGATCCAGACTCTTATGTATGCCGACGATTTGGTATTAGTTTCAAAAACTCTGAGTGGCCTTCAAAGTCTACTTAATGCATTCAATGGCTATATAGTAAAAAACGAACTGCGGGTCAATACTTCAAAAACACAGATTGTAATGTATAGACCCACTAATTTGGCTAAGCACAAACTCCGATGGACCATTAACCACATCAGTTTGGTAATAGTTCCAAACTATGTTTATTTGGGAATGATTTTTGATGGTAGCGCTTCAGTCGCCGGCCACTTAGATGCGGTACAGCACAAGCTAGACACAGCTATATCACAAACCAAAATAATAATGCATCATTTTGGTACTTTCACCATGAAACCAGCGATGATCTATTGGAAACAAAAAGCAACTCTGTGTATACTGTATGGCTTGGAATCCCAACCATCCTGTTCCCTAGATAAACTGGAAGGCAAATTCTGGAAAGCGATCCTTCAACTTCCGCAATGCATTCCAGTGGTTTGGGTGCGCTTTGAACTAGGCTTAACATCCCTTCTTGCGCACTACCAGTGGAAAGCCTGTGCTCTACTCTGTAAATGCTTAGTGTCAACTAAGGAGACTAACCTATTGCAATTCCTGTCAGGCTATATATTTTTAAAACAAAACATCACTTTGTCAAATCTTGGTTACGTGGCATCTATAATATCCTAGTACAAGCGGACGTCACTCTTGATATGCTTCTTACCAATCCCGATAAAGTGAAACGTCTTATTTATCGTTGTGATTAGATTAAGACCAGAACTCGATGCCTTCGATATAAAACTGCTATGCCTGAAAAATTCCATCACAAAAGCCTGGGGTCTATGGAACCGTACCTCCTCAGGTTACCCTGTAAACAAACATTCAGGAATCCTCAGGGTGCGCTTCAACTTGTGGCACACTCGCGAACTCTTGGTTAAACGTAAGTGCATCGAGTTTAAATCATCCTTCTGTCGATTCTGTCTAGATACCAAGGCTTTTGAAACTTTGGAACACATTGTTTCCTTATGCCCAGCCCTAATTCATGAGCGATTGAAATATTTTTCTGGTCACTGTAATCATTTGAGAATTCTGGATCAAGTCGAGAGGTGGTCTACATTGCTGTGCACTACAAATGTTTCTTTACAAATTGCAACAGTTAATTTTCTCTATGCAGTGAATCTCACCTGTTGAGCTGTTTATGTGTTTGTCCTTGTCATTCCTTTATTATTTTTAAATTTGTAAAATAATTCAATTTCATTGAAATCAATATTTTTTTTTCTTCTATTAACTATGTAGATAGAAATATTCCATTTTTTTTTCAATTCCAACTGTGCTAGATTTGTTTTATATTTTCTTTACTATGATTGTTTTAAACTGTAAAGTTTTGTATTGAAAAGTTGATTAAAGCCACTCTTCGCTCCTTCATCTGTGCTTGCTGTGGTGTATAGTGATGTGCTTCTCTTGACTCACAAGTTTATTCCGATGGGCTTCCATTCTTGTCTTGATCCTTGTCGCTTTGATGTCCTTCGGTGCGGATGGTACTTCACCGGGTGGTGGAGGATCTTGGGTTAGTTGTGGGGCCCCATTTGTCCACTCACTTGACTGGGCGTGTTTGATTGGTAGCTGATTGTTCAGTGCATTGGGTTCCCTGTCCCACCACTCCCTGTGGCGACGTTTGTCTGTGCTTTCTCTCGTGTCCCCAGTTATTTTTTCACTCCTCATTCCAGTATGCGGCAGACAGCAGTTTGTTTGGGAGCCAGACCATTGTGTTTTCTTCTATTTCCATGTTCCTGCCTTGCCCGTGGCAGTCCAGTGCGGTCAGTATCTCCCCCGGTGGGTGGACTCTGGTTGTCAGCGTGGCCGGAGTCCTCTGAGAGGGGCAGAGGTATGGCCAGGCAGTGGTTCTACTCTCCTTTCACCTCCATGCTGTGCTCTTGCCCTATTCCTCAGAGACTTGCATGGTCTGGTAGTATTATGGTCGGTGGGCATCACGATCTGCTTGCAGCCAGTCAGCAGTTGGCGGAGTGGTGCTCCCTCTAGGATGGCGGAGTGCCACCCACCTATCCCTCTGTTCAGGTAACTGGCAGGCGGACGGCCATTCCCTCTGAAAGTCGGTGGACTGCTGACATTTTGTTTGATTGTCCAGTGCTCTCCTGCAGCGAGCTGCTATTGATTGCTGAGTAGCAGGGAGGATTGCCCTACACTCTTGGTAGTGGTGGAACACTGTCTTTGCGCCACTATTGATGTGGCCGGCTGCAGTCTCCTGCTCCTTACAAGCACCTGTATGCATGGCGTACTGCTGTTCCCTTGCCCCTATTGATGCAGCAGATCGCCGTCCCCTGTGGCAGGGGCTCCTGCTTCCTCCTTTTTTTGGTACCTCCTCAGTGCCCTCTCCTCCTTGCAGTGTCCCATGTGGCCCCCACCTTGGGCATTTACTCCCGTTGCACCCGCCTTGAACAGTCTCTTCCGTGGCACCCTCCTGGGCAGCCTTGGGCACAACAAAGGCCTCTTGATATTGTAACTGACATAGATAATAGGTCATCAAGGATCTGTGGACCCCTCCTTGGGCAATCCCTCCCGTGGCCCCCTCCTTGGGCAGTTGCTCCTGTGGCCGTCCCATTTACCTCATCCAGTGTTCTTTTCACCTTGGAGACATCAGGATCTTCCCTCACGCATGGATCACGTTTCTGCCTCGTCCCCAGTTGTTGTGGCCGGCTTGGCCTCTCTTCACTGGAGCTCCCCTTCCCTGGTCCCGCACAACATTCACATAAACGCATGGAGACAGAGCGCTCTTCTACCATCTTTATCACTCTCTCCAAGTTTCTGTTCCCGGGCTCAACTAGCCCCTCCTCTTCTGCCCTCCTCCTCTCTGTCCTTGTCTTCTTCTTCTTCTTCCCTTAAGGTAGTTCTCTCCTTAAGGTGGGCTAGCCATGTTTCATGTCACAACAAAGGCCTCTTGATATTGTAACTGACATAGATAATAGGTTATCAAGGATCTGGTTATGTACCAAGGCATTAGATAGGATTATTGTGCATCTTTAATTAATCTGTATCTGCTTTGGTATGCAATCTTATTTTTGAGTTAAGGCGCAGATGGCCTCCAAAATTAAATAAACACCAGAAGCAATTACAACATGCAGTAAAAACTAAGAAAATAAGTAAACTTAACTATTCTTGTCCTGTTAGAATGAGCAGGATCCCAGTTTAGGAAAATAATGCTCCCATTTCCAATATTTGGGTGATTTTAGTCAAAATCTAAATCTGTTATTGTGAGTTCATGTACATTTTGTTCTGTCTGATAAAAACCAACCTATAATAAACTGAGTAGCTGGTACAATCTCGCCTTGTATCATCTGCTAAATTACCCTAATATGGTCAATTTATATATGCTAAGCTTGAGACTTAATGAGGCGATATGTCCCGAGATGGCAGGCCAACCCTCTCAGTAACAGCCCGTGCAGAGGGCCCCTTAACATGAACAGTGGTGCCAATACAGAGAGGGTCAGTCCACCACCGGGGGGCATATCACCTTTAGAACCTGCAAGTATGCAGGTACTAAAGGTGATATTAACAGTTAAAAAAAAGAAAAACGTACCTTTACTCCGTTCTGCGATGCCGCGTCAGGACAGGAGTCAGTTTTCAGTGTTAATCAGGGGTGGTTGGGGCCCATCATTTGTGGGTGGGTGAGCAATCTGAATTTTGCTTGTATGGGAAGTACAACCCATGTGCATTGTGTAGGCATGGGAGAAGGCCCAAGTGTTAAGAATTTAAGCGATTCTAAACACTGAAGATGGGCTCCTGCCCCGACGCGGCATCACAGAACAGACTAACAGTAAATGTTTCTGTTAACATCACCTTTAACACCCACGTATAGTTACTCACAGGTTTCTAAAGGTGCTATAGGGATGGTGTGAGGGAGCAAGGATGGCACAGGGTGAGGCAGGGCTGGCCTTTGGGCGGGGCGGCCGTGCGATTGCCCCGGGGCACAATAGCCCCCCAGGGCACAAGCTCGGGGGAGCCTTTCAAGGGCTACCCTGAGCTGGTGTGGTGGGAAAAATGTTCTTTTGAAATTAAATTAGCTCACGGGAGCGGGTTCATTTAACAACAACAGGGTGCTGGCACACTACTGAGATAATTACCTACCCGCTGTGGCACGGGAGCGGGGTGGATTTCATTAGAATTGGGTTCTGATGCTTGCATCAGCACCCTATTCCAGTGATTAACTCCCTGCTCCGGCGCAGGAGTGGGGAGATAATCATCTTAATAGGTTTCAGCAGCACCTATTGTTGTTAAATGCGCCCCTCCCGCGAGCACATTTAATTTCAAAAATATGCCTTCTCCCACCACCTAAAAGAAACATTTAGTGCCTGCAAACCCTACGCCCCCAATTGACCAGGATTGTGGGAGGGCAGAGGTGCCAAATTGTTCTCTTTCTGCCCGGGGTGCTGCCACCACTACGGCCGACACTGGGGTGTGGGGTGCACAGCTGTCGGGGGAGCTTGGAACACAAGCTTATACCAAAGTATTCAATCCACGTTCCGAGCTCCTTGAGTGGCTGGCCCCCGCACCAAGGGTGCTAATGAACATCATGGAATGTTTGTGATGGCATTTATGGCAGCATTGGGAACAAACACTATTGAATGGAATAATGTAACACTGGGCCTCATTCGAAGTTGGGCGGTAAGGGATAGCGGGCACCGATAAGGAGACCGGTGCCGGTAATCCCTTACTGCCCTACTACAAGGTCCCTTAGCGGGTCCCTCCTTTAATGCCTGGTCTGACCTGGCGTTATGGACGGGATCTGTAAGGGACCAGGGCGCAAATAACGGGCTTGACATATGCCAGCCCGTTATTTGCGCCCTCCCCATTCCCATTGAGCCCTATAAGGGCTCAAATGGGAATGGGGAATGGCATTTTCAATGGGGACTTACAGGTCCCGCAAAGGTCGGACTACACCGGTAAGTCCCCATTGAACTAGACCGGTGCCGGACCCGTTATTGGTGGCAGTCATGGCGCAAATAGCGTCATGACTACCACCAACCTCGGAATGAGGCCAATTGTCTGTTAGCTCCAAAGCATTTATGCTTAGGATATTGTGTGTCCACAAATCATGACGTGACTGCTCAGAGGAAAAGCTGTAACTATTTCCAAGATGGCAGCTGGAAAATGTGTAACTTCCTTTCTTACATGGAAAAGCAGTACAGTCGACCGCACTGTTATGTCCTATTGGGAAAACTGTAGTCCAAGTATGAGCAGACGAATCAGAGATGCCACACCTAACTCACACACAGCTGACACAGTTCCAACAATTCCAAAACCAATCATCCAAACCGACACGTTACAAAATGTGACTAACCAAAGCAACGCCGGGGAACTTAGGTGACAGATGGTGAAAGCAGAGAGAAACAAAAGGAGAAGTGCAAAGAGGATAGCATAGGGGATTGTTTGAGAGGAGAAAAGAGGAGACTGGGGGGAAGAGGAAGCGAGAAAGAGCAGATGCAAATAGAGAGGGAGAGGTGAATGCTGGAGAGAGTGAAAGAAAGGAGAGCATCGGAAGGACCTTTAGGAAGAGTCAAAGTCAAAGTACTATGACAGAGTGAAATAGAGGGGATGAGGAACAGCTGAAGAGGGAGAACAGAGAGGTGTGGGCAGGAAATGACAACGAGAGAGGAAGGCAGGGGAGAGAAGGAGGATGAGCACTGAAGGAGAGAGAAAGTGAAGGAGGAGGAACTGACAGTAAGAGAAGGAAGAGGGGAGTAGATGAGAGAACCAAACTGGAGAAGAAAAAGACATGAGAGGTTGAAACACTAGAGAAGAGTGGAATTTATTAAGTCAAAGGTATGAGTGGGGACTCAGAGACAGAGTGCGAGAGAGATTACTTCATGAAGGGGAATGAGAAGATAAAAGAGACATGCCCAACGCAAGAAGATGAGAGGGACACACATGAGTGTGGGAAAGAGACGTGTGACTCACCAGAGGAGGGAGCACAGGCCATTGAGAAAGACAGAGGGACAATGAATACTTAGAGACAGCCATGGTGCATGGAGGCCTTGCCAGAATCAGGCTCATTAGGTCGTGGCCAGTGGCCATACCAACAGCAAAGGTTAACCCAGATCAGAGGAGCGAACGTTAACCCAGATCAGAGTAGAGAAGGTTAACCCAGATCAGAGGAGTAAAGGTTAACCCAGATCAGAGGAGTAAAGGTTAACCCAGATCAGAGGAACAAAGGTTGACCCAGATCAAAGGGATGCGATCTGTGCACGAGGGTTGTGAACGCTGCTTGTGAGTTATGAGCACCCAGACTGCCCCATAGCTCTGCTACCCAAAGCCTCAAAGCATAATCCTGCGATTTGGGATCCGTTAGCAGGTGGCGCACGCTTCTGCCCCTTTGTATGGGGGCTGCCTTCTCTTCTGTCCTGCTTCCCTGCAAGGTATCATTGCTCCCTCGTTTCCGACCCTTGCAGGAGCCCACAAACGGGACCGGGGAATCTTTGTCTCTCTACAAAGCAGACTTTTTTTTACTATGCTTACAAAGTTCGTAGATGTCCGCGGTGGGGGGCGGAGGTCCTTCATTAGCTTGATTTTGTACCCAACTCTCTATGTCTCTCACAATATACTGGTGCTTTCCAGGTGGCCAGAAAGATGTATAGTTGGTGTGACTACCTTTAAACACGAAGCATCTCTCTCTGCAAATAAATCTCAAAGTAAACAAAAACAGCTTTTGTGCAAAGATGTATGTGTAGGTCTCTTTTCTGCTATCATTGTTAATCTGGTGTTGGACGACCACCCTGTACTTACATGTCACTTAGTAGTATATTTCCCATTTGAAAACAAAGGTGCTCACTGCATTGACTCTTCCACCCCATAAGAAACTCAACAAACGTATTATGATAGAAGAGGTATTACCCAAATAATTTTTTTCCAATTTACCGTTTGGTAAATCTGGCCGAATTCGGCCAGTACCATTTCATCGTTTGGAAATGACCAATTTGGGTAATCACTACCAAACATTGGGAGCGGGTAGGTGCGGGGGTGTCCCCCGATCCCCATGTTTGGTAGTGATGGCCTTTGGGGGTTGCTGGGGTGTCCCCTGCTTCCAGACATCTGGAGGCGGGGGGAGAGGGAAAAAAGAAAATAAAGAAAAGTGGACCCTGTGGCTTTGGATCTGACCCGTGTAGGAGGGACGGATCTGACGCCACAGGGTCAGAAGATAAGCAGAAGGAGAAAGGTAAGTAAGGGGTGGGTTGGGCGGTGTATGATTTGAGTTTAGGTGGATTTGGCAGTGGCAAAATTGGCTTCACTGCCGAATTGACCACGGTCAATTGTGCCACAAACAATTGTGCCACGGCCAAACCGTATACATCCATAGACAATGCAAGAAAATTGTACAATCATTTGTAAAAAGAGAAAACCTTTATAAATGTTTGATGGTCCTAAGGAAAGAGGTTGGGACAGTGTGATCGGCACTGTGAGCCAATGCTAGTCCATCTGCAACCCTCATAGACCGAGGGAATATATTATTAGTCAATCTGAAAAAAATATTGTACCATAACTAAACATTGCTTAATTTGTACAGCAAAGTTATGTAGGGCTAGGTTCCACAGTGCAGGGTGCACTGAACTTTTTACATTATAATAAAATGTCGGTGCAGTGTATGAGTTGAAGGCAACACAAACATGGTGATGTAACATATATAACTTTGAGACACAGGTGGCAGTGATTAAGGCACCGTGATGCAATAAGTGGTAACCGTGTATGCTTAATTTCAACCACTCTTCATGTGGTTTACACACTTTTCTGAAATGAGAGGAAGAATTGCTTTTAATGGGAACGTACTGATTGCTGGAAACAGCTTTGTGGAGCAGAAGAGGATCAAGTGGGGAGCTCGGAATGGAAGTACCAGTCACTTGTGACGTTCACTTATAAAGATTGAACTTCAGCAATAGACTTAATAGAACTTCTGGACTCCAGGGGCATGATTACAGAAACGTTTCGTTAGTGCAAACACTTTGGGGCTATATTAAAAAGCCTTTGCACCACGACAAGTGCAATTTTGCATGGTATGAGCACTACTGCACATATTGCCCTAGTGCAACAAACATGCAGTTTCAGTGCATTTTTGCACCAGGGCAAAGTGTGCCCTATTGCTAATGGCATTCCATATTGGCACTAGGGAAAGGTTTGCCCTAGTGCAAAAATGCATGTGTTTTGCACTAGGGCAAACTTTGCCCTACTACTAATACCATTCCATAGTGGCACTAGGGTAAACGTTGCCCTGGTGCACAAATGTTTTTTGCACTATGTACATTTTTGTCCTAGTGCTATACCATGCAAAACTGCACTTGCCATGGTGCAAAGGTTTTTTAATATGGTCCTAATGTTTTTTGAACTAGGGGAAAGTTTGCCCTTCTGTTAATACCCCGCAGCTTTGCACTTGCATCGGTGCAAAGTTTCTGGCACCTGATTTAGAATTTCTAGACCAATTACTATTCCAGTGCAGCAGAACTTGAAAACGTTGTTCGAGATGGTAAGTAATTTGTACCCAAGAGCTATGCCAGATGCTAGAAGATGGGTGTTTGCCTGAATAAAGTTATGCTGTGTGCCTTGATCTTTGCAGGAGCAAAAGGACCACTCTGATTATTCTGGGTTAAATGGAAAAAACATACACATCTTGTGTACTGATGCAACACTAACAATCCACGAAAAGTAGAACGTGCCTAATACCAGAATAAAGGACCCACTATAAGGCCCCCATTATTATAATTGTAATTGTCATTTGTATAGTGGCTTTTACCATTACTATAATTTCAACGTGCTTGTGGTGAGAACGCCCTCGGGGACTGCAGTCCAGAGTATGGGAAGTTCTCATAGAGGTTTAGAATGCATGTGTGGATATGGCCAAGACTAGGGATTGGACCGGCTGGCTAGGCTCTGGTAAGCAACCCAAGAGATCAGGTATGTGGGTGGGTGCTGGGGGGAGGGTCATGATTTTGTGCGAGTGCAAGAGACTTGTTATGTGTCCAGCTGATCCAGAATTTTGTCATAGGTTGTCGCTGTATTTTAATGGCAAAGTTTGTGAGGCAAGTGTGGAGTGCGTAGGCTTAAAAACGTGAAGTGTCCAGCTAGAACGAATTTTGTCATAGGTCATATGTGCATTTTAATGTGCATGGATGGATAGCCATGCCTGCGGCAGATGTCCACCAAAGTGGTGCGTATATACATACCTGGAGCTCTGATGGACATTATATTTAATGTAGTTGTGTCATGAGATCTTCTGTGGGGACTAAAAAAACAGCTACCTTCATAGACTCTTCTAGGCACTATGGAGAGGATATCCTAAAGTCGTCCAAGTGAAAGAGACAGTTTGTTCTAGTACCTTTTATAGGCGTGACATACAGGATATCATGAGATAAAGGAAATAGGATTCTGAAAGCATCATAGTCAGGCTACCTTGACCGTCTTACTGAACTATCTTCCTAGCTCCATATACGCTACTGGCAGTCCTCTACTAACGACAGTGCCGGGATAACAATTCTGATTTAGGATCTTTAGGTGCAATGAAGGTTACCAGCATAGATCTTGAGAGTAAAAGTGGGCTAACATTACATGCTGTCTTACCAATCTCTTCTAAGTGCCCAGCATGTGCTAGTCG
This sequence comes from Ambystoma mexicanum, assembly GCF_040938575.1. Lineage (NCBI taxonomy): Eukaryota > Metazoa > Chordata > Amphibia > Caudata > Ambystomatidae > Ambystoma > Ambystoma mexicanum. The sequence continues at coordinate 168,727,707 of NC_090924.1, forward strand.
TCAGATATTCAAATCCTGGTGCAACACATGTGTTGGCCTACATGTGCAGTATTATAAGTGCAATGTCCTTTCCCTAGCCCCAGAAACTATCCAGATGCGATGACGTTTCACACTGCAAAATGCATCCAAGTGCAATACAGTTCCCATCCCCCAGCGATCCATCTAGGCGAGACACATTTCCTATCCCCCAAAAAACTGTGGAGTACATTCCCTATCCACAGCAATCCGACAAAGTGCAAGACATTTCCTGCCCCCAAAATACAGCCGACGGTGAGACGTTTCCTGCCCCCAACTATTCATCTAAGTGTAACATATTTCCTACCATCAACAGTCCAGCTCAGTTAACACATTTCCTATCCATCCCAAACTATCTTAGTGCCATATATTTCCTACCCCAACAATCCATCTGAGTGTGACGGATTTCCTACCCCCGGCAATCCATCTAAGTGTAGCATGTTTCCTACCCCCAACAGTCCATCTAAGTGTAGCATGTTTCCTACCCCCAACAGTCCATCTAAATCTGAGCTGACACATTTCCTATCCCTCACAGACCCTCTGAGTGCACTACATTTCCAACCCTCAGCAAATTATGAATCTGGAGGTAATGGCAAAGAAATATTAACTGTTGGAAATTGCTGAGGAGCAATATATTTTATTGGTTTTAGCTCATCTGTTCGATTACATAATGAAACCAAAAACATTATGCACTTAAGTCTTAACCTTGCCACGCGTTGGCACATTTCAGCCCACCCTATTAGGCAATGAGCCCAAGCAACAAAAGGTATGATGCATCCTCACAGATTGTCATGAATGAAATGTAGTTTGAGTTCTTAGGTGCAAGCAGTGTCTGCGCACATCTGCAAGCTGCGGAAGATGCACTAATAAATAAAAAGACGATGAATGAAAAGCTTGGCCTATCACTTCATCACCACTAGGAATTACCCTGGATACCCTTCCATTGCATTGTGCTTCATGGCCTCAGCAACATTACTGCAAAGCACTCTCGCCTGCCTGTCAGTCTTGACCATGTCCAACAAGGACGCTATGGGAGCAGAAACAGGTTTGGAGTTATTTGTGTGCCTGTACCAACACGAATTGACCAAGCAGTTAAGGCTGGACTTTTCACTTAGATTATAATTATAATTGGTTATTTATAACACGCTTAATACCCAGTGGTTTCTAAGCATGGACCCGGGGATCGAACCTGTGTTGCTCCATGTCGTCTTGTTTTGAACGCGAGCGCATCTCTTCAAAAGAGAAGGCAATACTGTCCTTTTATGGTGTTGGTCCCTTTCTCTAATTACACAGATAATCAATAAAATGATTGCTCCAAAGCAATTTCCATTTATTAAGAAACAATGTCTCAAGTAATTCTGTTCATCACAGTTTGCTTTTCTTAGTGAGTCTCCTTCTCTCGGAGGTCTGGGCCAAGTCTCTGATGCGAAGCTGAATATGGTTAGGGAGTGAATCCAAAACTCACTGGTGAACTCTATTCCAGTATGTTCGACAACATTGTGCAATGACACAGACAAGCTAACATAGGATGGGCTGCTGCCCAGACAATATCCCACTGGTTGAGAAGCATTGGCTCAAGCGTCGCCACAAATCATGTAACTTGCTTGCGTAAATGAATCCATGTTCTGAAGCCACCTTGATCACCAAGGGAGGTCTTTATTAATTGTTGTGAAGGACTTTCAATACTGGAGGTTCTGTCATATACTGTACCCTTAATGTAAATGGACAAACGAGTTTGACGGAGATGGTTAATTCACAAAGTGTGAAGGAAAGAATGGGAAGAATAGTTTTCTGACACAACTGAATCTCACTTCACAAGATGAAGGGTCTGAGTCTTGCTACTGGAGACTACAAAAGTCTAATTGTCATCAGCAATTCAACTTTATTTCGAAAGAGTTTCCATAAAAGTTGTACGACACGCACATAACAATGCAAATCATCATGTGTCATATTAAAACCATTCGCTGTTCACAAGTAAAAAGACATGATACAATAGCCTATACAACACATCATTTAACATGCAGTAGCTCTATTGTATACAATTCATCAGTGCGACTCTTCTCCAGGCATGGCTTAAATAAGTAGATAATGAAAAAATAACATCTATAAGCAAGAAGTTATATATATATATTTCCTGTTTCAATCAAGCTTGGTACACCCGTACTCCTCAGACAGTTATTTCAATGTCTAGTTCTTATTACCCTGTATTCTGGCAAATAAACAGGAAATGTTGAAGTGTTTCCCTTTCACCTGAGCAAAAAGGGACAAAATGGAGAAATGCCATCATCCCACTTAGCTTTAACCACAGCAAGGCGTAAAATGCCTAGCCGCATCTTGGCAAGTAAAGGTCTTCCCCTCCCCTCGGGCCCTCCACATAAGATATATAGATCTCCATGGAAAACTCACCTTTGCAGAGCAGATATTCATTTCCCATTGACACAGCTAAACATTTTGACAAATGTTCCCCCCAAATATGCTGATTATACTTATCCATTAATACTAAATCAAGCGTATATGTATTTTTTATTTTTATTTTACTGAGCATTTGTATGGTGCCTATACACAAGTGTTTCCAGGCACCACAAACAAAAAAGAGTGGGTGGGTGGGAACAGGGGAGAAACAACAATAAATGGTCCTACTAGGCCTTGTGACATTCGGTCCATGCAAGTGCAGTGACAGTAAGTGCAGGGGGAGGGGGCAGGACAGGGCGGAAGGGCTGAGATAAGGGAGAGGGGCAGGGGAGAAGTGCAGGAAGGATGGGGCCCCAGGGGTAGGGCGAGTGCTGAGGGGAGCCCAAGAGGACAAGTGACAGGGAAAAAAGGGATAAGGGTCAGCTAGTGCGAGGGCGGGGGACCAGATTCAGGCTAGTCAGGGTAGGGTGCCCGAGGGCAAGTGCTGGTTGAGGGGTTCTGGGGAAGACTGTATGAGGAGGGCCTGGTGCCTGCATGCACATAAGGGGCCAAGCACCAGTCACAGCTGCAGGGGAACATTAACAAGGGATGGGGAAGAAGGATGAGAAAGGGAGGATACTGAGAAGTTTCCAGACCTTAAGGAGATCCGGTTCAAGCCTGAGAGGGGCAGGAAGGCCTTTTCAGAAAGCGGCTCTTGCCGAAGAAAGAGATCTACCCCCACTCTCTGCTTGGAGAAATGGCTGCTCTACAGAGAGTTGGAGCTAGAGGACCGAAGGATTCTAGCAGGCAGGTATTTAGGGAGGGAAAGGTGGGTGCAGTGAGGTCCCAGGCCGCGGTCTTGAATTTGATCCATGCATCCACCAGGAGCCATTGGAGAGATTATAGGGCTGGAGAGATGCCGTCCCTGGACTTGAGGCCAAGGATCAGTCTTGCAGCCCTATTCTAGATTATTTTAAAGAGGGTGAAGGGAGGAAAAAGGCATTTTGAGGAAGAGACTGTTATAGTAGTCAAGCCTATAGAACCATACTTCTGGATACATTGAGCTTCTGGGGAAAGGTGAGGAAAGGAATAATGCCTCTGAGGAGGTGGAGCTGAAAGTTCGACTTCTTGGAAAGGTCCGTGAGGGGAAGGGGCCAAGGGAGGGCAGCCAGAGAGTGGGAAGGAAGCAGAGAGCAGGCAACCCAATGAGAAGGATCTCGGTCTTACTGGCAATAAGGCAGAGATCATTAGCAGAACACCATTCATGGATAGCAGTCAGACAGTCAGGTATGAGAGAGGAAGAAGAGGAGGTAGAGGAGGGAAGCTAAAAGGAGAGCTGTGTGTCAACGCCATTACACTGGAAGTGAGGAGAAAAGGTGGAGATCAAGTGGGCCAGAGGGGAAAGGTAGATATTGAAAAGCCACGGCAACAGGATAGAGCCCTGAGGGATGCTGCAGGTAGAGAGTGAGGTGGAGGAGAGGAAAGGGCCCAATTACACTTGGGACGGTCAGTTAGAAAGGAAGGAGGTAAACAAGGCCAGTGCCCGGTCTATGATACCTAGGGTATCACAGAGATGATTTATGAGGATGGCATGGTTGACCATGTTAAAGGCAGAGGAAAGATCGAGAAGGATCAGAATGGAGGGAGAGTTGGAATCAAGATATGAGAGCAGTTCTTTGCAGGTTATCAGGAGAGCAGTTTCTGTGCCTCTGGATTCTGGATTGCTGGTGGTTGTGGAGACTGCCAGCAGATTAGGTGTGGTTGGTCAGTTGGGAGATGACCAACTTCTCCAGGAGTTTTCCTAGGAAAGGGGTGATGGAGATAGGGAGATAGTTATCTGGGCATGAAGGGTCGGCAGACGGCTTTTTTATGAGAGGGTGCACAAGGGAGTGCTTGAGGGGCTGTGGGAAAGAGCCAGTGGCAAAGGAATGATTTCCGAAGTTGGCCAAGGCAGGGGCGAGAGAGGAGTTGTTGTCCTTGATAGTTCTGAAAGAGCAGGGGAGCACCTGTTTGGAGGAGACTTTAATAGAGCTGACTACTCTGGAGACCTCATTCGGTGCAATGGGAGAGAAGGAAAGAATGGTAGAGGGAGAGAGGGGGGCTAAGGGAGGCATGAGCGGAGGGGGTGTGGAGGGGAAAAGAGGAGAGTGAGGACAAGATATCCTGGGTTTTGGAGAAGTGGGAGGCCAGTGCACTGCAGAGGGCCTGGGAGGGAAGAGGAGAAGAGGAGACTGCATTAGGATTGGCAAGTTCCTTGCAGATTTTGAAAAGTTCAGCTGTGTTATTCATGGCCCCCGAAATGCGGACTTGGACATGCCATCTTCTTAGAGCAGATGGAGAGTCGTTATTACCTTTAGAATAGGCATCAGGCCAGTTTGTCAGAGGATGTGCTGGAGGCCTGCCAATTCCGCTCACCAACTCTGCACTTGCGTTTCAGAGAAGACAAGTTGGAGTCATTGCACTTGGAGGCAGGGTTCATGCAGATCCTCATGAATAGGGCAAGGATGTCCAGAGTGTTGGAGATGGAGAGATTGATGTTACCAAGTGCTGAGTCAGCAAGAGAGTCGGTATGAGAGTCAAAAGCAGGGGTGGGAGGAGGAATGAAGGTGGGGGCAAATTCAGCAACTGACACATGCTTCATCGGTCAAATGACAGAGAAGGGGACTGGCAGTGCAGGCAGAGGCATTGCCTTGGGTCCAGGGAGCTCCAGGTGAGAGGAGAGGAGAGGAGAAAGTGGTCAGACCAGGAGAGAGGGATAGTTAGATGATTGGAGAGCGTGATTTCTGCTGAGAAGAGCGCATCCAAGGTGTGAGCAACAGAGTGGGTCGGGCTGAGTGGGTCGGCCCGAAGGGAAGAATTGTGAGGGAAAGAGAGTTACAGAGGTCACGGAAAAGAACAGTGGCCACTTCAGGAGAGTCTGGATAAATATTAAAGTCACCAAGGAAGATATTTTTGGAGGTCAAGAGAGAGGAGGAGAGTTTAGACCATTCAGAGAGGAAAAGGGAGGTATGTCTAGGGGACCTATAGATATTGGTGAGAGTGAGATAGAGGGTAGTAGAGACACCCAGACCACAGATGAGGCATTCAAAGGAAGAGTAAACTGGCATGGGAATGATGGTAGCAGGTATCCATTCAGGGAAGACAAGGGTAATGGTTTGGAGAGGATCTTGTAGCCTTCAGGAAGGAGAGTGTCAAAATAAGCAACAGAGCTGACATTGAACCACGTCTTTGTGAGAGGGAGGATGTCGAAGTCAAAGTCTTCAAGAAGCTGACAGATGTCAGAGGAGTGCTTAACAGCAGAGCGAGAATTGAGGGTACCTAAGTGAAGCTGGTTGCTACCTTTAAAGGTGTTCCGAGGTATGGTACAGCGATGTGGTACACTCATCGTTGGGGGCAGAGAGGCCAGAGGGATGGCAGTTGGAGGAGTGGCAGGAGAGGGAAGGAAGTTAATAAGAGATGGAAGACACCTATCCAGAAGGAGGATGTTGGGTTGAGATCCCTAGGCCATGATAGTGCTATTTTGGCAGACATTAATGATGCACCTAGATGATGAGAAGTATGACAAGAGAACTTCCCATCTGGTTCCACCGTTAATGTGCGATGAGGAAAAAGGGTATAAGGTAGAGACCATATGGTGATTCCAAAGGTCAGGAGAAGGGACAGTGAAGAGGGTGTCAGTGAGAGTCTGTCTGGGGGAAGCATTGACATAGGTATTGGCAATGGGGAGGCCTGGGTTGGAGGCCAGGAGCACTTGCTTAAACTATTTCCTTCCAGACTTCGAGAGAGAGGTAGGATAGGTGACAGAGTAACAGTTAGAGTAGATAGGGGAGACAGAGAGCACCATGAGTACAGAGGTGTGGGGGGTGGGTCAGGAAGAGGAACTGCAATGTGCAGGAGGAATTCACCATGCGGCCTAGCAGCCAATCCAAGGTTAGATGAAACAAAAGTATAGTAAGTCAGCAGTCCAGTGAAAAAGGCGTTAGAATCACAACATGAATGAGATAGAGGAGAATCAGGTGAAAGGGCCTAGAATACAACACTGTCACAGGTATTACAGAATGCCCAGAATCAGGATTTAAAAAATACAGCTGAGGGGCTAGGTTTGAAACAGACATAGGTATAATATAACGAAGTGCCTTAATTTGAATGCAGTTAAAAAAGGCAGAATGAATTTCATCTAGATTCGATTCTTTTGCAACAGCACACTAGAAATGCAACAGAATGCAATTAAAAGGCAGAATGAATTACATCTAGATTAGATGTTTTCAACAGTGTACTAGAAATGGAACAGAATACAATTAAAGGCTGAATGAATAACATCTAGAGTCAAAACTGTAGAACAGATAAAAAAGCATCAAGTTATGGTATACCGAGTACAGTAAGGATACAGGCCAGCAGGCCACGATTTGGTTAAAAAGGTAGAGAGAGGGCCTAGCAATGGAAAACAAACAGTAGATTTCCACCACCATGCATAGAACAACGGTATGAAAGAGCAGAAAGGCAGCACTGGGAATCAGGGTCCAAGGTCACAATTGAAGTAAAGTAATTTCAGTGTGCACAAGCATACTGGTGATAGTGTACACAAGCGTACTGGAGATGATGGGACCAAAGTCACAATTGCGAAAGTAAAATTCTGAGTGAACAAAACGTACTGGCCATGATGGGTCTGGTAGATGACAGTAGAGTTAGGAAGTAAGTATGTAGGTGCTCCAGCAGTAGGGGAAAGTCTCAAAAAGATCTGTGTGGAAGGAGCCAGCAGAACAGAGACAGGGCCCAGCACGAGGATGGCACAAGACCCAGCAGAGCCAACAAAAGAGGACCAGATGAGGTGCGGGATTTTGCCAGAACACAGGCCTAGGTGGAATATACAGGCAATACAAGGCCAGGCACGTGGGTGCAGGCCAACATGAGGCACAGTTGAGATGGGCACAGTCGAGATGTGGGCAATAATGAAGTGCAAGCTCAGATGGAGGTTGCGGGCAGAGTAGGGCCTGGCACAGAGGTACCGGCCATCTCGGCTTCGGGCGAGCCAGAGGCCCAAGTGGAAGGCTGACAACAATGGAGGCCCTTGCCCAGTTGAAATTGTGCGCACGTAGGTGCGGGCCAAGGTGTCATGTGGCCAGCAGGCCCAAGTGGCATGAAGAACAAAGGAGGCCCAGGCCCAGATGAATAGCCAGGCAGAGTTGGGCCTGGCATGCAGGTGTGGGCAGAGGTTTTGTGGGGCCATCAGGCCCAAGTGGATTGAAGAACAAAGGAGACCCAGATGGAGAGCCAGGCAGAGTAGGGCCTGAAACATAGGTGCGGGTCGGGGTGTCGAGGGGGCCAGCAGGCCCAGTGGTATGAAGAACAAAGGAGGCCCAGATGGAGAGCCAAGCAGAGTAGGGCCTAGTACGCAGGTGCAGTCCGAGGTGTCTAGGGGGCCAGCAGACCCAAGTGGAATGAAGGCAGCAATGCAGGCCCAAGCCCAGCTAGAGATCACCAGCAAGGTAGGGCCCAGCTCGTAGATGCTGGCCAACATTGATTAGAGAGACCAAATGCGCCATGTTGAAAAACGGAAAGGAAGGTACACTGAAAGGAAAGTACAGCAGAGGAAAGCAGAGCCAACATAACAATGCAAGTGTAGGGAGACAGAAGGAGCAGGGACATGTAGCAGTGCGGTAAATCAAAGTAAGGATAGGTGTCTTACTTGAGGAAGATTGAGAGGGGAGATGCAACAGCATCCAGGATGAGATGAACAAAGCCAAGACAGCTGGCTCCACGAGACATGCAGATTCAACAGATGCAAGGCCGGGCGAACAGTCGGGGACCCGCCCGAACACCAAACATGGCAACACACTCTCACACACCCTGCAAGCTCCGCGATGGAGGGGCGAGGTATAGGTCTTGGCCGGGCTTCTGTGATGGAAAGTAATGAAAAGACTCTGGATACTAGGAGCAGCAGCAAGATCTGCTCCCACACAGCAACACACTCTCACACACATATAAGAGTTGTTTAATATGGCAAAGCCACCCAAGATTATTTTTCCTACCTAATGCCAGGACATCTACCAGGGCTTCACCATATTTTCTATGGAAATCACCAGACCAGATACTATGCCAAACCATAATCGGTTTGAGAGCCATCGGGTCTGCAATACATAAAATATCCAACTCCATATGCAGCTGGATATTAGGAGTACTAAATGGTAATCTAATCAATTTGTAATGGCCAAATTAGATGCTTTTGCCGTACTCCAAATTTCTACACCACATACGGCACAAGCCAAAGCCTGGGTCCTATAGATTTCCAGCGCTGGAGCGATTGGTTGGTGTTTCACATGGTTAACCAAGGACAGAATAACATTACATTTTCATCCTAGGCTATATTAGACTTGAACATATGCTCCCGCCAAGAGCCTTCCATAGACAATCTAATACCAAGCTAGTCAAAGTGGGAGACTTCTTCTACACTCTCCCCATTAATGACAATGTAAGGGCCTCATTACACGGTAGGCGGTGGACCAAGGTGCTAATAGCATCTTGGTCCATGCCAGTAAAATACCGGCACCGCCTTGTTGGAAAGGGGAATTACTGCCCTATTCCAAGGTTGGCGGGGCGGTAATTCCCCCTTCCACCATTGCCCTTCCCCATTCCCATTTTTGCCCCATAGGGCCCAATGGGACTGGGGAAGGTGCTAATTACGGTACCGCAAATTTGCGGTGCCGTAATTAGCACCAAGGTCCCTTTGCGGGTTGGTTTTTAACACCTGCTAAAAGCAGGCGTTAAAGTACCAACCCGCTAAGGGACCTCGTAGTAAGGCGGTAAGGGTTAACGGTCACCCGTACCATTACCGGTGACCGTTAACCCTTACCGCCTACCGTGTAATGAGGCCCTAAATCCTTGCCCAACACCCTGCCTCCTTCCACACCTCGTACATTTAGTTTTAGTTGTATTTACCTGCGGGCCACTAGCATTACAAAAATTTGAAAAGTAGGTTACCTGCTTTTTAGACCAATGGGTGTACAGGATAACATCACCACATCATCAGCAAAACACAGAATGACCACTCGTTCCCTATCAAGCATGGGTGCATCCGACGGCTTTATCGGGAAATCTCCACCCTTGTCTGACTCCCTTTGTTCTCATTGTGTACCATGAACAACTCCAAATCCCTCTGATTTCCGACAGCAATATGCCACGTTATTTGGGTCTAGATGATGACCCTCATAGATATTTGAGGGCCTGAAGCTGAGCCAAGTGTTCTATCACAGTACTTTTAGATATAACATTAATAGTGACTCTGGGCATCTTTAACAGTATGGGGGTAGTGGTACAAATATTACGAGGTCATCTTGCACGGAACTGAGAGCCAAATGAACCCTTAAAAGTAAGGCATATTGATTGTACCCATCCGTTTTTGCGTTGCCAAACCCTAACATACAGTTTTGCAGCTGTTCAAAGTGGTATATTTGTCCTGGATTTTTCAGACTTCTCTTTTTTAGGGTGAATATTGTGACCAATCAAAACAGAAGAGTCCACTATTTGCTTAAAACGTTTTCTTAATGAATCACTAGAAGATATGTTTAACATTTAAAATTGTGGACATTATGTTGTTCCCATAATGCTCTTTGCTTTTATGCAAATCGCCAGGATTGGGTTCTATACAGAGATGGACCTCATTAAAAGTGTGCCGGTCCGGTAACAACAGTGCCAGTAAGACTACCAGCACTGTTGTTACCAGACCGGCACACTACGAGTCTGCCTGCCGGAGTCCCTGTGCCCACCATGTCCCCCCTGCTGGGCACAGTGACCACGATAAGCAGACCGTAACGGAGGCACTGGCACTGTTATTTACGGTGCCGTTTCCTCCATGTTCCCCATTCTCATGGGAATGGGGATTAACAATTTACCGGCGCCTGACTTCCCAGAACCCCGCTGGCGTAATCCCCCAGTGATTCTGGCAAGCCAGGCGCCGGTAAATATTGCAACTCCGGCGTCCACCCGCCGGCAGCACCGGCAGGGCTACAGCCGAACTTGTAATGAGGCGCAGTACTATGTTGTGCAAGCTGGCCGGGAGCCACGCCCCTCCTTCCCAAAGCCCTGCACTCCTAAGAAGTGATGTTCCCCCAATAAATGTTTTCCATTTCCAGCACTACCTGCAAAGCGTTATTTTCACTGTCCTTTTTTGCAAAATGTAGCAAAATGAGAGGGGTAAAGGCGATTTGCCCTTGTTTTACGCTTCACAATTACACCCTGCACTTAAGTGCTCACGTTGGTTTTCTCCTGAATGCAATTTGAATTTCTTTTAATAGGACCTGCTAAGTTGCTTCTCTTTTTGATACACCACCTAAGTATGAGTTGAGGTCAAATAGAATATTTGCCCCGTGGGCTGCATATACAGTATTACACGTGCAGAATGTGTGAATGTGTAACCCACCTTATTTCGTATGTACCCCATGGGATCAATACCCCTTGCAATCCCAACACATAATTAGGTGATATTTTAAAAGTGGGGGGGATTTAAATATAATAATTTTTATAATACTCATGGCGTGCCCCTGAATGTGAAATCCCACAGTATATAACACATCTAAGTTATACGTTTGTATTTATCACACAGATCTCTGTAACCCGATGGGAATCGGAAGGCAGCCTGTGCGAATGCAGCCTGCATTCCAAGAAGTTTACAGTGTTTTCACATAGTTCTGTTTACCGACGGCGGTGGCTGTGAACCGGTTTGGGCCGCGCGCTGGGAACATTGCAGGTGGCAGCGACATCAGCCATGTCAGTATGTGAACAAGGTATCCAGTTTCTGCCTGCAAATGACTTGTGACCGGCAACTGCTGCCACTTCCCTCGCAAGCGCTCGCAAAGTGCCTTTCCCCCGAGTCCTGCACTCTTGATTTAACTCGTGTGCCCACCTTCGCAGCGTTTCCGGGGCTAGTGATTTGCACGCGGTAGTAATATTTCTAATACAAATTAAAATGGAATGTTTTCTTCATTTGGCTTGAGCATAACTCATTGTCACACTGATGTCAACTACGCATAGAGCCCGTGAAGGATGTACTTGAAGGTTCTTAATCCTTCTCACTTGGTGTATTCGTCACTACATCGCTCCTTATAAGAGGTGAACAGAGCAGCCCATGGCTAAGCGTGTTATGGTTGGCACTGCAGAAGTAGTGCACCGTTATGACGTAGTCACGCCAAGGGATTTGTGCATAAACGACCGCCATTTTATTTGTATCTGCGCACTTTCCAAACATGCTGAAACCTTAGCCCAGCCATTGAAAAGTCAGGAAATTATGTCATATGAGGCAAGAAGCTGCCGCGAAGGGGGGCGTGAGTGACTTTTACTTTTCTTGTTTTTTTAATTCTTTTGCTTCCAGCGACATTTCTGAGCCGTGGAAAGGAAACCATGCGAAAAGAAGGATTTACAGTTTTGCTAATTAAACTGGGAGCACTAATGTTTAGGACTTGTTTTATTATGTGTGCGGGAGTGGGACTGTGTCAGGGACACCGTTTATTGCCGAACGTTTAAGGAAGTTTCACTTACTCGCAGTCTCAGACCCTATGGCAAAGGAGCATTTGAGTGTACGCACAGCTCAACCCAAAACTAACGCTCTGTGACGGGTCAGAAAAGCTAGTGGCCTCTATATGAGCACAGTTTTGCTATAAAAAGGGGTGGTAAATTTACGGTAATTCAATTACCACCACATTACATACAGTACTGCCATATTGTAAGTTTTGGCTGTAATATCGCCAAAACTAATTGAAATTACTGCATCAGTAATTCCAGAAAATTCCCCATGCTGTCCTGTGGACTCCAAAAATGGGGACTAACACCATTGTGCCATCACTCATCAACCCATGGCAAGACCATGGGGCTTATTATGTGGAAGCCGGTCCGGGGTAACAATGCCGGAAAGAATGCCGGTACTACCGGCTCTGGCATTGTTACCGGACTGCCTCACTCTGAGTCTGCTGGTAGGGGCAGTGAACTACTAGAAGGCCTGACCAGCCGGGTGTTCAGGCCCCTATTGGCAGAGAAATCATTGAATCACTGGCACCGTTAGCAACAGTACTAGTGATTCAGCAGTTCCCAGGCCATGGAGTCCTGTCCTATGGAACTCCATGGAATGGGAACTTACTGTTCTGCCACTGACGGAATATCTATCGGGCGCCGGTAATGGTAAGGCGAATCTGCCGGTAGCACCGGCGGGCTACAAGCACATTCGTAATGAGGACCATGGGACCATGTGGCAGCCAAACGCGTAATGAGGTCCTTATGCTTGTTTACCAAGTTGCAGAATTTGTAAGCTGTCTGTTCAAATTCACTGCACTAAAAAACAACGCCAAAATGCAGAATGCCATATGCTTACAAACAAAATCTGTAATTAATCAGGCCATAAAATACACCAATGGTCCCATGACATATCGAGAATGAGCTCATAAAGAGTATACTAAGTAATTAATTAATGAATTTGCTTATTCTATCAGGGGCGGAAATGACCTGAATCAGTGAGTAGATGAATAAGTATGTCTGAATGCACACACAGTTAGTGAGTGGATGTGTAGTTGTATAAATGAAAGAATTCCTCGCTTAAAACATTTTTTTTTTCATTTATTAACGTGCCAATTGGTTAATTTAAACCTTAAACACGATACACAAAATCAATTATCACAACATATAAAATACATATAAAATAAACACAATAATAAAATAGAATGCTAAAATTCACTAAACAGACATAATATCATCATATTCATATAAACCTCATCATATAAATCTTGATCTAAAATGAATCCTCATAAAATCTTCATAAAATCTACCTTATCAAAATACAATCATCAATTATAGCACATCATTTAAAAGCTCTTTTCCAAACGTAATATGCAGCCCCAATGTACATCAGAGTTTCAGCGGTATAAATAGCAGCCCAAAATTGATCTGAAGCAACCATCATAAAATCAAAGACCAAATTCGTAAAGCCCCAATGATAGTAATCCTGCAAACAATAACATGATGGTAATATGTGTCTAACTTTTTCAATTTCATGCTTTCAAAATCGACATTTTCTATTTTCCAATGGGATGGATGACCAATCCTGTGTATACTCATAACAGGTGAAATATTAAAACAAAGGCACATTATACATCTTTTAAAATGCTGACTACAAAATGTCATTAAATATGCAAAAGTTTTTGATATCTTAAAACCCTGCCTAATATAACGTGCATATCATTTCTTGTTACTTAAAATCCCCAGGCTATTAATCATGTCCCACTCTATGGCCTTCCTTTTCAACTGTATATTAAAACTAGGGATATATGCATTATCCCGTGGGATAGTCAGACAAATATCCTGCAAAAAGGTCTGCACAGTTGATTGCAGCTTCAACATCAAATGGTTTTGTTGTCCACCACTAGTGACCTTGGCTATGATTAAAAAAAGACTTTCCTGGTTAATTTGAGAATGCATTATCTAGTGTACTTAACCTTGAACTAAACCCAGTCCGCTGCAGGGAAAGAAGGTTATTATCTCTAGTCCATCTATTAATAATATTCAGCAGACTATTAGACAAAATCTTACAGCATGAACCTGACATGGCAAGTAACCGATAATTGGAAGGAGAAGAGCGTATGCCTTTCTTAAAAATGCATATTAAAATTGATTTTTGCCAACTATTGGGTATTTCACCACTTACCCAGATAGAGGTAAACAATTTAAATACCAACTTTTCCCATTTCTCTGGGTTGCATTTAGTAACAGCATTTGAGAACCTATCAGGTCCGGGTGCTCTGATCCTCAAAATGTCTTCATAATCAAATAGAAATTCCATCAAATTATCCCTCAGATTTTATTTTTTGCCAGCAAATGATCTTTGCATTCTACAATATATAGTTGACAAACATATTTAGTCCATTCATCAGCAGATATGCCATTTGCTTCTTTATAATCATCATCAAATAAATACTGTCTATACAGATAAAAACATTTCTTAGAGTCATTGGTCCTAAACAGTTTAAATATCTTCCTCCAATTAGCATTATTAGCGTTGGTTCCATGTCATTCCGCTGACCCCCTTTTTTCCGACAAGTGTTTTTCCACAGGAGTTTTGCCGAAAAACTGCATCAACATTTCTTTTAATCATTTTTGGGGGTTCCCCCCAACCCCACCTTAATTTAATTATGTTTTTATTTACCTTCCCCCAACCCTTTATTTACCCTTTCCCATGCCCCCCAAAACATTTTGATGGGAATTTTCGACAAACCTCCTCCGACAAAAAACCCATCAGAAAAATGGGTGTCGGCAAAAGGAGCCCAAGACCAATTCTTAAACTTCGTATGTAAGGAAGCAATTATACTAGATTTCTCCTCCGAGCTCAATATTTTGCTATGTTTTATTCTCCTTATTTCTTTGCCCAGCATTTGTTTCCTATTATGTAACATTCTATCATAGTTGTTTTTGTGTTTCTTACCTGTGTGTTGTGTAGTACAACATTTAGTTAGATCCATCACAGCATTATTGAGCTTGCAAGCAATGTCCAGCAGGTTCGTATGAGCTACATCCTGTGTTTCAAGTGGTAATGATGCAAACATTGCAACAAATTATACCAGATTGTTATCCTTCCCAAGTATTCTATTACCACCAGCATTAACTCAGACATCCCCCCACTCAATTTGTCAGTAATGTTTATCAACTTCATATAAAATGCATTTTAACACTGCATGGTCACTAAGAGGGGTGTGCACATGTTCAAAATATTTCATGCACTTCGGTATACCATAACTAGCAAATACATAATCCACCCGGGTTGCAGCCCATTTGTCCAGGTGTTCCATTGTTGCAGCGATCTGTGGAACTAGGATTGCAAAATTCCAACCCAAAACTTCAAAACAACCTGAGCCATCGTTTGCCATTATTTATTTGAAGAATAGTGGTAATAAAGTTGCCACTTTTTTCCAATTCCGGAGGAAGGGTTAACCCAAATGATCCAGTGATTTTGTTCTAATAATCCACAATATTAGAGGCAAGGTGGCAATAGGAGTTAAAATCACCCACAACCATAAGCTCAGAACTAGGAAATTCCTCCATCCATCCTTCGTTGGAGTCTACAACTAATTTCACTACTGGCTATATGCAGGTCACACCACAATGAGAGTATACATTAATAAGCAACAACTCCCCATAATTACCCAGACCAGAGACAATGGCTCTTAAGAAAAAAAGGTGAGCTTCTAATTTTGCCATACTCTCTAAAAGTCAAGGAACTCTTAGCTCCAGTACAAAGCCCTCCAGAAAATTGATCTACCCCAGTACAAACTGTAGGTTGCAATAGTATGTTAAAACCATCAATTCGGATATTTCCACTTTCCCAAGTTTCTTGGAGAGCAAAAAGATCACAATTAGATATTATATTGCCACCTTCAGGGCTCAAACAACAACGGAATCCCCTGGTATTCCAATAAATGATAAAAGATGCATGCTCCACAACCAAGTCTCATTGTGTATTATATTGCCAACTTTCTGGGATCCAAGATTCCCCTATCTTATTCCCCCCTAGACATGCATGCTATCCCTATTTTGCAACAGGCATATCTCTCTATATTGTTACCATTTTGAACACCCAATATATTTGTCTGCAGTGGCAATTGGTATAGCATCTTTGCACTCGTCCATTCTTTTTTTTTTGTTTTAGTTTTTTTTGTTTATTTGTTTATGGTTTGCTATAAACCTTTACAAAATAGAGCAAAAGAGCAAATATTTTAAAATGTATACATTTTAAAAAGAAACAATCCTTTGCAATAAAATCCAAACTACAAACTCATAAATACAGAATGGAAAACCCAATTAACATTCGGATTTCATCCAGACATTACAAAATTTTGTCATACTATTTCTTATTCCTCAAAATACAAAATACAAAATCACAAAATAAATGACATAAGAACAAACCCTTAAGTAGACACAACAAATAAATCACCAAGACATCAATATTAACTTAACTCACAAACCGATTTCAAAAATGTAATTAGGGGTATAAACAAAATGGCAGAGTATGCATGCCTCATTTTATACCAAATATACTCACGATCAACACAACAATTGTGGAGAACAATTCAGCAAAATAATCAGTTCTCTGCTTAGTCAACATTGGACATATTAGCAGGATGTGGAATAGAGTCTCTTCCAACCCCACCTGATCACAAAATCGACACCATTTCTTATCCACTGATGTGTTTCTCAAATTTAAAATGTAATTGGTGTGCATAACATTCAACCTGAATCTCATAAAGGAATTTCCGATAGACCTGCATGGGTATTTCATCAAGTAGTTTTCCATACTCAGGAAAAACTTCCAGAATGAGTGGGCTTGATTGTAGAGTTTAGACTCAACCACTTTGCTCATTGTATGAGACCAGTCAATCCCACGTATGATTAATTTACATTTTTTAGGCTTATTCAGAAGAGTACTCTTTACAATACCCAATTCCTCCAATGTTATTTCAACCTCCTTGTTTAGTCTAATCATGAAATGACAAGTTAGGTCCCTACCCACTTGAGTATACAGGTTACTTACCCCAGACATCATACATTTTCTCGATAATAGGAGCCTCTTACCCATCACCAAAGAGTGGAGAGATTGCAGCCCAAATTCGTAACGTATAATCTCAATTGGAATGCATTTGGGTAAGAAAAACAAAATACCCCTCAAATAATACCTTCCAGGACCTTCAGAAAGTTCATGAAATTAGTAGTGAACAATTCCAATCCATAAATTAGCCTTGGTACCACTTTTCTCAAATAAAACTCCAAAATTGGTTTCATGGTGAATCTCCCAAATTTTTTCTCTGACAATCTCATCGGTCTTAAAGCCACATCTGCTTTAGCCTTGAGTTGGTTTTTAATCAAAGGAACAGAGTCAGTACCTGAAAAGCAGTACCCCAAATACTTGAAGGCTTTTTGCGGCTTGATGTGTTTACCTTCGCAAAACCAGGTATAAGATTTCTGTTTCCTATTAGATTTACCCATGCAGATAATGATTGTTTTCGTTGGATTTATTGTTAAGTGAAGTTGGCTTATGTATAGTTCAAACTCATTTATAAGGCGCTGCAGATCCACTTTAGTGTTGTCTATCAAAAGAAAATCCTCCGCATACGTAAGCCACGAAATACACATACTATTCAATTTGGGAGAAACCAGACCCTTATCAGAGAACACTGTTTGGGCTCCACTGACATATAAATTAAAAATAGTAGATGCCAACATACATCCTTGGCGCAAACCATTAATAGTTTCCATCTGCAAAGATAGCCCACCTTCAGAATTCAGTCTTATCACCAGCCTGGTGTCGGTATACAAGGCAATCACAATTTCCAACAAGTGATTCGGAATACCCAAAGATTTTAGTTTGTTCCATAAAGTAGACCTATCTACTAAATCGAAGGCCATACTAAGGTCCATTGATGCCACAAAGGTCGTTCTTGCACCCTTTACCAAGGCTTTACTCTGCAAGCATTTAAGGACCAGGCCTCCACAATCCGTGCCACACTTTTTTTTTAAACCCATTTGATTCAGACTCAAAATTTGATTGGCATCTATCCATTTGTTTATATCAACCAGCAGCAGAGAGGCGAAGATTTTAGATTCTGAGTCTGCTATCACTATCGGACGATAACTAGCGGGCGTCATTCGTGAACCCTTTTTGAACACTGGAATCACTACTGAAACCCTCCATGACTGAGGAATAGTTTTAGTTAGGCACACATCTTTAAAAAGAATACATAAAATCTTTGCCCATTACAAAGGATTGGATTTTAGGACTTTGTTGCTGAAATTATTTAAGCCTGGAGCACCAGAGTTTTTTGATTTGATTATCACACCTTTCATCTTCGACCAAGCATGACATAGGATATGGGACAAGATGCAACCATCGCCCCCGAATGTTGATAAATCTGATTACTTGCTCTATATAAGTTTGAAAAATGACCCGCCCATACCTCTTCCGGAATTGGATTCAGCATACAGTCTGCCTGAGAACAGTCTACATTGTTCATCAATTGCCAAAAATTCAATGGCGACACACTCCTCATTGCTCCTAGCATCTTTTCACCATCTTGTTGGGCAATAATAGAGCGATGGTTAATCAACCAATTCTTATATGATTGTTTCAGCTTTTTTATTAAACCCATGGCTACATGGTCCAAAGACCCCAATTTATGAATTCTTCGCACCTCCCTTTGAAGGCCCACCTTTTTCACATGAACCTCATGGTCCCTAGAGTGTTTGTGGCTAGTCTTTGGGTGACCCCTATGAGAGGACAGATCATACAGCCTCTGAATTCTATTACCAATGGTAGATTCAAAACTATTCACAGAAAACATAACCATGTGCTGATCTAACAGGGTTTCTTCATATTCACGGATCATTGTTGCTGTACATTTTTGAGTTAAGTTATAGGACCCTTTGATCCTATTCTTGGAGAAATTTAGTAAAAGTCCCTTATTATAGACTGTATGCTCCCTCTGCAGGACCTTAGACAAAAACTCAGCCTGTAACATACAATGATCACTCTCTGGTACCTCATTTACCTCAAATTGTATCAGGGAATTACTCAATTTCGCTGACAAAAAAATGTAATCAATTATAGAAGAACAGCCCATGGCCTTCCTGGTGAAATGCTCGTTAGCAATCAATTCCAGTCCCCAAAGGTCCCCAAAGAATAACCATAGAACACCTGTTAACTTCAGGTTTCTAGAGGAAACGTTGGCCCTATTAAGATAAAGATCATCACCAACCAACCTATCAACTGAGCAATCAGCATTTAAATCCCCTGCAATAATTATTTGACCCCCTATATTTTCATTACACCATGAATCAATAGTTTTTCCTAGGCCAATTAACTCATTTTCCAAGTGCAAGTCTGATAATTCATACGAATTCCAATAGACATTTATTAACAGTAAAGGAAAAGCATCCCCCTCCTTGAACAATGTTAATAAAAAAGATTGTCCATTGTTCCAGCCCCCTGTTTTCATGAGGCCGGGAGAATCTTTTGAGGCCACCCTTGGGTCTGCCCCTCAGACCCCTTACCGCACATAGTTCATCGACCGCATACCCCTCCCAGCCCACAGGAGAAGTTAACCACGTTTCCTGAAGGAGAATTAGTTCGAAAGTGAGCAGATCGTTCATAAGTTTGTCATTGTTAAGAAGGTGGTAACAACCTCTGGAGTTCCAACTAATCACTTTCAAGTTATGATTCCTGGTGGTTTCCCTAACTGTTTGAGATTACTGATCACATCTCGTAAAGATACGGCCAGCCATCTCCAATCCTGTTTGTCTGACCCATCTTCCGATCTGGGATGATATTGAGCTTCCTTCTTTTCGTGTACAAGACCATTAGCTCTGAGTCCTCCACCATTGAAGGCTTGCATTGGAACCGTCTGATCTTTAAATGCAGTTCTTTATGGAGAAAATCAACCTATCGAATATCAGCTGAGGTAATGAGACTCAATTCTGGAATCGATGCAAATAGGGAAAGAATAAAAGGCCTATTTAAAGGTTGATACCTCCCGTCATTAAACAAAGGACATAATATCAAACCCGGTTGATTCGCAAATGCAGGAGGTCTGAGATCATATTCATAACTTATTTCTACCCTGTCCCTCTGAGACCACACCTTCTCAAACTCATTTGCATTAAAGTGCTGGTTAGGCCTATTAGTTTCCTCACATCTTGTGCCATTTTTATTGTTTGATAATTCCTCAATTCTCCCTTTTTCCTTCAAAAGTTTGTTTTCATTCATAATATCTTGAACATTCCTCAGTAGATCATCCACTCTTTTCTGCGGGTTAGCAGAAGACAAATTGACATTTTCTTCCAGTTCTTTACTATGTACCGGCAGAATACCAGACTCTGCCCCTACCATTATCAGTCCCTCTTACAATAGTGAGGTTGGTAAAAGGCAGAGTGTTGCAAGCACTTGTGTCCTTATGAAAAAGGCCCTTGTTCACAGTCTGCACAATAGCTCTTTTGCCTGGGTTTAAAGGCGGCAAACTCTTATCACCAATTTCCTTGTCGTTACCCTTGCTATTGACCAAGACATGTTTGTTTCAACTTAACTCTTCAAACTCCTTTTCGGAGTTATTTGCTGTATTTTTAAAAAGAATCGCTCAGGCCACTTTCTGGGCTATTTAGTTGGTAATGAGAGGGATCCTTTTTTTTCATGGTTTCATAAATCCCATCAGCCCCATCCTGGTATTCACTGTGTGTGGATTGATCAATAGAATGTTTGTCATCAGTGAAATTAGTTGGCATCTCTTTATCATTAGTAACATCCCTCTGAGAGCCTACAAGTACTATTGAATCAACCACTTCATTTTCAATCTGATGTTTGAAGTCCAGATCCCTCAGGAACTTTCTTGACGATTTATTTTTCAAATCACCTTTTTTCCTTTTTTTGATTTATTATTATGTTTCTTAGCCTGTTTTTTTGGCTGCTTTAGAGTTGGGAATACATGGAGGCACCGTGGAAAAAGGAACCACTCCACCCGTACCTTTAGTGCTTAGTGAATCGTTTGCCCCACTCTTTGCTGACATCGCTCTACCATTTTGCACATTCTTAGCAACCGCCTCGGAACATTTTTGAGCAGGAATCTTCCCGTTAGATGCTTTTTCATTTTGGAGATCTGGAAGCTGAGATGGTACCCCCACTAATCCACTCCCTTCAGTTGAGAGCACCACTTTCAGCTCCAAACCGAAACCCATGAAACCCTCCTTGAGTATAGGAAAAAGTAGACCTGACATTCTGTTAGGCAACTCATCTGTAACCTTAGCAATCCTGGACAGAACCTCAGTTTGTTTCCTGAGTTCCGCCAGTATGGCACGATTAAAGATGCCCAACATTGTTGACATCTTTTCTCCCAATGGAGACTCCTCCCTACACCACAGCTGAATGTCATAAACCGGATCTTCAAAAATGTCATCAGAAATAAAGATAGCCGTGGTGTTTACATCAAGATCATCAACGACCCTACATTTACCCACTAATGGATCTGCTTTGGGGACACCACTATTCAAATCATCACCAAACAGGGGTTGAGAGAAATCCATGTTAATATCCGTGTTTTTCAAAACCACAGAGCAGTCCTGGGCACACTGCAGCATTTCTTCCTCATCCGCGCAGGCACTGGAAGGGTAAGCACCGCCGCACGCGCCAAGCTAGCTCTTCGCGTGCTGACCGCATTGAAGAAGTCAGCCCCATGTTCCTTCCTAATTGCGGGCATTTTTTGTTTCCTCATAGCACGTTCAGTATCACAATCTGCACCCATGTTTTAAGCAGATTGCTCAATTAAAGTAGACAAACTAGATCAAGATGCAAACAAAATATAAATGAATAAATGAGAAATGTTCCCCCTCACCCCTAACAGCAAAACAGCCACTTTCAATGGCGCGTGCCTCACTAAATATAGTAATCACAAAGCGGATGCTGTCGTGCAGGGGGGGCGTGGCTGCAAAGGGAGAGCTGCAGAGAGACAGCAAATACAAGTAAACCCCCAAGAATGAGAGTGATATAAACCGCGTAAATTCGTAAATGCAAATACAAAGTCCAAAGAAAAGATGCCTTTACTTGGAAGTTGTAGTCCACTTGTTTCAGCTTGCTGCCTCACAGGTAGCTTCCTCTTGCCGACGGGCACTTTTCACAAGTTTGTTGAATAAGTTTAGGTCAAGACAGCTCCAAGTAACTCCAGCATAACGGTCCCAGCCAAACAGCCACTTTCAATGGCACGTGCGATGTACGCGCGCCTCACTATGAGGCCGATTCATGGAATAATTAGCGCGGCGCAAGTGGGCAAAAACGTGCGAATCGCAGTGGAATAGCGAAAATCGCAGTGAACGTGCGAAAATCGCACGAAAAGCAGCGCACGTCGATTCATGGAAGGCCGTGCGCGAGAAAACCAGCGGATGTGCGAAAAAAAAGTGCGCAGCGCACGTTGGCGCACGTTGGCGCACAGGCCATCTAACAGCGTGCGCCAGGTCACAGCGAAAATCGCACAGGCCACAGCGAAATTCGCACATAGCGCGGCGCACGCAATAAAAGTAGGCGGAACACGGGCGTAACACTCGGAATGGGGAACAACTTGCCAAAACGTGGGCGTCACGGGGGAAGTACAGGGCACAAGTGCGCGGAACGCCCACACGCTCGCCTACAACACGTATTCATGGAATAGAATAGGGGAAAAAAGCGCACGCTCAAACCAGCGCACAGGCACAAACACGACCGCCACAAGAAAGGAGGCGGTAGCGTCTCTGCGGCTGTAAGAAATGTGCGCCAAAAGGTGCGCCAACAAATAGCACCTATATACTGCCATGATGAATGTCCCATACTGTGGCCCTCCAGGAAAAATGACGTGCAAAGGGGTACCCACAAACACGGACACCCGCTGACAAAAAATACGTGTGCATGTATACCGGGGTGCGCGGGAAGTGTCACACGCGATTTGCAGGGTACGTGCATCACAGGGGTTCGCGTGAAGTTATTCACACGATCGGGCCTGGGGGAGCGGGCTACGTGTATTACAGGGGTTCGCGTGAAGTTCCTCACGCGATCGGGCCTGGGGGAGCGGGCTACGTGTATTACAGGGGTTCGCGTGAAGTTCCTCACGCGATCGGGCCTGGGGGAGCGGGCTACGTGTATTACAGGGGTTCGCGTGAAGTTCCTCACGCGATCGGGCCTGGGGGAGCGGGCTACGTGTATTTCAGGGGTTCGCGTGAAGTTCCACACGCGATCGGGCCTGGGGGAGCGGGCTACGTGTATTACAGGGGTTCGCGTGAAGTTCCACACGCGATCGGGCCTGGGGGAGTGGGCTACGTGTATTACAGGGGTTCGCGTGAAGTTCCTCACGCGATCGGGCCTGGGGGAGCGTGCTACGTGTATTTCAGGGGTTCGCGTGAAGTTTCACACGCGAATAGCCTGGGCGCGTGAATTTGAGGGGTGCGCGGGAATTTCCACACGCGATCGGGCCTGGGGGAGCGGGCTACGTGTATTTCAGGGGTTCGCGTGAAGTTCCACACGCGATCGGGCCTGGGGGAGCGGGCTACGTGTATTACAGGGGTTCGCGTGAAGTTCCACACGCGATCGGGCCTGGGGGAGTGGCCTACGTGTATTACAGGGGTTCGCGTGAAGTTCCTCACGCGATCGGGCCTGGGGGAGCGTGCTACGTGTATTTCAGGGGTTCGCGTGAAGTTTCACACGCGAATAGCCTGGGCGCGTGAATTTGAGGGGTGCGCGGGAAGTTCCACACGCGATCGGGCCTGGGGGAGCGGGCTACGTGTATTACAGGGGTTCGCGTGAAGTTCCTCACGCGATCGGGCCTGGGGGAGCGGGCTACGTGTATTACAGGGGTTCGCGTGAAGTTCCTCACGCGATCGGGCCTGGGGGAGCGGGCTACGTGTATTACAGGGGTTCGCGGGAAGTTCCACACGCGAATAGCCTGGGCGCGTGTATTACAGGGGTTCGCGGGAAGTTCCACACGCGAATAGCCTGGGCGCTTGTATTTCAGGGGTTCGCGGGAAGTTCCACACGCGAATAGCCTGGGCGCGTGTATTTCAGGGGTGCGCGGGAAGTTCCACACGCGAATAGGCTGGGCGCGTGTATTTCAGGGGTGCGCGGGAAGTTCCACACGCGAATAGGCTGGGCGCGTGTATTTCAGGGGTTCGCGGGAAGTTCCACACGCGAATAGCCTGGGCGCGTGAATTTGAGGGGTGCGCGGGAAGTTCCACACGCGAATAGCCTGGGCGCGTGTATTTCAGGGGTGCGCGGGGAGTTCCACACGCGAATAGCCTGGGCCCGTGTATTTCAGGGGTGCGCGGGAAGTTCCACACGCGAATAGCCTGGGCGCGTGTATTTCAGGGGTGCGCGGGAAGTTTTACACGCGAATAGCCTGGGCGCGTGTATTTCAGGGGTGCGCGGGAAGTTTTACACGCGAATAGCCTGGGCGCGTGTATTTCAGGGGTGCGCGGGAAGTTTTACACGCGAATAGCCTGGGCGCGTGTATTTCAGGGGTGCGCGGGAAGTTTTACACGCGATTTCTGCACGGTACGTGTATTTCAGGGGTGCCGGGGAGTCCCACATGTGATTTGACAGTGTGGGTCCTCCCAGGTGTACCCTGTACACCCTCCACGGCCCCTGCAGGCAGCCCACACCACAGGGGACTACCCTGCATCCCTGGTCATGTCCCGCAGGCAGCCCACCCAACATGGGCATGCCCCCCAGCAAAGGCACATGTCTCCTTGAACACCAACACATGTCCCCTTGCACCCCCACCCCCCAGCACTGTGGGGCACCTGCCAGTAGGCCCCCACCCATGTCCAACTCATGTCTCCCACCACCCCCACCCCCCAGCCACCAGGGTCACCCTCCACCAGGGCCCCACTCATGTCTCCCACCACCCCCACCCCCCAGCACTGTGGGGCACCTGCCAGCAGGCCCCCACCCATGTCCAACTCATGTCTCCCACCACCCCCACCCCCCAGCCACCAGGGTCACCCTCCACCAGGGCCCCACTCATGTCTCCCACCACCCCCACCCCCCAGCACTGTGGGGCACCTGCCAGTAGGCCCCCACCCATGTCCAACTCATGTCTCCCACCACCCCCACCCCCCAGCACTGTGGGGCACCTGCCAGCAGGCCCCCACCCATGTCCAACTCATGTCTCCCACCACCCCCAACCCCCAGCACTGTGGGGCACCTGCCAGTAGGCCCCCACCCATGTCCAACTCATGTCTCCCACCACCCCCACCCCCCAGCACTGTGGGGCACCTGCCAGCAGGCCCCCACCCATGTCCAACTCATGTCTCCCACCACCCCCACACCCCAGCACTGTGGGGCACCTGCCAGCAGGCCCCCACCCATGTCCAACTCATGTCTCCCACCACCCCCACCCCCCAGCCACCAGGGTCACCCTCCACCAGGGCCCCACTCATGTCTCCCACCACCCCCACCCCCCAGCAGTGCAGGGTCACCCTCCACCAGGGCCCCACTCATGTCTCCCACCACCCCCACCCCGCAGCACTGTGGGGCACCTGCCAGCAGGCCCCCACCCATGTCCAACTCATGGCTCCCACCACCCCCACCCCCCAGCCACCAGGGTCACCCTCCACCAGGGCCCCACTCATGTCTCCCACCACCCCCACCCCCCAGCACTGTGGGGCACCTGCCAGCAGGCCCCCACCCATGTCCAACTCATGTCTCCCACCACCCCCACCCCCCAGCACTGTGGGGCACCTGCCAGCAGTCCCCCACCCATGTCCAACTCATGTCTCCCACCACCCCCACCCCCCAGCACTGTGGGGCACCTGCCAGCAGGCCCCCACCCATGTCCAACTCATGTCTCCCACCACCCCCACACCCCAGCAGTGCAGGGTCACCCTCCACCAGGCCCCCACTCATGTCTGTCACCACCCCCACCCCCCAGCCACCAGGGTCACCCTCCACCAGGCCCCCACTCATGTCCCCTATCACCCCCACCCCCCAGCCACCAGGGTCACCCTCCACCAGGCCCCCACTCATGTCTCCCATCACCCCCACACCCCAGCAGTGCAGGGTCACCCTCCACCAGGGCCCCACTCATGTCTCCCACCACCCCCACCCCGCAGCACTGTGGGGCACCTGCCAGCAGGCCCCCACCCATGTCCAACTCATGTCTCCCACCACCCCCACCCCCAGCCACCAGGGTCACCCTCCACCAGGGCCCCACTCATGTCTCCCACCACCCCCACCCCCCAGCACTGTGGGGCACCTGCCAGCAGGCCCCCACCCATGTCCAACTCATGTCTCCCACCACCCCCACACCCCAGCAGTGCAGGGTCACCCTCCACCAGGCCCCCACTCATGTCTGTCACCACCCCCACCCCCCAGCCACCAGGGTCACCCTCCACCAGGCCCCCACTCATGTCCCCTATCACCCCCACCCCCCAGCCACCAGGGTCACCCTCCACCAGGCCCCCACTCATGTCTCCCACCACCCCCACCCCCCAGCAGTGCAGGGTCACCCTCCACCAGGCCCCCACTCATGTCCCCCTGCACCCCCACCCCCCTGCCACCATGTGCAGCCCCCACCAGGTCCTCACAATCCCCAATCATGTGCGTAATGGTCATCCTCCACAGCCAAAAATACCTACCAAGTAACCCATTCACCCACATGGAAATGGAAATCACATGTTACACCCCCAATGTACATGAAGCAAATGAACCCATGTCCGTCACACACATATTTTCAAATTGAATGGGAAAACACACAACATGACATGCATGAAAGCAATGAGATGAAACCACACAGTGAAAAATGGAAAAAAAAATGTATTGAAAAAAATACAAATGCCAAAGAAAGAAAACTAACTGCAATGTAAATGTGAAAAAATAAGCTGCATGTCCGCATAAAAACACAAAACTAGAAAATCAAATCCAAAAAATTATGTCCAAAGTGAAATGTAAAAACTCTCCATGCAACAAAGAACTATGTACAAAAATAACAAGGGTCCATCATCACAACTGAACTAAGGAAACCTCCTAAAAAACCTACCTAAATATCAACTATATACAAAAAGTGGAGCAGTGTCCGTCGACTCCAAATAATAATAAGAACGAAAGGAAACCTAAAACTAAAGAACTATATACAAAGGCGGCGGGCAAGTCCAGCGGCTCACTCTGTGGTGTTCCGGGCCAGGGCATCATCGAACTCCTGTTCGATGTCCCGGAGGCGGTCCAGTTCCATGGCCCCGAGGGTCCGCAGGGACGACGCCGTGTCCTCCTCCAACCCCCTGCGGATTGCCTCGAGGCACTCGGCCCGCCTCAGGGCCCTCCGCATGGAGTTCTCCGCCCTGACCATTGTGAGCTGCGCCTCTTCCGCCCGCCGCCGCTCCGCACCTATGGCGTGGCCCAACCGCTGCCACACGGAAGACACTCTCTGTCCTGGGTCCTCCTGCCCTCCGGCCGATGCCTGCCCCTCCGATGTCGAAGGCCCCGAGCCTTCATGGCTCCCACCATCTTGCTGCTGCTGCTGCTCTGCCTCTGCCCGTGCACTGCCTCCTGCTGCCTGCACATCCTCCGCCGGCTGGGGTGCACCTGTTGATGTGGCCACCCCTGCTGGACGTCCGACTCCCGACTGTGGCAGGGATGCCTCCTCCACCAGCCTGGCCGCACTGTCAGAGGCAGCTCCACAGGGCACCCAGGTGACTGATGGGTGGGAAGATGGCACAGAGGACGACTGGCGCGTAGGGGGTCCAGTTGAGGAGGGGGTCGGAGCAAGCCCCATCAGACAGCGGAATCCGGCCTGGGTGACCTGTCCCAGCAGGCTGACGTGGTCAACGAGCCATTCGAGATGACGTGCAGTCTCTCCATGAAAAGACTGCAGGTCACCTCGCATGGCCCGTTGACGCAACGCCACGCCAGCCAGGACAGGCTCAACCCGGTCCTGGATGGCCACGTCCGCAGGCAGAGGAAGGCCAGTTGACGTCAGCTCATCCCCTGCCTGAAAACGGGTCTGGACGTAGGCATCCCTGCTGGTGCAAGATGATGCAGGGACAGGATCGGGGACAGGATTGCACACAGGCACCTCCGCGGCCGCCTGTGCTGCCTCCTGTCCCTGGTCCTGCACTGCACCACTAGCACCAGTGGGATCCCCACCTCCAGACCCTGTCTCCGGTGCTTGCGCGGCCCCCTCCTCCACCAAACCCCCCACCAACCTGGATGACTCTGTGCCATCTTCCCCTGTTGGGCCCTGTGGGGTCCCAGCTGCCCCTTCTGCTGCCGAGGAGTCCAACTGCAACCTCCGCCTCTTGGACCTCCCCCCGGCAGCTGCGGCCTGGGACGCGGCACCGGACTCCTCACTCCCCGACGAGATGACAACACGGGAGGGGAGCCGGGCCTTGCGTCTCCGGCTGGCGGTCGGATCCCCGCCGCTGTGCTCCACAGCACCTTCTCCGCCCTCTTCATCAGTTGACGCTGCAGACAGGGAGAAACAAAACACAGGCATCAGGGCACTGTACAATGGACACATACACGCATGACAGTTGCACATGAGTGGCATTGGCAAACCTCAGACATGTCATCACAATCCCCAACACACATGTCATTGCAACTGGCACACATGAGCCACACCACAGCCATATCGCAACTGCCACCACCATCCCTACACATACAACAGCATCAGCAGCCAAAGGGGAGCCATACATCACATGCAACACAGGAAGTGCACCACACATGTACACACACCACCACACTTGCATGCATGTCTACACCTCTGCCAAGTGTCGCACTGTTCAGACGGGCATCCATGTCACATCTGCCAATCAGGCTTCCACATACCGCTGTCACATGCATCCATGTAGCATCACTGTTGCACCTTTGACAAATACACACACATGCACATGTACACAGTGCTCATACATGCAGCCGAAAACAACATACATGCCTGACATCACGGACATGTCTACTTACATACACATTCATCCAAACATGTGTGCACGCACAACTGCATTTGCCATGCAAGCCCACACACACAAGCACCATCCATGTCTCACACATTACAGCCCTCGCATGTGTCAGCCCCACGGCCCTGTACACCCCCACCCATACTCCACCCCATACAAACAGATGTGCAACCGGCACAATGGGGAATGATCACCACACGCCCTGCTCACAACCAGGATGCATGTACACTCACCGCTCGACTCCAGACGGCTCTGCTTCTCTAGGACCTGGACGTGGAGCGCTGGGGATATGCGTTCCAGGACCCCCATCTGTTCTTCCGACAAGTGGCCCCGGCGCCCCTTGGCATCCGCTGCCTTCAAGAGGCGCCGGGCCTTGTTCAGGGTCCTGGACCTGAAGTCCTCCCAGCGCTTCCTGACATGTTGTAAGTCCCGGACTGCCACCCCCTCCGCGTTGATGGCAGTCACGATGTCTGTCCAGATCCGAGTCCGTCCTTCCTTGTCGGCGCGGGAACTTCCAAAGAGGGCATCATACTGCCCCAGGACTTGCTCCACCAGGACACCAACTTCGGTGGCACTGAAGCTGGTGCCCCTCTGCCTCTCTGGCCGGGGGTTGTCAGTGGTCACAGATGGTGTTAGCCCTGACATGACAACCCCAGAGGCAGGAGTGGGTGGGCAACTGGGTCCTGGGGCTGGGCTGTGGAGCGATGGAATTCCAGTCGGGAGTCTTCTGTTCCAGCAGGGGTGGTCACAGCAACAGCACCCCTGGCTGATGTGCAGGCAGCAAATGGCAGTGCACGTGGGCAGCAGGCAGTCAGGCAGCAGCAGATAGCAGGTGGGAGCGTGCTCGGGGCTCTGGGGGGCAGTAATTCGGCCTTCTGGGCAGGAGCGTGGTCTCCCGTGTGCTCACGCGTGGCCAGCTTGGTACGGAGTGAATTGGCACGTGAAAATCCTGCACGTCAGCGTGAAAACCGAGGAAAGGCCCTTAGCGCGTAAGCGCATCAGCACGCATACGCGATTCCATTGGACCAAAGGCCCTCAGCGCGTAAGCGCGTCTGTGACGTGACCCGCACGGGTGTTTCCCACACAGCACGTGATGACAGAGCACACGTGGAAAGACTGCACGTCAGAGTCTCATTGCGTGTGATTGGTGGAAATGGCCGTACACCGGGATACAGGTGCGCTGACGTACTTGCGTGTGTAAGTGTCCGCGCACACCTCATATACACGTACATAGGCCAATCGCGTGTACACGCACTTTTGTCCAATTACACGCGATGAGACTCTGACGTGCAGTCTTTCCACGTGTGCTCTGTCATCACGTGCTGTGTGGGAAACACCCGTGCGGGTCACGTCACAGACGCGCTTACGCGCTGAGGGCCTTTGGTCCAATGGAATCGCGTATGCGTGCTGACGCGCTTACGCGCTAAGAGCCTTTCCTCGGTTTTCACGCTGACGTGCAGGATTTTCACGTGCCAATTCACTCCGTACCAAGCTGGCCACGCGTGAGCACACGGGAGACCACGCTCCTGCCCAGAAGGCCGAATTACTGCCCCCCAGAGCCCCGAGCACGCTCCCACCTGCTATCTGCTGCTGCCTGACTGCCTGCTGCCCACGTGCACTGCCATTTGCTGCCTGCACATCAGCCAGGGGTGCTGTTGCTGTGACCACCCCTGCTGGAACAGAAGACTCCCGACTGGAATTCCATCGCTCCACAGCCCAGCCCCAGGACCCAGTTGCCCACCCACTCCTGCCTCTGGGGTTGTCATGTCGGGGCTAACACCATCTGTGACCACTGACAACCCCCGGCCAGAGAGGCAGAGGGGCACCAGCTTCAGTGCCACCGAAGTTGGTGTCCTGGTGGAGCAAGTCCTGGGGCAGTATGATGCCCTCTTTGGAAGTTCCCGCGCCGACAAGGAAGGACGGACTCGGATCTGGACAGACATCGTGACTGCCATCAACGCGGAGGGGGTGGCAGTCCGGGACTTACAACATGTCAGGAAGCGCTGGGAGGACTTCAGGTCCAGGACCCTGAACAAGGCCCGGCGCCTCTTGAAGGCAGCGGATGCCAAGGGGCGCCGGGGCCACTTGTCGGAAGAACAGATGGGGGTCCTGGAACGCATATCCCCAGCGCTCCACGTCCAGGTCCTAGAGAAGCAGAGCCGTCTGGAGTCGAGCGGTGAGTGTACATGCATCCTGGTTGTGAGCAGGGCGTGTGGTGATCATTCCCCATTGTGCCGGTTGCACATCTGTTTGTATGGGGTGGAGTATGGGTGGGGGTGTACAGGGCCGTGGGGCTGACACATGCGAGGGCTGTAATGTGTGAGACATGGATGGTGCTTGTGTGTTTGGGCTTGCATGGCAAATGCAGTTGTGCGTGCACACATGTTTGGATGAATGTGTATGTAAGTAGACATGTCCGTGATGTCAGGCATGTATGTTGTTTTCGGCTGCATGTATGAGCACTGTGTACATGTGCATGTGTGTGTATTTGT
This sequence comes from Ambystoma mexicanum, assembly GCF_040938575.1. Classification (NCBI taxonomy): domain Eukaryota; kingdom Metazoa; phylum Chordata; class Amphibia; order Caudata; family Ambystomatidae; genus Ambystoma; species Ambystoma mexicanum. The sequence goes on from NC_090924.1 coordinate 168,759,077, forward strand.
CAAAGGTGCAACAGTGATGCTACATGGATGCATGTGACAGCGGTATGTGGAAGCCTGATTGGCAGATGTGACATGGATGCCCGTCTGAACAGTGCGACACTTGGCAGAGGTGTAGACATGCATGCAAGTGTGGTGGTGTGTGTACATGTGTGGTGCACTTCCTGTGTTGCATGTGATGTATGGCTCCCCTTTGGCTGCTGATGCTGTTGTATGTGTAGGGATGGTGGTGGCAGTTGCGATATGGCTGTGGTGTGGCTCATGTGTGCCAGTTGCAATGACATGTGTGTTGGGGATTGTGATGACATGTCTGAGGTTTGCCAATGCCACTCATGTGCAACTGTCATGCGTGTATGTGTCCATTGTACAGTGCCCTGATGCCTGTGTTTTGTTTCTCCCTGTCTGCAGCGTCAACTGATGAAGAGGGCGGAGAAGGTGCTGTGGAGCACAGCGGCGGGGATCCGACCGCCAGCCGGAGACGCAAGGCCCGGCTCCCCTCCCGTGTTGTCATCTCGTCGGGGAGTGAGGAGTCCGGTGCCGCGTCCCAGGCCGCAGCTGCCGGGGGGAGGTCCAAGAGGCGGAGGTTGCAGTTGGACTCCTCGGCAGCAGAAGGGGCAGCTGGGACCCCACAGGGCCCAACAGGGGAAGATGGCACAGAGTCATCCAGGTTGGTGGGGGGTTTGGTGGAGGAGGGGGCCGCGCAAGCACCAGAGACGGGGTCTGGAGGTGGGGATCCCACTGGTGCTAGTGGTGCAGTCCAGGACCAGGGACAGGAGGCAGCACAGGCGGCCGCGGAGGTGCCTGTGTGCAATCCTGTCCCCGATCCTGTCCCTGCATCATCTTGCACCAGCAGGGATGCCTACGTCCAGACCCGTTTTCAGGCAGGGGATGAGCTGACGTCAACTGGCCTTCCTCTGCCTGCGGACGTGGCCATCCAGGTCCGGGTTGAGCCTGTCCTGGCTGGTGTGGCGTTGCGTCAACGGGCCATGCGAGGTGACCTGCAGTCTTTTCATGGAGAGACTGCACGTCATCTCGAATGGCTCGTTGACCACGTCAGCCTGCTGGGACAGGTCACCCAGACCGGATTCCTCCGTCTGATGGGGCTTGTTCCGACCCCCTCCTCAACTGGACCCCCTACGCGCCAGTCGTCCTCTGTGCCATCTTCCCACCCATCAGTCACCTGGGTGCCCTGTGGAGCTGCCTCTGACAGTGCGGCCAGGCTGGTGGAGGAGGCATCCCTGCCACAGTCGGGAGTCGGACGTCCAGCAGGGGTGGCCACATCAACAGGTGCACCCCAGCCGGCGGAGGATGTGCAGGCAGCAGGAGGCAGTGCACGGGCAGAGGCAGAGCAGCAGCAGCAGCAAGATGGTGGGAGCCATGAAGGCTCGGGGCCTTCGACATCGGAGGGGCAGGCATCGGCCGGAGGGCAGGAGGACCCAGGACAGAGAGTGTCTTCCGTGTGGCAGCGGTTGGGCCACGCCATAGGTGCGGAGCGGCGGCGGGCGGAAGAGGCGCGGCTCACAATGGTCAGGGCGGAGAACTCCATGCGGAGGGCCCTGAGGCGGGCCGAGTGCCTCGAGGCAATCCGCAGGGGGTTGGAGGAGGACACGGCGTCGTCCCTGCGGACCCTCTGGGCCATGGAACTGGACCGCCTCCGGGACATCGAACAGGAGTTCGATGATGCCCTGGCCCGGAACACCACAGAGTGAGCCGCTGGACTTGCCCGCCGCCTTTGTATATAGTTCTTTAGTTTTAGGTTTCCTTTCGTTCTTATTATTATTTGGAGTCGACGGACACTGCTCCACTTTTTGTATATAGTTGATATTTAGGTAGGTTTTTTAGGAGGTTTCCTTAGTTCAGTTGTGATGATGGACCCTTGTTATTTTTGTACATAGTTCTTTGTTGCATGGAGAGTTTTTACATTTCACTTTGGACATAATTTTTTGGATTTGATTTTCTAGTTTTGTGTTTTTATGCGGACATGCAGCTTATTTTTTCACATTTACATTGTAGTTAGTTTTCTTTCTTTGGCATTTGTATTTTTTTCAATACATTTTTTTTTCCATTGTTCACTGTGTGGTTTCATCTCATTGGTTTCATGCATGTCATGTTGTGTGTTTTCCCATTCAATTTGAAAATATGTGTGTGACGGACATGGGTTCATTTGCTTCATGTACATTGGGGGTGTAACATGTGATTTCCATTTCCATGTGGGTGAATGGGTTACTTGGTAGGTCTTTTTGGCTGTGGAGGATGACCATTACGCACATGATTGGGGATTGTGAGGACCTGGTGGGGGCTGCACATGGTGGCAGGGGGGTGGGGGTGCAGGGGGACATGAGTGGGGGCCTGGTGGAGGTTAAGCCTGCACTGCTGGGGGGTGGGGGTGGTGGGAGACATGAGTGGGGGCCTGGTGGAGGGTGACCCTGCACTGCTGGGGTGTGGGGGTGATGGGAGACATGAGTGGGGGCCTGGTGGAGGGTGACCCTGGTGGCTGGGGGGTGGGGGTGATAGGGGACATGAGTGGGGGCCTGGTGGAGGGTGACCCTGGTGGCTGGGGGGTGGAGGTGGTGGTAGACATGAGTGGGGGCCTGGTGGAGGGTGACCCTGCACTGCTGGGGTGTGGGGGTGGTGGGAGACATGAGTGGGGGCCTGGTGGAGGGTGCCCCTGCACTGCTGGGGGGTGGGGGTGGTGGGAGACATGGGTGGGGGCCTGGTGGAGGGTGCCCCTGGTGGCTGGGGGGTGGGGGTGGTGGGAGACATGAGTGGGGGCCTGGTGGAGGGTGCCCCTGCACTGCTGGGGGGTGGGGGTGGTGGGAGACATGAGTTGGACATGGGTGGGGGACTGCTGGCAGGTGCCCCACAGTGCTGGGGGGTGGGGGTGGTGGGAGACATGAGTTGGACATGGGTGGGGGCCTGCTGGCTGGTGCCCCACAGTGCTGGGGGGTGGGGGTGGTGGGAGACATGAGTGGGGCCCTGGTGGAGGGTGACCCTGGTGGCTGGGGGGGTGGGGGTGGTGGGAGACATGAGTTGGACATGGGTGGGGGCCTGCTGGCAGGTGCCCCACAGTGCTGCGGGGTGGGGGTGGTGGGAGACATGAGTGGGGCCCTGGTGGAGGGTGACCCTGCACTGCTGGGGGGTGGGGGTGGTGGGAGACATGAGTGGGGCCCTGGTGGAGGGTGACCCTGGTGGCTGGGGGGTGGGGGTGGTGGGAGACATGAGTTGGACATGGGTGGGGGCCTGCTGGCAGGTGCCCCACAGTGCTGCGGGGTGGGGGTGGTGGGAGACATGAGTGGGGCCCTGGTGGAGGGTGACCCTGCACTGCTGGGGGGTGGAGGTGGTGGGAGACATGAGTGGGGCCCTGGTGGAGGGTGACCCTGGTGGCTGGGGGGTGGGGGTGGTGGGAGACATGAGTGGGGGCCTGGTGGAGGCTGCCCCTGCACTGCTGGGGGGTGGGGGTGATAGGGGACATGAGTGGGGGCCTGGTGGAGGCTGCCCCTGCACTGCTGGGGGGTGGGGGTGGTGGGAGACATGAGTGGGGGCCTGGTGGAGGCTGCCCCTGCACTGCTGGGGGGTGGGGGTGGTGGGAGACATGAGTGGGGGCCTGGTGGAGGGTGCCCCTGGTGGCGGGGGGGGTGGGGGTGATAGGGGACATGAGTGGGGGCCTGGTGGAGGCTGCCCCTGCACTGCTGGGGGGTGGGGGTGGTGGGAGACATGAGTGGGGGCCTGGTGGAGGCTGCCCCTGCACTGCTGGGGGGTGGGGGTGGTGGGAGACATGAGTGGGGGCCTGGTGGAGGGTGCCCCTGGTGGCGGGGGGGTGGGGGTGATAGGGGACATGAGTGGGGGCCTGGTGGAGGCTGCCCCTGCACTGCTGGGGGGTGGGGGTGGTGGGAGACATGAGTGGGGGCCTGGTGGAGGCTGCCCCTGCACTGCTGGGGGGTGGGGGTGGTGGGAGACATGAGTGGGGGCCTGGTGGAGGGTGCCCCTGGTGGCTGGGGGGTGGGGGTGGTGGGAGACATGAGTGGGGGCCTGGTGGAGGGTGCCCCTGCTCTGCTGGGGGGTGGGGGTGGTGGGAGACATGAGTGGGGGCCTGGTGGAGGCTGCCCCTGCACTGCTGGGGGGTGGGGGTGGTGGGAGACATGAGTGGGGGCCTGGTGGAGGCTGCCCCTGCACTGCTGGGGGGTGGGGGTGGTGGGAGACATGAGTGGGGGCCTGGTGGAGGGTGCCCCTGCACTGCTGGGGGGTGGGGGTGGTGGGAGACATGAGTGGGGGCCTGGTGGAGGCTGCCCCTGCACTGCTGGGGGGTGGGGGTGGTGGGAGACATGAGTGGGGGCCTGGTGGAGGCTGCCCCTGCACTGCTGGGGGGTGGGGGTGGTGGGAGACATGAGTGGGGGCCTGGTGGAGGGTGCCCCTGCACTGCTGGGGGGTGGGGGTGGTGGGAGACATGAGTGGGGGCCTGGTGGAGGGTGCCCCTGGTGGCGGGGGGTGGGGGTGATAGGGGACATGAGTGGGGGCCTGGTGGAGGGTGCCCCTGCACTGCTGGGGGTGGGGGTGGTGGGAGACATGAGTGGGGGCCTGGTGGAGGCTGCCCCTGCACTGCTGGGGGCTGGGGGTGGTGGGAGACATGAGTGGGGGCCTGGTGGAGGCTGCCCCTGCACTGCTGGGGGGTGGGGGTGGTGGGAGACATGAGTGGGGGCCTGGTGGAGGGTGCCCCTGCACTGCTGGGGGGTGGGGGTGGTGGGAGACATGAGTGGGGGCCTGGTGGAGGGTGACCCTGGTGGCTGGGGGGTGGGGGTGGTGGGAGACATGAGTGGGGGCCTGGTGGAGGGTGCCCCTGCACTGCTGGGGGGTGGGGGTGCAGGGGGACATGAGCAGGTGTGCAGGGTAGTCCCCTGTTTTGTGGGCTGCCTGCAGGGGCTGTGGAGGGTGTACAGGGAACACCTGTGAGGACCCACCCAGCCTAATTGCGTGTGATAATTCCCGCACACCCCTGTAATACACGTACCAAGCCAAATCGCGTGTGATAATTCCCACGCACCCCTGTAATACACGTACCTGGCCAAATCGCATGTGAAACTTCCCGCGTACCCCTGTAATACACGTACCCTGGCCAATCGCGTGTTGAACTTCCCGCGTACCCCTGTAATACACGTACCCTGGCCAATCGCGTGTTAAACTTCCCGCGTACCCCTGTAATACACGTACCCTGGCTAATCGCGTGTATAACTTCACGCGTACCCCTGTAATACACGTACCCTGGCCAATCGCGTGTTAAACTTCCCGCGTACCCCTGTAATACATGTACCCTGGCCAATCGCGTGTTATACTTCCCGCGTACCCCTGTAATACACGTACCCTGGCTAATCGCGTGTTAAACTTCCCGCGTACCCCTGTAATACACTTACCCTGGCTAATCGCGTGTTAAACTTCCCGCGTACCCCTGTAATACACGTACCCTGGCCAATCGCGTGTTAAACTTCCCGCGTACCCCTGTAATACACGTACCCTGGCTAATCGCGTGTATGACTTCACGTGTACCCCTGTAATACACTTACACTGGCTAATCGCGTGTTAAACTTCCCGCGTACCCCTGTGATACACGTACCCTGGCCAATCGCGTGTTAAACTTCCCGCGTACCCCTGTAATACACGTACCCTGGCCAATCGCGTGTTAAACTTCCCGCGTACCCCTGTAATACACGTACCCTGGCTAATCGCGTGTATGACTTCACGTGTACCCCTGTAATACACTTACCCTGGCTAATCGCGTGTTAAACTTCCCGCGTGCCCCTGTAATACACGTACCCTGGCCAATCGCGTGTTAAACTTCCCGCGTACCCCTGTAATACACATACCCTGGCCAATCGCGTGTTAAACTTCCCGCGTACCCCTGTAATACACGTACCCTGGCTAATCGCGTGTATGACTTCACGTGTACCCCTGTAATACACTTACCCTGGCTAATCGCGTGTATGACTTCACGTGTACCCCTGATATGCACGTTACCCGCTTTGCGTTCCTTGTTTGGCTGCCCTGTAAACTGGTCCAGGGTTAGCGCAGCCCTTTGCGATGATTTAGCGATTTTGCTGGCTTTTCCTTGCGCGAGGGCGTTCTTGGGGGCGTTACTGGCGCTGCTGCAGGGTCGCTGCGATACTCTGCGCCACGGCTGGTTTGGGAGCATGAAATCCATGAATACGCTGTGCGCGGAAATCGGTTTTACCGCACGTGCCTGGCGCAGTCAATCGCACACGGACACTCTGCGCCAGCCGCTTGCGACACTTTTCTGCGAAATTCTATGAATTACCCTGTAAATATAGTAATCACAAAGCGGATGCTGTCATGCAGGGGGGTGTGGTCACAACGGGAGAGCTTCAGAGAGAGAGCAAATACAAGTAATCCCCCAAGAATGAGAGTGATATAAACCGCATACCGCGGTAAGTTCGTAAATGCAAATACAAATTCAAAGAAAAGATGCCTTTACTTGGAAGATGTAGTCCACGTTTTTCAGCTTGCTGCCTTACAGTTCGCTTCCTCTTGCCGACGAGCACTTTTCACAAGTTTGTTCAATAAGTTTAGGTCAAGACATCTCCAAGTAATTCCAGCATAACGGTCCCAGCCAAACAGCCACTTTCAATGGCACTTCCGATGCGATGATATATTTCTCTGCAGTGGCAATTGGTATAGGGTCTTTGCACTCGTCCATTTTTTGTTTTTACAAATTACGATTTTAAACCCTATCACCATAAGTGGTTCAGAATACAATCTCACCAATACAACTATGATTGGTGAAACAAACTGAATGATAACTACATTTTCTTGACTATACAAATCAGGTAATTCTACCGTCTCAATATCTGCAGATGATGTTCTACGAAGTAGTGGTACTACATGTAACAGTTCAAGTCACCGCTTTTGATTTAAAAAAGGGCTTTCAACTGTAGTAGATAGATCAATATACTTCATTGTTTTACCCAACGTTGGCTCATTATAATCGTTTTCAAAAGATTTATACCAAGGTAATTCATTACTCAACTTATTACACATGGCAAGACTTTCCATTTCACTGTGTGAACATCCTTTGCCTTTAAAGGCAAGGATGTAATTGCTTTATTTGTCACTATCTTTAGAAAGCAAACTTGTCGGCAGATGACCAATTCATCAGAAGGGTCATCTATTAGGTTAATCGCAGCCATAGGTATAATCTTATTGGGTCTAGTTTGTTTGTCCTTTAGTCATATATCCAAATGGCCACGATTCGTATCTGCAAGTTGGTTCTTACCTATTGCCTTTATTAACACATATAACATCCTTTGTTTGCTGTTCTGCCAGAGACCTACTATTCTTTTTGGGATATTTCGGGTTGCTAACGCTACAATTTCTGGATCTCTTCTGAGCTAATTTTTTATTATTGCGTTTCCGATGGACACACCTTCTTTTCCCATAAGAGGCATCATCCTCTAAAACTGCAATAGTATTAGCCTTTGACGTATACTTAGCATTGTCTTTTTCTGATATGTTGACAATATCATAGTCCTCAACCTAGGTTAACGTTAATGTTAATGATAATGTTAATGTTAAAGATCATTTATACTGCATACTATTACCACCAGAGTGGTCCCCTGGCGCTCTGGCAGATCTGAAAAGGATGGAGCGTGATAGTTACTTGCAATTCACTCAGTGCATCCTCTGCAATTGCTGTACATAAATCACTCAATGATGCATCAGATCGATATTCGCATCCACTATTATCAAGGTTATTATCATTCAAACCTCAACTATTATCTATTATTATATCAACTATCTTAACCATCACAGCATTACGCTCTCTATGTTCCTTCATCAGAGAGGAACAGGGTCCAAATACTGCATTCAGGTTAATAGCAATAGCCTCCGTTTTTTTAGATGAGTTTATCGACTCTTCCTGGGCTGTAAAAGAGCTTTCCAATGAGGAGCAGTAATTCATGCCAAATCAGGAGTAATAGATACATTGGTTCCAATAATATTGTCAAAACCCTCAGTACTTCAATCTATCAGTGCTTGCTCCATAAGTGGCAAAACACTTAGAGATTGTCGCCATACTTCATAGCACATATTAAATGAGAGATATTATCCACCATTGAGTATGCTTCACTAATGTTTAACATTATAGACCCTCCATCATCGAGGTTGTTAGCTGCTGGTTCACTATGCACAAGGGGATTAGTGACTAGGAACCCTGTAATTTTAGATTGATTTTTATCCTGTTTCACTTTGGCATCCTTACGTGCTGATGCAGGTTTAGATGTACAAAAACCTTTATCTTTTTTTTCTCACTTTCACACATATAGGGGAAGAATGGGAATTTGAGAAGACAAACTGCAATTTCTCTTCTTACATCAAAGATTATGTGAGCAAAGCTTGGGAAGCATAGTTATTCAACCAAACAAGTAATGAAGGTGCCAACGGGAAATGTCAATATTACGAGCTATGATACTAAATGCGCAAAGCTCAAAACCAATGTGTCTACACAAAGCATTACAGAGTCAAAGAGGGTGTTCAACCATAGGCGACTTACCGACATCTCAACTCCCGAACTGCCAAACTGGCAGGTATCGCTTTACCTTCACTTTCCCCTTTGCGGGTGCATTTGCGCTGTCCAGAAGGTTTTATGGGAAAGAGATTGCAGGCTACCCACACCGAGCACCGAGCTCTCAGGCTGGTGTGGTAGATTTTAAATAATGAGAGCCGCTCGCAGCACGTAGTCTCAGCGTTGTGAGATAGGCATGGTATCAAAAGGTAGACACAGACACAAGGAAGCAAGTTTGTAAAACCTTTATTAACTTGAAAAGGGTTTAGAGACTTCCTAACTGGCCCTATTTCTACATAGGTGTAGGCCCAACCATTAAACTAAGGAAAAAGGTAGTAAAATGTCTGCCAGTCAAAATAATAAAGATGTCTGTATCGAACCGATGCTTGCTCTCCCTTTCTACTAGAACAATAATGTTTACAGGATAGGATCAAAATAAAATAGTGAGACTAAATAATATCAGGATGGCACTGGAGCTGTCCCACAGCTCCCTTCCCTACGTTTGAGTTACTTGGGATTCAACAAAGTTCCTTGGGTTCAAATAGTTTGCACAAAGTTCCCTCAGGTTTCTAAGGGCTTAGAATCTTCCCTTCATCAGGGGTTTCCTTCCCCTACAATTCCAACAACTTGACAGTTCAGTGGTTTCTCTTCACATCAGACTGTCTTGTTCAAAAAATGAGGTTCCCTTCCCCAACAGTTCAACAGTTCTCAACAACTTAACAAATCTTGATATTAGAGACTTTCGGGAGTGCACAGTTTTACTAAGGCCTATGAGGGACCACTCTGATACTTTGGCTTCATGGGAACCAATCGCTTTTTTCACAGTTCACAAACAGGGTTGTGCCCCATGCACTCTTTAGCTTCTTTACGTTTTCCACAATTAGCTTTCAGGGTCGTGACCCAGGCATTCTTTAGCTTCTTTGGGGGTTCAGCTTGTTCTTCCTATCTCACGCATCTCCCCTCTCATGCTTTGTAATTTTCTCTTACATTCGGGCTTCACACAGCTAACCTTGGAGAGTGATCCACTTTCAACAGAGTCTTTCGACAACGTGCAAACATACACACGACCACTCTGTTCCTTTGTTTCCTTCGCTTTCACAATTATCACTTTCACATTACAGTTCACAATGGGCAATTGAAGTTTTCTCTTCAGCACATCTTTCCTCCTATGCTTGTCCTTCACTTGCAACAAATTATCTCTTGCACTTCGCATCTTTAACCAACGGGGCTCCTTCAGTGTAGGTTTTGAGGTTATATCCTGTCGAGGTCAGGGCCCCTCGACTGCCCCTCAGACACTCCTGGGCTGCCTTGCTGGCCCAGGGGAACAAGCACCTCTTCAAGGACTTACCTTTAGCGATCAGCATACCAGGTAATCCCCTTCTGGCTCTTTGGAGACATGGCTCCCTTTCCATGCTTTCTCTAGCCTTTTCAAACCATGGGATATCAGTGTCTCTGTGCTCCGTTTTCTGACAGCAGATGTCGGGGTGCTCAGGCTTTCCCAGTTGCCTGTCAGCTCGTTCTCTGACTCGGGTTCCTTCTCGGGCTCCAACTCGTTCATTCTATTTCTTGCAGCTACTCCTTTTATACACTCCTGGAATATTAATAGGCTTCAGGTGGATACAATGTTCGTGTAAAACATTAAATGGAGACTGGAGGGTTTTTAACACCCACACAGAGCAATCCCTCTGTTCAATAAACTATCACTACTTACATGTGCTCAGGTTGTCTTATGTCGTATTAGGTTAACACACAACTATCTACCAAAGAGATCCCTCAAGTAAGGAAAAGTTAGCAGGCATAACACAAAAATACATTTGAAAATTGTGCTCAGATACATTTTTCATAAGAAATATATATTAATGCACCTACTTATCAATAAATTTCATATTTTCACAAACTACTGTGGATCAGTGGGTTTGCGATTTTCAGGGCAAACAAAATTGTTCTAAACATTGTAATTGTAATTGTAATAGTTTATTTGGAAAGCACGTATACACATGTGAAGTGCTTCAAAGCGCTTCAAGGCAGGAAGGGAACAAGGGAATACAGTTGTCATTCTTAGGCCTTTAAGATTCCGAATGATGTAATAACAATAGCTAGCATACTAAGCCAGAGGCATGTATTATAGTGAAGTGCTAGACAAAGAGTGAGGTGTGAAGGGAGCCGGGGGAGATGGAGAGGAGCATGCAGATCAATAAACTACAGTACTGGCCTGCCGACATTTCCAGTTGCTTGGTAGTTGGTCATCCAATGAGTCTATGCATGAGTATTTCAAGCACGACCAAGCTAGGGAGGGGAGACAGAGCGAGGACAGGACAGACAGACTTGCAAGGCCTTGAACATTCAAGGTCAAAGTCGTGCAAGTGCGCATAATGGGAAGTGCGAGAGAGGGGGACACGTGCTCCCAGTCTGGCAAGGGCCTGGGTGAAGTGCAGTACGGTTGCCCCTCTGATGGAGCATATTGCAGTAGTGCCAGGCAGAGTACAGAGGCTCGGAGGCAAGTGCAGGACTGTCGGGGCAGCTGACCCTTGAGGCTCTGGAGGTGCACCAGGTGACCAGTCACCTAACTGAGCAGGTTGGGGAAGAGACGGAAGTATGGAAAGAAGCTAGAAGAAAGGAGGTTAGCATGGGAGAGGGAGAGAGAAGGAGGAAGAGAAGAGATAGGTTTGAGGAGTTTTCAGAATTTAAGGAGCTCCGGCTCAAGACGGAGATAGGTAGGTAGGTTGTTCAAGGGGGAGGCACCTGCAGAGGATAAGGATCTTCCCCCAAATCTCTGTTTGGAGAAATGGCTCATCCGCAGAGAGTTGGAGGAGGCTGAGGGGAGGGATCTAAAAGAAGAGTATTTGGGAATAGAGTGTTGTAGATAGTAAGGGCCCCGGCCGCTGAAAGCCTTGTGGACTATGCAGAGGGTTTAGACTGCAGAAGGAAGGAGCTTGTTGGAAAGCAGATCCCTGCGTGGATTTGTTAAATGGTTTGATTAGGTCAGATGTCTCCTGCAGCCCTTCCAGGATTCCTGCAGGACAAAGCTTCTAAAGACCCTTGAGGTGAGGAGGGTTGAAGTTTTGGTAGGATCCCTAGTTGAAATGGCGCTGGATCAGGCTGTTGCCAGTCGTTACTGTTGTGCATGCATGTCTTAATCAAGTAATCACTTCTGGCCACAATAGGGTTTCCTTGTACTGGTTTTTAAAAGGCAAAAGGAGGTCTGGGTTGGCAGACCGAAAAAGAGAGAAAGCCAACACGTGTTTCGACCAATGGTCTTTGTCAAGGCGGAAGAATATTCGACTGCTGTGAGCCACCCTGCAGACAGTGGCCCCGCCAGGCACAACAGATGCTAACCAGCACCTTATTCAAGGAGACCATACAGCTCCATATTCTTCCGCCTTGATGAAGACCCTTCATCGAAACACGTGTTGGCTTTCTCTCTTTTTCCGCCTGCCAACCCAGGCTACCTTTACCTATTAAAAACCAGTACATGTAAATCCTATTGTGGCCAGAAGTGATTACTTGATCAAGACATGCATGCAACAGCCTAATCCAGCACCATTTAAATCATGGATCCAACAAAAACTTCGACTATGCAGAGGGACTTGAACTTTATCCTTGAAGCCACAGGGAGCCAGTGAAGAGTTTTCAGCACCAGAGAGATGTGTTCCCTAGGCTTGAGGGCAAGGATAAGTCTTGTGGTTCTGTTCTGGATAAGTTGCAGCAGTCGGAGAGTAGAAGCAGGAAGATTGAGGAAGAGACTGTTGCAGTAGTCCAGTCTGGAGAGAACCAGGGCTCTGGAGACAGTGAGCCTCTAGGGGAAGGCGAGTAAAAGTAGTATACCTCTGGGGAGGTGCAGCTGGTAGTGAGACTACTACAAAACTTATATTGTTCCATAAAAGAACTCTACGGCATCAATACTGTTTTATTTCTTCTACCACACCACTCATTCAGTCTCATTACATTATATTCATTCTACCCAACATGTTTCATTCCTTTCAGCTGTTCTCTAAAAACTCATTTATCAGGAAATTCTTCAGTGGAGCACTGTCCGCCTTTCCACAACCCTTTTTCTATCAACTGGTTTAACAAAATGTTATATGTTTAACCAAAGAAGCTCATTCCATTTATACAGCTTCCTGTTGATCTGATATTCAACACTTCTTTTTTTTACTTTTTTTCACTTACACATAGTCAAATTCAATGTTGTCAAACTGTGTTACCTGTAACACCATAATCAAACGGTTTACAATTCCTGTTTCAGAAGGGATATATTCATTATACCCTTATCGCAATTATTTAATTTTGCATGGTATTATTTCCCATTATTTGGTTATAATAAGATACATATGTACTTACACTTGTCAGCTTCCGGCAATTGCATATAGTCCAGTGTTACAAAGGTTAGCAGTACTCTGTCTCTGGTCTCTATATTCTAGTCGTTCTCGCGATGCTTACTATTAAATGGCTTTTGTCATGTTTTAGGACTCTCATCTGCAGGGACACTTCTTCAAGGGTCTCTAAAAAACAAAAAACAGGGCAACTAGCCAGCTCATCCATTTATCAGCAATTCTCACATATATCAGGAAAGGCAAGGTGGTTTTCATCTCATTTGAGACTGATTCTAACTCAGCACTTACCGTGACTTGGGTAATCCTCTAGCATCACAGCTATTGCACTTGCTGATATAACTCTGACGGGATTATACAGTGTTTTTTTGTATCCACATTGGTTTAAACCCACACAGCACTCTGCAGACAAACATAACATGTTACTTACTAGATTCTTCTTTGGCATGGAGGGCCCTTTCTTCATAGAAGTAAAGGGTGGGATGTTAACCCTCCTGCTTACCATTTGCGAAGGACTCCTGTCTCTATCTCACTGAGTTTGGCAATGTGGTTTCCTGCTAAGTGACCTGTTTCTATAGTTACTGCATGGACTTCTCACCTTTCTAGGTACTTTTCTCTTAGGTCCCTATTTTCCAATTTGTAATTTGCGCGCATTGCCATGGAGACATGGTATTCCTCTAATATGCCACTAATTAACTCTGATTAGTGTGCCATATAGATTTTCACAGAATTCCCTTTCTTCGATCATACAATAATGAACCCGGGACTCAGTGAAACTGGAAATTACATCTATGTAATGATTCTCATTTCCGTGGTTACTCGTCTCCTTGCTTGCAGCACTTTGGATTGACATTCAGGAACTATGGAAGTGGGCATATCGATTACTTAAGGGGTTTACTGTGTCCACATCTTATTACACCCAGTGTTAGATGAGTGAAGTAGATAACCAATAGTACCCCATCAAAGTTTTTATCTTATTTGCTTCCTTGCGGAACATGCCTGTTTTGTGCTGCAGCACACCTTTTCTACACCAAAGATGTTCTTGTTCCATCCTTTCATTAAGTCCCCTTTCTACACTTTGTGTTAAGAAAATCAATTATTTTTCCATTTGTAATAGTTTCCTTTTATCTATGTTCATATAACTTCCTGTTTGTATTTGATATATTATCGTCCTTTTTAGTTCCTCTGCTTTATGTATAAATTCAATAAAATGACTTAGTAATGCTGCTGTATGTACTTCATTGTTAATACAACTCTTGTGTTCATTTATTCTAGTTTTTCTTTTTCTTTCAGTTTTACCTATGTAAAGTTTTTTACACGAACACCACATGGCATAAATTACCATTTTTGAGTTGCAGGTAGGGAGAGTCTGTTGTTTCCAGACTTACGTAGTGCCAGGTCTACTTCTATGCTTCTGCTCGTTTGACTAGAGCAGTACAGTTCCCACAAAATGTATGCACTTTTGGGCATGGGAGACCCCAGCTTTCAGTAAGGGCTGGTTGTTTCTCAGCTTGTTTACTGACGTTATTTGTGTAATTTGATCCTTCAGGTTCTTGCTTCTTTTGAACGGTATTAGAAGAGTTTTTATAGGGCATTTCCCCTTCTCCATTATTTTCCAATTCTTATACATGATTTTTTTTAATCCGATTTGTAAGATTGCTATATATGTTCACAAAACTAAAATATCTTCTTTTCCATTCTTTATTTTTTCTGTATGGTCTAACAAAGCTTCACGATTGATATTATTTTCTTGTTTCTTTGCTTTCACTGTCAATGTTTGCTCAGTGCCTGACTTCGACTGACCTTGTTAGTGGGATATTCATGAAAATAGTTGAGTGCCTCTCAATGTAGTTTCTCTGTTTTAATGGCACTGTGGTGTTTTGGAAAGGAAGAGTACACTGGTGAAATGCTCCTCTCCCTCGTCTCAGACCTTTCATCAAAGGAATGGGAAAAATTGGTGTTTGGGGAACAGTAAGCCATACAGGCTGAGGAAATATCAGGTAGGGGGTGTTCAAATAGGGGGGATACCATGTCTCACATTTGGGTAATCCCTCCCCAATCCCAGAGGACCCTCTTCCCAGGTGATCCTCCCTTGATAGTTCACACGCTGTGTCCAGATCCAAAAGCGATGGCCCTCCCCTGCCCACTTGTTTAGAGCATCCCCCTGGAGTGGGAAGGGAAAATACCTCAGGTTTTTCACAGGCTGGTGTAGTAGATTGTTGATAATGCAAGCCCTCACAGCATGTAGTCCACTGCCAAACTGCCATGTATCTCGATACCTTCAATTTCCTCTTCGCACACGCATTCATGCTGTCCAGAAGGTTTTATCATAAAGAGATTGCAGACTACCCTGTAAAGTGACTTCAATTCAGTACTCCAACTAAGTCAGTGCCTAGTCTGGGATGCCCAATGAAAGCTCTCATTTATATATTTTTAGGGCTAGTTCATGAATCTGGATGATAATCCCTTGGATAACGCCCCTCTCTTTGAATCCCCCCGAACTCACTGAGCCAAGAAGTAGGTTTGTTTTGAAAATTAAAAGATTTATTGAAAAATTGAACAAGATATATATCACACTTTTATAAATAAATTAATATTCGATAGCACACTTATGAATATGACAGTGATCAACAATGGATAATATTACACTAGCACACTTTTTTAATTACTTAGGAGTTGGTATAGAGAGGATAAGGTAGCTGAGAATGCTTTTATGGTTTCAAGGAAATGCAATGATGGAAAAGAATGCAGCACAGAAATAACTAAGATGGTTTCCACAAGAGATAATATGATCACTTTTTCTTTTGACAATTCACTCCCCCCCTATGCAATATAAGGAGATGGAAGGAGAGCACACAATTTTCAGGAATACAATCAAATGCAATACTAATTCAGTTCCCCCCTAGCAAGCTTAGAGCAACAGGGATGATTTTAAAACACAGGCAAAAATACCTTGAATGTGATTTGCAAAGAAGTGAAGATACGCAAAAAATGATTTTAATTCCATATAGGAGATTCAGGGTAGGTGACAGCTACTTTGGATTAGTTCAGGTCAACACTAGCAATGATTCATGAGGGATTATCAGGTTGAAAACGAATTTAAGCAATGCAAGCAAGAGAGCTATTTTTTTTATGTGTGGTGAGATTGAGCTAGTTTTCAATTCGTGGCACTTTTTCCGAGTGTGTAAAACGGGATTAAGGAAAGACTATAAGTAGTAGAAAGGGCGTGTTGAAAAGCTGGGGATCTTATCTTTAAAATGAAAGTTAATTCTCGTTCCTAGCACGTATAGTTCAAAAGATACGGACCATTTTGTGGAAGTGGATTTCAGAAATGAAATGATTCAAATGGCAAATAACACTTTCACAGGTTTGAAATCACAGAATGGACACACCATTTCCATGAAGTTCTAATTAGGTGGAAATGGTTTGAATTAGATTATTTTAAACTAAGAGATTGGTTTGCACAGTTCTGGCTGGGTACTCACTCCTAATTTTGGAAGGAATGGGCCTCATCACAGATTTGGTCAACAGGTTTAGCTGCGGTTCTCTCTGCTCTGCTGGTCTGGATCTCTGGTTCTGGCAAAAGTTCTGGCACTGCACAGCGATCTGGTCTTGACTCTGGTTTTGGCAAATGTTCTTGGTTCTGCACAGTGGTCTGGTCTGGTCTCTGGTTTTGGCAAAAGTTCTTGGCACAGGGTTCTAGCCAGAATCACACAGCTCGCCCGGCTGTTGAATGGTTTGGTTAGGTTGCTAGATTCTGAGGCCTCTGGAAAGGATTCAGCTTGTCGACTAGGCCTCTCTGCTTCAAGTTCTGGAGTCTATCTGGAGTCTATGGTCCTTCTGGATATTGTCTGGTCCGGCAAAGTGCTTCGCAAGAAAGTGGAAAGTGACCGTCTCCTTGGGTCTCAGTGGCTCTTTTTATGTCTTTTGAAAGTGGTTGGGAAGGCTGACTTTCTATGCCCAACCCTCTGCGGATCCGGATAGGTTAAAGTATTTTCTGTGCTCTCACTGGAGAACTGAGTTGTGAGTCATCAGGCCTCATTTTTATTGCATACAGAAAGAACATTCCCCTTGTCACTTTGCACACAAATCTATGTTTGATCCAAATGCATATTTATCTATGTACAATATCTCTAATATTATATGTCCAGTTAACATATTTTCTGTAGCGCCAAACCATCTGATCCCTGTCTTTCTAAGATGTTGTGTCCACTTCTGACAGAATTCTGCCCTTTTCATCCAGAACACAACCTCTAAACTTTTCCAGAATTTACACAAATGTGCGCAAGAAATATGGGCATCAGATGATGAAGTGTCAGAATTTTAACATACATACATTTGGAGTAATACCCTATTTTCCACTACCACCCCCCAGAACATACCACTGAGTCTTAACACCTCTTAAAATATGCACAGAAAAATCAGAGGAATCATGATATTATTGATATAAGTTTGACAATTATGTACTACGAATTATCCATCTTTCTAAAATTATGCTCTGGCCCAGAGGGGTGTGGTTTAGGTTCCAAAGAACATGGGGGAATTTCTGTCTGTCCCCGCATCCAAGCTTGGTTGGCTCACAGAGGAGTGCCCCTCCCATTTCCTTCCGGATGGAAGCCATTTACGACCCCCTGATTTAGCATTTGCCTGAGCCAAGGAAAGTTCATTGTTCTGTTTCCTGCAGTCTCAGGTACCCCTCCCCTAATTCAATCAGAGAGGTGTAATCTCCTTTTGGTGGGGGCAGGAAAAGACAGGCCAGGCCTGTGAATGCAGTTGCTGGGCAAGTTGCAACTCCTGTCAGGGGTAGTTGCCGGGCAGAATTCAATCTCTTTAAGCCAGGCTTCAGCCAAATGTCACTTTTGTTCCCATTTTTCTTCATTCAAATCAAACTTACAATTTTGACACATGCAGCTAAAACGCTGATTCTAAGTTCAAAACTATGACATTTAAACAGTTGCAACCTATGTGACACTCCAAAGTAAATCACTCATTTATTTTAAACATTTCGATTTTAGTGGCTTTAAGTCCAATTTCACTTAAGCTGCTGACATCCACAGCTCAGCCAGTTTTGTTATGAACATTATTTTAGGCTCTTCATCTTTCCAGATTTTGTATGCACACAAGACTTCATTCTGCCAGATGTCTGCTGGTGTTCAGTAAGAATTTTGAATATCTTGCGATGTTTGAAATAAGCATTTTGAGCTTTGATTCAGAGAAACAAAGGTGATTTCAAAGCGCTTTTTGAGCTAACAGGCACTGCTGTTTTTCCTTTGGCACCACGTTTCACTCATGGCACTTCTGGCCCCTTACGCTCGCACTAGTTGGTGGCAGTTCATGCAACCATTTTGGTGTGCGCAAAAACTGCGCAGTTTTCCTAGATTCTGGTGCAAATGTGGGCTTTTCGGCCATCTTGGATTTTCTAAGCCCATGGCACCAAATGTTATAGCATAATGATTCAAACATGGGTCAAGACACCTGACAAGCACCCCCGCCCGACTGCACTTTGATTTCGAGTCGAGGGGGAGTAGGGTGCAAAGGATGTTTTGATCCACGCACCGGGATGTCCGCATCATCTTCTTCCGATTCCGCAGATGGCAAAGTTCAGCATCTTTTCCTCCATCCGAGTTGATCGATCGGTTCTCCTCGCCGGTCCTGATGGGAGTATTGGGCGGTACCCCGAGCCCCTCGGGTCTTTGCTCCCGGTCCCCGGGTCATCCTCCTTGGTCAGTCTCCATGGTTTATCTCTCCTAGGATGACAAAGCAAAGCGGCAGAAACATATTCGTAGTCATCTCCCCACCACTATAAATGGTGGGGCGAACATATACATTTTATACATCAGGAGACAGTTGCATTCTTATCATAATATTTTAGAGACTATATGTGGGATATTTTAGTGTTGGAAATGTATTACTCTGGAGCGGCCCCCTCTGGGATTGCAGAGGACTCCTCCAGTTGCTGCAGAGTGGGCCTGGGATGGCAACACTTTAGCTGATTTATATGGACCCACTTGTCTTCCCCTTCTGCCAAACTACCCTTGGGGATGCGGATCTTGGAGGCGACTGGGGAGATCTTGTCTACAATTTCAAAAGGTCCCTTCTATGTAGGCAGAAATTTCCACTGTTTGGCCTGGTTCCTCTGGAAATTGTATAGATAGACCCGGTCTCCCACATTGTATTCTTTCATAGTAGTCTTCAAATCATAACGAGTCTTCATACTATCGGCTGATCTTTCTAGGTTTCGCTGAGCATAGGCAAAAGCATGTTGGAAGTGTTTCCTTAAATTTTCAACATACTCATGCGTTGTGGAGGCATTGATCAAGGTTTGCTCTTGGGTCCTGTAGAGCAAATGCTGGGGAAGCACCATCCTGCGTCCAGTCATCAGCTCAAACGGTGACATTTTAGTTGCAGATGAAGGAGTAGATCTGATGGCCATTAGGACCAGAGGTAATCGGATATCCCAACTTGGCCCAGAATCTGTCACAAACATTTTTAATATGCTCACAATGGTTCGGTTGTAACGTTCTACTGCCCCAGAAGAAGCTGGTCGGTAAGCAATGTGTAGCTTCCTTTTAACCCCAGTATCTCCCACATCTTAGTCATTACTTCGCTGGTAAAATGGCTACCTCTGTCTGACTCAATCCTTTGGGGTAGACCAAAACGTGAAAAGATGTGGTTGATCATCGGGGCAGCTGCTGTCTCTGCCTTGCAGTTTGGGGCCGGGAGACATTCCACCCATTTGGTAAATAAGCAGGTCACCGTCAACATGTACTTATTTCCCCTAGAGGAGCGAATCATGGGGCCTATGAAGTCGACTTGCAAATCTGACCATGGCAGTGTCATCCCCCTCTTTTGGAGAGACGCACGGTGTGTGAAGGATGTTGGCTGAAATTGTGCACACACAAGACACTCTTTCAAGTATTGGTAGAGGTCCTGCCCCATGTGTGGCCAGTAAGCAACCTCTCTTAAGATCTCAAGTGTTGTATGAAACCCCCTATGACCGGCGGTGGCTGCATCATGGCCGTGACTTAACATCAGGCTTTGGAATGAGGTAGGGACCACCCAGTGATCATGGCCAGCTTGGGATTTCCTTACCAACAAACCGTCTTGGATTGGGAACATTTTTGGACATTTCATCAACACTCTAAGGTCCTCTTTCCCAATGTAATCGGTATCCGCCAGGGGAAAGTTCTCAGGGTCCTCCATGTGTTGTTAAAACTTACCAATTATTGGATCCCCCTTCTGAGCCGTAATCAAATCAGCATCTGGGGTCTCCTTACTCCATTGTGCAGTTGAAAGATCATTGTGAGCATTTGTCTGGGACCTAGTGATAGCAGTGACCTGGATTTCCCCCAACAGGGACTCAATCTCTATTAGATCACCTTGGATGGCCCTGGTTTTGGCCAGCTGATCAGCTAAGCCATTTCCAGTTTTGTCTGGTCAATCTACTTTGGAATGACCCTTGATCTTCTTCCAGTAGATGGTCATCCCATTCACGGTGACCAGATCATCAATGTTTTGAATTAACTTCCCATGTTTCAAGGGTTTGTTATTAGCACATAACATGCCTCTGGTTTTCCAATTAACCAGGTGCTACATGAATCTGTTCCATACATAATCTGAATCTGTGATTATGACCAGTTTGTGGAGTTGATGTTGGACAGCAGTGAGGATGGCCTGATGCACAGCCATCAACTCTGCCACCTGACTACTTCGGGGACCAATTTTGTATCCAGCGGAGGGTTCTGGGGACTCATTCACCCATGCATTCCCTACGCCGGCCATAAGTTCTTTTTCCCCGTTGTTGTCAACATGATAAGAGCAACCATCCACATAGACAGTGGGCATTCCCTCACACTTGTCTTCTTCAAAGACTTTATGGGGGGAATTAAGGTATGCCTCCATGTTGTCCTTGATTTTTAGACTTTCGTCCTCGAGACAGTTTTCTCTGGCACAATCATGCAAGTCAGCCAGACCTTGCGCGAGGGGACTCTTCTTGTTTTGGCCATATCTGACCTCCACAGGAAAGCCTTGCATTGACAGAATCCAGGAAGTAATTCGGGAATTACTCACATTTCCGGACCAGATCCGTCACTTTGGAGATATTGCAGAGGCTGGTGTGGAGTCTCCACTATGATGTGTTCCCCCTGGATAAACGGGCGGTAATTCTTCAATGCCCACACTGTTGCCAGGAGTGCTTTCTCACAATCGTTGAATTTTTCCTCCACAGAGGATAAAGTTTTGCTCGCATAGGAGATTACTTTATTGACCTTGTCATGCTTTTGATATAATACTGCAGTCAAACATGTATTAGAGAACCCTGTCTCCAAGAAAAACTCCTTGTTTCTGACAGAGTAAGCTAGGCAGGGCGCTTGTGAGAGGTTTCTTTTGAGCTGTCTTACTGCCTCGGATTGTTCTGGACCCCATTCCCACTTGACCCCCCCTTCAAGAGATAAATCAGGGGTCTGGTGATCTCCGCGTAGCCCTCCATGAACTTTCTGCTGTAATTAGTCAGTCCAAGGAGGCTCCTTAGTTCCCGCAGAGTTGTGGGGTCTTTCAGTTTCTGAAGTGCTTCCACTTTCTTTTCCTGGGGACAGAGACCCTGAGGAGTAATCTCATGCCCCAAGAAATTAACACGGGTTCTACACCACTGTGCTTTCAGAAAGGAAAGTTTTGCGCCGGCGGCCCTCAACTGTGTCAGAACATAACGGATCTCCGCTATGTGTTCTTCCACAGATGAACTTTTGATGAGGACATCATCTACATAAGCCAGGTTACCCCTCGCACCCAGGTCGGGCATGGCCTTATGTAGGAAAATGTTGAATTCATTGCCGGAGTTGAGGTATCCGAAGGGAGTTCAGGTCCATGTGTACTGCTGGCCCACAAAGGTAAAAGCCAGTTTGTATTGGTCCTCCCTACTGACAGGCACGGTCCAGTATCCATTGGTCAGGTCTATTGCAGTGAATACCTGTGACCCCTGGATCTGGGCCAGCCCTTGGTCAATGTAGGGAATAGGCCATCGGGAAGTATGGACACGTTTGTTGAGCTCCCTAAGGTCGGCGCAGAGTCACCACTGGCCATTTGGCTTCAATATTCCCAGCACCGGATTATTGAAGGTGCTGTGTACTGGACGGACTATTCCTCGGGACTCAAGGTTCTTAATTATTTCAGTAAGGGACTCCATGGATGCGAGAGGCAAGCGATATTGCTTCACAAACACTGGAGTCATGCCAGGGTCCGTGGGAATTGTTGTGTGGATGTCGGTGCGACCACAGTCATATGAGTCTACCGCAAAGAGATCTTGAAAATCCAAGAAAACTTGTTTCAACTTTTGCTTCTGTTCCAGAGTCACACAGGCATCAGCTAGGTTGACTCTCTCTTCCACCATCTGGCTGAAGCCTGGAAAGACTTCTGGTTTTGCTATCTCAGTGGCCTCCTCCAGCTGGGTGGAGAAGTCCCTGCTCAGAGTGCTGATTTGGACTGGAGGCCTCAGGTGGGAAAGGCAGCCCTCATGGACCTGGAAAATCACCTCATCCCTTCTGAAGTCACAAGTCACATCTTCCTTACCATAGGGGCAGGAATTGTACACCATGCCGGGTAAAAATCCTGTCTGGTGTTGTATTGTCATCACTGTCACTGTCAAAACAGTCCTTGGGGATTCGTCCTAACAGTTCATTTCCTAAATCAATGGAGAAATGTCGGTCATCAACCGCCATTCCAATAATGGTGCCTGCGGCTAGAGTAATACTCTTTAAGTCGCTGTTATCCACCTCTATTGGAATGGTGTGATGTTCTATGTTGACTAATGGTGTTGGGTTTACCCCTAACCCTTGCTGTTGGAGAGAAGCATTTAGATGAATATAAGCATCAGGGTTTTTCAATTTTTGTCCTCTTTTAACTTTCACTTCCAGGGAGAATTGTCGGGTCCTTTCTGGGATGGTGACTTCCTCTTTAATCTGAATTTCAAATGCATAAGGTAGCAATTGAGCCGACCTAAATGCTTTTTCTGGATCATCAAAGCCCATGGGATTATCTGCTAATCGGGACCAAGCTTTGAAGTTTATTAGGTCCAAACTAATGGCAAAGCGATTGAGAATGTCACTGCCTAAGTAAAAGGCGGCAGTGACGTCTCGCACGACCCAACAATTATGGACTATGCTGTTGTTGCCAATGGAGATTTTGAGCACACACCTGCTTGGCAGGAGATGTTTGGAATTGGGTGTTTCCAGATACATTTCCCATTAGTCTATCAGTTTGAATGTGGGAATGGCTGGATCTTTTGGGAGTTGGCGGAACATGGCTTCTCTGATGAAGCTCTTACTGTTGTTCACACACACTCGGGCGAGAACAGAGTCCTTCCCATCATTTAACTGAACAGGGATGAACAACTGCTCTCCAATTTGCTGAATATCAGCCAGTGGGAATGTCTGATTGTGGATTAGTAAAGAATTTCAGAGTGTTTCCTTCCAGTGTGAAATACCACCTTAAACTGGAAGGAAGGTTGATTTTCAGAAATAGAGAGTAACCCCCATCACCGGTCTGTTGTCCTACTGCTATTACTGTCACGTCTGGTATTTGGTTGTTCTGGAAGTGAAATTCTACTTGGTCAGATTTTTGTTCAACCATGTGGCAGCTGCCGTTTAAACTGACATGGTTGACAGTCTGTTTTAATTTTATTGGTCGGCTAGTCTGGGTCCAGAGGACCTTGTTTATGCAATCTATTAGGGGGTGACAACCTTCTCAGGAGGTCATTCCCTAGTAAACAAGGGGGGCCCTCTGGAGTCACTACTATGACCGGGTGTTTCACCTTGTGTCATCCAATTTTAATGTCCAAATCTGCAGTCCCCTCGACGGGAATTTCCTTCCCGTCAAAGTTCTGAAGTTGTCCAGGAAGAGAGGTGAGAGGAATATGGTAATTCTCCCCCCTTCCTGCATTTAGTTCATCAAAGGCCAGAAGAGTAGCTTGGGATCCAGTGTCCACCAGTGCCAAAATTGTACCCTGCCCCTGCACTTGTACCGGGGCATAGTATCTTCCCTCCTTCTCCTCAAGGGGGCACAGATAATGCACATTTTTGGACAACTGGTGGGCTAATTCTTTCGTTTTGGACATTGCGAGAGAAGAGATCTGGGCAGAATTCTGTGGAGAGTCATGGGAATCTGCAAGAAAAAGTTGGCAACTGGAAATCAGAGCCATTGTGGGTTCCCCTGGTTCTGGTTCTGGGCCGCCCCCCCTTTTTGGAGGCAGTCACCAGGATGGATTGGAACCAGGGGATTTTGATGCGGTTGGTTCTGAGATGAGATGATGGGCGGCGCTAGCTCAGTCCCCACATCTCCCAGTCGGGATGTGAATCCCTTGGGGCCCATCTTTCTTTGGGAGGAGTTCCCCCATCTCTGAAGGAGAAGATCCTTTTCCCAAGATCCTCTGAGGATCCCTCTCCCTCAAATTGGAAAATCTGTACCTCCTCCACAAAATGGGTCTGTTTGGGTCCTTTGTTTCTCCTACCTCCTCTCTGCTCCTTGGGTGGCAGACTTTCAGGGGTAGGAGATTTTGTTTCCGGTTCCTGGGTTTCCAGGGGCTGTTTACAAGTGGGGAAGGAAGCTTCCTCCAAGGCTTTACACCCCCCTTCCCCTTGTGCCTCCTCTCATGGTGCTGCCTCCGTCATTGTTCTGGAGCACCAGGTCTAGAGTTTGGGGCATTCTGCACCGGCATGCTCATCTGAGGGTTCTGTGCCATATTTTGGACCTGGCGCTCTAACTGTGAAACCCGCTCAGGCTGATACGGGGTTCGGTTTTCTCCCGTGGGCTGATCCCGGGAAGGGTAGCTATCCCTTCTCTGGTAGTACCCCATGTTGGGAAGATTTGGGTACCCGTCCACCCTTGGCCTCCCCTCTCCTGGATTAAGTAGTCTGGGCTCAGGGAATTGGGGAAAGAAGGATGGATGATTTTGGGGCTGGAAATTGGGTGGATACCTGGGAAAAAAGTTCAGCCCAGTATTTGGGGAATTTCTGCCCTCCTGTGGGGAGTTAGGAGGGAAGATCCCTGGTTTGGGTGCCTGGTTGGATCCCCCCCTTGGGCTGGAAGAGTCCACACATACCCCAGGATGGGTCGGTTTCCCAGGTAACGGGGACTGACATAGTCAGGGGAGCAAGGGCCCCATTTGTGGGGCTACCTCCTTGACTCCCTGTCTGTGACTGGCCTGAGGGCCTTCTGGGCTGAGAATGATTCGGTGCAGGCAGGTTTTTAGGCCCCCCCATCTCCAAATCTAAAATGGGGGCAACCTTTACCTCTGCCACCTTGGCAGCAGCAGGGGTGCTGGTCGGTTTGGGACTTTTCTGGGCGTTATTTTTATTTTCTATGGGCTTCTGCACCTCATAGATCCTGTTCGATGACCCAGTCTAGTGACCTTTTCTCGTGAAAATCTCTCACTAGCTGGGTCATTATGTATTTGGGTAAGGCATGGAAAAACGTATTTACAAACTCTTTGCTGTCCGTGCGCACCCTTCTGGTAGTCTGTGCAAAGGCACGCTTCAATTCCTGCACAGATTCTTGTGGAGTCTGATCCTCCCCACATTGGAAATTGTAGGCTGCTTTGCGAGCCTCTTGGGGATTCCGGTGAACAGAAAAATGTTTCAAGATGGCTGCCCTATATGTGGACCATCTTGAATGGTTTTGGTCCTCTAGCCCCGCAAAGAAACTGGAGTATTCTGGGGAGAATGTCCATTTTACATATTGAATGCAGCTACTGCTGTCCTTCAAATGGAAAGTCTCCATCATTTGCTCGTTAAGCTCCAAGTGTTCCCAAAGAGAATACTTGGCATTCTTGTGATAAGGGGTGATGACACTCCTTATTGCCTTAATCTGTTTTAAGGGGTCCTTAAGCAAGGCCCTTTTTGCCTTATTGGCCTTTTTGGTTTGGGTAACCCTGGTCCATTGATCCTCTGACTCAGAAGCACTGCTCCCAGAGGTGCCCGTCTGATCTTCCAGGTATTCTCGGATTCTGCGAGCCTGGGAATGGCTGGCAGAATGTGGGTACCTGGTCTCCTGTGTCCTGTGACGCTCAGAGGAGTCTTCAGATCCCTCCTTGCTGCCAGGATTTGATGGGTACCGCCCCCACTGACCTAACTGGGCAGAGGTTTTCAGGATGCCCTTAGTGGGCCTACTCTCCTGGGGTTCCCCACTAAATTGCACTGTACTTAGGTGCCCATACCCGGATGCCCGCCCCGCCATTCCTGGGTGGTACTGGCCTATGAGCCCCATGCTTCTGGCTTCTGGCTGGATAGGAATCTGCCATCCCTGTGGCCCTGTGCTCATGTGCGCCAGGGGACATGGGGGTGGCAGAGTCCAGGGACTGAGAGAGATAAAGGCCTCTGGTACTAGGGCTCCTGGGGTTATGCTCAGGTGTTTCCCTTTCCCAGCGAACCTCATCTCTATCAGCCCCTGCTCCCTGTTGCCATGCAAGAGCCTGTGCTTTCAGTTCCTCAGTCAAGGCCTTACTAGACTCTATCAGTCTCTCCTGCATGGCTACCTGTTGCTGGAGCCTATCATTGTGCTGACAGAGAGCCTCATTTTCTCTCTGTGCCTCCTGGTTGGTCCTGGAATACTGGGCCAATCTTTGCTGCAGGAGGGTTACCTCCTGAGTCCAATCCCTACTGGCCTGTTCCTTTCTTGCCAGAGCATCTTCCACCCTCCTGGTGTGCTCTAACAAGTTCTGATGCTCTTTTTGGAGGTCACCCAGTCCCTGGAGGGCCAAGTGATTTTCTTCAACCTTTCCTTTTAATTGGCAGACTTCCTGGCCTAGGGTGTCCCTTTCCTGACTAAGAGCCTGCATCCGTGCCATCGTCCCTCTGCCTTTTAAGGGCACCAGCTTTCTGGCGCTCTTCCTCAAATTCTGTCTGGGTATCCAGGTCTTTCAGAATCAGTTTGTTGGTCTCTGCCTTCTCCCTATCTAGGTGACTTTGCAGGGTGGCTACCTGCTCAGTGCATGCCCTGTTGAAGTCTAGTTGTTGCTCCAGCTTTTTCTGGCTTTGCAGTAGGGAGTCCAAACCTTCTTGGTACTCCTTCTGCAAGGCCAGAAATCTGGTATCCTGGTCAGACTTTTCCTGTTGCAGGATACCCATATCCTCTTTTATTTTAATGATATACTGCCTACTATCATTTTCTGACTCCTGGCTCCTCTGCAGCCTCTGCTCGGAAGAGACCAGGTCAGATTGGGCCTTCTCTAATGCCATCAGTTGCCTATTTGCCAGATCTTGGCCTTCAGCACATTTGTCCTGTATGGCTCCCATATATAAATATAAATATGCCGCTACCCTGGCAATCTTGTTGTGCTCATCCTTGGCCTTAGGGGCCATATATAGTTCACACAGGGCCACATGTAAGGGACCCTGATCTCTCCATGTATCTGACCCAGTTACAGTGACCTGTTGCGCGATTGCCTGCAACCACACATTCTGGACCTGTTCCGTCCATTCGCCTCTCACAAATAGCTTATGTAAGAGGTGCTCTCTGGCTATTTTGATATCTACCAAGGTCGTCATTCTGGAAAATGATTTCCTTCCTGACTTACAGAAGTTAGTATTTTAATTTGCAAAACAGACCGTCTCCTTAGAGCGTCCTTCTTTTGAGGGGTGATTTTACAGTGTAACACAGCGTGGTGATCCAACAGGATTTATGTATCCTGTCAGTTAGCACACTGTTTTAAGCTGCACAAGTGGTAGAACTAATCCAGACGTCCCGGCTCGAGCACCCACTCTGTAAAGTGACTTCAATTCAGTACTCCAACTAAGTCAGTGCCTAGTCTGGGATGCCCAATGAAAGCCCTTATTTATATATTTTTATGACTAGTTCATGAATCTGTATGGTAAACCCTTGCATACGCCCCTCTCTTTGAATCCCCCTGACCTCACTGAGCCAAGAAGTAGGTTTGTTTTGCAAATTAAAAGATTTATTGAAAAATTAAACAAGATATATATCACACTTTTATAAATAAATGAATATTCGATAGCACACTTATGAATATGACAGTGATCAACAATGGATAATATTACACTAGCACACTTTTTTAATTACTTAGGAGTTGGTATAGAGAGGATAAGGTAGCTGAGAATGCTTTTATGGTTTCAAGGAAATGCAATGATGGAAAATAATGCAGCACAGAAATAACTAACATGGTTTCCACAAGAGATAATATGATAAATTTTTCTTTTGACAATTCACTCCCCCTCTATGCAATATAAGGAGATGGAAGGGGAGCACCCATTTTTCAGGAATACAATCAAATGCAATACCAATTCAGTTCCCCCCTAGCAAGCTTAGAGCAACAGGGATGATTTTAAAACACAGGCAAAAATACCTTAAATATGATTTGCAAGGAGTAGAAAGTCAGTTTAGGGCATGTTGGAAAGCTGAGGATCTTAGCTTTAAAATGAGAGTTAAATCTCGTTCAAAAGGTACGGATGATTTTGTGGAGGTGGATTTCAGAAATGAAATAATGATTCAAATGGCGAATAACACTTTCACAGGTTTGAAATCACAGAATGGACACACGATTTCTATGCAGTTCTAATTAGGTGGAAAGGGTTTGAATTAGATTATTTTAAACTAAGAGATTGGTTTGCACAGTTCTGGCTGGGTACTCACTCCTAATTTCGGAAGGAATGGGCCTCGACATAGATCTGGTCAACAGGTTTAGCTGCAGTTCTCTCTGCTCTGCTGGTCTGGATCTCTGGTTCTGGCAAAAGTTCTGGCACTGCACAGTGGTTTGGCCTGGTCTCTGGTTTTGGCAAAAGTTCTTGGTACTGCACAGCGGTCTGGTCTGGTCTCTGGTTTTGGCAAAAGTTCTTGGCACAGGGTTCTAGCCAGAATCACACAGTTCGCCCGGCTGTTGAATGGTTTGGTTAGGTTGCTGGATTCTGAGGCCTCTGGAAAGGATTCAGCTTGTGGACTAGGCCTCTCTGCTTCAAGTTCTGGAGTCTATGGTCCTTCTGGATATTGTCTGGTCCGGCAAAGTGCTTCACAAGAAAGTGGAAAATGACCATCTCCTTGGGTCTCAGTGGCTCTTTTTATGTCTTTTGAAAGTGGGTGGGAAGGCTGACTTTCTATGCCCAAGCCTCTGAGGATCCTAATAGGTTAAAGGATTTTCTGTGCTCTCACTGGAGAACTGAGTTGTGAGTCATCAGGCCTCACTTTTATGGCATACAGAAAGAACACTCCCCTTGTCACTTTGCACACAAATCTATTTTTTATCCAAATGCATATTTATCTATGTACAATTTCTCTAATATTATATGTCCAGTTAACATATTTTCTGTAGCGCCAAACCATCTGATCTCTGTCTTTGTAAGATGTTGTGTCCACTTCTGACAGAATTCTGCCCTTTTCATCCATAACACAACCTCTAAACTTTTCCAGAATTTACACAAATGTGCGCAAGGAATATGGGATTTTATGGGAATTAATTAACATTATTTGCCAATTGGGAGTGGACAAACATTCATCACATCCCATTTGATTATTAATTCAGTCACTTTTTTAGCCATTGTTGGTTGGTTGAATGTCACTATGTATGATGTATGGTTTGGATGCTGCACTATGAATGTTTGTTGAGATGGATGTATTTTAGTCACAGTAATTTGTTCATCTATGCTGTCGTGTTACGTGATTTATTGATGCTTTACAAAGTAGAATGCCATTAATTGACTTTTCAAATTTTTGTATCATGATAAATAAAATAATTGGATACTTTTGCAAGTAGTAGTGTTTTGCTCTCTGGATATCTCTTCAGTTTCTCGTTTTACGATAATACTCTGGTCCAGGGGATAGAGTTTTCCTGCATCTTTCCGCTTTTGAAATAAACAAATGTGTGACAGAACATGCAAGCGTGAATGTGATGCTGATTCAACATGTGGGTACATCACTACGCTCCTGAACGTTTATATGCATGCGAGGATGAGACTGAAAGAATGACTATGTGGGAGAAGGGATGAGTAATTGAAACATTATTTGAGTATTTTAGGAATTTGATGGGAAATGGGTTTCTGTGTGCGTATATTGCTTTGGGAAAGTAAATGAGTCAGTGAATGGCACTAACTATAACAGCACATCTGCAAGTGAATTCATGAACGACTGATCATTTCACTAAGTGGATATTTGAGTAAGACAAAGCATGAGTGAGTGAGCAAGTGATTATGTGAAAGAATGGATGTGATAGATTGGATCTGTAAAGGAGTCATTGAGTGTGGGAGGGCGTCAACGATAATCAATGTATTTGTAACCAGCACAGGGGATCTAGGCAATCAGCTCCTTTGGATGGAAGGCCTAAACTGGGAACAAAGGCCCCCATTCCAGGGGAACTTATTGTTGTTCTCCCATTATCTATGCACCACAGCAGGGTCTCCATTTGGCCCACCTCTCCTACGCCGCCCACCCGCCACCAGCTCCTACACTCATCTTCAGCCACTTCACATCCTTTTCTTCACCAGGCTGCCTCTGACATAACTGGTGCAGCCAAAGAAAGCGAAAAGGTTCTCACTCCCGAGTACCCCTCTAGCATTTTCATGGCAGCCATTTACATGGCTGCCATCTTCTTTTGTCCCATGCTATACTCTGATGAAAGGTAGACCAGAAAAACCTGTATTTTAATTGTGCAAACACACTATCAGCGCTCCGAGCTTGATGCCGTGGTCTTAACACATTAGCAGCTGCCGGAAGCTGGTAATGGCCATAAGCTTCTCCTCGGGCTAGCAGGCCATTACCTCGGATATGCTCTTTCGGAGGCATTTAACACTATATTAGCAAACATTGATGAGATTTACTTGTCTTTCAATTCATGAGTGTCATTGTGTACATACCTTAATGGTCCTCGAGAGCCATACACATTTCAGGTTTTTAGGAGAGCAACTTATTATATAATATCTTGCAATGATATTCTGATGAATTGAATGAGTTGAGGCAAAGATTCCCACTCAGCATTCACACTTCTACAAACCAAGGGCCAATACAATGATCAAGGTTAAACAGGCACAGTTAAGCGATACATTTCCTTCAACATTTGTGGTAACAAGGGCTGAGGGAAGGCTATTTCCTTAAGACGGGTGTGAATGTGATCCAGTAGCAACCCAAACAACACTCTAACATAGTCCAAAAAAAGGGAATTTCCAATCAACGTTCTATAACAAAATGCGTTCTTTAATCAAGCACACCATCTGCAAGAAAACAAACTAGAAAACACTGTACAAAACCCACCCCTGTGGAAAGGACAAAGAATATGCAATAGATAGAAGAATGCAACACACTTAGTATGAATATAGGGGTACTAGGCAAATTATTAACCAAAAGAAAGGATATGTCTTTCAATCTGCCGGGAAGGGTCGATGCATGACTCTGCAGCGGTTCGACTTCACAGGCAGCAGTCATCGAAATCAAAACGTGATCTGTTGCTTCAATGTGCAGTTCGGCGAAGCAGCAGTTTTCGAGGTGCAAGTTGGATCGAGTCAAGGTTCAGCCCCTTGTCTGAGCCAGTAAGTGACTCTCCAGTGATCAGAGTCAGCTTCTGGTGTCAAGTGGTCGATTTGAGCCTAGCAGTGACGGTTCAGCAAGGGCATGATGCAGCATCAAGCAGGCTCAATGTGCAAGCAATTGTTAAGAGGAGGGGTGGAAAGCAACATCGGAGGAATCCCTTGGCATCAATGGTGTCGAGCTCGGCTTAGAGGGCATTGAGTTCGGCTTCAACAGTAGTCCGACAGGTTTCGATGTGGCTCAATGTAAAGCCTGCATTACCGTAGATTTCATTGAATACCATTTCACCTAATGAGATTTCGCCAAATTTATTTAACAGAAAATGGTATGTGAAATATGAAATTGAATGTGAAATTGTATATGTGTAATGCATAATAGGTGGGTAGTGGGGTAATGGTATAAGTTAGGGTAGAAAGGGGTGAGGGGCAATGTGGGGGTCTCCCCCCACATTATAAAAAAGGAAGTAAAAAAAGTAAAAAGTTCATTTCGTTTTTAGGTGAAATGGATTCGGTGAAATCTCCATTAGGTGAAATATTTTCGAAGACATCACATACATCCTCCAGATGCTGTGAGACCCAATTCAGGGGCTTGAGGACACGTGAGTCCTTTCAGGGGCTTCTCTCCCCACCCTGGTAGAATCTGCTGCAAACTTGCAGGTCCTGGTCTGCAGCAAGTGTCAGTCCCAATGGACTCTGGGAATGGGTCAGGGCAGAGCTCTCCTGTGCCTTAGACTGCTCCTTCTTCACCTCAGTGGTTGAGCACTTTGGCAAGTGCAACACTCCCAAAAGGGGTCCAATGAATCCTTCTCAGGCGTTGTTCCAGAGTGAATCAAAGAAGTATTGCGAGGTCCCTTTTCTTAAAGGTTATTACACTGGTGATTGGACTAAAGCTAACCTGCCTTAGTGTTCCAATACCTTTTCTTGAAAAAGTGGACTTTGGCCTTCTGGCATCACACCCAAAGTGATTTGCTCTAGAGAAAGTGGAGGGGACTGAAAGAGAGAGACAGGCAACAAGAAACAAGATGGTTGTAGTCTTCCTCCACTGTAAAGTGCCCGTCTGACCAATGTAAACCCCCCCCTTTTATTTCTCACTAGGATCAAAGGCATTTAGAACAGCTGCAACCTGGTTTGAAGCTACTCCCCTTGAATGGCCATGATTTTATGATGCATGTCCCAAAGACTGCTGATGGGGTGGCTGTCTCAGAAAGAGTGTGTTGCCTTCCCTCACAAAAAAAATCAAAGAAACAGCATAGCCATTCAGGTTCCTGTCCTGTCATTTGGCAGGCTCGGCCTGCCTGCCTAGAATACACATCAACGTCCACAGCTTCAGCTGGCTCACAGGAACTGACACATTGATGCAAGCTGGTTCTTAAGTACAGTGTAGTCCCCAAGCACCCACAAAGGAATGTCCACACGGTTTATAGTGAAAAAACCGAATTACAAAATCTCGAAAACAAAAATCTCGAATCCAAAATAGCGAAAACAAAAATCTCGAATTTTTTTTTTAATACGTTTTTATTTCGAAATGGGGGGGTTCCCCCCCAACCCCCCTTTTTTATTTTTTTTTTATTTTACCCTTTTTTTATACTTACCTGAACCCACAAATACATATAAATAAATAAAT
This sequence comes from Ambystoma mexicanum, assembly GCF_040938575.1. NCBI lineage: Eukaryota > Metazoa > Chordata > Amphibia > Caudata > Ambystomatidae > Ambystoma > Ambystoma mexicanum. Next base: position 168,792,107 of record NC_090924.1, read on the forward strand.
AAATAATTCGAGATTTTTTTTTCAAGATTTTGGATTCGGGATTTTGGTGATTCGATATTTTGTTTTCGGTTTTTTGACCGACCACCGTCCACACACTGGATCGGTTAAAACACAGTCTTTATATAATTAATATTTAAGGTCAAATTACGATAACTCACTTTGTACTCCGAAAATCAACAATGGTAGATAAATATGTACAAATTCTAAAGTGGTACCACTAATGTTATTAGATCTTTTTCAAGTGCATATGGTCAGGATGACACACAGATCAAAATAAAGAGTAAAACCAGCAGCAGAGAAAGGAGGGAAAGCAAGATGGTTGAGCAATAGGCAGAATACTGGTAACTACCGTTAAACACAGCTCTGTGTGGAGATCCCCCCACCTAGGCAACCTGTAGAAGAAAGATACAAGCCCAGTCCATATATTGTTCACCCTTAGACTTCCCAATAGTCCTGCAACCCCCAAAGTACCCTGGTGTTGTAGCGTTCCGCGTCAGAGAAATCGACAACCCTTCTTGAGTGTCCTCCCTTTCAGGCAGGAGTCACTGGTTGTCGAACAACCGACGGAGAACAGGTCGAGCTACGACGGTGAAGTGGCCGCATCGTTCCTAGCGGTGCTCATTGATGGCGAAGCGTAAACGTCCTGCCAGGAAAAGGCATGCGGGGCACCTCGGTGTCGATTGTTCTGGACCGCAAAGAGTTGAAGAACTGTGGCCCAGCAAGGGCGTCGAGTCGTCGGCATCTCTGTGGTCTTTGGGTGGCGGGAAACCCACCGGTGGATGCTCCTCGGCGCGTCGACGGTCAGGCCTTCTCCAGCAGGATACAGCAGCGATGATGCGGACGAGAATGTCCTTGGATCAATGAAGTTCTTAGGCAACGGGAGCACGGCAGCTCCGGTCGGCGACGGCGGTCGGCGACAGTGGTGGACAACAGTCCGGGCGCTTCTCCTTGGAGTTCCGCAAAGATCCCCGTATTGGGTTGGCAGCCTGTCGAAGGTCTGTCTACCAGGGAGCTTAGGCAAAGATCAGCTGTGCACGATGGTCCATTGTAGCTCGGGAAGAGGGCACCTTACCAGGTCCTCTCTGGGTCAGTTCTTGAAGCACAGCAGCTTTCAGATTGCGAAGGAGAGCAACAGCAATTCTTCTCATCCAGCAGGGCTCAAGGTAAAGCTTCACTCCAGTTACTCGTCGTAGTGGACTTCAGCTTCTGAACACCATTCCTAGCATTGAGAGGTCCCCAGATATACTGTTGGTCTCCCATTAATTCCGCTGGGTCGCACTCAAGCATCCAATCACGATCAATCAATACGGGCATTCATGCAGGCAGTCAACCAATCAGGTACATGAGGTATTCAGGCCATTCACTTCTCTCCAGACACTCACAACAAGTTATGTGTTTTGGGACAGGTACCGAGCTATTCAACACTCCAAGCTGCATTCATACCGGTTTTGGGCAGGTCTGTCTCAACCATTGTGTCAAACACCAGATACTAGACAGTCACAACATAGAATGCATATTCGTCACACACTCCATTCACCCAGGTCCCACCCACAGGCGTACCCACAACATACGGTCGTTGAGAAGGCTCCAGCCAGTCTGGTCGGCACTTCCCCACACTACCATATACAGAACTTCCACCCAACAGCCAGTCAGGGGGAAGGGACAGAGGCAGGGCTTCCCGGGACTTCGGGAAGATCAGGGTAATAGGTGATGGAAGGCAAGAGGCCATGTGGGCCATTTTGTCTCCATCAGTAATCTACCGATTCCAATGACAGTGCCTGGGCATCCCAAAATGGAGGATGCTCAGGGCACAAGTCATTTCAGCAGAGAGCTGCCACCAGCCCGTACCCTGCTCTGTGGGTCACACACAGGTGCCCAAAAACATACACTAGGGGCACAGGGTTGTACCCCTACCCATGGGTGCCATAAGGGTATCCCATGGGTCTGTTCACCAAACCAAAAGAGAGAGAGCTGCACCGCCAGGAGTCCCACATGAACTCCTGCATAGGAAAACACCACAGAACACATGATAAAAAGCAGTAAAGGACACGGATACGGAGGCCCTGTCCCTCCGATGCATTTCCAGCATCACAGCTACAAAAAAAGCAAACCATGTATTTATGTCTGAAGAGCAGATATCATGGTAGGTGATATCTACTGGCGTCTCGGGCGGATAGCTGAGGGGCAACACACTTGCCTTTGAAGCAAGACGACGCAGAGCAACACAGGTTCGATCCCTGGGTCTGTGCTTGGAAATCTCTGGGTATTAAGTGCGTTATAAATAGCCAATTATATTTATGTCATTGTTTTGGTTAATGGCTCAAAGGGATGTGTTCTGGGTGGGAAGAAGCTGATTGTTGGTGGGAATGGCCATGGGGATTATCATGGTTATGGGCAGTCAATGGGAGGGTAAATAACACCCAAAAAGCTGTGTGTCCCACCTCACATGTCCCTCCTCACTTGTATTCTCCCTCCTAGCTGTATTTCGATTCAATAGATTTAGTGTATAGGCGATGCATAAGGTCCACTGGCTCGCCAAAACTTAAAAGCCATTCAGCGGCAGCTTGTCTAGACTTGTCTAGACAGAAACCAGCTTGTCTGGACGGCATATTTACCCTTTTGCCAAGGCTGGGGGTGCCAGTCACCGATATTGTATATCCTCACTCCCAGATAATCAAAGCGTTCCACCTGTCGCAGACATTCTCCAAAGAACGACATTGTTGGTCTGCATTTACCAGAAGGTGAGTAGTCCATACACTTGGAGTGTGCAATGTTTATTACAAGCCACTTCACACAAGGCCACTTTTGGATAATGTCTCTATATTTTTGGAGACCAATTGCTATCATGTCTATTAGGATAGCATTTTCTGCAAATGAATGGATCCCATGTTTCATGCCACCCAACCTGGAGGCACCAACTTTGAGTCCTATTAATTGTAGGACCAATGAATTAAACAAAACAGGAGAACAGCAGAGCTGCTAACACGCGCCCCTAGCAGACCCCCTTCTTGATAAGGAATCTTATGGTTTTATCACCTTCCAATATGGATGCTGAGTTTCACAATTAAAGATTGTAGACCTCGAGGAATGCCAATGTTGTGTAGTTCACTCCATAGTTTACTGCAGTGTTTAGAACAGCAAATACAAAAAACAGAGTCTGCCTCTAAAGGATCCCACGTTTCATAGCCATCAAATACAGTCACAAGAAGTGGCCTATAAGACACACACCCCTACTGTTCCTCAAAGCAACATTCAAGCCTTTGTAATGACAACTAACGTTCTAAAAATCTCATTTGTTCTGTCTAGAAAGGGCAAATGGTGGAGGTTTGAGTAAATATAGTTGTCGCCCTTTGGAAACAATGTAAAAACTCTCTGGTTTCTAATAATCTTTAATAATTACATTACAAATTTCCACATATGTTAAAAATAACTTGACTGGTAACTTGTCCTGCCTGGTGCTGTGCCAAATGCTTTGCACCTAAAAGCTAGCTCACATTCGTTGTTAAATAAGACCAGTCTTTTCCACAAATGTTCTTGTTTGTTGGCCAGTGAAAAGCTAACCAATTTCTCTAAATGTATTAAGAGAATAGAAATGATTAAGCATTTGAACTTCAGTAATGGGTTCATCAGAGGAGTTATTAAAATGTTTCTATCTCTTCGTAATCAACTGCAAAACGTTTTGGGAGTTGCCCAAATGTGCCACCTGCTGAGGCTAACCCATTTCCGATTTTGATCTTCTTTCTTTTTCCTCCATAGAAGATGGCCATATTTTAGACAGGCATCACTTACCTGCCATTGATTGAATTTGCCAGTTGGTTTCAGTTCAGGCAAAAGTTGTAATTTGGACAGGCAACAGTCTCTATCGAAACAATGGTTTTTTGTTGGATTTTAGGGGATTCACTTTGGTCTTTGTATGGGTTACTAAGGATATTCTAATGGGCCAGCTTATCGTAAAAGGACATATGCGATAACCGGGCCATTTGAGGGTCTTTGTATGTTTCTGGTAAAGGGACAAGTGATCGAGAACTTAAAGGGACCTTTTGTGATCTATATTACTATACTGGATCCTAAGGCAGAGGTTTGCCCTCGACAATGGAGCAATCCGTTCAATACTGGTTAACTCGATATTACTCGCTTTGCCACTAGAGGTAAACTGTACTACATCAAGAGGATTGTTGTTACCGTCCTCCATTGAGATTACCCAAAGCGATTTGCAATCCAACAGTTGTTAATGTGTAGTAATATATAGTTAATAAAACAAGCACAGAAGCATATATGAAAGGATGGTGGATCTGGGACGTCATCTTATTACAGAGGTGGAACCCTGACCACTACAAAAATTTGGACAAGGAGGTCATGGAATTTTATATTTGTGAATGGGTTTGGGTAAAACTGCTTAAAGGACACCCCATGGTTCATCTTCCTCATCCGTTATAACTTCCAGAAATGGCATTTGCTGTGTTTGGCTGCCTGTTTCTTTCACTCTTGGAGAAACCTCAGATTTAAAGGAGTTCCCTCACTGGTACTGCTATCTATGCATCATAGTCATGCTGCCTCACTATTAACTTCTGCCCTTACATCTCACACGTTTCTAAAGACGGATTGGGCCTCCTTCTGAGTGCGGCGGTCTGAAAACAAGGGTGCCGGTAAGCTTACCAGCACCTTTGTTTCCGGACCACCACACTACAAGTCTGCCTGCAGGGGCCAAAGCGCCCGGCAGGTCTGACATTGCCGGGTGCATCGGCCCTGGTAGGCAGAGATGTCATGGAAGCACCGCCACCATTAGCAATAGTGCTGCTGTTTCCGTCTCCCCACTCCCATGGAGTCCTATGGGACTCCACAGGAATGAGGAGTTAGAGAATCTGCCACCTGACTTCCCGCTCGGCCAGGACTTTTAATGTCCCGGTGGCACCGGGAAGTCAGGCACCGGATTCAGTGTTTCAGGGCTGGAGTCACGCCACCAATGGCACCAGCGGGTTACCACCGACCTCGTAATGAGGTCCTTTGTCTCTTCTAACACATCCTTGGCTTCAATTCTAAGTAGCCAATAACATGCTGACTCCAAATAAAAACCTCCGAAATATTAACACTATTGAGAAAGAATGTTTCCGAGGGTCATTCTCAGTGATACAGCTTTGGTGGCACCTGGCAAATCCAAGGGTGCAGCAAGAGACCAGGCTCTGGTGTCCAGTAGTCAGAAAGAAATCATGCAAGCCTCGAGCTTTGCACTTAGGGTGGATCAATGCCTCATGAGCCTTTAGACAAAGATGTGAAGATCCAGTCAGGTGAGAGCCCTGCGAAGGTCAGCAGGCTTCCACTCTCTCCTGTAGCCCTAAGACATTATGGACTGCACTGACCGAACATTGCACGCCTCTGCGGGGTAGATTGGAACTGTTTGTACAAGCTATATGTCAAAATAAATCCTTTGAACACAATACATTTTTTTTTAAAAAAGCATCAGTTGTATTTATATTTCCAGTGTGAATGTCTGCTTTATTATTCTCACTTTATCTTGGGTAGGATGCCCACACTGAAAATGTAAATATTTTCAATTCTAACTTGCGAAGGCCAACCCAGGTGAGAGATTTAAAACAAAAATGAATTGGCAGGTTCTCATGGCAAAAATTTAAATCAAAATGAATTGGGAGGATGGCATGGCAAAGTGTGACAGACCAATATTCCCACATTGAGAATAGAAGTAAGGGGGGTGATTGGGAGGGGGATGACAGCACCAGGTGCCTCAAGCAGGCCCTGAAGGGGCAGAGGTTAGGAAGGTCACTTCTATGAACTTGATACCTAAGTGACCCTTAGGCTAGGAATAACCTGTGAGCAATCTTTATAATGTCATTGCACAAAGGTCAGAGACCTAATTAAAAATACAGCAGGAATGAAAAGAACCAAGATGTCATAAATAATGGATCTATGCGAATTCAAAAATATCCAGTGGTCGAAGTGTATTATAGGAAGTAGTGGAACTATGTTACCTACTGGCCTGCCTCCGCTCCCCACAAACCCCATCGCCGTGCCCCCTCCCACACACAATACAAACCCACAAACATATGTGCCTTCTGTTTAAGGGGACATTTAGTGCGGTGAATGGATAATGCAAGTTTCAACTTCTTCCTACACTTTTATTTCAAAACAAAACCATTCCGGAACGGTTTCTTTTTAAAATAAAAGCATAGGAACAGTAAAACCTAATAAGAAAAGTAGAGGAGCACCGCTCCCAACCGCTCCCGGCCACTTCGACCACTGAAAATATCACATTTTCTATAATGAAATTACGTGAAAATAGCTGTGGGGGGAAGCCCCCTCGCCACCCCCTTCACACTCCCCATTTTAATGAATGCCCTAACGCAACTCGCCATCTATATTTTCGCATATTCTCGTTATAAAACATGTAATATGTTTGCATTCTCAGTGATGGTCTGCGCAGCAGTAATGGGTTGATACTTAATTACTTAGGTGCCGAGGTTAAATATGAACTCTGCATGCACTCTGTATGAGAGAAGAAGGCAGAGACTGAAACACTGACAGAGTCCAGAGTACTTCCAGTTACTGTATGTAGTAAGAGACGTTGGAGAAGTTGCCTGACTACAGCCAAAGATACAACAATGTGTGCAGTGGTGTCAAAAACTGGCATATGGGCTTAGGCCTGGGAAGGCATCAATGTGGTAGAGAACACCACAGGATGCAGTGCCCAGTTGGCAACACTCAAAGGAGCAAGAGCACTACAGGTGGTGTGGTTTCTTCACCAGAGGCTCCACAAATGCGGATCAGCTTCATGGCTGAATATGCAGTTCATTCAGCACTGCCTGCATGGTGGGCTACTCCCTGCTTTTTTCTCTACCACCATGGACAAACCTGTTGGCTGTCCCTCTGATGGATCCTGAGGCTGTTGTGTTGATGCCAAGGCTACAGCTTCTATTACCATCTTAGATGATCCACAGGCCTTGCTCTTGCTACTGACATTGGTTATTTTTAAAGGTGGCACTCCGAGTCGCCTTGAAGTGAGTTGCACCTTCTGTGACCCTACGATTGTTGGTTTGTTAATGTTTTCAAACACTGAACCATTCTGTCAGCCCTTGCTTCTGGCAGCAGATTCAATCAGAGCCTTTGATTGCCCTGTCCATTTGACTCCTAGCCATCGGAAAATGATCTTTTTATATTGTGCCTAAAAACTCCAATTTATTTGCCTATGGACATCTGTTACCCAGCCATTTGTCTGTCGGATCACTATGCTGCCACCCCATGCATCTGTAAAACTGGCTGGTCAGTCCAATCAGGACTCCATGTTGATGAGCATGTCTTTTATTATTTTCCTCTTTGTGTTGCCTGATGCATTTTGCTTGTTTGCAAATCATTCCAAAAGTTTGTGTACTTTTTTTGAAGCTCCAAAAGGCATTCAGCCGTGTGTGGTGCTCTATATATAACAAAATCAAAAATTACTATCATTCCATTGGGCTGTTGTGATGGCCAATGAGTTACTTATCTGCTATCAGATATTTTCAAGAAGACACAATTCATAGTTCTCAACAGTTCCTAAAAGCCTAGTAACGGATGGTTTATAACATTTCTTAATTGGCTTCAAGATGTGCAATGATTATGCATGAGTCTCTCTGTATGGGTGACTCCAGGTTATTTCAATTGCTATGGTAATATAACTGAAATGAAGCAGTACAAATAAAGTGGTGACATATGCCACATTTACATTGAAAGTAATGTTAACAGTCAACAGAAAGAACAACTCATTTATGAAATTCAAACTTGTATTTCTTCGAAAAAAGCACATTTTGTCTGAACATGATTTTTCTTTCTTAATGATTTAATATTGCAAGTTCACCCCCCACTTGGTACTCCTCTTGGTTCAACTCAGCAGCCATTCATTTACACTTACCTATTACCCTTTGCATAAGTCCACTTTTAAAAGGGAGGGTAATAGACCTGCACTGCTCCGTTGCATCCTTTGAACCCTATTATGTAGTTCTCACCTGCTCTAATCAAAGCTGGTCCTAGTCAGAAGCTTTTTGCTTTGATCTATGTCATTTTCTATATAGAATATTGAAGTCAGGTTTTTTTATTTTTTTTATAAATCATTTTTATTTTAGCAGTTTCCAAAACCATAACATTGTGGCAGATTACAATTTTGTCAAGATCAAGTGCACACGTTTTACTAACACAACAATACATGTACCTCCATTACTCCCCCGCCTGGTATGACCGACCCACCCATACCGTAACCATCCCTCACACCCCTCGTGTCCTGCCCCAATGCACCCTGCAACAGTGGGAAGTCCCATAACATGACCCCTTCTGTCATATCTGCAACTCCCATTTCCCCCAAATCCTCTGGAATTTCCCCAGGAAACTCCTTTGTCTGAAAACCATTCTCTCAAGCAATTTACAGTAGTCCTTCCCTTCCTTCAATCTTCCCAGGATAGGCATTTCCTCCAACCCCCATTTGGTAGCCAGCACCCTTTTTGCCGTAAGCAGTCCTGTGCTACTAGACATCTACCAACTCCTGCACCCGCCACTTCCTCCAATATGTGTAGTAAGGCCACTTTACAGCCTCTAGATGTCTCATTCCCTTCCACTTGGCATAGGGAACTCAAGACCTTCTCCCAGTATGATTTGACTCTTGGACTTTTGGACAATTCCATATCATGTGAAAGAAGGTACCTACCTCCCGTTTACACTTCAAGCAAAGCTCATCCCCAGTCCTCCCCATTTTGTGCAAGGTGTCCCTACAGTAGTGCGTTCTGTGCAATATCCTGAGCTGCACCAGTTTGAGCCAAGTGGACATGTTAACTTCTTTGACTGCCAACTGTGCTTCCACCAACTCCTCCTCTTATAGCCCTCCAAAAACACCTCTCCCATTTGGTCCTGATCCGGTCTAGTTCCTGCGCCATTAAATTGCTAATTGATTGAGACAGTGTTGAGATGGCTTTAGTTCCCAGTCTGTCAAGAAAAAGATTGACCTCTAAAGCTGTATGTTCTGCTATGTCCATCGTTCCCCTCAATTGGCATAGCACCATGTGTTTAAGCCATGTGTGCGTTAATTGGTCTAAGCCCGCAGCCAGAATTTCTCCTGTAGTTCCTGGAAATCAATTAGTCTGGCACCGGTTAGGACATCGCCCACCCTGGCAATGCCTCTGGCTCTCCACCTATTTTGTTTATTTAGCTTGGATTTTACCACCATGTGCACCCCATCGCCCATGTTCCCCCTTTCCTTGTTACTATGATCCTTTGACTCGCTGAAGGGAGATTTTGGCCCCCATGGCTGCTATATAAGATTTACTGCAGCTGGGATCTGTCCTCGACAAGACAACCTCAAGCCACGTATGGGCTGCGTTAGGTCTCCCAAACACCCACTGATTGGTGACCGCAAGAAGTGAAGCCCAGTAATACTTCTAAATGTCCGGTACCCTGTGCCCACCCTCTCACACTGAATATTTCAAGTATTTTAGAGCTAGTGTTGGAGCGCCCTGTCCCCATAGGATTATGCACTGCATTGAATCGAACCTCGTGAAGATGTCTTTGGGTACTTTAACTGGGGTCTTCCGTAAAACATTCAACAGACTTGGAAGTGATATCATTATAAACAAGTTAGCTCCCCATATTATGTTCAGAGGGAAAGATGCCCAGTGTTTTGCATCGTCTTGAGCCTATACAAGGCTGGCCCTAAATTGTTCTGCAGGAATGAGTATCTCTTCATGTGTATTTTAATCCAGAGGTACATGAAAAGTCCATTAGAGGTGTGCAAGGGGAAACCCTCCGACACCACCTCATCTCCCCCTGCCACTGGGATGTATAAAGATTTACCTCCATTGACACGTAACCCGCAGTAGTTCCAAAATTTTTGAATCATGATAATTGCTCTGGGGCCCGTCCTTGAGGGCTCTCTGAGATATAACAACAGGTTGTCTGCGTATAGAGAAATTAAATCCTCAGATCTCCCAGTCCATACAACACTGATCGGATGGTGGTCCAACCTGATCCTCTCCGCTAGCGGTTATATCGCAATGAGCAACAACAAGGGGGACAGCTACGCCTCTGGAGTGGGAAATCCTTAGATGTATAACCGTTTACCCTGACCTTCACCCTAAGGTTTGTATACAACAATTTTACCCATTGTGTGTACCTGCCTCCAAACTCCATCTTTCTCATCACTTCATAGAGAAAGTCCCACCTGATGGAGTCAAACGCCATGATGGCTTGTGGGCCCTCCAGATCTTTTACCTTCTCTAGCACACTATGAAGTGTTATAATGTTCATTCTAGTGGTCCTACCGGGGACAAAGCCACATTGATCCGGGTCAATTTGTTTGCCTATTACAGGCTTCAGTTTGTTCGCCAGCATTTTGGCTAGTATCTTCACCTCACCATTTAATAATGAGATCGGTCTGTGTGAGGATCAACAGTCCTCTAGCTTGCCTTTTTTTGGGATTACCACAATGGTGGCCTGTCGTAGATCTGCAGGTAGTTCCTCCTTATCTCTGCACTCCTTAAACATTGCCAGCATTTGCTGTGTGACGTATTCGCTCAGTCTTTTTCAGCACTCAAGGGATAGTCCGTTTGGACATGGGCTTTTTCCCAGTTTTAGCTGGCCAATTGCTTCTTGCATGTCTTCTACCGTAAGATCCTTGTCGAACTCCTCCCTTTCTTTGTCGTCCAACGCAGGGATGATTATCTCTCTCAGATATTCTCTAATCTCTGCCACAGCTGTAACGCCCCTGCCCTCATACAGATCCTGATAGTAGTCAGCAAATTCCTCAGCTATTTGCTGTCTGCACGTAGGTCTGCCATCCCTATGTGATATGATCTCCCTGACACATCTAGGGTGTCCAGTCATTAATTCTAAAACAAAAGGATCGAATGCAATACATTAGAGTCAAAAGGACCGAAAAAAAACAAAGGGGTTTGAGACCCCCGCCCCAAAGAAAAAAAAGGTATTCAGTTTTTTTTTGTGGTCTTTTTGACTCGAATGTATTGCATTTCGACCCTTTGTATTCAACCCTTTAACCTACAACCCACATCTAGACCCCTCCTTCCTTCTTTCGAGCCACACTAACAGTTTCCCAGCCTTGTCCATTATTTCATAAACTCTGACCTTGGTTGCCTAGCATGCTTGTTTGACTTTGTCACTGGCCACAGTTTTGTAATGAAGTGTGGCCTGGCTTAGTTCCCTCTTCACATGGGCTGTTTTCTCCCTGATATATTTCTCCTCCCTATATTTGATGACTTGTTCGGGTTCCTCCATTTTATTCCATGCCTCTTTTTGCTGTTTGCCAATTTCCAACATGGCCTGCCCTCGGAAAACCATTTTCTAAGCCTCCCATAAAGAAATCTGGCTCTCCACCGTGCCCTCATTTATAGCAAAGTAGTCTTTCGGCCCTTCCTCTGGCCTTTTCATTATACTCTAATTTCCTAGGTAGTAAGCATTAAGCCTCCAATCTCCCTTGCCCTTCTGTTCATTCCCAGCTATCAACATGACTAGCAGGAAGTGGTTGAGTTGTCCCCTGGGAGATAGTGCACCTCTATGACCCTGCCCAGCCCATTACTGGGGATAAATAAAATATCTATGGAGGAGAGTGTATTGTGTGCCCCTGAGTGAAACAAGAATCTCCTGCCCCCTGGTGAAGCTCCCTCCATACTTCTGTTAGCCTAAGCGCCTGTTTAAATGATGTGAGTGTGGTTCTACCCCCACTGAGAGAGTTGTCTCCGACTTTCTTTGTTCTGTCTGCAGCCGCATGCATTAAGTTGTTAATGTCACCCCCCAGTATCATCATATCCGCTCCATGCTTCGTGAGCAGCCCCTGGATTTCCCTCAGAAATTATGATTGCAGTTAGAGGATGCATAGATACTTATCACCAGTATACTTTCCCCCCAAAGTCCATTCCCCGAGCATCAAAAAAAAAACCTGTGGATCCTTCTTAACCATCTTCACGGATATTGGTACCAACTTTCTCACCATAATGGCCACAGCCCATAATACTCTGTAGAACCCTGCTTGTTCAACGATTGAATATTGGCCCAGGCCCAGGAACCTGCATGAGGTGCCCGTAAGGTGCATCTTCTTTAGTAACACTATGTCTGCCCTGTGAGTGCATAGACACTTTGATACCAGCCCCCTCTTGAATCTATCATTGAGGCTCTTAACCTTCAAATTCAAGCATCTCAAAGCTCTCTTCTGTTCGGGCCCCATTTATTAATTAGTCGTGTGCCTCCATCTTCCCTCTTACTTTGCTGCCTGTCTCCATATCGAGGCCTCTACGGCCGTAGGGATTTATCTATGGGTGCATTCTGTCTGCCAAGTTGGATTTCATAACAACCAATCCCCATACAATCTTGGAACAAACTCCCATCAGTCCATCTCCCTCACCCCATACTTCCCCTCAACTTGAAGCATCTGTAGACGCTAAAATAAAATAAACTTTCAACCCTGCCTTCCTTCCAAGTCATGGGGTCTGTTTGATGGGGCTGTGCAAGCAGGCCACTCCTCCAGCGCCGGGGGCTTCTCACTCAGGCTTTATTCTGTCCCACTGCATGCTTTTTCTAACCATAAATCTTCTTCCGCCCTGGCCAAACATCCTGTGCTGTTCTCAAGGCATCTTGTTAGTTATCAGCAGTCCTCCTGACCCTTGATCCCCATACTCGGGGAGCCTCCCATCCTGGGTGTCGGAACTGCTGTAGCTGTCTCCTTGCCCCCCTTTGGCTGCTTGCTCCGGCACTGGTAATTCAACAACTTTGTGATTACTTGCCTCAACGGAACCCCAGGGGCGTTTCCCTGCCAGGGATTCAATGAGCTTCCTCTATTGAAAAGAATTTAGAGAGACACTGCGGTCCAATCTATCCCTGAAGCCATTTCTATAGAAACAGTTCCATGGACGGACCCTCATTTCTTTCTGGTAATCCACTGAGGCACAGGTTGTTGCACCTTGATCTCCCTTCAGCATGGTCAAGTTTATCCTCCATTTGTGTGTCTTCGTTAGCAGGGACTGGATGTCCCGCTTCATAGGCAAAACAAAAGAGGTGATGCCTGGAAGGTTTATAATTAATCCTAATCTGTGGCATTGCTCTGGGCAACCCTCCAGACCTTCGTTCTTCAGGCTGCCAAGCCATTATAGAAGTGGAAATACTGTGTGCAAATCAGGCTTGGTACCAGCCCAAACGGGGCATTCCAGCCTGAACTGCTAGGTCACATTCCTTCTGCACGAGACCACTAGCATCCCCAGACATGTTTCGGCCCCATTGGGCGTCATAAGTGAGGAGTAGCTTAGGCCCTGCTTCATAAGGCACACAAGGGGCCTCATGACAAGGTGGGCGGAATGGATTTGACGGCACCGGTAATGGTAAATCCATTCCGCCCTATTACGAGGTTCCCTTGCGGGACCCGCTCAGAACGTCTAGTCAGACCAGACGTCCTTTGCGGGTCCCGCAAGGGGACTAGGGAGCTAATAACGGGCCTGTTATTAACAGGACCGTTATTAGCTCCCTCCCCATTCCCCCCTATGGGGGCTCAAATGGGAATGGGGATGGGTTTTTTGAATGAGGAATTACTGGGTCCTCCAAGGTTGGAATGACCCGGTAATTCCTTATTCAAGGAACCCGGACCCGAGTTTGGAGGCAGCCATGGCGCTAATAGCACCATGGCTACCTCCAAACTCGTAATGAGGCCCAATGTCTTCTACAGCTGGTATTCAGCCCTCTGCCTCGCTCATCCTAGAGGACACCTTTTGGAGGTCTTGCCTTAAAGGGCTGACATCCAGCTGCACGGCCTCAATTCTTTGCTCCAGCTGCATCTTGGCATCCTGTATGGCCTGTAGTATCTCTTGTGGGGCTTGCATTGGGACTCCCCCGCCATCAATGCTGCCCTGTGTTGTATAGTGTCCCCTTGCAGTGGTACCTTGGGGGTGTCTGTCTTAAATGTACTCATCTTAGTCTATCCATTTGTCTTCTTGCTCCTGTTTTTGTCTCTTGACATGTTTCATTTCTTCCTCTGAACTTCACTCCTTTATCCCCCTGTATTGTAGACAGGCCCACTCTCACACTCAACGCTTCTCTCCGTGACTTTCTGAGTACTTTCCCTTTAAGGGCATGTGTGGGGGATGTTTTCCGCTACTGCCTCCAGTCCTAGACCAAACGGGCTGCAACTACACCACCAACCGGTGTAACTGAGCTGGCCCGAGTGCAGGATCCCGCGCCGGCTCACCTTCAGAGGTCTTCTGCAGTCTACAGGGCCGCTGCAGCAAGATGTCTATTTCTATTATGCCATGTGGGCAGGGAGGGGGCCCAGGTGATCTTGGGCTCTGTCCAATCGGGCCGGGCTAGGCCACCCTGCTTGTCCGACCACCTTTCCATCGGCCAGCCACCCAGCAAGTCTCTTGAGTGCCCGTGCCACGCCAAAGATAACCACAGGGCTGGGTTGTCTGACCTCCCGGCTCCACACTGCTGTTCTACTTCAGCGCTGCTCCCAGGGCACTCGGATGCACGGGGATGGAGGGGAACAACGCCAGTCAGGGTGCATCTTAACCATGCTGGGTAGTTGTCTCACCCTTCACCGCCTTCATGCCTTGCTTCCATGTCTGCTGGGGCCAGCACTGGCCCGTTCCCCCGGTCGCAGTCCTCTGAGGTGGGCTCGGCTTCTTAGTGTGCGCTGAGTCACTGGTGCAGCATTGCGGCCTCCATCTTTTGGACGCAGCCTTGTCGCCCCGGCTCACAGTCGCCACATAATGTCAGTGCTCTCTGGCAATCCCGTTCGCCAGCTCTCCATCAGGTTATGCCCAAGAGGATCGCCGAAGTCCCTTCACTTTTATTGAGGGTCAGCTCATTGAATACGTCGTTATTACGGTGTCCAGTTAAAGTATCGAAAAAAAGGATCGAATGACCTTTTATTCGAAGGTCAAAAGGTTCGAAAAAAGAAGGGTTGAATTTTTATGTATTTATTTATTTATATAATTTTTATTTTGGTTTGGTAAAAAAAGTATTTTTAATAAAGAAAATACCCCCCCAATAAAAAAAAATGTAAAAAAATTCGACCCTTTTTTTCGACCCTTTGAATGTCGAAAAAAAGGCATTCGATCCTTTTGTTTTCGATAGTTTAACCTAGAACCGTTATTACTGCATGAACCCATGGGCACTGAGCTGAGCAGCTCAAGAACGCAGCAACTCCATTTGCTATGCAACAGTGCCCCTGAAGTCAGTTTAGTTGTTCCTACATTAATTTGCAGCTCTGTTTTTTCTTGAAGGTTTTTTTTATACCTTTTTTGTGTCTTCAGTTTTTTCTGAGTTGTTTTATCCTTGTACTATTTCTGCCACGAAGGAAAAGCTGCTTGTTTTCCCATGCCAGTCTTTCACCTCGTCCACCACATCCACCCTTTTGTGGTCTACCAGAACATGTGCAAAAGGAAATAAAAAGGAGTACATTGGCGGGGCCTCATCCACATACATTTCTTATACAGTCTGTGATGGATCAGAGACTGCTGTCTGCAACCCGTGGTGTTTAGGGTGAGGATGAAGCGGATCCTTATTCATCTATCAAGTCTGACAATTTGCTCTTTTGGTTAAAAATGAATTGGGGAGTTTTTCCAACAGGTTGAGATCAGGGACTAACTTCCCTTTTCAAGAATTTAACTCGTTTTTGTAACAAAAAGGATTTTTTTTAGCAATCAATTCTTTATTTTGAAGAGTTGATTCATTTTGTAAAAAAGTATTTTTTTAACAATTAAGTCATCTTTGTAACAAGTCAATTTATTCTTGCTTTTTTCATCAAGGGAGTTTTTAGGCCGAAAAGAAGAAGATTCAAAATTGAACAGCGCAACAAACTTTTGGGCAAAATGCTCCATAACAGTCGATATAAATCAACTGTGCTATAACCATAGAAATGCCTGACTATTGAGATGTGGGGAAGTCAACTCCTCTGCAGGTGGGGAAAGTCTCACAGTGCCACATAACAGCCCGCAGAGTCCTGCTCAGGGCTACATTAGCCAGACACACACTTTATATGGCATACCCTCTTACACTGGGGTAACATGCCCTGTCACCCTCCCATTGCTTACTCCAAATTTTCCCAATTTATGAGCACGCAGCACCTTCCTAAAGAGCACCCTGTCCGCGGCTTAGTTCTGTGATAGCGCACATCGTGAACTAAGGAATCACCGCAAATGGAACAACACGTGACATCGTTCAATGTGAGGAACAAGAACATCCTGGCTCGATTTTAATTGGATGAAAGGCTTAAGGAACCAGCTGAGCTGCGCTAACAGGAACATGTGTATCCCGCCTTTGAAGTTCAAAGAGCCTTTACAGGTTTAGTTTATCCCGTAGGCCTGCGAGCAGCTTCATGTCACAAGCTGACATACAGTAGAAGTAATTGGAAGCATGGCGTCCACAGTCTGCCTGCTTATTTAAAGTGGCTGGACGGTTCGGAATAATATCGACCATTCACCGAGTTCACACTAAAAATTGAACCATGCACAAGTGTTAATAACTGTTGTAATAATCACCCAACCCAAAGGTGTTTATTATATGGAATGCTGAGTCATTTCATCCAGTTAAAACGTGTCACTTTCAGGTTGCACACACCTCTACAACAGATGCATTGGACCACGAATTTCTTTACAAGCTTGACAGCTACCTGTTTAATATGCACATTTTATTTTTTTTAGAACTTGTGATCCACACATGTATACACTGCATTGTTCAGTAAAAATATTTTCATCAAATACGTGATAATCCACGAGCATTCGCATCATACAGCGAACTTTGCTGTTTATGGTCTACCCTGCTGCAGGTGCCTAAAATAGCACAGCCTGGTAAAGAGCATTGCGGTCCCGCAAATACAATGCAAACCAATTGGCGCTGGTGAAATTCAACAAACAAGGTTACTTCAATGTGTCCAACACTAATGGTGTGGCTGCGGCAGGGAAGCTAGCCTTTTCCACAAGGATTTGTGTGTGTTTTCTCCCACAATAATGTTTTAGATATAGGTAAACAATATTGTACCATTTAGAAAATGTATATGAAAATGTGTCAGAAAAGACAAATGAAAGGAAAGTGTTTTGGGAAACCTCTTAGGCACACTTTGGCCTACTTCTCTTCCCGTATACGTTATATCTCAGCATTTCATTTACGTGTTCTTCTACAACGGTGTGCTATGAAGATAAACGCTTGATGCCTACTAGAAAAATATATTTTCGATGGAAAAAGACCAATGGGTTCATGGAGGATGTGGGGCTCCCTCAAGAGTGTCTTGTAAAGTAATGTGTTAAATAAGGTATTTTGCATCACATTTTCTGTGAACAATTGGGTCAAAATCCATACAATTTACAGCCAGTTCAGTAGCATAATGCATAAAAAAACCGAATAAAAGCCAGGTCAACAACAGAGCACAGGAGACTTTTCCAACACATTTTCCTAATGCTTGTTGCCATGATATATGTCAACATTGCTATTGTAAACCACATTGTATGATGCATGTGACCAGCATGCATGCCAGCACTTTCACTGTATCCCACATGTTCACGTTGCATCTATCCACATTATATGTGTCAGCATTGCCACTGTAATACACTATCATGATACCTCTGCTCACAATTGCTGCCAGTATTGTGTGAGTATAAGGAAACATTTTAAAACTGGTTGTGCCAATAATTCTCCAGTATTGACTATGTAAGAGCACACCTATGTTGGTTGTGCCCAATAGGGTCAGTGTTACCACTGTAAGAAGACATATTCATGCTGACTGTGGCAAAGCATGCCATTATTGTCAATGTAAGAAGCGCTAATGTTGATTGTGTCCAATGATGTCAATATTGCAGCTGTTATGCCAGGCTTGGTGTGCCAAAATAAGCCAGTATTGCCCTTTAAGATGTTCTCTTGCAACCAGTGCCCATAATGTGTCATCATTGCTATTACAAAGCACAATGCCAGCAGCGAAATCTAACTGCTCCACACCCCTCTCGCCTGAATACTCCACACCCAGTGCACACATACACACACACACATGGCATACATATACATGCACAGATGGAAGTAGATGCACACACATAAATACATGCTCACATTCGCACAGACACACACATTCACACAGCATTCATGCGTACACAGGTGTGTAGCACATAGCATTTTTTGTCAGTCCCATGAGTTGCTTCCTCCCTGTCCTTGATCAAATTCTCCAGATCTCCACCCAGCTACAGGATGCAGGAAGCAGGGATTGTAGCCAATTGACACTTTCCTCTCTGAGTGCATCCTCCCTACAAGCCACAGGAAAGCAGGAGCAAAGACACCCTCGTGGCTTTTTACGGGCTGTGCTACTTAGCACCTTCTACAGCAGGGGTCCCCAACCTTTTGCGCGCGATGAGAACATTTGGCATATCATATAAAATGGTGAGCAACATCCATTTTTCAACAGAACATATCGGCTCACAGTTGGCAGACAAATGATTGCAATACAAATTAGAAATGTAACAAAGTTAAAAATGCGTATGGAACATTTAATTTGCAGTACTTAATAGTTATCTAGACAACGTGTTATTCTAGTCAAGGAAATGTGCAAGGCCTTTAACTTCATTTGACGTGGTTGTTTACAAGAAATGTTGAGGACATTGAGTGGTCAGTAGTACATTTTTATACATATAGGACCAGTCCAGCTGTTCAAAAATAGAGTAGGAGTAAATAAACATTACATGGGGTTTCAGGTTCCCAAGCAAAATATTAGTGCAAATGTATGGACAGTAAAAATGGCCACAAACGGAGCACTGATTTTTCAGGTCTACTGAGATTCTGCCTAGGAGTTTATGGGATCTTTAATGGCAAATGGTGCATTCCTGAGCATGCAAAATCGGCAATACTGTTCCACAGTCATTGATGACTGTATTGTGGATGTTTTTTTCTTCAGGAATGTTATGAAATGTTACATTTCTTATTGATCAAAGAGTAAGCACAATCCTCTTGAGTACATTTTCCAATGGCCAGGGTAGGCACCACGAAGAAGATATCTGACAGCAAGAGAGGCTGGTTGGCGATGCATACGCTCGAAAAGGAGGCATTGGAAAGTATTACTAATTCACAAGAAATTAAGATATTCTCTTAAAACTGTTGAACAGTTCAGAGGCCACAAAGGAAAGCATCAGTTTGTTTGAGTCTTTAGGAGAAACTATCGAGGACAGAGCTATTGGCAAACCGTGCCCCCAAGTTCAGGAGTTCCAGGTTATAGAAAGGGATGTACCATGGTTCAATGCAGAATGTACAATCTCGAAAAGAAAACTGAACCATGATTTAATGAGGGGTGTGTACACTGCTGGTTAGATTTATAGTTCCAAAATGGCATAAAAAATTGCCTTAAGACAAAAAAAGAATTTGAGAAACAATGGGAACTTTTTTGAAGGACACCAAATCGTTTTATGTTGATTGCTGTTGTCAAGACAGGCATTATGCCATCCCCTTAGACAAGTATTTCTTGGACCACCAGCCCCTCACAATTATAGGCCAATTCCCTTACTGGACATTGGGGCTCATTACGAGTTTGGTGGCATCTCAAAGGTACCGTTACTGCCATTTGGTCCAGCGGTATCACTGCCAGATTCCAAGTGGTGGTTTGGCAGTGCTAGTCCCCAATTATGGAGTCTGTAGCACTCCAGGATGGATTTAGTCGGTATTTGATTGCTAGAAACCTAATGTGGCGTAATTTACATTTTATTAGCGTCTGTGACAAATCTGTGGATGCTGTCCCTTCTACCCTATTGGGGAGACCGTTCCCATGGGGCCAGGGCGGTACGTCCTCGGTACAATAGTTCCCCTGAGGGTGGTGCACAGGGAGAGCATCACATGGGAGAGGAAACCCCTCATGTGACTAGGAACGACCCTACCCTGAGAACGCAATATCCGCACCAATCACCAGACCCTAGTCTCCCCTTCCTATAACCCAAAGAACAACCCCTTCCCTAATAAGCTCATGGGCTATAGTCGCCCTGCCATTTCCCTAGATAAGTACTGGGACTATGAAGAGCACAACCGACCCAAGGGAGATCAAGGGTAGAAATACTGAGACGAAGAATGGGGAAGAGTTGAAAGATATGCTATTGACAACCACTGAGACAAAGAAGATGCATGGAGGAATGTAGAGTGTTCCGCATAACCAACATGAGCATTCTAGACAACTTGGAATAAGTACTCTGATGAAGAGGAGGAGTGGAGGCATGAAGAGTTCTCCTAAGAACCACAATGAGCAGTCTAGTTGTTGCTGGCTGCTCATTGGCCAATGCAGAGTAGAAAAGGAAGAGGGACTCAGGAAGAAGTTGTCTAGTCCTCCATGCAGGAGCCAGCACGGTGCAGGAAGGTGCAAGGAAGCACACCAGGATGCCAAGAAGGGAGCTGGAAGGACAAGGGTCAGTCCACAGTGGAAGGACCAGAAGGCGAGCTGGCAGAGACAAGCTCCTGGTGTTCCTGCAGACAGGGAAGCACGTGAGAGGAAGACCACGCTGCCCTGGCAAACATTGACACTGCAGTGTTCCCGGGCAGACCAGATCCCACTACAAAGGGGGGGAGCACTCAGGCTGACTGGTGGGAAAATAAGACGGTGCAATCAGCATCTTAATAGTCACAGTACCTGGCAGGCATGTGGACCATGCCTGTCCCCCAACAAGAGAAATTTAAGGGTTTGGGACCCACCAAACAAAGGCAACATGAGTCCTCCTCTTTGTGGCGGTACTTGGGAGGAAAGGGCTCCAAGTACCCACACACAAAGAAGAGGTGTCTGGGACCCACTACACAAGAACCACACAAGTCATCTTCCTCGTGGTGGTACATGGGAGAAGAGAGCTCCAAGTACCCTCACGCAAGGGGGGTTTGGGACCCACTACACGAGAAACACACAAGTTCTCTTCC
Organism: Ambystoma mexicanum; assembly: GCF_040938575.1. Classification (NCBI taxonomy): domain Eukaryota; kingdom Metazoa; phylum Chordata; class Amphibia; order Caudata; family Ambystomatidae; genus Ambystoma; species Ambystoma mexicanum. The sequence continues at coordinate 168,812,993 of NC_090924.1, forward strand.
TCGTGGTGGTACTTGGGAGAAGAGGGCTCCCAGTTCCCGGACATAAAGAGGGGTCTGGGGCCCAATCCCATGAGAAGAAGGGAAATCACAGAGTAATTTACTAAGGACCATACTTGGCAGGGAAGTGACCCAAGTTGGCCCAAGCGGAAAGAGAGTGAAGCAGAGAACTGGGACCTACAATAGAAGGAACCAGGGCAAAGCAGTCATTGCCCCTGGTTGTGGTCCAATAAATAGAGAGTTGCCAAGAGAAGGAAATGGGACAAGGGAGTCGTTGCGAAGTTTGTGCAACAGAGAAATATCTAAGAACTTTTTTTACATTTAAGAACTTTGGGTTTGGAACCTTTGTTACTTGGAACTCTTTGATTGGATCTACAACCTATTCTTCTGAATTAAGAAGACCTTTTGTTTTTTTATAGGTTGGTCAATAGAGTGAGGGATGGAAATAGGCTTTGGACTTGTGACAGTGGACTATTTACTTTAGACAAGACATCCTGACAGATTCCTTAGTTTTGGTTGAGGAAAAGAAACCCCTCTTAGCTTTAGGGAAAGGCAAGAGTTTCCCCAGTCCCCCACCCTTTTACTTTCAATAAAAGTATATGTCAAACAACATGACCCCACTGTGTCCGAGTCCCACTTCTACATTCTTACAGGTCACTAATGGTTTTTTAAGTCTTATCCAACGTGATACGCTGAAATCTCAGCATCTGTCCAATACACAAGATTGTGGAATTATACATTGTTTTCCAACACCAATAAAGGTGACAAGCAGGAATGTCAGTTGGTCCCAATGTATTCCTTTTGGATGTTGATTCTCGTACTTCTCTTAGGAAAGTTAATCTACCCTGCACCTGAAGGGTTCATTTTATAGCATGCTTCCTTATGCAGAAGACATAGCTTTTTTGGACTTGCCTCAAGCAGATCTCCAACAGGGCCTGCTAAACACAAGTTCCTATTTTGGGAATTACAGTTTGAAATGAGATGTAATAAATACAAAAATTATGGTGTTCAGGCAAAGAGTGAAACCTTGTAGCTAGTTTTTAAATGAATGTAGAGATGAGGAGGCAGTCTCATTCTTATTTGAACCCACTCTTCTGAAAGAGCAGTGCTTGCGTCAGTCATTTTAAGAAGATAGCTGAAAAGGCATCATTAATGATTAAATGGCTTTTTACGTTATTTCAAGCTTGCGGCATTCTGATTGGATGAGTGGAGGTATATAACTCAAAGGTCTTCATGATTGTAAGGCCGCAAAATCTAGAGTGGTTAGAACTGTCATTTTCTGGAGGGGTTGCAAAATAAATTCCTGTACCAAATAGCAGGTCTCCTTGCAGAAACACCTGCTAGCGCCTTGTGAGCTAATTTGGGGGTGTTCAATTTGAAAGTGTCAGGCCAGATAAGAATGTCCCTTATTCTTTAAAAGCACATCTGGGATTTGAACCAATTAATTGGCTTGTTAGTTTAAACAACTGAGACAAATATAGAATACAGTGCATATTAATTATGAAAAATGTGACCTGCATTAACCGTATCTGCCCCTTAACCATGTGCCAGATGGGCAGAGTATCAAACGATGACAATTTTTCCGCTAGGACACTATGTAGTAATAAATACAGGTGACACCAAAATGAATATTGTCGATAAATATGCATGGTGGCATCAAACACAAACCTCACTTGTACAGAAAGTTTGCATGCACATTATTTAATAAAGGAATGTTGGGTATGCATACCACCTCCTTGTCCAATATGCTCATACTAGCTGTACCAAGGAAAAGAATATGCCAATTTTCTCCATGACCCAAAGATGGATCAAATATTGTACTCATTAATACATGTGTCCGTTGGACAAAGTAACTGGTGATGACAGGGTTTTAGCAATGACACTACCATAACAAGTAAGGATATTTACTGAAGAATTGTGTGCATGGTGGCACCAAACACAAATCTTGCATGTATAAAAATAAGCCAGCTGGAAGCACATGGGCTCATTGGCTAACATTCTTGCACAGTCCAGGTCTCTGTCCTGACTATAGTGCTACTGAGGTCTCATCCATTCAGCACCTCCTTCTAGGCCTCCACATCATGGCCCAGAGCAACTGGCGAGCAACAATTTAGGGTGCCGCGAGCAACATGTTGCTCCCGAGCTACACGTTGGGGATCCCTGTTCTACAGGTTGCAGGGAAGGAGCACTTGCAGTCCTTCATCTGTGACAGCACCCTAAATGATGCCCTGCAGGGCTTCTGTCACTCATGTAGTAGATCATCCTTCTGTCATGCACCATGCTCCCGAAATTGATCACTGTGAAGGCCAGAATATGAGATGGCCTTTGCATAATGGGGTGCAGGGGGATTGCACCCAAACAAAAATGATGCATCAGCCAACCACCGGCAGCAGGTAAACTAATGATCACTAACACTAGTTGTAGGGCCTTTTGAAACCAATCCAATTAACCGCAAGTATTAGCCCACATTCCGAGCCCTCTCAGAAATTCCTCTTGCATCCCAGTTCTTGGTTTTTATTTTGTTTAAACACGTATATCTTCTCCCCAGGCAGAGCTCTCAGTGTCATCTCCCTTCTTCCTAATGCTTTTCCACATCTACTTCTTCATCATTATTTGTATCGGCAGGGAAATGGAAATGAGTCTTTGTGTGGGCCTATCTTTGAAATGAGAACGATCTATGTGCTCTGAGCATGTTGCGCTTGGAGCTCACACAACTTTCTTTTATTAAAGCAAAACACACGCAACTTGGTAATAGTTAATAGCCTTATATACCACTGCAGTGGGCTATATTGGTCTTTGGAGACACTGCAGACTGCAATAAAGCCCCACACCCCCCTTCGCTCTGGCATGGAACTACTCCTCAGGATTGTTAATAGTTGGTATAGCAATACAGCTAAAACATATTATATATACATATGAGATCAATGCAATTGTGCCGTCTCAAATACACATGATGTAGTTGAGGAAGGCAGTAACGGTGGGTATATATTGTCTTTCCCAACATTTCCCTGTTAAAGAGAACATTTTACACTCAATCCTCACATTTTCCTATAGCATTATTGTCCTGCTGCCATGGGAATAACCAGATGTTTATGTCCTCCCCATCTTTACAGAGATTCACCTGCAGCTCGAGCCAATCATGTGTGGCCAGATCATTCATTAAGCTCTATGCACCTTCGCAAAGGTCCTTAATTTATGATAATTCACCACTTCCAAGTTATTGCCTGAGGTGAAGCAGGTAGCCATATATTGGGAATAGGCAATCATCCAAAGGGGCAATGACCCATTCCACCTTCAAAAAGGCTGTTAGTACATCATGTACATGTAGAATACAAATAAAACACATGCTATGGGCTATAGCGTAAAACGCGGACTTCATGTTGACTAACCAAGTGTGGATGCATGTGAGGTTGACAGCAATCTTGGCCACTGGATGAGGGGAGGATATTAATGAGAAAAGGATTTTCAGAATGTGGCCATAGAGGGTAAGATGTTCAAGTGGAAAATGTCTTCCAAGTAATTAATGTGTGAGCCTACTTAAGGGAAACAAATGAATGTCAAGAAGAAATACAGAAGTCATGAGAAACTGTATGAAGAGGTTCGGTTAAAGGGAATATGTGTCAGAGAGAAGTGAAAGACGATTCATAATGTATTTCATTGTTGTCCGAGAGCTAATGGTGTGTATAGCATTCACCTCTGGGCTATAATACTATAATATTGAAGTGTTGTTTATTTTTAGATGAGATTTGAGCACAGTGATCTCTCTTGCCAAATGTTAATGAATGTCTTGTCAGGGTTGGGCTTGCAATGTTTACAAGGAGGGTGGAAAGTGCTATTCACATATATGACCGACAGTAGAAGTCTGATGCGTGATGCTACAGTGGGGTGTTGACCTGTGTGAGACGTGTAGAATTGTCAGATGGCGCCACACAGACTTTGAGAATAGATAATACATCTAGCGGATGTCATCATAAATGTACTTTCTTGCCTTGTGTAAACCTGAACTACAGAAGAATAAAGAATGTTGCACTATTTTTGAAGCTTGATCCTTTTGATAATGCTGCTGCCAGTAGACTCTTCTTAATTCGGCAGTGGAATCATTATCATGATGATGAGGATTTCTCAAAGCACCAGCACAAGTGGTTTTTGCTGGTTCCCACATCTTCACCCGTGTTGATACGCTAATTTAAGCTTGCAGCTCTGATGAGGTCAGGTGAGGTAAATCTGTGCGGTTTGTTCTTGCTAACCCAGATCATCAGGCGTGGATTAAAGTGCTGATGCCATCTAGAACCAGCCATCTAGGTCACTTGGCCTAAGCCCCAACCACCTGGTGCCTTCCTCCTTGCCGCTCTTTCCCCCCACTCTTAGCAAGCTCCTCCCACCTGGTGCCTTCCTGGTTGCCGCTCTTTTCCCTACTTAAGCAGCCCTGCAGCCTCTTTTCCTTTGCAGATGGGGAGCAGTTGCGAGTGGATCTAGGTCACCTTGGCTAAGCCCTGCACACCTGGTGCCTTCCTGGTTGCCGCTCTTTTCCCCCACTTAGAAAGCCCCACCCACCTTCTTAGCCCTTGCCTCGTCCTTCCTGCTCTTAACTCGTAGATCAAGGGTGTCTCTCGCCTGGGCGTCCAAATCGAAGGGCAGACAAAGAAAAGGGCAATTCCTGTTTGGACCTGTTCGAACCAGGAGGACCCAGGGCCCAACCCCCTGCTCAGACAGCAGGTAAGCATGCACCAACATGTGTTTACTCCCTCTGTCCCCACTGGCCATCCCCACCCCCTCCGGTCCCCCTGTGATGATCCGTGTGCCCCCCCTTTTGCGCACCCAGGTGTTTTGCCTGATTCTTCTACCCTGCTGCCCTGCACCGTCCTCCAGCCTACTTCTGCAGGAGTCTGTCCTGATACATTCTGGTTTCACCATCACCGTCTTGTGGTCAATGCTGGATTTGACTTCTATGCACTTCATTCATTCAAGGTGTGTCACCCTTTCTCATCTCTCATGCTGGACTTCCTTTGCATCTTGTACTCATGGTGGCCCTGAATCATGCTGTTCCCATCTTCATCTTGTATCCTGGCTTGCAACATTATGTGTTACTACTGACCTCTGCAATTGTAATTCGCTCTCCCCTCTTGCTTCTCCACTCTTTTGACTGCTTAATCTCTGTTCTCTCCTTCTCTTCCTTTCTCCCTTTTCGTATCTCCTCCCGTCCTCCACTTACTTTCTTCTATGCACTTACTCTATCAGAATTGTCCCTGGACCTAGTATGATAGCAAACTTGTCTGTCTCCTCCCCCTCACTTTACTCCTCCCCCTCCAGCACTATCTGAAATGTCGTCAGGCCTATTATGATAGTCGCTTGTTTTGTTCCTCCCCTCCCTTTCTGCACCCCTCTCCCTCACCTTTTGTTTTCTCCGGCTCTACCAGAAATGTCGTCAGGCCTAGTACGGTAGTCGCCTGTTTCCATTTCCTTCCCACTCTGCCCCTGCCTTCCTTATCTATGTCTTAGCTCTTGCACTATCTGAAATGTCATCAGGCTGAGTATGATAGTTAATTTCACATCCTTACTGTTCGTGGCCTGTAAGAATGTCATTGAAATTTTCCTTGTTCCCTCCCTTGCTTTGAAGCGCTTTGAAACACATTGTGTATAGGCGCTAAATAAATAAACGATCATAACATATATCATGTTGATACCCTGGGCGGTTTACCCTGTGCACAGAGTATCGACCAGGTGCTGCCGCACTGTTTAGCAGAGGTCTGAGTTCCTGTAATGCCACAGAGTAGTTAAGGAGATATCTGCAGTGGCTGGTTGATGTGATGGCAGGTTGGTGTGCGCAGATGTACTGTAATTGTGTCATCCTCTTGCAGGGATGCAAAACGTTTTGTCTGAAGGTTCTTGCTAGGACTTTATGTAGAATGCAGAATCTTTGCAGTCGCGGCGAGTAGCAATATGCCGCTGCTGGGTGCTGTGGAAGCCCACCCAATGAATCCATTACGCTAGGCAAAAGAGTGAGGTTTATTTCCATGCAGCTTTAGAGAAAGGAAAAATAACCTGTTAGACTAGACCCATCCTAAAAATGCAGCCCCATTCTCAGATTTCTCTTGGAGTTTGTAGCGGATTTTGTACAATCTGCTTCATACAGAAAAACAGTAAGATACATTTAGTTGGTTGAAATAATAATAAGCTTCCTAACGGATCCCCCTACGACCTTGCGAGGCACAGTTTAACAGTACCATACTACTATGCCTGTAAAATTCGGCTTGGCAGCCCATGTGAAACAATTTCCAACTGTGGCAGAAAATTCCTTCATTTATAATGGCCCACAATATGGTGACTAGCACCTTGGTGACCTGTGTTCCGCTTCCTTCTCAGGCATGAATACCTTGCCCTTGTAGCTGAAGCGTCTTGTGTCACTGGGCATGCTTATGTCTCGTATGGGGACTAACGTCACAAGACCAGTCCTATGGGTCTTGTAGTTCCTGGCAACGTATGGCGATATCACTTTTCTGTCCATTACAGCGTCTTTAGCAGTGCTTATGAGAGATGTTGTGGGTTCATGCTGGCTACTCGTTAGCAGCCTCAGTTGGTAATACTGGCTGCTTTGTCGCTGTGTTAAAACAATTCGAGTGCAGCCTTTGCCTTCAAATACACAATGGACGTGCCATTTCAGACCTGCATTCATTCCTGCAAGATGTGTGATGAAACTCAGAGTCGTCAAAGTAAAGAAGGGATGATGTTGAGGAAAGTGTTCCGTGCAGCAGCTGCATAGGTAATGCACATGTCATCTCATGTGGAAGCCTGACGGTAGCCCTTGTTTGGAAGAATGTCCATCTCGGTCCTTTGCGTATAAATGTGGTATGCTGCAGTCATGACGCCCGTCAGATAGCACAGCCAGTAGAGCACTTGCTTTGACATTAGCGCAGAGCCTGTTGTTGCAAGTTCGAATCCCGGCAGGGCCAAACTCAGCTTTTCATTTGCCGGAGGTCGATAAACGAGCACCACACATCGTGAATATAAACAGCCCCCAGATACTTGAAGGTTCGTAGCGCGCTATATATTAATGCGAAAATGTTTTTAATTAAAATGATTCGTGAAAATGTGCACTCGCTACACATTACTATTTATGTGTCTGATTGGTGACTGTCTCTTCTCCTCTCCTGCCCTATGTGTGACTTTCCTTATTCGCAGCGTCACTGTCTATCAGTATTCTCATTGGAGAAGTGAGTGGTGTTTGATAATACTCATGGCTGCTGACCACGGGTGTCGCTAGGTCTGGAAAAGACCCGGGGCTACGCTAATGTGAGCACTGTCGGGACTCGGGGCTAGCTAGCCTTTTGGCTGTAGCTCCTGAGATTCTATCCGGGGCTGTGTTGCCTAGGGATCTAGGCCCAAATGAAGGACGCACACACGGAGAGATAAGAGGAACTTCTTTATTCTTTCACAACCAAACTGGAACTGGCACTCGCAGCGCACGTGCCCCATAACCCCCTTGCCCAGTCAAACTCCGCCTTTCCAACGGAGGGGGCTCACGAGCGTTAACCCCTTGAGTCCCGGGTAACACTACCCCCGGACAATATGTCCAAACATCAACTTGACACGCTGTGTCTCAACAAATAACTCAACACTCTTCAACAAGTCTCATCGGCTTCTTTATGAGCCGTCTCGGCCTCTCACCTCGAGTCCCCAGATCAGGCTCCTCTTCAATCACTTCACTCTGGGCCATGTCCCGGGGGTCCCCTTCCGGGGGAAACCACTCATCATCCCTCGGCATCCGTGGTTCCGGTGAAAGTGCCCTTTGGGTTCCTTCCGTGGGCTCTCTCCTTGTATATGGCCTGAACTGCTGACAGTTTCTGGTGATGGTCCTGTTCTCATCTTCCGCCGTCACCATCGTGCCTTTCATGGCAACAATCCTCATGGGGCTTGGAGCAAACCGCGGGTCTGTCTTCCTGCTTGCCGGCTGCTGTACCAGGACTTCGTCTCCCACCTGGAGCTCCGGCAGCACCGCTCCTCTTCGTGCATCGGTGCGACGCCTCGCAACCTCTTTTGCCACCGCATCTCTCTGGAGCAGATCTTGGTCGGCCGGCTCAGCCTGCACCGTACTCCTCGGGATGCGAGTTCGCACCACATATCTGAACATGAGCTCTGCAGGCGTCTTATTTGTGACCTCGTGAGGAGTGTTCCTGTAGTCTCTTAACAAGCGGCATAGCGCTTGGTGTGTATCAACGGCGTCCAGCCGTGCCCTCTGAATGGTCTTCTTAATCGATCCCATAAATCGCTCCGCCATTCCATTAGCCTGGGGGTGACGTGGTGTGATCTTCATGTGCCTGAACCCCAGGTGCTCTGCCAATGTCCCAAATTCGTGTCCACAGAACGGTGGTCCGTTGTCGGATTTGACCCACTTGGGGATCCCCCACTCACTAAAGACCTCTTCTATCGTTGCCGCAACTTGAGAGAACGCTGTGGAACTGACTCTCTTGGCAATCGGGAATCTTGAGTGTTCATCCACGAAGAGCAGAATGTAGTCGCCCGCTTCAGTGGGCCCGTAAAAATCCATGGCTACTCGTTCCCATGGGTGCTCAGGTATTTGAGTGTGTTGGAGCGGGGGCGGACGTTCTGCAGGGGCTGTGCACTGACAGGCGTGGCAGTTCTTCACCCACTCGTCCACAGCTGCGTCCAGGAAGGGGAACCACACATGGCATCTGAGCTGCTTCTTTGTGTTCTCCGCTCCCCTGTGACCTTCGTGCGCTATGCTGACCACCTCGCTCCTGAGTGTGGCAGGGATGACGATCCTGCACCCTCTGAGCAGAATGTTATCGTCCTTTACCGCCAGTTCACCATGGACCCTGGCTAGCCGTTCGATTTCTTGCTTGTTCACGCCCGGGTGAGCTAGGGTGGCTCTCTGGTGATCTTTCCACTTGTTGGCCGTCGTGAGGCTGATCGCCAGGGCTGTCGTGGGATCGGCTGCCGATGCGGCCGCTACCCTTTCAAGTGATAGTGCCGGGGGCAGCGCCTGAGCCGCCACATATTGCACATACGCAACGTCACCCTTCCGTGCCAGCGGGGCCCCTACTGGGTGTCGGGAGAGGTAGTCAGCGGGGTTAAGGTCGCCCCCCGGGCGGTGTACGATATCGTAATCATATTCCTGGAGGCGGATGCCCCACCTCTCGATCCTCGGTGGCATCTTGGTATGCGGGTTCCCAAACAATGAGAGGAGTGCCTGATGATCGGTGATCAGCGTAAACTTCTTTCCGATTATAAAGTTATGAAAATGCTCACACGCCCAGACGGCTGCCAAGCTCTCCTTCTCGGCTTGGGAGTAGGCTAGTTCAGGTGTTGATAGCGCTCGGCTCGCGTATGCAATCACGTGTCTGGGGTTAACATCCGCGCCACTGGTTTGGGCCAGAATGGCGCCGAGGCCTACGGGGCTGGCGTCGACTACCACCTCGGTGTGCCACTGTGGGTTAAAATATGCGAGGCGATGAGCCTCGGCGAGGGCTTGCTTGATGTCCGCGAAAGCCTGTTGGCAGGCCTGTGTCCATTCAAACGGCGACTCCTTCTGTAGCAGTTTCCTCAGCGGGTCTGTGATGGAGGCATAGTGGGGGATGTACCTCGCACAGTATCCTGCCATGCCAAGGAACGAGCGGACGTCCGCCACTTGTCGGGGCTCGGCGAGGTTGGTGATCGTCTCGACCTTCTCAGGGTCAGGCAGCATGCCGTCCTTGGAGAAGATATGTCCAAAGAACTTGAGTTTTGTTCTGCTGAACCGGCATTTTGATATGTTGAGCGTGAGGCCGGCACTCTGAAGGGCTTCGCATGTGTCGTGTAGAGCCCTGTCATGGGATTCCTTGGACGATCCAAAGACGAGGATGTCGTCGCTGTAATTGAGAGCCCCCTTGATAGGTCGGATGATCTGGCGTATAGTTTCCTGGAAGATCTCAGCGGCAGATGAGATTCCAAAGTTCAGCCTCCGGTATCTAAAGAGCCCATCGTGTGTCGCAAACGTGGTTATGGGCCGGGAATCAGGGTGGAGCTCCAGCTGATGGTATCCCTGATTTAAGTCCAGTTTGGAGAACATTTGGGCACTGTTCAGCAGCACAATCATGTCCTCAATACATGGTCCCGGGTGTCGCTCCCGTTGAATCGCCGTGTTGGCCACCCGCATGTCCACACACAAGCGGATCTTACCCCCTTCCTTGGGTACCACCACAAGGGGGGACACCCACGGCGTCGGCCCCGTCGCCGGTTCAATAATGTCGTCGCGGAGCAGTTGCTGGAGCGCCTCCGAAACTGTCTCCTGAAGGTGGAATCCGACCCTTCTGGGATGTTGCGGCACTGGACGCACGTTGGGGTCAATGTGGAGCCGGATGGGGGGTCCCTGTAGTTTTCCTAGCCCCACGCAGAGCTTGGGGAAGGCCTCCGCGATGTCTTCTTGTGAGACGAGCGATTGAGTTTGATGATAGGCAATCGCATCTGCCGTGTTCCCCTGGCCGGGTTTGGCCGCTGCGGCAGTGATCACGTCTCCCGCATTCACGTGAATTTCGATCAGTCCGAGGTGCGACGCCGTGTGGTAGCTAAGGAGGCATCGGCTCTTGGCGAGGGACCGTATCACGTGAATGGTCGCATCGACTTGCCGCCCGTTCAGGAGAAGGCACTGGGTGAATTGACCCACCGTTTGGAGCGGGGTGGCGGCACCCCACTGGAAGATTCTGGAGCGAGACGGACTGAGCTGTGGCGGGCATGGTATCCTGGCGTAGTCTTGTTCACCCATGATGTTCACTGTGGCCCCAGAGTCGATCATAAATTGAAATTGGCAATTCGCCATCTTGAGCGGGATCTGCGGGGCCTCCCTGGCCTCTTTGTTGTCGAGGATGAGGTTCACGAACTCATCCTGGTCGTAGTGGTCCTGCGGCGCGTAGTAGGCCGCCGCCTGGTCGTCTTGGCAGAGGGTTTCCGGCCTGTATTCTGCAGGCGGGTTGTCGTATTCGTCTGTGACATGTCTGGGCTGTTCGGCCTGGTCATACGGAGGGGCATATCCTGCCGCTAGGTATTCGTCCATCGCACGAACGTAACGCCTCTGGCCGAGGCCCTGTTGATATGGTCTCGGCTGGCTGTATTGCAGGGGTTGCGGGCGGAACGGCATTCTGGGGGCCGCCTGGGGCCGCATCGGTGGAAATGGTACGCCCTCCCTGCAAACGGAGTGAAAGTGGCCTTCTCTCCCGCAGTTGGTACATCGCTGGGACAGGGCTGGGCAAGACCCTGAGTGGGGGAAGGACATCCCGCAGCGGTAGCACTGTCTTTGCAGACGCGGGGTTGACATCGCCGGGGCAATCGGTGGTCTATATGGCTGAGGGCCCCTGTCGCCTTGACGGGGGGGCAGTATGGCGGCCACGAATTCCCCTGAGTCCACTTTCGCGTTGTTGGAATGGCCCATGGCTGAGGCCTGCGCATCCACCCTCTCGTGGATGCGGGCGAGTTCACTGACCTCGGGCATGGTGAGCGGTTTCTTGAGGAGCTGTTTCTTGAGTGCGGGGGAGAGGCATCCCTCGATCACCCTCAGCCGGATAGCTTCCTCTAACGAGAACGCATCAAATTGGCAGTTCGCCCCTTTCACCCGTAGACGTGTGATGAATTCGTCGACGGTCTGTTGCGGGAGTTGGGTGCATTGATTGAACAGGTATCTTTCATAGTCCCGATTGACTTCGATGATAAGCAGTTTGTCCAAAGCGCCGATCAGCTTGGGAAAAGTGTCCTGGTCTGTGGGCGGAATGGCCTTGACGACCGTTTTGATCTCTCCCCCTACCAGGTTAAGGAAAATGTCTCTCATATTGGGGGAGTCCCCGTCGCCGGAACCTCTCACGAAGTGTCGAAAATCGTCCATCCAGTCGGTCCATCTGGGGCCTTTGGTGGCCTGGGGAGTCATAGTGAACGGCGGGGGCAGTCGTAGTTGAATCGACTTCGCCACCCGTGGCAGTTGAGGCGAGCCCTGGCTGGACCCCGGGTTGGAGGTGCTCATGGCGCCTGGGAGAGAAGGCCCACGGGTGCGCGGGCGGGGTCGCTTCCGCGGAGGTTCGACGGAGGAGGTCCGGCAAGGCGGATTCGGCGGAGTGCCGTGTTGCGCGGAGGTGGAGCAGGAGGAGGGGGCTCGCTGGATCGGCCACCACAGGCGGACTGCCGTAGGAGGAGGACTCCGGTGCGCGGGAGAGATCCTCGTCGCCAAATGTTGCCTAGGGATCTAGGCCCAAATGAAGGACGCACACACGGAGAGATAAGAGGAACTTCTTTATTCTTTCACAACCAAACTGGAACTGGCACTCGCAGCGCACGTGCCCCATAACCCCCTTGCCCAGTCAAACTCCGCCTTTCCAACGGAGGGGGCTCACGAGCGTTAACCCCTTGAGTCCCGGGTAACAGGCTGCAACCAAAAGACCAGGGGCTATAGCCCCCTTAGCCCCCCCCCTAGCAACGCCTCTGCGACTGCTTCTACAGTTGAATGTGTTCACCGATTCGGCGCAGCCCAAACGGATTTGGCCATGGATCTGTGCAAAAATTGAATCCTAAATATCATTTTTTAAGGATGTCTTTCCATTGAGGTAACGACAGGTACACAGCCTGACACTGCCCAGACCCAACCCCTCCTCTTCTAAAACTATTTTAGGCTTCCAAACACAACAAGGCTCTCTTGAGTTAGGACATCCCTTTGGCCCCAAGGTAGTGATAGATGTCGTAGCTATTTTATTCTCATCTCCAAATCCTGAGGCTGGCCTAATGTGCATGCACATGACTACAGAAACTTAATTGTTATAATAAATGTTGTGAAAAATGAAATGAGCACGACGCTCAGAATGCATAATGTAATTATTAGCACCTGGGCGGGGGATGTGCCACCCTCTTAGACAATCAGGAAGCTTGCTTGGAGTGTGAGCTTTACCTTAAAGGAAAGACCCCATTTCAAGCCTCCTCAGAAACAAGAAGCTGCCTTCTTCCTCGTTGTGATGAAGGTAAGTCACCCCGTGTGCGCCCTGTGACCCCGTCCACTCATCCTGTAACTCCAATTTTTACATCTCTAACCCACCCCTACACCTTTTTTTGTTTGTTTTGTTTTCACTGTGAGTCTATAAATGATCGGATTGTAAGTGCAGTTATGTATACATGTATGTATGTTTCTATTTGATTTATAAACCACAAATCATGCTGGGTAGCAATGAAGTGCTGGGCATAGGGGATGCACTCAAGCACTCTTTTAGTGGAGTTCCCGCAGCCCCAAAGGTGTCCGGGGCCCCGTGGACCCATGACCTAGGGGTGCCCAGCCTGTTCCGCTTCGGGAAAGAATGATATCTTTCTGAAGTCGGAGTCCGTGTACTCCAATTTCAGAAATAAATAATTTCTTTAGCATTTCTTTCTGAAGCCAGAGTTTGTGCACTCTGACTTCAGAAAGAAATCATGTCTTAAGCATTTATTTCTGAAGCCAGAGTGCATGCACTCTGAATTCAGAAAGAAAGGTTCAGGTTCTCCCTGCTTCCTGGTTTCTTTATGGTCTGGTGGAGAGCTGGAGCTAGGGCATGCAGTCCCTTGGGGGAGACAGATTCGGGCAGCAGGTAAGAACATAAACATCTTTTTTGTAAATTGTAAGTGTGTGTGTGGGTGTTAGAAGTGTATGATGTATGTTTGTACATATGCCTGCGTGAATGCAAAGGTGTGCTATATATTATGTAATGTGTACGTGTGAATGAGATAATGTATGATGTATGGATGGCTGGGTGTGTGGTGTGCGTGTGTGGACGAGCGAGTGAATGGTGTGAATACATGAGTGATTCACTTAAACGAGTGGGTGTTGTGTGAATGTGTGTGTTTGTCTGTGCTGATTCAGCTGCCAAGGTGCTGATTCTGGTGGCGGCAGGAGGTGGGTGAGAAGCGGCCATGGGTTAAAAACTGGCCACCGGGGTCGGCTATCTCTCTCTACTATAGCATTTTTCCATCAATGTTAAAGCAAGTCTGATGTGCATTATTACATGTCTGAACTGGCATTGTGGGGCAGCCAGTCAAGTCGTTTCCTATTGTGGTATGACATTTTTTACTGGGCTCATATAATAAAGCATCATGATAAGTGTTATTACGTGGTTAGACTGCTATTTTGGTGCAGCCAGTCCAGTCATTTCTTACTGTGGCATGTCATTTATAATGGACATCAAGCCATGATAAAACAAGCATGATAGGTGTGATTGCTCGGCTAGACCGGAATCATGCAGTCATTCTAGCCATTTCTTATTGTGGCTTGACATTTTTTTTATTGTGAATCCAACCATTATAAATCAAGCATGATATGTGTTATTACTTGGCTAGAATTGCATTTGGGTGCAACCCCTCTAGCAATTTCTTGAATTTCTTACTGTGGCATGGCATTTTTTACTCAGCATCTATGAGAATGCAAGTATGATGAATGTTATTACGTGGCTACACTGGCATTTCGGTGCAGGCGGTTTGTACATCATTTTTTATTTCAGCATGGCCTTTTTAATGACAAAGCCAACAGGATCATGTCCTTGCTTCAGGATGCAGCCATATTTTAGCAGAGCCAGCCTGGGGATCTTTTCTTATGATATCATCACTGACCCTATGCGCAAAAGAAACATGCATATACTCTTCTTTGGGAAAGGTGGCATATATGGGTGCAGCCATCAGGGACATGTATGAACACATCCAGCTTGACATTTTTTTATAGTGGCATATATTGTGGGAAAAGGCATCATGGAATTCCATAGGGCACTATTAGTGAATTGCATCAATTCAGTTTTTGAATTGGAGTTACCCTACAAAACCAATTGTAAACTGCTTGAATTTTTACCTAATTGTTCATGTAAAGTGTGCTTTGTAATGCATCATTTGAACCCATTATTCAAAACAATTTCTTGGGGTTGAGGGGCACCCCCTGATCCTCCTTTGTTAGTTTGGGTTCTCTCACTATGTATGGTCGCTTTGGCATGTTTGTCGGAAATGTTTACGGCCCTCCAATTAATAAATGTACCAGCTGCCCTGGGTGAGTGGCTGATGAGTGAATTGGTTTGAATGTGTGTGTGGTGCAAGGCTGGATCCCAGGCAAGGGGTATTGGACATGGACATTTTCTTAAATGTTTTGCTGTATTTTTGGGAAAAGTTAACTTGATTAATGTTACTACATGGAGGAGGGTTTGGAGTGGGGGGTTATAATACAACGGGGTAGGCAGATCGGGCCCTTTCTGTAGGCTGGCATTTCATACCTGACTAGACTGGCATTTGGGTGCAGCCAGTCTTGCAATTTTTTACTACGACATAGCATTTCTTACCTGGCATGTATGATAAAGCAAGCATGATACGTGCCATTATGTGGCCAGACTGTCATTTTAATGCAGCCAGTCCAGCTATTTCTTACAGTGGCGTGGTGTTTTTTTTCTGTGCGTCTTTGGTACAGTAAGCATGATCATTGTAATGAAATGGCTAGACTGAAATGTTTAACTCACATAAGGGGCAAGGCAAAAATGTGTGTTCTTACATGGGGGGTGGGAGCACTTGTGCAGTCAGCAACTAGATGTTTTCTTACTGTGGCATTACATTGTTTACTGGTGCTAAGGACAAAGTAAACATGATGAGTGTTGTAACATGGTGGTGCAAAGGGTGGCCACTGTGAACATGTTTCTGACAGCGTCGTTACTGTGTGTAATATCACTGGCCATGCACAGAGTTGTCTAGTGCATTTGGGTGTTACGACTCGGAAGCCAGGCATTGCCGCCTTGTTTCTACATTAGGTGAAAGATGTAAGGGTTGACTATAACTCATACTTACATCTTTTATCTATTGCAATGTGTGGCGTTCCCCTGCTGCAGCATGGTCATCATATCCATTGTGGATGCATACTTGTCATGTGGCCAATGCTCCTTCCTTTGTTTGCTGTATGTACGCATACCTTAAGTATATGCACTTCTGTACTGTACATGGGGTAAAAAAGGCTACATATTTCTTGTATTATAACCAGTCACCAAATGACGCCATTGAACGTATTTGCACGAAACCTACAAAATATGTATACTCTACTGTTTCAGCAATAGACGAGTGCAGTGTTCTGCTGGGGGACATAGTTATATGAGTGGTCCTAAAACGTATTTTGACCATTCATTTTCCATAGACAAACATTTGCTCTCACCCACAGCCGAACCACTGGACATATTTGCATCGAGTGTCCTACTGGACCCCAAAGCATGCTGTCATCATTGTTGCACAAATCTTGGCAACATTTTTGATTCTATGGGTCTGGGTTTAATGACCCCCTTCAGGGGTACTCACGATCAATGCCCAAAGAGGTAGTAAGGGGCACCAAGTTTAGCATTGTGAAAGAGAGGCCATCGTGTTTGTGGTGAGAGTGAACATTTTGTTAAGATGTCACTATGGTGGTGACAGACATTGTGTGGGGTGCAGCAAGACCTGATGCTGAAAGAAACATGTAATGTAGCTATATAGTAGGCCCCAAATTATTTTAGAAAAATGCTATTAGGCTGAAGAGGTTCATGGGCCACTGAAATGGTCTTGGGTAACTAAAGGACCATGGACCCATTTGTTATTCTGTGGACTATCTTGATCCTAACGTGGTCACAGGGCCTGCCCTGATGATTTTTGGGGATGGGGGCAGGCATTGTCAGTGGCTAATTCAGAGGCAGAGTAGCAGAGGCCTAGACCAGTGGCCAGTGGCCACTCTGTGTGTGAGGAGGAGCTGTACCAAGCGCAGGCGCAAAGTGGGTACTGTCCATGGTCGACAGCTCTGCCCTTATGGGAAATGACGGTGGCTGCAGTTCATGCCCAGTGTTCACTTAGGGGACAAGTGGGACGGTGGGCATATCTGCAGGCCATGGGAAGTGGACACTATGGAGGGCGGGGGGTCGGGAGGGCTTTGAGTTTTGCCAAAGGCCATGACCCAGCCCTTAGAGCACTCACAGACCATGGCGATGGTCCACTCAGGGGGATATCAGGCCGTTTGCCACAGCCAATGTTTACTTTGGGGGAGCACAGTTGCCACTGGCCACATCTGCAGACCTTGGACATTTTTCAGTCTGGCTCAGAGGGGCCGGACTTGCTCTAACTCCAGACCACGAATCCACTATCCACTGGCCAAATGATTCATGAGGAAATCTTTTTTTATTTTTAATGGGGCTTTCCAGATTGGCTGTAACGGGCATTATTTAACACGGCATATCTCAAAATGGTGGTCTTCGATTTCCAATATGTTTGGCATTTTCCTCAGGCTTGGGCTTAAATAGTGCATGGTGCAAACATTTGAAAATGCATTCATCACTACTAGGTGCATACACTTCTATTAATAATTTCACTATAAATATATAAAAATAGCAATTGTATCATATCAGAAGTATACTGTTGTAATGCATTTAGTTCGTTCTATCAATACAATGAAAGTGGCCTCACATAGGTCGATACCTGGGAAGGCCCAAAGAAAAAAGAGAGTAGATCTAAGTGTATTGTAATGTATTGTGGATCAAGTTATCACGTTTCCCTATTTAGTTTGATTGCCTTAAGGGGGTTTAAAATCTCTTATATGCATCTGATCACTGCCAATGTCAGAGATATATGTCTGCCTGCAAAGATCTCTTCCAAATGTGCACTTGTGTGTATACACTTATCTTCCGGAGAAAGCCTCCAAAATGTTTTAGCCTTAAAGGGAGGCTCTTCAGGCATTCTGTTAGGAGATGTTCAAGTGTCTTGATTTCTCCTCCCTCAAGGCAATACCTACATATCCTTGTATCTCTAGGAATTTCCAATCTGGACCCCCTTCCACCTCCAAAGTATTTAAGAGCTTGAATCTCAATCTTAAAAAAGTCTTAATCCATTTGGTACATGGGAATTTCTAAATAGAAGGCTCTATCTGATAGTAGGCCTTCTCTTATCGAGTCATGTTATGTATAGAAAGTACGTACTCATACTATCTTGTGTGTTTTTCCAATCCTGTTCCCAAAGGGCTTTCTTTACTTTGTGGGTTGTGAACAGCAAAGTTTCACTTGATCTATTAATGTGATTCAGAAGTGATTTTCATCCTTTCACTCTGTCAGTTAGGTGAGTGCAACTTTTGCTGATCATCAGACCATTCAGTTTGCTGAACAGCTATTTTTTAGGGGGTTTCGCGATTTTCCTATAAAAGGCAAAAGTTCTCCACTTGATCAAAATTGACAATGAGAGAAGGACAAATTTGTAATTTATAATGGAGACTGGCATGCCATTTCGCCAGGCCCAAAATGTTGTGCCAAAAGAGCGCCTCCAATTTCTGCAATTTCGAATCCTCGTAAAAAAACAGGATCTCAGGATCATAGAGCAAGGCCGGAATTACCTTTCTCTACAGTACTTTACAATAGGAAGAACAGAAAAGCGCAGTATTTCGATTTAGCCTTCTCATCTGTGCTACATATATGCTAAAAAAAATAATTCCTCCAAGTGCACAGTTAACTGTGGCTGATTGAGTATAGAAAATCCCAAATATGTGTTCTAGCAGGTCAGAAGAAGGACACAGGCTATCAAGCGACATGTTTCAGGATGTGTTATGCAAACAAGGATAATAACGCTTAACTTTCCCTACCACTATGCCTAACTTACTAACTAAGGTGCTTGTCAGCCTGTCATGGAAGTCCAAATAATGAAGTTTGCTTTCTAAAGCACCCTAACTGGCCCTACTACTATATAAACTAACTGAGGTTCTGAGAATGACTCCCTTCTCCTTAGAATACTTCTAGTACAAGTCTATAGTTTAGTATAGGATTCTTAACTTTTCTCTGGTTACTTCTTCGATCAATCTCTGTAATTCTTCAAATTATTGTGTGAGTATTCCTTTTGCTTTAGGATC